>NW_027361726.1:23430000-24030000 GCF_039654945.1 Dendrobates tinctorius | reverse complement strand
AACGTTTAGCAAAATCCAAGTCCATTAGGTTCAGGGCTGCTCCCGAATCCACAAAAGCCTTGGCGGAAAATGTGGACAGGGAGCAGATCAGAGTAATTGCCAGAAGAAACTTAGGTTGAACACCACCCACAGAAAACGTGTGTGCACAGCGTTTCTCTCGTTTAGGGCAGACAGAAATAATATGCGAGGCATCTCCACAAAAAACCACAGCTTATTACGCCTTCTGAACTCCTGACATTGTGCCCTAGACAAAACTCTATCACATTGCATAGGTTCAGACATTTGTTCAACAGTTGGCAACATCTCTCGTGTAGTTTTGCGTTCACATAAACGCCGATCCACCTGAATGGCTAATGACATAGTATCGTCAAGACCAGAGGGAACAGGAAATCCCACTATAGTATCTTTTACAGTTTCTGATAAACCCTTCCGAAAGAGGGCTGCCAAGGCACCATCATTCCAGGTAGTAAGGACCGCCCACTTTCGGAATTTTTGACAGTACAACTCTGCCGAATCCCGACCCTGGCTTAATGCCAACAGGGTCTTTTCAGCCTGATCAATAGCATTAGGTTCATCATACAACAACCCCAAGGCTTGAAAAAATGCATTCACATTATTCAGAATAGGATCATCAGGTTTCAAAGAAAACGTCCAATCCTGGGGATCGCCGCGCAGCAAAGAGATGACAATTTTAACCTGCTGCGCGGAGTTCCCCGACGAGTTAGGCTTCAAGGCAAAAAATAATTTACAATTATTCTTGAAATTCAAGAATTTAGACCGATCCCCAAAAAACACATCAGGAGTGGGAATCTTTGGTTCAGCCGCATGTGAATGAGCAAGATATGCGGAAATTCCCTGCACTTCAGCAGCGAGCTGCTCCACACGATCAGACAATTGCTTCATCTCCATTGAGAGAAAAATTCCCCCTGCGGCCTCAGAGATATAGAGGAAAAAATATGCACACAAAAAAAAAAAAAAAAATTCTGACACTTTTTCTTCCCTTTTTTTTTTTCCTTACAATTCTCTCCTGCTAGTGAGTACCATAGGAACTGCGGTATGGCTGGTGATTCTGTTATGATGAGTCACCGAAGGAGGAAAAAACAAAATACCAGCTAAGTCCAGAAAAACCAGAGAGGTTGGCAGCTATCGTATTGCAGACCCCTGGACCTATCCACAACAACTAGCAGTAGCCGTGGGGGGTTCCTACGGTGCCCTAGACCCCTCGATCACAGCCGGAGAACTAGATAGCCTAAAGACAGAAAGGGGAAAAACTAAACTGCCCCAGAGCAGACCCCAAAGCAATAGGCAGCCCCCAACATATAATGACGGTGAAGCAAGATGAAAACACTAACACAGATGGAAAGATAGGTTGAGAAAATGATGGGGCCCAAGCTAACTACATAGGACAGGATAGGAAAGCTGCTGTCTGTCATCCACAAAAACCCTATTAAAATGAGCCAACCGACTGATAGGAAAAACAGGCCCTGAAGTCGCTAGGCTTCAAAAGACTATATCAGCACTGAGGTATATTCTGAAGACAGAGCAAAAGATCAACAGATCAGAGACAAAAATGGAATTCAGCTCACCCCCGGCCGGGGATGGCAGAACTCCCAAAAAACAAGACAAAACAAAAACAAAACTGAAGAGTACAAAGCAGAGCAGAACAACTTAGCTTTGAGAAGCAGGAATCAGACTGGTCTCAAAGAATCCAGCAGGAAAATCACCAGCCAGGAAGAAGGGCGTCGGCAGCCTTATATCCAGTCCTCAATTCCAGCCACCCAGTCATCATCTAGCTGCCCAGGTGTTTGATAATCAGCCTCACTACCTTCCTTCACCAGAGGAGGGAGTTCATCAGACCTCAATGGTGAGGGGAAAAATGAACTCACAACAGATCTACAGCTGAGGTGGCACAGTCTGTTCATAGGACAACAATCAGTCGTACACTACACAAATCTGGCCTTTATGGAAGAGTGGCAAGAAGAAAGCCATTTCTCAAAGATATCCATAAAAGGTGTTGTTTAAAGTTTGCAACAAGCCACCTGGGACACACCAAACATGTGGAAGAAGGTGCTCTGGTCAGATGAAACCAAAATCTAACTTTTTGGCAACAATGCCAAACGATATGTTTGGCATAAAGGCAACACAGCTCATCACCCTGAACACACCATCCCCACTATCAAACATGGTGGTGGCAGCATCATGGCTTGGGCCTGCTTTTCTTCAGCAGGGACAGGGAAGATGGTTAAAATAGATGGGAAGATGGATGGAGCCAAATACAGGACCATTCTTGAAGAAAACCTGTTGGAGTCTGCAAAAGACCTGAGACTGCTACTGAGATTTGTCTTCCAACAAGACAATGATCCCAAACATAAAGCAAAATCTACAATGGAATGGTTCACAAATAAACGTATCCAGGTGTTAGAATGGCCAAGTCAAAGTCCAGACCTGAAGCCAATCGAGAATCTGTGGAACGAGCTGAAAACTGCTGTTCACAAACGATCTCCAGCAAACCTCACTGAGCTCGAGCTGTTTGCCAAGGAAGAATGGGCAAGAATTTCACTCTCTCGATGTACAAAACTGATAGAGACATACCCCAAGCGACTTGCAGCTGTAGTCGCAGCAAAAGGTGGCGCAACAAAGTATTAAGTTAATGGGGTCAAATAATATTGCATGCCCCACTTTTCAGCTTTTGACTTTGCACAAAAATTTAAAATAACCAATAAATTTCATTCAACTTCACAATTGTGTCCCACTTGTTGGCGATTCTTCACTAAAAATTTACATTTGGTATCTTTATGTTTGAAGCATGATATGTGGGAAAAGGTTGAAAAGTTCAAGGGGGCCGAATACTTTCGCATGGCACTGTATCTATGGATATATCTATGGAAATATCTATCCATAGATCGATCTATCGATCTATCTATCTATCTGTGTGTGTGTGTAGTGGAGTGTGGGTTGGACAAATGTAAAAGAGGAGGTTGGACAGAAATGACATCACAAATCTTTTTTTTTTTGTTAAATAACATATCTTTATTTAGCTTACAAAAACGCATACAAATCCGCATGTAAAAAATGCATAAAAAAACGCATCAAAAATGCACCTATGTTTTCTGCCAAGAGATGCGAATGCTGTGCAGAAAAATACGCAACATGTGCACATATCCTTAGACATATGTGCAGTGAGATCTCTTTATATCATATATGTATACTAAACTATATACAGTGGGGCAAAAAAGTATTTAGTCAGTCAGCAATAGTGCAAGTTCCACCACTTAAAAAGATGAGAGGCGTCTGTAATTTACATCATAGGTAGACCTCAACTATGGGAGACAAACTGAGAAAAAAAAATCCAGAAAATCACATTGTCTGTTTTTTTTTTTTCATTTTATTTGCATATTATGGTGGAAAATAAGTATTTGGTCAGAAACAAAATTTCATCTCAATACTTTGTGATATATCCTTTGTTGGCAATGACAGAGGTCAAACGTTTTCTGTAAGTCTTCACAAGGTTGCCACACACTGTTGTTGGTATGTTGGCCCATTCCTCCATGCAGATCTCCTCTAGAGCAGTGATGTTTTTGGCTTTTCGCTTGGCAACACGGACTTTCAACTCCCTCCAAAGGTTTTCTATAGGGTTGAGATCTGGAGACTGGCTAGGCCACTCCAGGACCTTGAAATGCTTCTTACGAAGCCACTCCTTCGTTGCCCTGGCGGTGTGCTTTGGATCATTGTCATGTTGAAAGACCCAGCCACGTTTCATCTTCAATGCCCTTGCTGATGGAAGGAGGTTTGCACTCAAAATCTCACGATACATGGCCCCATTCATTCTTTCATGTACCCGGATCAGTCGTCCTGGCCCCTTTGCAGAGAAACAGCCCCAAAGCATGATGTTTCCACCACCATGCTTTACAGTAGGTATGGTGTTTGATGGATGCAACTCAGTATTCTTTTTCCTCCAAACACGACAAGTTGTGTTTCTACCAAACAGTTCCAGTTTGGTTTCATCAGACCATAGGACATTCTCCCAAAACTCCTCTGGATCATCCAAATGCTCTCTAGCAAACTTCAGACGGGCCCGGACATGTACAGGTTTAAGCAGTGGGACACGTCTGGCACTGCAGGATCTGAGTCCATGGTGGCGTAGTGTGTTACTTATGGTAGGCCTTGTTACATTGGTCCCAGCTCTCTGCAGTTCATTCACTAGGTCCCCCCGCGTGGTTCTGGGATTTTTGCTCACCGTTCTTGTGATCATTCTGACCCCACGGGGTGGGATTTTGCGTGGAGCACCAGATCGAGGGAGATTATCAGTGGTCTTGTATGTCTTCCATTTTCTAATTATTGCTCCCACAGTTGATTTCTTCACTCCAAGCTGGTTGGCTATTGCAGATTCAGTCTTCCCAGCCTGGTGCAGGGCTACAATTTTGTTTCTGGTGTCCTTTGACAGCTCTTTGGTCTTCACCATAGTGGAGTTTGGAGTCAGACTGTTTGAGGGTGTGCACAGGTGTCTTTTTATACTGATAACAAGTTTAAACAGGTGCCATTACTACAGGTAATGAGTGGAGGAAAGAGGAGACTCTTAAAGAAGAAGTTACAGGTCTGTGAGAGCCAGAAATCTTGATTGCTTGTTTCTGACCAAATACTTATTTTCCACCATAATATGCAAATAAAATGAAAAAAAAACAGACAATGTGATTTTCTGGATTTTTTTTTCTCAGTTTGTCTCCCATAGTTGAGGTCTACCTATGATGTAAATTACAGACGCCTCTCATCTTTTTAAGTGGTGGAACTTGCACTATTGCTGACTGACTAAATACTTTTTTGCCCCACTGTATACTATGAAATAGATGATAAAGAGAAAAAGCTAAAAGCTTTATCACCATAGTTGTGGAGTCTTGGGTATGTGCACACACTGCAGATTCACCTGCGGGTTTTTTCCTGCGGAACCACAGGTAAAACCGCAAGTAAAGTGACCTGCGGTTTTGCTGCGGTTTGGCCTGCGGTTTTGCCCTGCGGTTTCACACCTCTACTATGTTAGGGTATGTGCACACACTGCAGATTCACCTGCAGGATTTTTCCTGCGGAACCGCAGGTAAAACCGCAGGTAAAGTGATCTGCGGTATTGCTGCGGTTTGGCCTGCGGTTTTGCCCTGCGGTTTCACACCTCTACTATGTTAAAGGTGTGAAACCGCAGCGGAATCCGCAGAAACAATTGACATGCTGCGGAAAAAAAAACGCAGCTTTTCCGCAGGTAAAAAACCGCAGCGTGAGCACTGCGGTTTTGAAAACCTATAGGCTAACATGGTAAAGTACCATGTCTGCGGAACTGCTGCAGTTCTGCAGGGCCAAAACCGCAGCAAAACCGCAGCGTGTGCACATGGCCTTATGGTGCTGTTTTTGAGCTTGTGACCCTGATGTGACCTCTTCTCATCAGCCTAGGTGCTTGAAGTGTGTTACAATAAGATACTTCAGATTGAAGATAGAGGAAGGAGTCATTTGGGTGTGTTTTGAAAAGGGTGTGGTAGGTGCTGGCTTACAGGCCAGTGCAATGCATCATGGAACTTGTAGTATTAGAGCACAGTAAGTCAAGAGAAAGGAAGTTGTCGATTAACCCCATGAGAGCTGGAGCCAGCACTGAGGATGTGCTGCTAGAGCTTGATAAAAGGTAATATTGCTAAAATAAACACAGTAGATGTTTTGAGTGGCACATAATAGCAAGATGTATGAAAAAAAAAAGTTATAGTAGTGGACAATTTCTTTAATAATAACCAGCGAAGGATAGGCAGACACTTACCGGCTGATATTAGTAGCCAATTAAGGGGCCATGGATATTGGCCCCCTCCTAGACTAAAACATCATCTCTCAGCCACCCAATCCATAAGAAATCCCATGTTCTCTATGCATCCACAGACGCCTACGGATCACCTGCGGAGACTGACATGCTGCGCGTCTCTCCAGACCGCAGCATGTAAATTTCTCTTGCAGAGACTCTAGTATCCGCAAAGAAATTTCACCAATAGAATGTATTGGACACAGTGAATTTGCATGGATCAGTGATCACATGCGGATTCACCTGCGTTCAATAGATGGCAGCACTTTGGACGCAGCGAACATGCTCTGCGTCCAAAGCGCTGCCAGTTTCGGATCATGTGCGCCCAGCCTAAGTTTTTTGGTTAATTTAATCAATAAAGGAATGTGTGTCATTTGTTCAAATAAAGGACTGTATTCTGGGTGATGTCTTATTCACAATTTGACTATGGGGTTAGTAATGGTAACATCAAAACAAAAGTGACATTAACCCCAATACTGTCACCCCACTTGCCACTGCATCAGGGCAAGTGGGAAGAACGAGGCTAAACATTTCTGGGGCTGCTGAGAGCTGAAATTTTAGTGTGTGACGGGACCAATGTCCATGGTCCCTTCCTAGGCTATTAATATCAGCCTGCAGCTGTCTGCCTTGCTTTTGCTGCTTATTAATTATAGGGTGACCCTGTGTAATTTTTTTTTTGGTGGTCCCCTGTTTTAATAATTTGTAAAGGCTAAGTATACAGCTATGAACTGATATTAATAGCCTGGAAATTAATGGCTATTACCCTTGCCAAGCAATAAACATCTGCCCTTAGCTGTCCGCTTTCCCTCTGGTGGTTAATACAATTTCGGGGGACCCCACTCCATTTTTTTTTTTTCAGAAAGTACAGTAAGATACACATGCAAAGCACTGATTTGTATATCTCAATCACATATTTCTATCATTTATCTATCTACAGTGGGTACAGAAAGTATTCAGACCACTTTAAATTTTTCACTCTGTTTCATTGCAGTCATTTGGTAAATTCAATAATGTTCATTTTTTTTTCATTAGTGTACACTCTGCACCCCTTCTTGACTAAAAAAAAACAAAACAGAAATGTAGAAATTTTTGAAAATGTATTAAAAAAGAAAAACTGAACTATCACATGGTCATAAGTATTCAGGCCCTTTGCTCAGTATTGAGTAGAAGCACCCTTTTGAGCTAGTACAGCCATGAATCTTCTTGGGAATGATGCAACAAGTTTTTCACACCTGGATTTGGGGATCCTTTGCCATTCTTCCTTGCAGATCCTCTCCGGTTCCATCAGGTTGTATGTGTCCCTGAGGTGCCAAGCTTCGGTGATGTAGGACCTGGAGAAGCAGACTTCAGCACACTTAGTGCTGAGAGATGTTTAATGAGCCCGGATTACGAGCAGCTGTGTGGGATTGCCTGCTCACTTACTTCCAGTCCAGGTCTTGGATTGTCTGATTTAACGCAGCTGTTGCTTTCTCACTTTGTATGTGTGTTTGCAAGGTGAGGAGGTCTTGTATGTGCTTCTCAGACCCTGCTGGATTCTTTTGGGCTGTTATACCATTTTGTACCTGGAAGAGGCTGCATTATTTTGTTAACTCTAACTGTTTATGAACTTTCAATAAATTGCCTGCTTGTTTTGAATCAGCGAAGTGAATCTTGTGTGTGAATCCGCGTCTACCGCAGTGCCGATCCCTCACAATTGTTGTTAGAAGTGCAGGCAGGTTTCCCAGCGAACACATGTGACTGCTACAGAGGCACTGTATGTCCTGGATGAAGGCAGCCATAAGCCAGCAAGCAACGTCAGACAGCATGGGGGACCTGCTGAAAGACCTGGTGCAAGCCCAGCAGCAACAGCTACAGCTGCAACATCTGGTGTAGCAGGAGACAAGTAATCTACTTATTCAACAGATCCGGCTTCAGCAGAAGCAGCAACTGGACCAGCAGCAGCAGATTGATTTGCTCACAGTCAGGAGTTCATGGCACAGCGACATTGCTGACTCCAAAGTCAGTGGACGATTTTTCCATCTGGAAGGCGGAAAGGAGAGCCCTGCAGAAAATGACCCCGGGTGCCGGTATAGAGGCTTTTTTGACCATCTTTAAAAGCATCGCCGAGAGGGAAAAACTTCCGCTGGATCAATGGGCAGAGGTTCTTGCACCATACTTGATGGATGAGCCCCAGAAGGCCTACTATGACTTGGCTTTGCAAGACACCAAGAAATATGCAAGCTAAAAACTCAACTTTTGGCGTGCGTGGGGTGACGATGACTGTCAGGGGGCAGTGGGTCCACGGCTGGGTGTATCACAAGGACAAACCCCCTCGCTCCCAAATGTTTCATCTGTTGCACCTAGTCCAAAAATGGTTGCAGCCTGAGTCCTCTACCACTGTACAGATGGTAGAGCGAGTGGTGATGGATCAGTTCGTGTATTCCCTTCTGAGGCCAAGACAGACTTGGGTCTCCCAGGGTGATCCCAGGAACACCGATGAACTGGTCAGACTGGATAGAGGTACAGGAGGTCCAGGGTTCCTTGGAAAAGCAGTCCACTGCATACTGGGAGTTCCAACAGGGGGCAGAGGCCCAAAAGGGGGTGGGGCATCCAAGGTCAAAAGGACAACAGCCAGATCGCCCCCAAAAAAACCTTGCCGCAGGACCTAACGGACAAGTTTCCCTTGTGTGTGCTTTTTGGTGATGAGGATGAGGCAGCATCCCCTGAGGCAACGTCACTGAGCTTGAGGTGTCAGAAGAAAATTTTCTTACTGCCCAACTCAGGGTCTTAACTCTTAAAGGGGCGTTTGAAAATGTGACTGCTGAATGGGGTACCTCGTGGGCTGCGGGCCAACAGTCGGTTCCCACATTTTGCTTTGAATGAGCTGAGGTGATAGAGCAGTTACTGGTGCCAGGGCCTTATAGACATGGCTCATCCCATGTGTTGGGTGGTCACCTGGGGCAGATACGACCCAGGAACAGATTCTCCAGAGATTCTATTGGCCAGGGTGGTACATAAAAATTATGAGCTATTGTCATCCTGCCCCACCTGCCAGCTAAACTTCCCAGTTGCCCACTTCCGGAGTTCCCTAGTACCATTGTCCAGCATCGAGGTTCCATTCGAACCCATAGCGATGGATTTAGTGTGGCCCTGGTGAAGTCCGCAAGAGGACATGGATATACAGCTCTGGCAAAAATTTTTGAGACCACTGCAAAATTTTCAGTTTGTCTGATTTTTCTCTTTATAGGTATATTTTTGAGTGAAATATAAATTGCTCTTTTATTCTATAAACTACTGACAACATGTCTTCAAATTTCCAAGCACTACATTTTGTATTTATTTTCAGAAAATGAGAAATGGTCAGAACAAAAAAAATGCAGTGCTTTCAGACCTCAAATAATGCTAAGAAAACAAGTTCATAATCATTTAGAAACAACAATTCTAATGTTTTAACTCAGGAAGAGTTCAGAAAGCAATATTTTGTGGAATAACCATGATTTTGAGGCTGTGTGCACACGCTGCGGATTAGGTGCGGATTCATCCGCTCGGATTTTGTAAAATCCGCAGGTGAAACCGCAGGTCAAAAGACCTGCGGTTTTACCTGCGGATTGCTCTGCGGTTTTGCCCTGCGGTTTATCATCTCCTCAATAGAGGAGATGGCAAACCGCAGGAGAATCCGCAGAAAGAATTGACATGTCAATTCTTTCTGCGGATTGAAAACCGCAGATAATCCGCGCGGAAAATTCCGCACCGTCTGCATTGCGGTTTTTGATTCCCATAGGGAATCATGGTACTGTACACCGCAGCAGAAACTGCTGCGGGTCCGCAGCGGCCAAAACCGCTGCGGAACCTCAGCAAAATCCGCAGCGTGTGCACACAGCCTGAATCACAGCTTTAATGTGTCTTGGCATGTTTTCCACAAGTCTTTCACACTGCTTTTGGGTGACCTTATGCGACTACTGGTACAAAAATTTAAGCAGTTCTTTGATGGCTTGTGATTATCCATCTTCCTCCTGATTACATTCCAGAGGTTTTCAGTGGGGTTCAGATCTGGAGATTGGGCTGGCCATGACAGGGATTTGATGTGGTGGTCCTTCATCCACACATTGATTGACCTAGCTGTGTGGCATGGCGCATTGTCCTGCTGGAAAAACCAGGCCTCAGAGTTGGGGAACATTGCCTGACAGAAGGAAACAACTGTTTTTCCAGGACAACCTTGTATTTGGCTTCATTCACATGTCCTTCGCAAAGATTAACCTGCCCAATTCCAGCCTTGCTGAAGCATCCTCAGATCATCACCGATCCTCCACCAAATTTCAAAATTTCACAGTGGGTGCAAGACACAGTGGCTTGTACGCCTCTCCAGGTCTCCGTCTAACCATTAGGCGACCAGGTGTTGGCAAAGCTGAAAATTAGACTCATCAGAGAAGATTACCTTACTCCAGTCTTCTATGGTCCAATCCTTATGGTCTTTGGCAAACTTCAGCCTGGCTCTCCTTTGCTTCTCATTGATGAAAGTTTTTTTCTACCTTTACATAACTTGAGTCCTGCCTCTAGGAGACTGTTACGAACTGTTCTTGCCGTGCACTTCACCCCAGCTGCCATTTGCCATTCCTTTTGTAGGTCACTTGATGTCATCCTGTGGTTGCTGAGTGACATTCGAATAAGATGATGGTCATCACGGTCAGTGGAGTGTTGTTTTCGACCTCTGCCCGTCCGTAGCTTTGTTGTCCCCAATGTCTGCTGCTTGACCTTGTTGTAATGGACTGCCATCTTAGAAATTTTAAGGATGGAGGCAACATGACGCTCACTGTATCCCTCTGCTAGTACAGCCAGAATTGAGCCTTTCTGTTCCTCACTCAAAACTTTTCTTTTCAACTCCTTTGGCATGGTTAAAAGTTATTTTTTCATTCCTATTACTATTGGAATATTACTAGCACTTGTTTTGCCATCCAGCTTGTCCTATTGCAAGAGGATTGTGAACACCACAGCAGGGTTTTTTATACTTTCCTTCATTAAATAAGATTTGGTTCAGGTGATCACCTAATCAGAAGCACATTAAGTAGAATGAGGTGTACTCTGGTTGGAATTCAACTGACACTGGAATGGAACGGCTATCAGACATGTAGAGAAGCTGCTTTTTATAAAACTGTGCAGTGGTCTCTTAATTTTTGCCAGAGCTATATATTGGTGATCCTGGATTATGCCAACCAGTGCCCCTAAGAAATTCCTCCACAAACTGAATCTCTCAGAAGCTGCTCCATATCTTCTCTTGAACCGGTCTGCCGAAGGAGATACTGACAGATCAAGTGATGCCTTCATGTCGAAGGTCATGAGGGAATTGTGCAAGACACTGAAAATTTCACAACTCAGACCCCCAGTGTACGATCCCCAGACGGACTTGTGGAGAGGTTTAATAAATCCTTGAAGGCTATGTTGAGGAAAGCAGTGGAGACTGAGACTGTCACCACACCCTATAGAAGCGTGGTGGAGCATGTCACCCAGATGCAGAAAAGATTGCCATTGTGATGCCCATTCCAGAGTGTATAAAAGGTTAGACAGGTTGAGACAGTTCACCCCAGGTGACTGAGTACTTGTGTTGGTACCCACAGTGAAGACCAAGTTACTGGCCAAGTGGCAGGGCCCCTATGAGGTGGTAGAGAAAGTTGGTGAAGTCAACTATAAAATCCACCGAACGAGAAAGCGGAAGCCCTACCAGGTGTACCATGTGAACCTGATTAAAGAGTGACAAGACAGAGAACTTGTCTGGTGGCCAAGTCCAAAGTCAGGGTAGAAGATATTAAGGTGGCGGACTCCTTGTCTCGCTCTCAGAAACAGCAATGTCGGGAGCTGTTTTCTGAGTTGCCAGGTCTCAATCAGGTTATAGAGCATGAGGTACACACAGAGCCTCATGTTCGCGTCAATTGGATACCGTATCTGAATCAAGAGGCCCACCAAGAAGCGGATGCTGACTCAAGGAGTCATTGAAGAGTCCAAGAGTGGCTGGTCCAGTCCTGTAGTCTTGGTGCCAAAACCAGGCAGGGAGTGTTGGTTCTGTAATGACTACAGGAAGCTCAACGGGGTCTCGAAGTTCAACACCTACCCAATGCCCAGGGTAGATTAACTGATTGAAAGACTAGGATCAGCCAGGTGCATTACAACCCTTAACCTCACAAAGGGTATTGACAAATTCTCATGACCCAAGATGCCAAGAAGAAGACAACTTCCTCAACGCCAGACGGTTGTTTCCAGTACACAAGGATGCCGTTTGGGTTGCAAGGTGCTCTGGCTACCTTTCAGAGAGCCATGGGCCGGATCCCAACTCCCCACAAGAAGTACGCAGCGGCCTACTGGAAGACATCATCATCTACAGTCAGGATTAATCCCTTTGTGACATGCGCTGCACTAGTACAGCGGCTGTCACTTCTCTCCCTTTGATGTGGGCTCCGGCGGTGAGCCCACATCTTTCCCGGGACATGTTAGTTATTTTCAACAGCTGCTATGCACCCACAATCAGTCTCTGACGGCAGCATTTAACACGCGCTTCCGGCCATCGGGCCGGAAATCAGCCCACCAGTGACCTCCGTCACGTGATCGCGGGTCACCGATGGGTTGGCATGACAACCGGAGGTCTCCTGGAGATCTCTATGATTGTCACTGCTGGCTTGCTGTGAACGCCGCCAGTGGTCGGCACTCATAGCAGGTGAGTAATTCAGCTACATATAGGCTATCTGATCATCGCCTATATGTAGCAGAGCCGATCGGGTTATGACAGCTTCTAGTCTCCCATGGAGACTATTGAAGCATGACAAAAGTAAAAAAAAAAGTTTTTAAAAATATTAGAAAAAAAAAAATATAAAAGTTTAAATCACCCCCTTGCTCCCCATTCAAAATAAAACAATAAAAAAAATTCAAACATATACATATTTTGTATCGCCGTGTTCAGAATCGCCCAATCTATCAATAAAAAAAAGGATTAACCTGATCGGTAAATGGCGTAGCAAGGAAAAAAAAGTCAAAACACCAGAATTACATTTTTTGGTCACTTCGACATTGCATTGAAATACAATAACAGGCGATCAAAAGATCATATCTGCACCAAAATAGTATCATTAAAAACGTCAGTTGGTCACGCAAAAAATAAGCCCTCACCCAACCTGAGATCACGAGAAATGGAGACGCTATGGGTATCGAAAAATGGCACAATTTTTTTTTTTTTTTTACAAAGTTTGGATTTTTTTTCACCACTTAGATAAAAAAGAACCTAGACATGTTTGGTGTCTTATGAACTCGTAATGCCCTGGAGAATCATAATGGCAGGTCAGTTTTAGCATTTAGTGAACGTAGTAAAAAGTCAAACTAAAAAGAAGTGTGGGATTGCACTTTTTTTGCAATTTTACCATACTTGGAATTTTATTCCCGTTTTTTTTTACACGATATGGTAAATCCAGGGGTGTCATTCAAAAGTACAACTCATCACGCAAAAAAACAAGCCCTGACATGGCCACTTTAATGGAAAAATAAAAAAGTTATAGCTCTGGGAGGAAGGGGAGCAAAAAACAGAAACGAAAATGGGCTGCAGCGTGAAGGGTTAAGGAAGCCATCTGAGAAAAGCTCAGGCAATACTTGATGACCTACAAAAGGCAGATTTTTCCATAAACCCGAAGAAATGTGCCACGGGCATGACAAATCTAAATACTTGGGCTATCACATAGGCAGGGGCAAAATAAAGTTGATGCGATCCAAAGTTGGCCACAACCTCTCTCAAAGAAGCAGGTCAGGGCATTCCTGGGAATCGTGGGCTACTACCGCAGGTTTATCCCTAACTTTGCTATGATAATCGCCCCTTGGTCGGACCTCCCTAAAGAGAAAAAGTCGGCTGTGGCTAAGTGGTCTCCAGAAGCTGAGACGGCCTTCCAGGCCCTGTGCAAACAACCAGTGCTGCTGGCACCGGATTTCTCTAAGGCCTCTTTCACATTTCAGTTTTTTACAATCAGTCACAATCCGCCAGGTTGTGAAAAAAACGGATCCTCAATTTTCTTTTGAGGATCCATTTTTTTCCCCATTGACTTGCATTAATGGCGGATTGTGACGGATTGCTGTCCGTTGCATCCGTTTTCTCTCTCTCTCTCTCTCTCTCCCTTTATTTCCTCATTTTCAGGATCCGGCTGAAAACGGATCCTGTGCCATCCGTTCACATCAGTTGAGAACGAATCCGCTTCTCTGACTTTTTGGCGGATTTGAACTGATGCAAAAAACTGAAGTGTGAAAGAGGCCTACGGAGTCTGTGGTCCAGACGGACGCGTTAGATGTCGGGTTGGGCGCTGTCTTATCCCAAGAGAAGAATTACTCCATAGTGGAGAAGGAATGTTTAGCCATCAAGTGGGCATTGGACACTCTAAGGTACTACCTCTTATGCAGGAAATTCAGGCTAGTGTCAGACCGCTGAGGTGGATGAGGGAGAAGAAGGGGAACAATCCCTGAATGGTTCCAAGCACTTCAGAATTTTAGCTTCCATGTAGAGCATAGCTCTGGGAAACTGCATGGCAATGCTGACACTATGTCAAGGGTCCGCTGTCTGATAACGGAAGGTGCCAAACCCGCCAGCTTTGGGCAGGGGGGTATGTAAGGCTCAGCTGGACAGATCGTGGGTGGGAGGCATGTGTCCCCGAGGTGCCAAGCCTTAGTGATGTAGGACCCGGAGAAGCAGGCTCCAGCACACATAGTACTGAGAGGTGTTTAATGGGCCCGGATTATGAGTCCGGGTTTTATGGGCAGCTGATAGAGCTGGGTGGGATTGGCAGCTCACTTACCTCCAGTCCACTTCTTTGAATGTCTAATTTAAGGCAGCTGGAGCTGTCTCACTTTGTGTGTTTTGCAAGGTGAGGAGGACTTGTATATGCTGCTCAGACCCTGCTGGAGTCTGAGAGAAGAGGACTGACATTTAAACGGCTGAGCCCGTGTGTTATATGGACTTGTGATTTTCCATTTTTTGTTCTGTTATACCTTTTTGTACCTGGAAGAGGCTGCTTTATTCTGTAACCCTGACAGTTTATGAACGTTTAACCCATAAACAACCGTCGATACACTTTTTACCGGCGGCAGTTAAGGGTACTTATTCTTCAGCGCTGCTTTTTAACGGCGTTGAGAAATAAGGGTATAGCACCCCCCCAGCGTTGGAAATTCTCCAGGGTCTCAGCCGTGTTGCTGTTGACACGGCTTTCATTGCTGTGTTAAATATTTTGAATCCAGGTCTGCCCCCTTCACCTATGAGGACAGTTCTTTAGGATCAGTGATCTCAGGATGTCCCTATCGGAGGTATCAGGCCAACAATCAGCTTTCTGTCCGCAATCACAGAACTGATGCGTTATTGAGTGTGAAATGAGCTGGAAACGAATCGCGTGCTGCGGCCGCTGGGTAATTTCTCACCCTCTCATTGATTTTCTGGCTGGACACCTGTTCACTGATCCCATCAAAGAATTCAGATCCTGCTGCGCGTGAAATCACCTGCTGCTCTCCGGTCAGAGACCGACACTGTGAGGCCTCTGCCTGTGCTGCTGCATGACCTCTTTAATATGTTGTCACCTGAATCAGTTTGCCAATTCATAAAAAGCCTGTATTGAGGACAGAGGCGGCAGGTACCACGCGCTTCATGCCTCACTGCCACCATAGTGCACAAGCTCCGTGCTGATGCACAAAGCGCCTCACACCTCCATGTGACTTAAAGGGATAGAATGTTACTGATAAGAGATATCCATTTAAAGGCACCTGCCCCCTCGTATGCCTCCTTCAGTCCCACTGACTGTCACCCATCCCTTCCTTAGTGGCTAATTGTTTTATTGAGTCTGGATCCGCCGTCTCAACATCTGTTTCTCCATCAGCGGAAAATCAGACGCTAATAATCGTTAATTAATAATTATCTAAATGAACACAATCAAAATGATAATTTCCTCCCTGGAGGAAGCCACACATCCGACCCGCGGCTCTCCAGCTTATGTGACACTACAACTCCTAGAGTGTTTGACCGACCGGAATACTAGTTAATGTCGCAACGCAGCTGTCGGGTGACCCAGGACCAGGGGCTCCTTCCCTGTCCCTAACACTAGGGGGCGCCCTAGCTCGCCCTATTCCCCAGAATACTTCTGAAGGTGAAGATGCCGGGGCCTCTACCCTTGCCTTATCTCCCAGCCCTCCTTCTGTTCCCTCCCCCCACCCAGGGAAGAGGGGAGCTGCCATGCACTGCAGTACACCAACCAGACGAACAAGGGTAACTAAAAATACCAGGCATACAAATATTCACTCACATACAGTGGGGAAAAAAAGTATTTAGTCAGTCAGCAATAGTGCATGTTCCACCACTTAAAAAGATGAGAGGCGTCTGTAATTTACATCATAGGTAGACCTCAACTATGGGAGACAAACTGAGAAAAAAAAATCCAGAAAATCACATTGTCTGTTTTTTTTTCATTTTATTTGCATATAATGGTGGAAAATAAGTATTTGGTCAGAAACAAGCAATCAAGATTTCTGGCTCTCACAGACCTGTAACTTCTCCTCTTTCCTCCACTCATTACCTGTAGTAATGGCACCTGTTTAAACTTGTTATCAGTATAAAAAGACACCTGTGCACACCCTCAAACAGTCTGACTCCAAACTCCACTATGGTGAAGACCAAAGAGCTGTCAAAGGACACCAGAAACAAAATTGTAGCCCTGCACCAGGCTGGGAAGACTGAATCTGCAATAGCCAACCAGCTTGGAGTGAAGAAATCAACTGTGGGAGCAATAATTAGAAAATGGAAGACATACAAGACCACTGATAATCTCCCTCGATCTGGTGCTCCATGCAAAATCCCACCCCGTGGGGTCAGAATGATCACAAGAACGGTGAGCAAAAATCCCAGAACCACGCGGGGGGACCTAGTGAATGAACTGCAGAGAGCTGGGACCAATGTAACAAGGCCTACCATAAGTAACACACTACGCCACCATGGACTCAGATCCTGCAGTGCCAGACGTGTCCCACTGCTTAAGCCTGTACATGTCCGGGCCCGTCTGAAGTTTGCTAGAGGGCATTTGGATGATCCAGAGGAGTTTTGGGAGAATGTCCTATGGTCTGATGAAACCAAACTGGAACTGTTTGGTAGAAACACAACTTGTCGTGTTTGGAGGAAAAAGAATACTGAGTTGCATCCATCAAACACCATACCTACTGTAAAGCATGGTGGTGGAAACATCATGCTTTGGGGCTGTTTCTCTGTAAAGGGGCCAGGACGACTGATCCGGGTACATGAAAGAATGAATGGGGCCATGTATCGTGAGATTTTGAGTGCAAACCTCCTTCCATCAGCAAGGGCATTGAAGATTAAACGTGGCTGGGTCTTTCAACATGACAATGATCCAAAGCACACCGCCAGGGCAACGAAGGAGTGGCTTCGTAAGAAGCATTTCAAGGTCCTGGAGTGGCCTAGCCAGTCTCCAGATCTCAACCCTATAGAAAATCTTTGGAGGGAGTTGAAAGTCCGTGTTGCCAAGCGAAAAGCCAAAAACATCACTGCTCTAGAGGAGATCTGCATGGAGGAATGGGCCAACATACCAACAACAGTGTGTGGCAACCTTGTGAAGACTTACAGAAAACGTTTGACCTCTGTCATTGCCAACAAAGGATATATCACAAAGTATTGAGATGAAATTTTGTTTCTGACCAAATACTTATTTTCCACCATAATATGCAAATAAAATGAAAAAAAAAACAGACAATGTGATTTTCTGGATTTTTTTTTCTCAGTTTGTCTCCCATAGTTGAGGTCTACCTATGATGTAAATTACAGACGCCTCTCATCTTTTTAAGTGGTGGAACTTGCACTATTGCTGACTGACTAAATACTTTTTTTCCCCACTGTATAACAGAGGAATGCATTGGGGAGTGGAGGATGGGGAAAAACCAAAGTAAGAGGAGGTAAGGAAATTATCACACTTTCAAACCCAAGCAACAGTCACTAATAACTCCACTAAACTCCTCATATAACTCTCCCCTCCAAGACAAGCAACATAAGCTAGCTCTGACATGGGTTTCAATCAAGACCCAGATTATGTAGGTGATAGGAGTGAATAACCAAGCTCAGCTGAGAACTAAGAGTCCCAGAGCTCCCAACATGGCCAATTAACCCCTGCTCTGCCAAAAGAAAACACCATTTAAAAAGCTGATGAAGTGCTTCTTTTCATCGCAGGAGTAAGAGCAATCAGAGGCTCCAGTCTTCTTGCTCTTCTCTGTTGCTGTAACCCCATGACAGTTGTACAACAGCTGAACAAGAGCAGTGAGGAGGCTGGAGCAATCCTGTTACATCCAACTGTATTCCAGAGCAGCAGTCACTACTCTGTTGGTTGTTATTTACTAGACCATTGCATGTGCCGACAATGTATATTCAGAGAGATTTCAGCCCTGAAGCTATAAAATGTCATCACCAGCAGAATAGTTAGTGCAGCTCTGGGGTATAATACAGGATGTAACTCAGGATCAGTAATGTAACGTATGTACACAGTGACTGCACCAGCAGAATAGTGAGTGCAGCTCTGGAGTATAATACAGGATGTAACTCAGGATATGTAATGTAATGTATGTACACAGTGACTGCACCAGCAGAATAGTGAGTGCAGCTCTGAGGTGTAATACAGGATGTAACTCAGGATCAGTAATGTAATGTATGTATATAGTGACTGTACCAGCAGAATAGTGAGTGCAGCTCTGGAGTATAATACAGGATGTAACTCAGGATCAGTACAGGATCAGTAATGTAATGTATGTACACAGTGACTGCACCAGCAGAATAGTGAGTGCAGCTCTGAGGTGTAATACAGGATGTAACTCAGGATCAGTAATGTAATGTATGTACACAGTGACTGCACCAGCAGAATAGTGAGTGCAGCTCTGGGTATAATACAGGATGTAACTCAGGATCAGTAATGTAATGTATGTACACAGTGACTGCACCAGCAGAATAGTGAGTGCAGCTCTGAGGTATAATACATGATGTAACTCAGGATCAGTAATGTAATGTATGTACACAATGACTGCACCAGCAGAATAGTGAGTGCAGCTCTGGGGTATAATACAGGATGTAACTCAGGATCAGTAATGTAATGTATGTACACAGTGACTACACCAGCAGAATAGTGAGTGCAGCTCTGAGGTGTAATACAGGATATAACTCAGGATCAGTAATGTAATGTATGAACACAGTGACTGCACCAGCAGAATAGTGAGTGCAGCTCTGAGGTATAATACAGGATGTAACTCAGGATCAGTAATGTAATGTATGTAGTGCCTTTTGGGCAGTAACCCCCCACATATGACAATATTGGGGCTTCTGGGGAGGACACGTATCTCTTGTCTTCATTATGTATATTACCCGTTCATGTGACTGCCATCTTCCCAGTAACCGCTCTCACTCAGATCTAAGTGTGGTGTTGGGTCTTTGAAATGTCTGATTTGCTGTTTCTTTCCTTATCTCGGATGTTTCTTGTTTATTCCAATATGAAGCAGACAGTGGAAGGTCTCCTCAAGGACGTGAGCAGAAGGCTCTTACCAGCCACCGCGGCTGTGAGAAGGGAAAGGCTAAGAACATCCTGGACATCACAGTGTAGTGATAGCGTCGCCTTCGTATTAGGTTATATCGTTATTGTTGGCAGATTTTTGAAATGTTAGATTATGGAATTGTATTTTAAGCAGTTGCCTCATGTAATGTTATTATTGGGGTCCTTGTGATATGAACCACACAAGCAGAACGCTGGACACAGCGCAAGTTATCTGCCGATTGTGGTCGGAAGTGATTCTCATAACAACCTTATATCAGACAGTCGCTCCTAAGACAATTCCACAAACAGATAAAGCAGAAATGTCACACACTGACTCATTGTTGATTTTTTTTAGTAATAGTAACCTTTAAAAGTGCTCCAGATTTAGTTAATGACTCTATAGCACCGCATGCACCGGGTTATCGCTCTTGGCGCTGGCGATCAATAGTATCGGACAGCTGATGTATTGACCGACTCTGTACAAACATGGGAGCCACAAAATACGGATAACTAGTCTGGTTCAGTTTGAGTGAGAAGTGAGAATTCACTTTTGTAGTCTCATCACTTTTGCGGCAGAAATTTACTTTCTGTCACTTCTGTTTTATGCATTTTCCAAAGTCACAAATTTTAGCACAATTTACCTCCAGATTAGCATTGGCGTAAGGTGCGTGGCTTTTCCAGTCACAGGTAGAAGCCCACATCCAATCTGCCACAATTACACCATTTCATTGCAAGTTCTGCAGGTGAACGCCAAGAAACTGCCTTTAAAAATGCCCGATGATGAATTCAGACTCACCCTTTGTATTTTATTTTTCCATCATTTTCAGAGCACCGGTCCGATTATCTTCAGATGCTGGTATCGTCCCGGACCATTGAGGGCCTGTTCCAGTTGTGTGGCCTTTACATTGTGTTTTGATACGTTTTACGGGCAGTAGGAAAGCGGTGACTGCGGGGTTAACCCGCCGGCTCGATTCCAGGGTGGAAGCGTTTAGAGAAATTGCATCAGCGGCGGCGTTTGTTGCCGCTAATCAGGACAGCGCCTTTGTCTGCCTCGCACATAATTACACAGAGCCGCTAATTGTAAAGGCCTGCACTGAATGGCGACAATGATGGCTTCACATCCTCCTCGCGCGTTTTTAACCAAGTAGGCGGTTTGTTATAAGTAACATTCAATATCTGGAATATTCCAGACAAATCCGTGCTGATGCCGGGTCACATGACGGGTGTACGTTTTATTTCTGTTTCATCCTGAGCCTCCTGGTTCCTAGAGGACCGCTGTAGTGGAGGAGAATAGGATGTAGTTGACTGCCAGAAGCCCCAGATATTATTATCTGGTGTATTATGGGATGGCCTCTTATCCTCCAAACACAGAACATCTTATATCGCGCCGTATTCTTATAGCCTTAAGAAAGTTTGACCCTCTTCTTCTGCCCTAATTTTAATATATGGATGAAATGACTTGTAAATCCTATGCAAATCCTCCCCACTGACAGCACAACGGACTGTAGGAGAACCCACATCTTTATGCTAAGCCTGTGCAGTACTAGGGGTCTGTATTATAAGTGAGAAAGGGCTGAAGGGACTGTGTGATATGGAGGGGGCTGTGTGATACGGAGGGGGCTGTGTGATATGGAGGGGGCTGTGTGATATGGAGGGGGCTGTGTGATATGGAGGAGGCTGTGTGATATGGAGGGGCCTGTGGGACATGGAGGGGGCTGTGTGATACGGAGGGGGCTGTGTGATATGAAGGGGGCTGTGTGATATGGAGGGGGCTGTGTGATACGGAGGGGGCTGTGTGATACGGAGGGGGCTGTGTGATATGGAGGGGGCTGTGTGATATGGAGGGGGCTGTGTGATATGGAGGGGCCTGTGGGACATGGAGGGGGCTGTGTGATATGGAAGGGGCTATGTGATATGGAGGAGGCTGTGTGATATGGAGGGGCCTGTTTGATATGAAGGGGCCTGTGGGACATGGAGGGGGCTGTGTGATATGGAAGGGGCTATGTGATATGGAGGAGGCTGTGTGATATGGAGGGGCCTGTTTGATATGAAGGGGCCTGTGGGACATGGAGGGGGCTGTGTGATATGGAAGGGGCTATGTGATATGGAGGAGGCTGTGTGATATGAAGGGGCCTGTGGGACATGGAGGGGGCTGTGTGATATGGAAGGGGCTATGTGATATGGAGGAGGCTGTGTGATATTGAGGGGCCTGTGTGATATGAAGGGGCCTGTGTGACATGGAGGGGACTATGTGATATGGAGGCGGGGCTCTGTGATATGGAGGGGGCTATGTGATATGGAGGGGAGGTTGTGTGATATGGAGGGGAGGTTGTGTGATATGGAGCGGCCTGTGTGACATGGAGGGGGCTATGTGATATGAAGGGGCCTGTGGGACATGGAGGGGGCTGTGTGATATGGAGGGGGGCTGTGTGATATGGAGGGGGGCTGTGTGATATGGAGGGGGGCTGTGTGATATGGAGGGGGGCTGTGTGATATGGAGGGGGCTATGTGATATGGAGGGGGCTGTGTGATTTAGAGGGGGCTGTGTGATATGGAGGGGCCTGTGTGACATGGAGGGGGCTGTGTGATATGGAGGGGGGCTGTGTGATATGGAGGGGGTCTGTGTGATATGGAGGGGCCTGTGTGACATGGAGGGGGCTATGTGATATGGAGGGGGCTGTGTGATTTAGAGGGGGCTGTGTGATATGGAGGGGCCTGTGTGACATGTAGGGGGCTATGTGATATGGAGGGGGCTGTGTGATTTAGAGGGGGCTGTGTGATATGGAGGGTGACTTTCCCTCCATGTCTCAGGGACTGCTTTAGTAACTTCACATTGTCATGCCATCAGCAAACAACTCCTCATATCTCAATTACCTGGCCTGTAATGATTGTAAAGTTGCAGTTAGATATTTGGGGTCAACTGCAATCAATAGTTTTCAGGGTTCTCATTTAACCACACGACCTTCGACTTGAGCCCCAGACATTGTGTCAGGATTACGCCTTGCGTTCCTCCGGTCGTCTTTACGATTTCCGCCGCTGTTTCCGCCATCTGCTTCTTCTATTTCCTTCAACACCAGCTGTAAATTGGCTTTTTCCCAGAGAGAAAATCTAATTAGCGGAGCGCTCCGGGGCCGGGGACAGTAATTTCCAGGAGTCGGACTAAGCGCTGGAGACTCACTAATTGTGTGTATCTCAGATTCTGACTGCAACTCAATCACAAAACGATCAAAAACTGTGAACCGCGACGTTCCTCTGTAAAGTAAGCCGAGGCCGCGGTGGGTGCGAACAGTGTCGGGGGCCGGATGTTGTCACATGCGGCATTGATCAACCTCATTGCCAGCTTTATCCTGCGCCTATCGCAGCTTGGATCAGAAACGTGTGTCCTGCGTCAGGAGGCTGGTGAGTCAGCCGCCAACGCCAGGCGACACTTCAAGGAAATGCTGTTCAACTTCTTAACCCAGACGGATGATGCAGGAGAAAAAAAGACATAAAAAAGAAACATATATGATATGAGCTTTCAAACAAAATACATTTATGTTACATTTGTACAGTAATTTGCATCTTTTTGCCCCAGAAAGTATGTGGGGTTTAGAGGAGCACAGCTTGACAAATTTACTATGGAAATTGGTGTGCAAATCTACACGGGATCATAACCAGAGTGAACGTCATATTCCAACGCACAGAAAACATGCACCAAGCAAGCAAAATGTGCACCCTAATAAATTTGGGGCTGCTCCAGACTTACTAAGTCCTCCTTTGTTTTCCAACTATTTATCACTTTCCAGATCTCTGCTTACTGTCAGTGAATGGAAGCCTTCCAGTTTATATCCTGAGGCGGACGGCATATCCTGGATATATCAGAGAGATCTGCACTGCTGCATATTGCCAGCACATGAAGGATTTATTCAGCAGCGTCCTAATCTCTTGTCCCATCGCCGGTGATTGATATCAGGCGATGGGTGGAAAATGCTCCGATCTTGTAACAAAGCGCAATTCCATAGGGAACACCATTGTGAATAAACGCTGCGAATGGGGAGATTATCAAAGAGGATGATTTTCTCCTGATCACTCCAAGCGCAGAACAAAGATTAAGAGAAGATCTGATAATAGAGGCACAATTTGGGCTGAGATGAGCAATCACGAGCAATCCCCCGATAGCGCTCCACACATCCCCGAGTGCAGCGACACTTAAAGAAGCAAAACCAGAATATATGAATATAGAATCCTTCTCATTCCAGTTGTCAGGGCTTACTTGCTTTTTGTGGGTGACAACCAATAAGGCCACCATTCAGTGCTCGCTAATGATATCATCCAGCTTTCCCATACTACTGAATGGCAAGTACAGTTAGGTCCAGAAGTATTTGGCCAGTTGAACAAGTTTTGGCATGTTAGCTGTTTAACAAAACATATTCCAAATCCAGTTCGGTAACCAATATGGGTTTAAAGTGCAGATTCTCAGCTTTAAATCGAGGGGATTAACATTCTAATTAGAGGAAGGGTTTGGGAGTTTCAGCTATTTAATATGCAACAGCCTCTTTTTCAAGGGGCCAAAAGTAATTGGACCATTATGGCATGGACTATGCTATCATCAATGAAAGAAGTAAAAGGTCTGGAACTGATTCTGGGTGCAGCATTTGCATTTAGAAGCTGTTGCTGTGAATCCACAACATGCGATTAAAGGAGCTTGCAACAGAAGAGAAACAGACCATCATTAGGCTGAAAAAACGACGATGGGGCGTTAGATTCCCCAGACTAGTCAGCCCTTTTTCGATGTTATCTCGCCCCTGTGGGCGACATCATCGCTGACAGGTTCCCTTTAAGTAAACCTGAAATTCTCCATTTCAAGTGCATCTCAGTTGTTTCATTTTAAATCCAAAATAGCGGCCTGCAGAGCTGAAATCACGGAGATGCGGTCACTATCCAAATATTTCTGGACCTAACTGTATGTCTAGTTCACTCCCGCTGGGGTACAGCTCTGTATAGGCAATGTCTTCCAGTTTTCCTGGATATGTAAAAGCTATTTCTGCTCAGATATTTCTGATAAATGTAAAAAATCCATGTTCATTTATTATGCAGGACTCTAGGAAAGTTCACAAATTTGAGGTCTCTGCTGTCAATGATTGGAAATATTCTACATTTTGAAGGTGAAAAATTGCAACCGTTGTATCCAGTATAGACGATTGTCACTGAGCTAAAACACCCTGGCCACCAAACTGATACATTTTGCCTGCACTGATACATTGTAACAAACTATTGAAGAATAATACTGAAATATTGTAACAGTGTAACAGACAATTGGCACTGGCTCCGATACAAATTTGTAACAAATTGTACCATGTATACATACATATATATATATATATATATATATATATATATATATATATATATATATATATATATATAATGTGTGTGCCTATACAGTGTAACAACTATCACGACCTGCACTGATACATTGTAACAAACCTGAGATTGCTTTCTGTTTTGCTCTCAAAGGATTGTGGATACAGTTGTAATAACCGTTCCGTACCGTATTGTACGTCCCTGACAGGTTTTCTGCCTCTTAGGGCCCTTTATGTTCCTAGACGCCTATATGATGGCAATATGCAGTAGACTATATCTTGCTGTCCCACTCCAATAGGCTTATATGGCTGAAAATGATGCATGACGGAGCACGATGACTCCATTTACATCATCAGGCCACATTCACACGTTCAGTATTTTACATCAGTCTTTATAAGCCAAAATTAGGAGTAGTGATAAATCCAGAAGTGGTGACGAGTTTCTATACTTTTTCTTCCACTCCTGGTTTTGGCTTGTAAATACTGATGTAAAATACTGACCAAATACTGAGCGTGTGAACGTGGCTTTATAGTCAATGACCCCGTCATCGCATACGCCAAAATCTCAATTTGTTGGGTGTTCAGATTGAAGCCCCAATGGGACCACTGACCGTTGTATGAAAGAGCCCTTAGTGGTAATAAGAAAGTTTTCATTCAATGACAGCAAGCAGAGGTCTAGAAGTTAGTGAGAAATTAGAAAGTTGAAGAACTTTTCATAGTGTAGTGATGGCCCTTCTATTACAGAGACGGAGGACTTCTCTAATGTTTCTAGACTTCGGCTTCTGCCATGGATTTATTGTAGCGGAGGAATGTAGGTGAGAGTGGCGCAATGTGGCGGCGTGAATGGTAATACTTCGTGTGATGTTTGATGCTGACAATATGTCAGGAAAACCTTGTAGGAAGAGCCGACTGCTGACATCTCGCCAGTTCCCAGTGGCCTTATATGAAAGGAAACTTGTACTGTACAAGAGCAGGAACCACCGGGGAGCAGCGAGGCATTCTCTTCATTATGTAACCAAGAAGACCTTGTGCTTATATCCGACAGCCCTGAGCGCCACAGGTAGCAAGTAAGACGCTTCCGGCTGCTAATTACTGCAGTCAGCGCCGCTCGTCTGTTGTGCGCCCGAGTCTGGCGGAGCGCGCTGATGGGCTGGTCAGGGATCACTTACACTGAGCGACCAGTCCGCCGCGGTATCGGGTACATTTGGGCTGTGCAATATCCGTCGGGGTTTTATTGCCTGATGAATGTGGAAGGAGGTGGCGGGGACCCTCAATTACCTTCTCTCTCCTGAATAACGAGCACGTGTTACGTGCGGCTTCCTAGCGTTTTACTGATGTAATGTGCAGTTTTCCAATGTCCTTGTATGTGATGTTTAATACTGTAATACAAAATGTATTCTTTAGCTTAGGCCTGGATCACACTTCCGTTTTTTCAAATCCGTCGGTTTCCGTCAAAAAACGGATCCGCCATTTTTTTGGAGGATCCTTTTTTTGTCCCATAGACTTCCATTAGCGGTTACCGTGGATCCATCAAAAAACGGATCCGTTTGCATCCGTTTGTGGCAAAAAATGGAAACGGATCCGTTTGGCGGACACAAAAAACGGATGTGTGAAACAGGCCTTAGGGATAGAGTACTAAGGGTTAAATAGTTGGGAGGAGTTAAAAGGGGGACTGTGCAAAGCCTCAGGGACTCAAGGAAGGGACTTCCTGCCTTTAGAGCAGAGCACAGGCAGGCTTGCCCAGGGTGAGACCTGCGCCATAGTGAGTACAGAGGTTTCACCGGTCGTGAGGATAAAAGCTGCCCTAGCATGACGGGCAGCGAGGACGAACACTGGCTCTGCGGGATCGACCCCAGGAGAACTATGGGGTTCGGGACCAGGACCAGGATAAGAGCTGGTGGCATGCAGCATACAGAGGCTGCAGGGAAAGTACAGGAAACATTGTCTTGATTGCACTGTGGTCAGTAAAGTTTTACCGTTGGAACAGAACAGTGGCTTGTGGTGCTTCCTGAAATCTAGTCCCCTGCAACCGAAGTGAACAAGTGATGACTGTACTGCAGGACTGGGACTTCAATTGTCTTTTCATGTGCAAGGTGGCGGGGTGCTCACTCACTGTTGCTTAGTTAACTCACCCACGGCTACCACCCCCGTGCCTCCTTGTTACAAATGCCCCTTTCCAGCGCCATCTGTCTTAGCATGCATGTAATAAATATGCGCCACCAGATTGACGCTTTTTACTGGATGTCTCTGCACAGAATAGTGCAGCAGAGTGTTCCAGAAGTGTGCCGACATATATCAGGCTGGTGTGGGTGAAGGTCTCCGTCTTTTGATTGGGGGTCTATGGATGCATTTCATGTTTTTGTGGGTGCATACAATAATTGAGCACAGACTGCGAGAGGAGCTTTAAAGGGGTTGTCTCGTGTTCATTAAAGGTAACAATTGCAAATGTGCAATTTACCTCTTATTAAAAATCTTCTCCATTCTCAAGAACGGAGGGATTTTTATTTCTGTAGTATTCGTTGCCCAGGTTACCGGCCTGCTCTGCAGCCTATCAGCGGTGGTCGGCCTTCTAGGCAAGGAGCGCAGCTCTCACAAGTGCCGTTCTGAAGCTAAGTCCAGCCATGTTATGTGTCCCTGCACTTCTCCAATCTGCTTGCAGCATGACGGAGCACACAGTTCACACCAGCGGTGCGACCATACTGCCGGTCCGAACTGTCAATCATCTGTAGCGCACCGCCCCAAGGAGACAGAGGAGCTGAAGAAAGAGGATGAAACAATCCCTTTAAGTGAATTTTACAATAAATGCAAATTTATAAAGTGATTGTAACATTATATCTGGCACACACAGGACGAGCAGTCGCTGCTTTGTAGCTAATAATGATCTATTCCATGAGCCGCAGTTGTGAGTTGTTCTGCTCATTGGAAGTCAATGGTAACAGAGAAAATCTTCTGCTACAGTGTAACATCCATGGAGACCCCCAGGGAACGGAGCCCCCTCATCCTCCTCAGAATGCCCTGTAATGTCCACTTGCTCTGCACATGGTGCTGCCAGGATCGTTAGTCCTTGGCACTGCTCCTTGAGTGCCCAGCTCTTCCTCTGAGGTGCCCGCGTTAATGTCAGCAGCTTGTTTCCATGGTAACCATTGATGTTTAAATGGAAAAGTTATCGAAGAAGAAGCACAAACGTCGTCTGATGATCATTGGCTGAAGTTCTGATTACCGGGATCCATACATGAAAGCGCTACAAGAGCAGAACTCCAATGCAGACGATCATCGTCGCCCATCCCCACAATACACACACACAAAAATATCACAGTTTGCCACTGAGAGAGCAGCACAGAGTATTTCAGCAAAGGAGTCACAGACTGAAATCGATGTGCTCCAGCCCCCCCCGCAGAGTATTTTAAGCTAAAAATCTGGATAGAGTTAGACCTGAGTGAATATTGACTAGCAGCCGTGATTTCTGTGTCTTTGGCTTTAAGGCTGCCATTAACATTCCCATGAGATCCCTAGAGAGATGCCAGAATTTACATAAAGCTGGTAAAACAGGAGAACGCTCCGATTCCCATAATCAGAGGCGACACGCGGTTCTTGGTACACAAGGATCCAACAGGCATCAACAACCTCCAAGAATCATTGAACCCGTAGAACCCACTGTAGACGGATGGGCCCCTCTGTCTGTGGGTCCTAGAGCGGCTGCAGGGTCCGGCTCTGAGGTTCGTCAAATCCTTCATCTCAAAGTTTCAGATTGATTGACGCAATGAATTAGATTTTCAGTGTTACTTTTCACCAATGAGTTAAACATTGTAATTAGTGTTTGCTGGATTCTCATTAATTTTCTAATTTACAACAGAATAGAAGCAAATGATTCCGGATATTCAAGGACACCTCACCGCAGCGTCTTTTCTATGCCATTGTCTCTCTCCTTATTGTCTCTCTTGTAGGAAACCTTCTGATTGGCTGCCGGGATGGACACAGAGTTAATGGGGTGCTTTTAAAAGGGGGGTCAAGACAAATTCATATTTGGACCTCTTATATAGACATATACAGTGGGGAAAAAAAGTATTTAGTCAGTCAGCAATAGTGCAAGTTCCACCACTTAAAAAGATGAGAGGCGTCTGTAATTTACATCATAGGTAGACCTCAACTATGGGAGACAAACTGAGAAAAAAAAATCCAGAAAATCACATTGTCTGTTTTTTTTTCATTTTATTTGCATATTATGGTGGAAAATAAGTATTTGGTCAGAAACAAGCAATCAAGATTTCTGGCTCTCACAGACCTGTAACTTCTTCTTTAAGAGTCTCCTCTTTCCTCCACTCATTACCTGTAGTAATGGCACCTGTTTAAACTTGTTATCAGTATAAAAAGACACCTGTGCACACCCTCAAACAGTCTGACTCCAAACTCCACTATGGTGAAGACCAAAGAGCTGTCAAAGGACACCAGAAACAAAATTGTAGCCCTGCACCAGGCTGGGAAGACTGAATCTGCAATAGCCAACCAGCTTGGAGTGAAGAAATCAACTGTGGGAGCAATAATTAGAAAATGGAAGACATACAAGACCACTGATAATCTCCCTCGATCTGGTGCTCCATGCAAAATCCCACCCCGTGGGGTCAGAATGATCACAAGAACGGTGAGCAAAAATCCCAGAACCACGCGGGGGGACCTAGTGAATGAACTGCAGAGAGCTGGGACCAATGTAACAAGGCCTACCATAAGTAACACACTACGCCACCATGGACTCAGATCCTGCAGTGCCAGACGTGTCCCACTGCTTAAGCCTGTACATGTCCGGGCCCGACTGAAGTTTGCTAGAGAGCATTTGGATGATCCAGAGGAGTTTTGGGAGAATGTCCTATGGTCTGATGAAACCAAACTGGAACTGTTTGGTAGAAACACAACTTGTCGTGTTTGGAGGAAAAAGAATACTGAGTTGCATCCATCAAACACCATACCTACTGTAAAGCATGGTGGTGGAAACATCATGCTTTGGGGCTGTTTCTCTGCAAAGGGGCCAGGACGACTGATCCGGGTACATGAAAGAATGAATGGGGCCATGTATCGTGAGATTTTGAGTGCAAACCTCCTTCCATCAGCAAGGGCATTGAAGATGAAACGTGGCTGGGTCTTTTAACATGACAATGATCCAAAGCACACCGCCAGGGCAACGAAGGAGTGGCTTCGTAAGAAGCATTTCAAGGTCCTGGAGTGGCCTAGCCAGTCTCCAGATCTCAACCCTATAGAAAACCTTTGGAGGGAGTTGAAAGTCCGTGTTGCCAAGTGAAAAGCCAAAAACATCACTGCTCTAGAGGAGATCTGCATGGAGGAATGGGCCAATATACCAACAACAGTGTGTGGCAACCTTGTGAAGACTTACAGAAAACGTTTGACCTCTGTCATTGCCAACAAAGGATATATCACAAAGTATTGAGATGAAATTTTGTTTCTGACCAAATACTTATTTTCCACCATAATATGCAAATAAAATGAAAAAAAAACAGACAATGTGATTTTCTGGATTTTTTTTTCTCAGTTTGTCTCCCATAGTTGAGGTCTACCTATGATGTAAATTACAGACACCTCTCATCTTTTTAAGTGGTGGAACTTGCACTATTGCTGACTGACTAAATACTTTTTTTCCCCACTGTATAAGGTTAGTGTGTGAGAACTGGGGTCACCTGTCCTGAACCCCCCATCTGTGGCCTGAATGGCAATCATTAAATCTGAACCCCACCATTGTGCTTGATTCCCCATCATTATACCGAAACCCCAGTAATTTCACCTTATCCCCTATCATTGGGTCTGAACCCTATCATAGCATCTGATCCCCGAAAACTGGACTTGCACCACCATTAGTGAGTCTGATCCATTCTCACTTGTTCTTCTCCCCAACATTTGGCCTGACTCCCATCATTACATCTGATCCACAAATACTGGGCTCAATCCCTCATCATTTTGTTTGATCCTACTTCACTGGACCTGGACAGATATTTTTGGGCATGAAACCAAATAATTCACCTTTGACATAATTTCCTCTGATCTGTATGTGGCGCTGACATAATCTCTGTTCTATATGTGGCTGACTTCTCTGTTCTGTATGTGGCTGACATCATCTTCTCTGTTCTGTATGTGGCTGACGTCATCTCCTCTGATCTGTATGTGGCTGACATCATCTCCTCTGTTCTGTATGTGGTGCTGACATCATCTCCTCCGATCTGTATGTGGCTGACATCATCTCTGATCTGTATGTGGTGCTGACATCATCTCCGATCTGTATGTGGCTGACATCATCTCTGATCTGTATGTGGTGCTGACATCATCTCCTCTGTTCTGTATGTGGCTGACATCATCTCCTCCGATCTGTATGTGGCTGACATCATCTCTGATCTGTATGTGGCTGACATCATCTCCTCCGATCTGTATGTGGCTGACATCATCTCCTCTGATCTATATGTGGCTGACATCATCTCCTCTGATCTGTATGTGGCTGACATCATCTCCTCCGATCTGTATGTGGCTGACATCATCTCTGATCTGTATGTGGTGCTGACATCATCTCCTCTGTTCTGTATGTGGCGCTGACATCATCTCCTCTGATCTGTATGTGGCTGACATCATCTCCTCTGTTCTGTATGTGGCTGACATCATCTCCTCTGCGCTATATGTGGCTGACATCATCTCCTCTGTTCTGTATGTGGCTGACATCATCTCCTCCGATCTGTATGTGGCTGACATCATCTCCTCTGATCTGTATGTGGCTGACATCATCTCCTCTGATCTGTATGTGGCGCTGACATCATCTCCTCTGTTCTGTATGTGGCGCTGACATCATCTCCGACGATCTGTATGTGGCGCTGACATCATCTCTGATCTGTATGTGGCACTGACATCATCTCCTTTTATCTGTATGTGGCGCTGACATCATCTCCTTTTATCTGTATGTGGCGCTGACATCATCTCCTCCGATCTGTATGTGGCTGACATCATCTCCGACGATCTGTATGTGGCGCTGACATCATCTCTGATCTGTATGTGGCACTGACATCATCTCCTTTTATCTGTATGTGGCGCTGACATCATCTCCTCTGTTCTGTATGTGGCGCTGACATCATCTCTGATCTGTATGTGGCGCTGACATCCTCTCCTCTGTTCTGTATGTGGCGCTGACATAATCTCCTCTGATCTGTATTTGGTGGTGACATCATCTCTGATCTGTATGTGGTGCTGATATAAAAAGGTGGCACAGGGTGGTAGTCATGGACGAGTTCAGTCAGTGAGCATCCCAGCACCTTGCACATGAAGAGTACTCATTGTGTCGGCTGGAATTCTAGTCCCATGAAGCATCTGTGAGTCACAGTCTTTGCTCCAACGATTAAACTTTGCTAAGCGGCAAGATATCCATCACATCCAGTTGTGCAGTTCACACAGGTGAACATTTCCTATGCTTTCCCTGCTGTCTCTGCAAACCATTCGGGTCCCATCTGTTCATTCGGCGTCATCAGCTCCTGTTCTGGTCTCAAACCCTGGATTCTTTCTGGGGATGTGTAATGACACATAAGGTGTCCCTGGCGCTGCCTAAGGCGCGCTATCAGAGGGTGCGTGAATGACCGCAAGGAGTGCAGGCAGAAGGGACGCAGAGCACAAGGACCTGAGACTAGAGTAGTGAGGACAGGACCTGGCACGAAGAGATCACATGACCAGGGGGCGGAGCCACCACACGTAAGTGCAGGGAAGAACACTGAGCAATGAGCATGCAGAGTGCAGGGCAAAGACAGTAAAAGTGGTCAAAGAGAGCTAAGAGTCAGAAGCTAGACGAACGCGCAGTACCTAGGGACAAGACAAAGAGTCAAAGAGTAGACGGGGACAAGCCAAGGGGATCAGATAACCAGGAGAGACAGAGCAGTACTAAGCAGGATACAGAGGCAGAAGTCAGGAAACAAACCGAATCAAACATAGCAAGGCTCACAAGCACAGAGGCACACGTTTAAGGACGAGTCACTTGGGTCAGCAACCATTAACCGAGTTTACGAAAGTATCACAGACACTAAATACAGGTACTGCCAACATTAAATAGCTGCCCCAAAACCAAAGAGAGGCGGACTGAATTAACCCTGACCAGGATGGAGGCGGAACAATCCTGTCCAGAGTCATGACAGTACCCCCCTCTCAACGGGGGGCCACCGGACCCCCAGGTTTCCCAGGAAACCGTGCGTGAAAGGAACACACCAGACGATCAGCATGAACCGATCGGTCCTCAGGACCATACCCCTTCCAGTGCACAAGATACTGGAGGGAACGGCGGACCAACCGGGAAACGATGCGCTCCAACTCGAACTCCTCCTGACTATCCACCAACACAGGCGGCGAGGGACCCAATGACACTTCTTCCACAGCCCCCAATGGTTTCAGCAGGGCCCTATGGAATACATTGGGGATCTTAAAAGACCACTGGAAGACACAACGAAATGCCACTGGATTAACCACCTCCGTGATCTCATAAGGGCCAATGTTATGAATGAGTCACTGAAGGAGGAAAAAACAAAAATACAAGCTAAGTCCAGAAAACCGGAGAGGTTGGTAGCTATCGGATTGCAGACCCCTGATCCTATTCACACAACTAACAGGTGCCGTGGGGGGTTCCTACGGTGCCCTAGACCCCTAGTTCACAGCCGGAGAACTAAATAAGCCTAAAGAAAGAAAGGGGAAATCTAAACTGCCCCAGAGCAGACCCCAAAGAAATAGACAGCCCCCAACATGTATTGTCGGTGAAAAGCAGATGAAAACACAAACACAGACAGAAAGACAGGTTGAGCAAACGATGGGGCCCAACTAACTAAATAGGAATGGACAGAAAAGATGCTGGCTGCAATCCGCAAAAATTCTGCCAAAATAATGTCCAACACGTCTGATAGAAAAATGGCCCTGAAGTCACTAGACTTCAAAAACACTATATCAGCACTCAGGTATATTCTGAAGACTGAGCAAAAGATCAACTTGACCAGAGACAAAAATGGAGCTCAGCCTGACCAACAAGGGCAGGCAGAACACAAACACTAAGTAAACAGACAATATCTCATGGAAAAATAAGAGAGCAAATACTTAGCTTTCAGAAGACAGGTACTGAACTGGTTTGCAAGAGCACAGAGCAGAAAGGATCACCAGCACCCCTGTAGGGTGTCGGCTGCCTTATATCCACTCAGTGATTCCGGGTGTCCAATCAGGCTCCACCTGTTCAGATGACAGGTTCTTCCCAACCCAATCAATTTCACTACCTCTCTTCACCAGCAGAGGGAGTTCATCAGACATCAACGGTGAAGGGGAAAATGAACTCACAACAGGCCAATAAACTTAGGCCCCAATTTAACCCGAGGAACCTTAAGTTTAATGTTCCTGGTGGACAGCCACACTTTATCCCCAAACCAAAGGGTGGGTCCCACAGCCTGTCTCCTGTCCGCAAAAAGCTTAAATTTCCTCTGAGCCTCCCCAATATTCTTTTGGACCTCCTGCCATAAATTTCCCAACTGCTGTACAGCAATATCAGCCCCCGGGCAACCGGAGTCCAGGTGAGAAAACTCCCCAAAGTGTGGATTAAACCCATAGTTACAGAAGAAAGGGGAGTTACCTGTGGAGTGGTTAAAACGAATATTAAACGCAAATTCTGCTAAAGGTAAGGCATCGGACCTGTCCTCTGGACTGGAAGTGGTAAGACAGCGCAAAATCTGTTCTAACGACTGATTGGCCCGTTCGGTCTGACCATTGGTCTCTGGATGGTAAGCAGACGAGAAAGACAACTCAATACCCAACCTTTTACAAAACGCCCTCCAAAACCTGGACACAAACTGCACACCACGGTCAGACACCACATTCAAGGGCACAACATACAAACAAACCACATGTTGAACGAACAACCTAGACAGAGGGTAGTGTCACTAAGGGTTCAAAGTGTGCTTGCTTCGTAAACCTGTCCACCACCACCCAGACGACAGTATTACTCTTGGAGGGAGGAAGATTGGTGATAAAGTCCATGGACAGATGTGTCTTTGGTCTATCAGAAACTGGCAAAGGCACCAATTCCCTGGTTGGCCGGTTATGAGAGCTCTTAGTGCGGGCACAAACTTCACAGGCAGACACAAACTTTCTAACATCAGATGTATGTGAGGACAACCAAAAAACCCTCGCGATGGCCCCAAGAGTGGCTGAAATCCCCGGATGTCCACTCAGCACCGAATCATGGAACTCTTGGAGGACTTTCAGTCGAATTTGAACTGGAACAAACAATTTTCTCACCGGCTTGGACGGGGGAACCTGGGACTGGGTTTCCCGAATCTCCCAATCCAAACCTGCTGCCACCACCACCCCGGGATGAAGAATGGAGGATGGAGGCTCGGGTGGAGAAACTGGATCCAGACTCTGGGACAAGGCAGCCTTCACATTCTTAGATCCCAGACAAAAAGTGATCGAGAACTGGAACCGGGGAAAAAGAAGTGACCACCCGGCTTACCTGGAGGTCAACCTTTTATCAGACTCAATATACGCCAGGTTCTTATGGTCAGTAACTACAGTAATGGGATGAACTGCCCCCTCCAAAAAATGCCTCCATTCTTCAAAGGCCAACTTAACCGCAAGAAGTTCGCGATTACCCACGTCATAATTTCTTTCCGCCGGGGAGAACTTCCTGGAGAAGAAGGCGCATGGTCTCAGATTGGTCAAGGTGGCGGGCCCCTGGGACAGCACCGCCCCCACCCCCACCTCCAAGGCATCAACCTCAACTACAAAAGGTTCTGATGGATCCGGTTGAACCAGAACCGTGGCAGTCATAAAACATTTTTTGAGAGTGAGAAACACCACTACCGCTGAGGCAGACCAGTTCTTAACGTCAGCCCCCTTCTGTGTCAAGTCAATGAGTGGCTTGACCACCTGAGACAACCCTTTAATAAACCTCCGGTAGTAATTGGCGAATCCCAAGAAGCGATGAAGGCCCTTCAGGTCCCGGGGTTGGACCCAATCAACAATGGCCTGCACCGTTTTGTGATCCATACGAAACCCCTCACTAGAGAAAATGAACCCCAAGAAAGGCAGTTCCTGGGCGAAAAAATGAGCATTTCTCTAGCTTGGCGAAAAGTTGGTTCTCCCTGAGTCTCTGAAGAACCGCCCGAAGGTGACCAATATGTGATTGCTTTTCAATTGAATAAACCAGAATGATATCCATGTATATACAGTGGGGAAAAAAAGTATTTAGTCAGTCAGCAATAGTGCAAGTTCCACCACTTAAAAAGATGAGAGGCGTCTGTAATTTACATCATAGGTAGACCTCAACTATGGGAGACAAACTGAGAAAAAAAAATCCAGAAAATCACATTGTCTGTTTTTTTTTCATTTTATTTGCATATTATGGTGGAAAATAAGTATTTGGTCAGAAACAAGCAATCAAGATTTCTGGCTCTCACAGACCTGTAACTTCTTCTTTAAGAGTCTCCTCTTTCCTCCACTCATTACCTGTAGTAATGGCACCTGTTTAAACTTGTTATCAGTATAAAAAGACACCTGTGCACACCCTCAAACAGTCTGACTCCAAACTCCACTATGGTGAAGACCAAAGAGCTGTCAAAGGACACCAGAAACAAAATTGTAGCCCTGCACCAGGCTGGGAAGACTGAATCTGCAATAGCCAACCAGCTTGGAGTGAAGAAATCAACTGTGGGAGCAATAATTAGAAAATGGAAGACATACAAGACCACTGATAATCTCCCTCGATCTGGTGCTCCATGCAAAATCCCACCCCGTGGGGTCAGAATGATCACAAGAACGGTGAGCAAAAATCCCAGAACCACGCGGGGGGACCTAGTGAATGAACTGCAGAGAGCTGGGACCAATGTAACAAGGCCTACCATAAGTAACACACTACGCCACCATGGATTCAGATCCTGCAGTGCCAGACGTGTCCCACTGCTTAAGCCTGTACATGTCCGGGCCCGACTGAAGTTTGCTAGAGAGCATTTGGATGATCCAGAGGAGTTTTGGGAGAATGTCCTATGGTCTGATGAAACCAAACTGGAACTGTTTGGTAGAAACACAACTTGTCGTGTTTGGAGGAAAAAGAATACTGAGTTGCATCCATCAAACACCATACCTACTGTAAAGCATGGTGGTGGAAACATCATGCTTTGGGGCTGTTTCTCTGCAAAGGGGCCAGGACGACTGATCCGGGTACATGAAAGAATGTATCGTGAGATTTTGAGTGCAAACCTCCTTCCATCAGCAAGGGCATTGAAGATGAAACGTGGCTGGGTCTTTTAACATGACAATGATCCAAAGCACACCGCCAGGGCAACGAAGGAGTGGCTTCGTAAGAAGCATTTCAAGGTCCTGGAGTGGCCTAGCCAGTCTCCAGATCTCAACCCTATAGAAAACCTTTGGAGGGAGTTGAAAGTCCGTGTTGCCAAGTGAAAAGCCAAAAACATCACTGCTCTAGAGGAGATCTGCATGGAGGAATGGGCCAATATACCAACAACAGTGTGTGGCAACCTTGTGAAGACTTACAGAAAACGTTTGACCTCTGTCATTGCCAACAAAGGATATATCACAAAGTATTGAGATGAAATTTTGTTTCTGACCAAATACTTATTTTCCACCATAATATGCAAATAAAATGAAAAAAAACAGACAATGTGATTTTCTGGATTTTTTTTTCTCAGTTTGTCTCCCATAGTTGAGGTCTACCTATGATGTAAATTACAGACACCTCTCATCTTTTTAAGTGGTGGAACTTGCACTATTGCTGACTGACTAAATACTTTTTTTCCCCACTGTAACCACAAACCTCCCAATAAAATCAGAGAACACATGATTGATGAAGTTTTGGAAAACTTCAGTCCGCATTGGTCAGTCCAAAAGGCATAACTAAATTTTCACACAGCCCTTCTGAGGTGAGAAATGCAGATTTCCACTCATCCCCCCTCCCGCACTCGGATGAGGTTGTATGCCCCCTGCAAATCTAATTTTGAAAACCATTTAACCTCGGACAATTGGTTACACAAATCGGGAATGAGTGGGAGGGGATATATGTTTCTTACAGTAATTTTATTTAGATCCCGAAAGTCAAGGCATGGGCTGAGACCACCGTTTTGTTTTTTTTAAAACCTGCAGCAACAGGAGACACGGAAGGGCGGATATGTCCCTTGCGGAGACTCTCAGATATGTACTCCTTCATGGCGATGGGATCAGAAAGGTTAAACAATCGGGCTTTTGGCAATTTAGCCCCAGGAATCAGGTCAATGGCACAATCAAAAGGGCGGTGTGGTGGTAACACCTCGGCCTGACTTTCGGAGAACACGTCCTCGAAGTCCTTCAGGTACTCCGGAATACCCTTCAGACCGACGGACAATACAGACACAGAATTCAGACATTTGTTTTCACAGTTGGACCCCTCATTTAACAATTTCCCTGGCCTCCCAGTCAATGACTGGATTATGACATTGCAGCCAAGGAAACCCCAAGACCAAACCAGCATGGAGGTTCTCCAGAACGAAATAGGCTATCTGCTCCAAATGAACAGACCCCACCTTAAGCACGAACTCTTTAGTAACAGAGCGGATCCCATCCTTGGTGAACGGGGTTGAGTCAATAGCCACTACTCGCATGGGTTTGTCCAACCTGACTGTCCGTATCTCACAGTGGGCCACCAACCTCGAGTCAGTCAAGTACACTGAAGATACACAATCCACAAAAGCAGAAGAGAAAAGAAACAATTGTTCACAACTACTAACACTTTTAACAATAGTTTGAAGGCTGAGGAAAAAAGTACCTGTGGGTCTGCGTAACCTCCTCGGCAGTTACCCATACCTAGTCGTTTCCTGAGACCTTGGAATCCGGGGGGGCAGGAGGGACAGTCCTTTATCCAATGACCTGGCTCTCCACAATAGAAGTACAGTTTTTTCTCTCTGTGACATCTCTTCTTTTCCTTCATGGAGACAGCTCCCAGCTCCATGATCTCAACCGATGCCAAAGACTCTGACTTCACTGGCAACAGAGGAGCATCTTGTTGCACAACACCTCTTTCTCTCAGCCTGCGGTCCATATGGACGGCCTGGGTCATAGTCTCCAGAGAGTCGGGCGGTGGGTGCAGGGCCAAGGCATCCTTTAGATGTTCAGAAAGACCACGTCAGAATAGCCTCATGAGTGCCGAGTCGTTTCAGGAAACCTCAAGTGCCCATCGCCTGTACTCAGAACAGTACCACTCAGCTGAGTGCTTTCCCTGGGTAAGACTCATAATCGTGTCCTCTGCCAATCTCACCCGATCAGGTTCATCGTATATAAGACCCAAGGCCTCGAAGAACTGATTCACAGTCATTCTCTCAGGAGAGGTAAGGGATAGGGAGAAAGCCCAGGATTGCGGCCCCTCACGTAACAGGGAAATAACTATCCCCACCCTTTTGCTCTCATCGACCGAGGACGAAAAAAGTAACTTACTACTCTCTTTAAATACCCAGAATTTTTTCCTATCCCCAGAAAAAGTATCCGGAAGTTTGACACAGGGCTCAGGAGAGGATAAGGACATATCAGACATGGTACCCTCCCCATTGCTAGACGAGGAAGAGGCAGGGCTGCGACTAGGAATTTTGGGGCCCCATACTGGCAAAATTTTCGGGGCCCCTTTGAGACTCTGCCCCGGCTCCACCCAGCCCCGTCTCCACCCCTCAAACTGTCCACAGTCCCACCGCTCTCTCTTGGAAAAACTCCACTTCTCACCTATCACACATTAACAGTTCCCATCACCAGATCACACATATAGCCGGCAGCTTTTGCTTTGGACAAAAGATTTTTTTAAGCCGCCACCATAACAGGGTAGACACTTTTTGCTGGGCTCTACTCTACTGTAACCTATTAAATATTTGTTAAAATATGCAATACAATTTAGGTATATTTTTATTTATTTTTCAATTTTTAAAATGACCAATAATATCACATACAAGGAACAAATACCGCTACACCATGTCCAGGCCACATATTACCACCACATAGTGACCTATAATACCACATACAAGGAAAAAATACTGCCACACCATGACCAGACCACATATTACTACCATAGTGACCGAATAATATCACATACAAGGAACAAATACCACCGGACCATGACCAGACCACATATTACCACTACAAAGTGACCAAATAATAGCACATACAAGGGACAAATACCACCGCACCATGCCCAGACCACATATTACCACCACATGGAATGTTGTGTCCAGTTTTGGGCACCACATTTTAAAAAAGACATCAACAAACTGGAGCAAGTTCAGAAAAGAGCGACCAGAATGGTGACCGGTCTGCAAACCCTGTCTTATGAGGAAAGGCTGCAGGATTTGGGAATGTTTAGTTTGCAAAAGAGAAGACTGAGAGGAGACTTAATAGCTGTCTACAAATATATAAAGGGCTGTCACATTGTAGAAGGATCAACTTTATTCTCATTTGCACAAGGAAAGACTAGAAGCAATGGGATGAAACTGAAGGGGAGGAGACACAGATTAGATATTAGAAAAAACTTTTTGACAGTTAGAGTGATCAATGAGTGGAACAGGCTGCCACGAGAAGTGGTGAGTTCTCCTTCAATGGAAGTCTTCAAACAGAGGCTGGACAGACATCTGACTGGGATGATTTAGCGAATCCTGCTTTGAGCAGGGGGTTGGACCAGATGGCCCAGGAGGTCCCTTCCAACTCTACGATTCTATGATTCTATGAATACTACAATACTGATCATTAATAAAAAACAAAATACTGTCACCATACATGGCATTATACACAGGAGATCTGTGTTTAGTATGCAGTGTCTGTGTACAGGTAATATAGTGATCAATGACATTATACACAGGAGCTCTGTATATAATGTACAGGTAACACAGTGATCACTGGTGACATTATACAGAGGACCTCTGTATATAGTATACAGTGTATAGTGTCAGTGTATAGGTAACACACTAACTCACCAGTGATGTCTCTAGGTAAAGTCCTTCATCCTTGCTTTTCATCTTTCATCCAGCACAGATCGTCATCACGTCTTCCAGCCAGGACTCGTCTCTGCAGGAAATAACACAGTTATCTAGAGCTCCGCTTGCAGAATGCATTATTTATTTTTCCCATCTTCTACATTACATCACATGAAGAAAAAAAGGTGACAGTGTCACTCTGCACAGTAACAGGACCGCCCCCCCCCCATTTAAAACAGTATCCTCAAAAAATTAAATACATCCCTGCAGTAATAATATCCCTTAATTAGCCCCTATGGTAATAATATCCCCCATCCTGACCCCCGTGTGTCTCATTCCTGGCTTTAGCCATATGTTCTCCCATCCCACCCTCATGAGTATCCATTCTTCCCCATATGGTCTCCATCGTATCCATCCAGCCCCATGAGCCTGTGCGATCTGTCTCCAACCCTGCCCCAGCTGTCTCCAAACATGCCCCGTATCTCCATTCTGCCCAGTGTCTCCAATCATGCCCCATGTCCAGCATTCTGCCACCAGCATCCAGCATTCTGCCCCCAGCGTCCAGCATTCTGCCCCTAGTCTCCAGAATTCTGCCCCCAGTCTTCAGCATTCTGCCCCATGTCCAACATTCTGCCCCATGTCCAGCATTCTGCCCCAGTCTCCAGCATCCTGCCCCATGTCCAGCATTCTGCCCCATGTCCAGCATTCTGCCCTAGTCTCCAGCATTCTGCCCCATGTCCAGCATTCTGCCCTAGTCTAAAGCAATTCTGCCCCATGTCCAGCATTCTACCCCATGTCCAGCATTCTGCCCCATGTCCAGCATTCAGCCCCAGTCCAGCATTCTGCCCCATGTCCAGCATTCTGCCCCCAACGTGTCCAGCATTCTGCCCCATGTTCAGCATTCAGCCCCATGTCCAGCATTCTGCCCCCAGCGTCCAGCATTCTGCCCCCAGCATCTAGCATACTGCCCCCAGCATTCTGCCCCCAGCGTCCAGCATTCTGCCCCCACGTCCAGCATTCTACCCCAGTCTCCAGTATTGTGCCCCAGTCTCCAGTATTCTGCCCCATGTCCAGCATTTTGCCCCAGTCTCTAGCATTATGCCCCATGTCCAGCATTCTGCCCCAGTCTCTAGCACTCTGCCACATTCTCTAGCATTCTACCCCAATCTCAAGCATTCTGCCCCATGTCCAGCATTCTGCCCCAGTCTCTAGCATTCTGCTCCAATCTCTAGCTTTCTGCCCCGGGCCCCCTGGTTCGCCGCTGTCAAAAAAAACCCTATTTCTCCTTACCTGGCCGTGCTCCAGCGGCGGGCGAGGCTCCGTCCCTCCACGCTGCTGAAGCAGAAGCGCGCTCTAGCCGGCGACTGACAGTGACATCAGACGCTGGCGACATGCATGCAAACTGGGTAGTTAGCGTGCACTCTAGTCAAATATAGACGAGGTGCAGGTGCAACGGACCAGTAGGTCCTAATTACAAGTTAATTAAATTCACCGCACACTCAAACAGACTTTATGCAAATAGGTGTTCATTTTATTACATGTGGGAGCCAAACAGGAATATAGCACACAGTGGAAGCGATATAAATAAAAGACGTTTCGGCTCAGCCCGAGCCTTTATCATATTATCGCTTATTCCAATATTGGAGATTTGTATAGGGTGCAGAAGGAGAGGAGAATCTCTCAAGAAGAAATACCAAGATAAATGGCTGATGCGTGCTGAGAGAAGGCAGCGCTCCCGCGCTGCATGTCAATAGCGTTTAGCTGCCGCAGCGCCACGCTAAGAGCCCGGTTTACCTGCCAGTAGGGGCCCGGTGAGTAGAGGAGACCGGGCCCGATGCAGGCCCCCTCTGCCCACCGGGCCCCATACGCCAGTCAGGGCAGTAATGCCCTCATGGCGGCCCTGGGAAGAGGCACCCCACGAACAGCATCAAAGGTATCCACCAATTCCCTCTGTACCTATTGTTGAGAAGCAACCAGCGCTCTTTGCTCAACAGATAGGTTCTGCATCATTTTGGTCTGGTTAGATACCTGATTTAACAGAGCATGCCGCGGGTCCAGAGAAAACACACATACAAAAAAAAACCTGAAAAATTATATGGGTCGGTGAAAATGTAATGACACATAAGGTGTCCCTGGTGCTGCCTAGGGGGGCGCTATCAAGGGGCGTGTGAATGAGCACAGGGAGTGCAGGCAGAAGTCACGCAGTGCACAAGGACCTGAGACTAGAGTAGTGAGCACAGGAACTGGCACTAAGCGATCACGTGACCAGGGGGCGGAGCCACCGCCCTTAAGTGCAGGGAAGGGCACTGAGCATGCAGAGTGCAGGGCATTGGGAAAAGACAGTAAACATGGTCAAGGAGAGCTGAGAGTCAGAAGCCAGACGAACATGCAGTACCTAAGGACAAGACAATGAGTAAACGGGGACAAGCCAAGGGGGTCAGATAACCAAGAGAGACAGAGCAGTACAAAAGCAGGACACAGAGGCAGAAGTCGGGACAAACCGAATCATACACAGCAAGGCACACAAGCACAGAGGCACACGTTTAAGGAACGTGTTTAAGGAAGGAGTATACGGAAGTATCACCGACACTAAATTCAGGTACTGACAACATTAAATAGCTGCCCCAAAACCAAAGAGAGGCGGACTGAATTAACCCTGACCTGACCAAGATGGAGGCGGAACCATCCTGTCCAGAGTCATGACAGGACGATCTCATTGAGCTAATTCCCGTTCTCTCTGCTCTCCAGGCTTGGAACAACTGTATCCCTCACGACTGGGGAAACTCTTCATGCACACTGATGTACACGTCCTGCCCTGGGCAATACTGCCTGGGCTTCTGTCACTACCCAGGAAATGCTTCCCCTAAACCCCTGTGGCTCTGCACTATCACACCCTAACTCCTTCCAGGTGTCTAACTCTTTTGTGCCCATTCTGTCCCTGAACTAAAGCACATAGGTACAAATACATTTACAGTAACAAGACATTATGACCGCACGTGACACAATAAAAGAACATTAAAAAAAAGCACTTTAAATTCATAAAACATTAGAAAGCCGCACGTGACACATGTACTCGGTATTCAGAAGAGGGAAGGCAATCGAGGGTTCCTGCCACCTCCTTACACTGACATCATCTCCTCTGTTCTGTATGTGATGCTGACATCATATTCTTGACATCTTTTTTGCTTCTATTTCAGGGTTTGGCATGACGACTCCGGCCACCATTACCGGCAAGATTTTCCTGATTTTCTACGGGCTGATCGGTTGTGCTGCCACCATCTTGTTTTTTAACCTTTTCTTGGAGCGTCTGATTACGGTTATAGCTTTCGTAATGAAATCCTGTCATGAGAGGCAGCTGAGGAGGAAGGACGGCATTCCCACCGAAACGCGTCGAGGCTCAGGTAACTCGGAGGTGGACAGCCTGTCTGGATGGAAGCCCTCCGTCTATTATGTGATGCTTATATTATGCCTGGCGTCCATCATTATTTCTTGCTGTGCCTCCGCCATGTTCTCGCCCATTGAAGGGTGGGGATACTTTGACTCTCTCTATTTTTGTTTTGTTGCCTTCAGCACTATAGGATTTGGGGATATGGTTAGTAGCCAGAAAGACAAATATGAGAACCAAGGACTTTACCGATGCGGCAACTTTATCTTCATTTTCATGGGGGTCTGCTGCATTTACTCCTTATTCAACGTCATCTCCATCGTCATTAAACAGTGCATCAACTGGATATTAAAAAAACTGGAATGTCGCTGCTGCCAGAAATGCCAAAGAAAATTATGTAGGACAAAGAGGAATGTGGTGATGCCGGGAAATGTACGGACGAGGCGCAACATATCCATAGAAACAGACGGCATCTATGAAAGCGAGACTGATGGCAGGAGAATGTCCGGGGAGATGATCTCCATGAAAGACTTCTTGGCCTCTAATAAGGTCTCCTTGGCCATCATGCAGAAACAGCTATCAGAGACGGCCAATGGCTACCCCCGGCAAATTGGCACCAGCTCCAGGCACAATGGCTTTTCAGGAGGAGTGGGGGCATTAGCGATTATGAATAACAGACTTGCAGAAACTAGTGTGGACAGGTGAATGTTCATCATGGAGACGATAGAACGTCCTGTCATTCACATACTAGGTATGAATGTGAGACAAAGAATCCATAAATATGTCACAGCACTGATTCTGAGCTACATCCTATATTACACTCCAGAGCTGTGCTCATTATTATGCTGGTACAGTCACTGTGTACATACATTACATCACTGATCCTGAGTTACATCCTGTATTATACTCTAGAGCTGCACTAACTATTTTGCTGGTGCCGTCACTGTGTACATACATTACATTACTGATCCTGAGTTACATCCTGTATTATACTCCAGAGCTGCACTCACTATTCTGCTGGTGGAGTCACTGTGTGCGTACATTACATTACTGATCCTGTACTGATCCTGAGCACATCCTGTATTATACTCCAGAGCTGTGCTCACTATTCTACTGGTGCAGTGACTGTGTACATACATTACACTACTGATCCTGACTAACATCTTATATTACACTCCAGAGTTGTGCTCACTATTGTGCTGGTGCAGTCACTGTGTACATACATTACATTTCTGATCCTGTACTGATTCTGAGTTATATCCTGTATTATACTCCAGAGCTGCACTCACAATTCTGCCGGTGCAGTCATTCTGTACATGCAATACATTACTGATCCTGAGTTACATCCAGTATTATACTCCAGAGCTGCACTCACTACTCTAATGGTGCAGTCACTGTGTACATACATAGAATAGTGAGTGCAGCTCTGGAGTATAATACAGTATGAAGCTCAGGATCAGTACAGTATCAGTAATGTAATGTATATACATAGTGACTGCACCAGCAGAATAGTGAGTGCTGCTCTGCAGTCAGTATAATGCAGGATGTAACTCAGGATCAGTAATATAATGTATGTACATTATGACTGCACCAGCAGAATAGCGAGTACAGCTCTGGAGTATATTACAGGAAGTAACTCAGGATCAGTAATGTAATGTATGTACACAGTGATTGCACCAGCATAATAATAAGTGCAGCTCTGGGGTATAATACAGGATGTAACTCAGGATCAATAATGTAATGTATGTACACAGTGACTGCACCAGCCGAATAGTAAGTGCAGCTCTGGAGTATAATACAGGCTGTAAATCATGATCAGTACAGGATCAGTAATGTAATGTATGTACACAGTGACTGCACCAGCAGAATAGTGAGTGCAGCTCAGGGGTATAATACAGGATGTAACTCAGGATCAGTAATGTAATGTATGTACACAGTGACTGCACCAGCAGAATAGTGAGTGCAGCTCTGGAGTATAATACAGGATGTAACTCAGGATCAATACAGGGTCAGTAATGTAATGTATGTACACAGTGACTGCACCAGCAGAATAGTGAGTGCAGCTCTAGAGAATAATACAGGATCTGTACAGGTAAGTATTGTGGATGCAGCTCTGGCAGTGAATGGAGTACAAAACATACTATATCTGAAGATCAGTATTAGATAAGTAATGGAAAGTATTGGAGGATACCTTGCAAGTACTGATCGTAAAGGATTCGTCCAGGACATGTGTAGTAGCTGAATGATTGTCTAAAGTGAAATTCCACAACCTTCTGATACCCTGTTATTTCAGTTCCAATGTCAAGGTCTCTGCTTGCTGTCAGTGCATGGAAGCAATCATGTATTTATTCATATACTACAGAGCTTTCTGCATTGTTTTTTTGCCAGGACCAATAGCAACTGCACAAATCACTATTCTTGGTAGTTTGTTACAATTCTCCAGATAGAACAATAATTTTCCAGATTGGATAAAAGTTTAACAAGACCTCTGCTCTGAGGCGACAAGAATGTTCCCATTCGTTTCCAGCAAACAGACCCTGCAAATTGTGGAAAATTGATAAGGTGTGTAACAAGGTTGCAGAATCTTTTATTCTTCACTGATGAGTCTTGTTTTCAACAAGTTACCCCTTTTGTCGTCAGCACTGCTACTCCGGTTTTGGCGTTACATGCCACAAGACCACTGCAGCCAATCATAGACCTTAGGCCTGTTTCACATTTCCGTTTCTTGACGCCAGTCAAAATCCGCCACTTTTAGAAAAAAAAACGGATCCGCCCCTTCTTTGGCGGATCTGTTTTTTTCCTCCATAGACTTGCTTTAGCGGCGGATTATGACTGATGGTCGTCCGTCACATCCGTTTTTTGACGGATCCGTCAGAATTGTAGCGTCTCCCGGGCGGAGGAGACGGACTCTGAAACGTTTTTTTGGAGCGACGGACCGCTATTTTCAATTGCGCATGCCCGGCAGATTTGGTCTGCCAAGCATTTTAACCCTGAGTAGCGTTCTGGAAACGCCGTGAAATCTCTCTCTCTCAGACCAAGGTTGCTTTAAATTTCAGCCACATGCCTGCTGCAGCAGATCCATCCAAAAAACGGATCCAGTGGCATCCGTTTGGCCCAAGACGGAAACAAATCCGTTTTTTAACACTCTGGCGGATTTTGACTGACATGAAAAGACGGAAATGTGATACAGGCCTTAGTGGTGACAGTTGCCTGCACATCCGTTGACCGCTGTGGCCAGTGATTTGCTGAATTATGTAAAAGCCCTGCCCCCTTTATGAGATACAATGTATCAGTCACGTCCGGGAGGAAGGGCGGCCAAACTCCACCAGCGTTCCGGAGGTCACCACCCGTGTACCTGCCATTCTCTTGTGAATTCCCGAATATGGTTTATTTTCTAAAGCAGGTGACATTTCCGTGGCGGACGGACAGCTGAGGGATTTTACACTGCAGCTTCATCCCCTCCGGTCGTCAGCTGGTTGTCAGACGGGAGGGAGGTTGTCAGGGAAAGTTTCATATAGTCATATGATTTGTAAATGACAGAAAGTGAAAAAAATCAATGATATTTTTATACACATTAAAAAGACAATTATATAAAATGACATGAAGTGCGAAGGAGTATATTTCTATATCTGTGTATTATCTATCTATCATCTATCTATCTATAGATCTATTATCTATCTATTATCTATCTACTTATCTATTATCTAACTATCAATCTATCAATCTTTTGTGTATTATCTATCTATGTATTATCCATCCATCCATATCTCCATCCATCTGTCCCCGTGAACCATCTGGGTGACACTGGTGGACTTTGCCTTTGTCTTCCATTTGTCGGTCTCGGTGGAGTCCTGCGCTGTTTCTGGATTCTCCACAGTTTGATTATTTCTTATTAATTCTTTATTCTTGAAGATTCTGCAGGAGAGATGGAATCCTCTTCTATGAAGTAGAGACGGCAGTGAGGGGTCACTGGGTTCCTCGTGCGTCGCCAGAAGATGAAAGCAGCTGATTCAAGCTGACATTATTATAGGTTTGCTTATGGCTGATTGCTGCTCATCATGTGAGGAGAGGTTATCAGCTGGCATATGTGTGGTGACCGAGTGCAGAGACCCAAACAGCAAGAAGAGCGATACCGTAAATATCCCTATGTACTGATTCTGCCAAAGATGGCTGCTTCTTATGTGCCAATCTTCAGTGCCTGACGGAATTGCCCCGATATGCAGTGCCTGCCGGAGAATGTCCCCATATATAGTGCCTGCAGGAGATTGTCCCAATATACAGCGCCTGCCGGAAAAGGCCCCCATATATAGTGCCTGCATGAGATTGCCCCAATATACAGCGCCTGACAGAGAATGCCCCCATACATAGTGCCTGCAGTAGACTGCCCCAATACAGAGCACCTGACAGAGAATGTCCCCATACATAGTGCCTGCAGTAGACTGCCCCAATAAGCAGCACCTGACAGAGAATGTCCCCATATATAGTGCCTGCAGGAGATTGTCCCAATATACAGCGCCTGCCGGAGAAGGCCCCCATATATAGTGCCTGCATGAGATTGCCCCAATACACAGCGCCTGACAGAGAATGCCCCCATATATAGTGCCTGCATGAGATTGCCCCAATATACAGCGCCTGACAGAGAATGCCCCCATACATAGTGCCTGCAGTAGACTGCCCCAATACAGAGCACCTGACAGAGAATGTCCCCATACATAGTGCCTGCAGTAGACTGCCCCAATAAGCAGCACCTGACAGAGAATGTCCCCATATATAGTGCCTGCAGGAGATTGTCCCAATATACAGCGCCTGCCGGAGAAGGCCCCCATATATAGTGCCTGCATGAGATTGCCCCAATACACAGCGCCTGACAGAGAATGTCCCCATATATAGTGCCTGCAGTAGACTGCCCCAATACACAGCGCCTGACAGAGAATGTCCCCATATATAGTGCCTGCAGTAGACTGCCCCAATACACAGCGCCTGACAGAGAATGTCCCCATATATAGTGCCTGCAGTAGACTGCCCCAATACACAGCGCCTGACAGAGAATGTCCCCATATATAGTGCCTGCAGGAGATTGTCCCAATATACAGCGCCTGCCGGAGAAGGCCCCCATATATAGTGCCTGCAGTAGACTGCCCCAATACACAGCGCCTGACAGAGAATGTCCCCATATATAGTGCCTGCAGGAGATTGTCCCAATATACAGCGCCTGCCGGAGAAAGCCCCCATATATAGTGCCTGCATGAGATTGCCCCAATACACAGCGCCTGACAGAGAATGCCCCCATACATAGTGCCTGCAGTAGACTGCCCCAATACACAGCGCCTGACAGAGAATGTCCCCATATATAGTGCCTGCAGTAGATTGCCCCAATATACAGCGCCTGCCGAGAAGGCCCCCATATGTAGTGCCTGCATGAGATTGCCCCAATACACAGCGCCTGACAGAGAATGTCCCCATATATAGTGCCTGCATGAGATTGCCCCAATACACAGCGCCTGACAGAGAATGTCCCCATATATAGTGCCTGCATGAGATTGCCCCAATACACAGCGCCTGACAGAGAATGCCCTCATATATAGTGCCTGCATGAGATTGCCCCAATACACAGCGCCTGACAGAGAATGTCCCCATATATAGTGCCTGCAGTAGACTGCCCCAATACACAGCGCCTGACAGAGAATGCCCTCATATATAGTGCCTGCATGAGATTGCCCCAATACACAGCGCCTGACAGAGAATGTCCCCATATATAGTGCCTGCAGTAGACTGCCCCAATACACAGCGCCTGACAGAGAATGCCCTCATATATAGTGCCTGCATGAGATTGCCCCAATACACAGCGCCTGACAGAGAATGTCCCCATATATAGTGACTGCAGTAGACTGCCCCAATACACAGCGCCTGACAGAGAATGCCCTCATATATAGTGCCTGCATGAGATTGCCCCAATACACAGCGCCTGACAGAGAATGTCACCATATATAGTGCCTGCAGTAGACTGCCCCAATACACAGCGCCTGACAGAGAATGCCCTCATATATAGTGCCTGCATGAGATTGCCCCAATACACAGCGCATGACAGAGAATGTCCCCATATATAGTGCCTGCATGAGATTGCCCCAATACACAGCGCCTGACAGAGAATGTCCCCATATATAGTGCCTGCATGAGATTGCCCCAATATACAGCGCCTGACAGAGAATGCCCCCATATATAGTGCCTGCATGAGATTGCCCCAATACACAGCGCCTGACAGAGAATGTCCCCATATATAGTGCCTGCAGTAGACTGCCCCAATACACAGCGCCTGACAGAGAATGCCCCCATATATAGTGCCTGCAGTAGACTGCCCCAATACACAGCGCCTGACAGAGAATGCCCTCATATATAGTGCCTGCATGAGATTGCCCCAATACACAGCGCCTGACAGAGAATGCCCTCATATATAGTGCCTGCATGAGATTGCCCCAATACACAGCGCCTGACAGATAATGTCCCCATATATAGTGCCTGCAGTAGACTGCCCCAATACACAGCGCCTGACAGAGAATGCCCTCATATATAGTGCCTGCAGTAGACTGCCCCAATACACAGCGCCTGACAGAGAATGTCCCCATATATAGTGCCTGCAGTAGATTGCCCCAATATACAGCGCCTGCCGAGAAGGCCCCCATATGTAGTGCCTGCATGAGATTGCCCCAATACACAGCGCCTGACAGAGAATGTCCCCATATATAGTGCCTGCATGAGATTGCCCCAATACACAGCGCCTGACAGAGAATGTCCCCATATATAGTGCCTGCATGAGATTGCCCCAATACACAGCGCCTGACAGAGAATGTCCCCATATATAGTGCCTGCAGTAGACTGCCCCAATACACAGCGCCTGACAGAGAATGCCCTCATATATAGTGCCTGCATGAGATTGCCCCAATACACAGCGCCTGACAGAGAATGTCCCCATATATAGTGCCTGCAGTAGACTGCCCCAATACACAGCGCCTGACAGAGAATGCCCTCATATATAGTGCCTGCATGAGATTGCCCCAATACACAGCGCCTGACAGAGAATGTCCCCATATATAGTGACTGCAGTAGACTGCCCCAATACACAGCGCCTGACAGAGAATGCCCTCATATATAGTGCCTGCATGAGATTGCCCCAATACACAGCGCCTGACAGAGAATGTCCCCATATATAGTGCCTGCAGTAGACTGCCCCAATACACAGCGCCTGACAGAGAATGCCCTCATATATAGTGCCTGCATGAGATTGCCCCAATACACAGCGCATGACAGAGAATGTCCCCATATATAGTGCCTGCATGAGATTGCCCCAATACACAGCGCCTGACAGAGAATGTCCCCATATATAGTGCCTGCAGTAGACTGCCCCAATACACAGCGCCTGACAGAGAATGCCCTCATATATAGTGCCTGCATGAGATTGCCCCAATATACAGCGCCTGACAGAGAATGCCCCCATATATAGTGCCTGCATGAGATTGCCCCAATACACAGCGCCTGACAGAGAATGCCCTCATATATAGTGCCTGCATGAGATTGCCCCAATACACAGCGCCTGACAGAGAATGTCCCCATATATAGTGCCTGCATGAGATTGCCCCAATACACAGCGCCTGACAGAGAATGCCCCCATATATAGTGCCTGCATGAGATTGCCCCAATACACAGCGCCTGACAGAGAATGCCCTCATATATAGTGCCTGCATGAGATTGCCCCAATATACAGCGCCTGACAGAGAATGCCCCCATATATAGTGCCTGCATGAGATTGCCCCAATACACAGCGCCTGACAGAGAATGCCCTCATATATAGTGCCTGCATGAGATTGCCCCAATACACAGCGCCTGACAGAGAATGTCCCCATATATAGTGCCTGCATGAGATTGCCCCAATATACAGCGCCTGACAGAGAATGCCCTCATATATAGTGCCTGCATGAGATTGCCCCAATACACAGCGCCTGACAGATAATGTCCCCATATATAGTGCCTGCAGTAGACTGCCCCAATACACAGCGCCTGACAGAGAATGCCCTCATATATAGTGCCTGCATGAGATTGCCCTAATACACAGCGCCTGACAGAGAATGCCCTCATATATAGTGCCTGCATGAGATTGCCCCAATACACAGCGCCTGACAGAGAATGCCCTCATATATAGTGCCTGCATGAGATTGCCCCAATATACAGCGCCTGACAGAGAATGCCCTCATATATAGTGCCTGCATGAGATTGCCCCAATATACAGCGCCTGACAGAGAATGCCCCCATATATAGTGCCTGCATGAGATTGCCCCAATATACAGCACCTGACGGAGAATGCCCCCATATATAGTGCCTGCATGAGATTGCCCCAATACACAGCGCCTGACAGAGAATGCCCCCATATATAGTGCCTGCATGAGATTGCCCCAATACACAGCGCCTGACAGAGAATGTCCCCATATATAGTGCCTGCAGTAGACTGCCCCAATACACAGCGCCTGACAGAGAATGCCCTCATATATAGTGCCTGCATGAGATTGCCCCAATATACAGCGCCTGACAGAGAATGCCCCCATATATAGTGCCTGCATGAGATTGCCCCAAAACACAGCGCCTGACAGAGAATGCCCTCATATATAGTGCCTGCATGAGATTGCCCCAATACACAGCGCCTGACAGAGAATGTCCCCATATATAGTGCCTGCAGTAGACTGCCCCAATACACAGCGCCTGACAGAGAATGCCCTCATATATAGTGCCTGCATGAGATTGCCCCAATACACAGCGCCTGACAGAGAATGCCCCCATATATAGTGCCTGCATGAGATTGCCCCAAAACACAGCGCCTGACAGAGAATGCCCTCATATATAGTGCCTGCATGAGATTGCCCCAATACACAGCGCCTGACAGATAATGTCCCCATATATAGTGCCTGCAGTAGACTGCCCCAATACACAGCGCCTGACAGAGAATGCCCTCATATATAGTGCCTGCATGAGATTGCCTCAATACACAGCGCCTGACAGAGAATGCCCTCATATATAGTGCCTGCAGTAGACTGCCCCAATACACAGCGCCTGACAGAGAATGCCCTCATATATAGTGCCTGCATGAGATTGCCCCAATATACAGCGCCTGACAGAGAATGCCCCCATATATAGTGCCTGCATGAGATTGCCCCAATACACAGCGCCTGACAGAGAATGCCCCCATATATAGTGCCTGCATGAGATTGCCCCAATACACAGCGCCTGACAGAAAATGCCCTCATATATAGTGCCTGCATGAGATTAACCCAATATACAGCGCCTGACGGACAATGCCCTCATATATAGTGCCTGCAGTAGACTGCCCCAATATACAGCGCCTGACAGAGAATGCCCTCATATACACTCACTGGCCACTTTATTAGGTACACCTGTCCAACTGTGTGTTAAGACTTAATTTCTAATCAGCCAATCACATGGCGGCAACTCAGTGCATTTAGGCATGTAGCCATGGTCAAGACAATCTCCTGCAGTTCAAACCGAGCATCAGTATGGGGAAGAAAGGTGATTTGAGTGCCTTTGAACGTGGCATGATTGTTGGTGCCAGAAGGGCTGGTCTGACAATTTCAGAAACTGCTGATCTACTGGGATTTTCACGCACAACCATCTCTAGGGTTTACAGAGAATGGTCCGAAAAAGAAAAAAAATCCAGTGAGCGGCAGTTCTGTGGCCGGAAATGCCATGTTGATGCCAGAGGTCAGAGGAGAATGGGCAGACTGGTTCGAGCTGATAGAAAGGCAACAGTGACTCAAATTGCCACCCGTTACAACCAAGGTAGGCAGAAGAGCATCTCTGAACGCACAGTGCTTCGAACTTTGAGGCAGATGGGCTACAGCAGCAGAAGACCACACTGGGTACCACTCCTCTCAGCTAAGAACAGGAAACTGAGGCTACAATTTGCACAAGCTCATCGAAATTGGACAGTAGAAGATTGGAAAAACGTTGCCTGGTCTGATGAGTCTCGATTTCTGCTGCGACATTCGGATGGTAGGGTCAGAATTTGGCGTAAACAACATGAAAGCATGGATCCATCCTGCCTTGTATCAACGGTTCCGGCTGGTGGTGGTGGTGTCATGGTGTGGGGAATTTTTTCTGGGCACTCTTTGGGCCCCTTGGTACCAATTGAGCATCGTTGCAGCGCCACAGCCTACCTGAGTATTGTTGCTGACCATGTCCATCCCTTTATGACCACAATGTACCCAACATCTGATGGCTACTTTCAGCAGGATAATGCGCCATGTCATAAAGCTCGAATCATCTCAGATTGGTTTCTTGAACATGACAATGAGTTTACTGTACTCAAATGGCCTCCTCAGTCACCAGATCTCAATCCAATAGAGCATCTTTGGGATGTGGTGGAACGGGAGATTCGCATCAGGGATGTGCAGCTGACAAATCTGCGCCAACTGTGTGATGCCATCATGTCAATATGGTCCAAAATCTCTGAGGAATGCTTCCAGCACCTTGTTGAATCTCTGCCACGAAGAATTGAGGCAGTTCTGAAGGCAAAAGGGGGTCCAACCCCTTACTAGCATGGTGTACCTAATAAAGTGGCCAGTGAGTGTATATGGGGGCATTCTCTGTCAGGCGCTGTGTATTGGGGCAATCTCATGCAGGCACTATATATGAGGGCATTCTCTGTCAGGCGCTGTATATTGGGGCAGTCTACTGCAGGCACTATATATGAGGGCATTGTCCGTCAGGCGCTGTATATTGGGTTAATCTCATGCAGGCACTATATATGAGGGCATTCTCTGTCAGGCGCTGTGTATTGGGGCAATCTCATGCAGGCACTATATATGGGGGCATTCTCTGTCAGGCGCTGTATATTGGGGCAATCTCATGCAGGCACTATATATGGGGGCATTCTCTGTCAGGCGCTGTGTATTGGGGCAATCTCATGCAGGCACTATATATGGGGGCATTCTCTGTCAGGCGCTGTATATTGGGGCAATCTCATGCAGGCACTATATATGAGGGCATTCTCTGTCAGGCGCTGTGTATTGGGGCAGTCTACTGCAGGCACTATATATGGGGACATTCTCTGTCAGGCGCTGTGTATTGGGGCAATCTCATGCAGGCACTATATATGAGGGCATTCTCTGTCAGGCGCTGTATATTGGGGCAGTCTACTGCAGGCACTATATATGAGGGCATTGTCCGTCAGGCGCTGTATATTGGGGCAATCTCATGCAGGCACTATATATGAGGGCATTCTCTGTCAGGCGCTGTGTATTGGGGCAATCTCATGCAGGCACTATATATGGGGGCATTCTCTGTCAGGCGCTGTGTATTGGGGCAATCTCATGCAGGCACTATATATGGGGGCATTCTCCGTCAGGTGCTGTATATTGGGGCAATCTCATGCAGGCACTATATATGAGGGCATTCTCTGTCAGGCGCTGTGTATTGGGGCAATCTCATGCAGGCACTATATATGAGGGCATTCTCTGTCAGGCGCTGTGTATTGGAGCAATCTCATGCAGGCACTATATATGAGGGCATTCTCTGTCAGGCGCTGTGTATTGGGGCAGTCTACTGCAGGCACTATATATGGGGACATTCTCTGTCAGGCGCTGTGTATTGGGGCAATCTCATGCAGGCACTATATATGAGGGCATTCTCTGTCAGGCGCTGTATATTGGGGCAGTCTACTGCAGGCACTATATATGAGGGCATTGTCCGTCAGGCGCTGTATATTGGGGCAATCTCATGCAGGCACTATATATGAGGGCATTCTCTGTCAGGCGCTGTGTATTGGGGCAATCTCATGCAGGCACTATATATGGGGGCATTCTCTGTCAGGCGCTGTGTATTGGGGCAATCTCATGCAGGCACTATATATGGGGGCATTCTCCGTCAGGTGCTGTATATTGGGGCAATCTCATGCAGGCACTATATATGAGGGCATTCTCTGTCAGGCGCTGTGTATTGGGGCAATCTCATGCAGGCACTATATATGGGGGCATTCTCTGTCAGGCGCTGTGTATTGGGGCAATCTCATGCAGGCACTATATATGGGGGCATTCTCTGTCAGGCGCTGTATATTGGGGCAATCTCATGCAGGCACTATATATGAGGGCATTCTCTGTCAGGCGCTGTGTATTGGGGCAGTCTACTGCAGGCACTATACACTCACTGGCCACTTTATTAGGTACACCTGTCCAACTGTGTGTTAAGACTTAATTTCTAATCAGCCAATCACATGGCGGCAACTCAGTGCATTTAGGCATGTAGACATGGTCAAGACAATCTCCTGCAGTTCAAACCGAGCATCAGTATGGGGAAGAAAGGTGATTTGAGTGCCTTTGAACGTGGCATGATTGTTGGTGCCAGAAGGGCTGGTCTGAGAATTTCAGAAACTGCTGATCTACTGGGATTTTCACGCACAACCATCTCTAGGGTTTACAGAGAATGGTCCGAAAAAGAAAAAAAATCCAGTGAGCGGCAGTTCTGTGGCCGGAAATGCCATGTTGATGCCAGAGGTCAGAGGAGAATGGGCAGACTGGTTCGAGCTGATAGAAAGGCAACAGTGACTCAAATTGCCACCCGTTACAACCAAGGTAGGCAGAAGAGCATCTCTGAACGCACAGTGCGTCGAACTTTGAGGCAGATGGGCTACAGCAGCAGAAGACCACACTGGGTACCACTCCTCTCAGCTAAGAACAGGAAACTGAGGCTACAATTTGCACAAGCTCATCGAAATTGGACAGTAGAAGATTGGAAAAACGTTGCCTGGTCTGATGAGTCTCGATTTCTGCTGCGACATTCGGATGTTAGGGTCAGAATTTGGCGTAAACAACATGAAAGCATGGATCCATCCTGCCTTGTATCAACGGTTCAGGCTGGTGGTGGTGGTGTCATGGTGTGGGGAATTTTTTCTGGGCACTCTTTGGGCCCCTTGGTACCAATTGAGCATCGTTGCAACGCCACAGCCTACCTGAGTATTGTTGCTGACCATGTCCATCCCTTTATGACCACAATGTACCCAACATCTGATGGCTACTTTCAGCAGGATAATGCGCCATGTCATAAAGCTCGAATCATCTCAGATTGGTTTCTTGAACATGACAATGAGTTTACTGTACTCAAATGGCCTCCTCAGTCACCAGATCTCAATCCAATAGAGCATCTTTGGGATGTGGTGGAACGGGAGATTCGCATCAGGGATGTGCAGCCGACAAATCTGCGCCAACTGTGTGATGCCATCATGTCAATATGGTCCAAAATCTCTGAGGAATGCTTCCAGCACCTTGTTGAATCTCTGCCACGAAGAATTGAGGCAGTTATGAAGGCAAAAGGGGGTCCAACCCCTTACTAGCATGGTGTACCTAATAAAGTGGCCAGTGAGTGTATAGTGCCTGCATGAGATTGCCCCAATATACAGCGCCTGACAGAGAATGCCCCCATATATAGTGCCTGCATGAGATTGCCCCAATACACAGCGCCTGACAGAGAATGCCCTCATATATAGTGCCTGCATGAGATTAACCCAATATACAGCGCCTGACGGACAATGCCCTCATATATAGTGCCTGCAGTAGACTGCCCCAATATACAGCGCCTGACAGAGAATGCCCTCATATATAGTGCCTGCATGAGATTGCCCCAATACACAGCGCCTGACAGAGAATGTCCCCATATATAGTGCCTGCAGTAGACTGCCCCAATACACAGCGCCTGATAGAGAATGCCCTCATATATAGTGCCTGCATGAGATTGCCCCAATATACAGCGCCTGACAGAGAATGCCCCCATATATAGTGCCTGCATGAGATTGCCCCAATACACAGCGCCTGACAGAGAATGCCCTCATATATAGTGCCTGCATGAGATTGCCCCAATATACAGCGCCTGACGGACAATGCCCTCATATATAGTGCCTGCAGTAGACTGCCCCAATATACAGCGCCTGACAGAGAATGCCCTCATATATAGTGCCTGCAGTAGACTGCCCCAATATACAGCGCCTGACAGAGAATGCCCTCATATATAGTGCCTGCATGAGATTGCCCCAATACACAGCGCCTGACAGAGAATGCCCTCATATATAGTGCCTGCATGAGACTGCCCCAATACACAGCGCCTGACAGAGAATGCCCTCATATATAGTGCCTGCATGAGATTGCCCCAATACACAGCGCCTGACAGAGAATGTCCCCATATATAGTGCCTGCATGAGATTGCCCCAATACACAGCGCCTGACAGAGAATGTCCCCATATATAGTGCCTGCATGAGATTGCCCCAATACACAGCGCCTGACAGAGAATGTCCCCATATATAGTGCCTGCAGTAGACTGCCCCAATACACAGCGCCTGACAGAGAATGCCCTCATATATAGTGCCTGCATGAGATTGCCCCAATATACAGCGCCTGACAGAGAATGCCCCCATATATAGTGCCTGCATGAGATTGCCCCAATACACAGCGCCTGACAGAGAATGCCCCCATATATAGTGCCTGCATGAGATTGCCCCAATACACAGCGCCTGACAGAGAATGCCCTCATATATAGTGCCTGCATGAGATTGCCCCAATATACAGCGCCTGACGGGCAATGCCCTCATATATAGTGCCTGCAGTAGACTGCCCCAATATACAGCGCCTGACAGAGAATGCCCTCATATATAGTGCCTGCAGTAGACTGCCCCAATATACAGCGCCTGACAGAGAATGCCCTCATATATAGTGCCTGCATGAGATTGCCCCAATACACAGCGCCTGACAGAGAATGCCCTCATATATAGTGCCTGCATGAGATTGCCCCAATACACAGCGCCTGACAGAGAATGTCCCCATACAGTGGGGCAAAAAAGTATTTAGTCAGTCAGCAATAGTGCAAGTTCCACCACTTAAAAAGATGAGAGGCGTCTGTAATTTACATCATAGGTAGACCTCAACTATGGGAGACAAACTGAGAAAAAAAAATCCAGAAAATCACATTGTCTGTTTTTTTTTCATTTTATTTGCATATTATGGTGGAAAATAAGTATTTGGTCAGAAACAAGCAATCAAGATTTCTGGCTCTCACAGACCTGTAACTTCTTCTTTAAGAGTCTCCTCTTTCCTCCACTCATTACCTGTAGTAATGGCACCTGTTTAAACTTGTTATCAGTATAAAAAGACACCTGTGCACACCCTCAAACAGTCTGACTCCAAACTCCACTATGGTGAAGACCAAAGAGCTGTCAAAGGACACCAGAAACAAAATTGTAGCCCTGCACCAGGCTGGGAAGACTGAATCTGCAATAGCCAACCAGCTTGGAGTGAAGAAATCAACTGTGGGAGCAATAATTAGAAAATGGAAGACATACAAGACCACTGATAATCTCCCTCGATCTGGTGCTCCACGCAAAATCCCACCCCGTGGGGTCAGAATGATCACAAGAACGGTGAGCAAAAATCCCAGAACCACTGGGGGGACCTAGTGAATGAACTGCAGAGAGCTGGGACCAATGTAACAAGGCCTACCATAAGTAACACACTACGCCACCATGGACTCAGATCCTGCAGTGCCAGACGTGTCCCACTGCTTAAGCCTGTACATGTCCGGGCCCGTCTGAAGTTTGCTAGAGAGCATTTGGATGATCCAGAGGAGTTTTGGGAGAATGTCCTATGGTCTGATGAAACCAAACTGGAACTGTTTGGTAGAAACACAACTTGTCGTGTTTGGAGGAAAAAGAATACTGAGTTGCATCCATCAAACACCATACCTACTGTAAAGCATGGTGGTGGAAACATCATGCTTTGGGGCTGTTTCTCTGCAAAGGGGCCAGGACGACTGATCCGGGTACATGAAAGAATGAATGGGGCCATGTATCTTGAGATTTTGAGTGCAAACCTCCTTCCATCAGCAAGGGCATTGAAGATGAAACGTGGCTGGGTCTTTCAACATGACAATGATCCAAAGCACACCGCCAGGGCAACGAAGGAGTGGCTTCGTAAGAAGCATTTCAAGGTCCTGGAGTGGCCTAGCCAGTCTCCAGATCTCAACCCTATAGAAAACCTTTGGAGGGAGTTGAAAGTCCATGTTGCCAAGCGAAAAGCCAAAAACATCACTGCTCTAGAGGAGATCTGCATGGAGGAATGGGCCAACATACCAACAACAGTGTGTGGCAACCTTGTGAAGACTTACAGAAAACGTTTGACCTCTGTCATTGCCAACAAAGGATATATCACAAAAGTATTGAGATGAAATTTTTTTTCTGACCAAATACTTATTTTCCACCATAATATGCAAATAAAATGAAAAAAATACAGACAATGTGATTTTCTGGATTTTTTTTTCTCAGTTTGTCTCCCATAGTTGAGGTCTACCTATGATGTAAATTACAGACGCCTCTCATCTTTTTAAGTGGTGGAACTTGCACTATTGCTGACTGACTAAATACTTTTTTGCCCCACTGTATATAGTGCCTGCATGAGATTGCCCCAATATACAGCGCCTGACAGAGAATGCCGTCATATATAGTGCCTGCATGAGATTGCCCCAATACACAGCGCCTGACAGAGAATGCCCTCATATATAGTGCCTGCATGAGATTGCCCCAATACACAGCGCCTGACAGAGAATGCCCCCATACATAGTGCCTGCAGTAGACTGCCCCAATACACAGCGCCTGACAGAGAATGCCCTCATATATAGTGCCTGCATGAGATTGCCCCAATACACAGCGCCTGACAGAGAATGTCCCCATATATAGTGCCTGCATGAGATTGCCCCAATACACAGCGCCTGACAGAGAATGTCCCCATATATAGTGCCTGCATGAGATTGCCCCAATACACAGCGCCTGACAGAGAATGTCCCCATATATAGTGCCTGCAGTAGACTGCCCCAATACACAGCGCCTGACAGAGAATGCCCTCATATATAGTGCCTGCATGAGATTGCCCCAATACACAGCGCCTGACAGAGAATGTCCCCATATATAGTGCCTGCATGAGATTGCCCCAATACACAGCGCCTGACAGAGAATGTCCCCATATATAGTGCCTGCATGAGATTGCCCCAATACACAGCGCCTGACAGAGAATGTCCCCATATATAGTGCCTGCAGTAGACTGCCCCAATACACAGCGCCTGACAGAGAATGCCCCCATATATAGTGCCTGCATGAGATTGCCCCAATACACAGCGCCTGACAGAGAATGCCCTCATATATAGTGCCTGCATGAGATTGCCCCAATATACAGCGCCTGACGGACAATGCCCTCATATATAGTGCCTGCAGTAGACTGCCCCAATATACAGCGCCTGACAGAGAATGCCCTCATATATAGTGCCTGCAGTAGACTGCCCCAATATACAGCGCCTGACAGAGAATGCCCCCATATATAGTGCCTGCATGAGATTGCCCCAATACACAGCGCCTGACAGAGAATGTCCCCATATATAGTGCCTGCAGTAGACTGCCCCAATACACAGCGCCTGACAGAGAATGCCCCCATATATAGTGCCTGCAGTAGACTGCCCCAATACACAGCGCCTGACAGAGAATGCCCTCATATATAGTGCCTGCATGAGATTGCCCCAATACACAGCGCCTGACAGAGAATGCCCCCATATATAGTGCCTGCATGAGATTGCCCCAATACACAGCGCCTGACAGAGAATGCCCTCATATATAGTGCCTGCATGAGATTGCCCCAATACACAGCGCCTGACAGAGAATGCCCTCATATATAGTGCCTGCATGAGATTGCCCCAATACACAGCGCCTGACAGAGAATGTCCCCATATATAGTGCCTGCAGTAGACTGCCCCAATACACAGCGCCTGACAGAGAATGCCCTCATATATAGTGCCTGCATGAGATTGCCCCAATACACAGCGCCTGACAGAGAATGTCCCCATATATAGTGCCTGCATGAGATTGCCCCAATACACAGCGCCTGACAGAGAATGCCCTCATATATAGTGCCTGCATGAGATTGCCCCAATACACAGCGCCTGACAGAGAATGCCCTCATATATAGTGCCTGCATGAGATTGCCCCAATACACAGCGCCTGACAGAGAATGTCCCCATATATAGTGCCTGCAGTAGACTGCCCCAATACACAGCGCCTGACAGAGAATGCCCTCATATATAGTGCCTGCATGAGATTGCCCCAGTATACAGCGCCTGACAGAGAATGCCCCCATATATAGTGCCTGCATGAGATTGCCCCAATACACAGCGCCTGACAGAGAATGCCCCCATATATAGTGCCTGCATGAGATTGCCCCAATATACAGCGCCTGACAGAGAATGCCCCCATATATAGTGCCTGCATGAGATTGCCCCAATACACAGCGCCTGACAGAGAATGCCCTCATATATAGTGCCTGCATGAGATTAACCCAATATACAGCGCCTGACGGACAATGCCCTCATATATAGTGCCTGCAGTAGACTGCCCCAATATACAGCGCCTGACAGAGAATGCCCTCATATATAGTGCCTGCATGAGATTGCCCCAATACACAGCGCCTGACAGAGAATGCCCCCATATATAGTGCCTGCATGAGATTGCCCCAATATACAGCGCCTGACAGAGAATGCCCCCATATATAGTGCCTGCATGAGATTGCCCCAATACACAGCGCCTGACAGAGAATGCCCTCATATATAGTGCCTGCATGAGATTAACCCAATATACAGCGCCTGACGGACAATGCCCTCATATATAGTGCCTGCAGTAGACTGCCCCAATATACAGCGCCTGACAGAGAATGCCCTCATATATAGTGCCTGCATGAGATTGCCCCAATACACAGCGCCTGACAGAGAATGTCCCCATATATAGTGCCTGCAGTAGACTGCCCCAATACACAGCGCCTGACAGAGAATGCCCTCATATATAGTGCCTGCATGAGATTGCCCCAATATACAGCGCCTGACAGAGAATGCCCCCATATATAGTGCCTGCATGAGATTGCCCCAATACACAGCGCCTGACAGAGAATGCCCTCATATATAGTGCCTGCATGAGATTGCCCCAATATACAGCGCCTGACGGACAATGCCCTCATATATAGTGCCTGCAGTAGACTGCCCCAATATACAGCGCCTGACAGAGAATGCCCTCATATATAGTGCCTGCAGTAGACTGCCCCAATATACAGCGCCTGACAGAGAATGCCCTCATATATAGTGCCTGCATGAGATTGCCCCAATACACAGCGCCTGACAGAGAATGCCCTCATATATAGTGCCTGCATGAGATTGCCCCAATACACAGCGCCTGACAGAGAATGTCCCCATATATATAGTGCCTGCAGTAGACTGCCCCAATACACAGCGCCTGACAGAGAATGCCCTCATATATAGTGCCTGCATGAGATTGCCCCAATACACAGCGCCTGACAGAGAATGTCCCCATATATAGTGCCTGCATGAGATTGCCCCAATACACAGCGCCTGACAGAGAATGTCCCCATATATAGTGCCTGCAGTAGACTGCCCCAATACACAGCGCCTGACAGAGAATGCCCTCATATATAGTGCCTGCATGAGATTGCCCCAATATACAGCGCCTGACAGAGAATGCCCCCATATATAGTGCCTGCATGAGATTGCCCCAATACACAGCGCCTGACAGAGAATGCCCTCATATATAGTGCCTGCATGAGATTGCCCCAATATACAGTGCCTGACGGACAATGCCCTCATATATAGTGCCTGCAGTAGACTGCCCCAATATACAGCGCCTGACAGAGAATGCCCTCATATATAGTGCCTGCAGTAGACTGCCCCAATATACAGCGCCTGACAGAGAATGCCCTCATATATAGTGCCTGCATGAGATTGCCCCAATACACAGCGCCTGACAGAGAATGTCCCCATATATAGTGCCTGCATGAGATTGCCCCAATACACAGCGCCTGACAGAGAATGTCCCCATATATAGTGCCTGCAGTAGACTGCCCCAATACACAGCGCCTGACAGAGAATGCCCCCATATATAGTGCCTGCAGTAGACTGCCCCAATACACAGCGCCTGACAGAGAATGCCCTCATATATAGTGCCTGCATGAGATTGCACCAATACACAGCGCCTGACAGAGAATGCCCCCATATATAGTGCCTGCATGAGATTGCCCCAATACACAGCGCCTGACAGAGAATGCCCTCATATATAGTGCCTGCAGTAGATTGCCCCAATACACAGCGCCTGACAGAGAATGCCCTCATATATAGTGCCTGCATGAGATTGCCCCAATACACAGCGCCTGACAGAGAATGTCCCCATATATAGTGCCTGCATGAGATTGCCCCAATACACAGCGCCTGACAGAGAATGTCCCCATATATAGTGCCTGCAGTAGACTGCCCCAATACACAGCGCCTGACAGAGAATGCCCTCATATATAGTGCCTGCATGAGATTGCCCCAATATACAGCGCCTGACAGAGAATGCCCCCATATATAGTGCCTGCATGAGATTGCCCCAATACACAGCGCCTGACAGAGAATGCCCTCATATATAGTGCCTGCATGAGATTGCCCCAATATACAGTGCCTGACGGACAATGCCCTCATATATAGTGCCTGCAGTAGACTGCCCCAATATACAGCGCCTGACAGAGAATGCCCTCATATATAGTGCCTGCAGTAGACTGCCCCAATATACAGCGCCTGACAGAGAATGCCCTCATATATAGTGCCTGCATGAGATTGCCCCAATACACAGCGCCTGACAGAGAATGCCCTCATATATAGTGCCTGCATGAGATTGCCCCAATACACAGCGCCTGACAGAGAATGTCCCCATATATAGTGCCTGCATGAGATTGCCCCAATACACAGCGCCTGACAGAGAATGTCCCCATATATAGTGCCTGCAGTAGACTGCCCCAATACACAGCGCCTGACAGAGAATGCCCCCATATATAGTGCCTGCAGTAGACTGCCCCAATACACAGCGCCTGACAGAGAATGCCCTCATATATAGTGCCTGCATGAGATTGCCCCAATACACAGCGCCTGACAGAGAATGTCCCCATATATAGTGCCTGCATGAGATTGCCCCAATACACAGCGCCTGACAGAGAATGTCCCCATATATAGTGCCTGCAGTAGACTGCCCCAATACACAGCGCCTGACAGAGAATGCCCTCATATATAGTGCCTGCATGAGATTGCCCCAATATACAGTGCCTGACGGACAATGCCCTCATATATAGTGCCTGCAGTAGACTGCCCCAATATACAGCGCCTGACAGAGAATGCCCTCATATATAGTGCCTGCAGTAGACTGCCCCAATATACAGCGCCTGACAGAGAATGCCCTCATATATAGTGCCTGCAGTAGACTGCCCCAATATACAGCGCCTGACAGAGAATGCCCTCATATATAGTGCCTGCATGAGATTGCCCCAATACACAGCGCCTGACAGAGAATGCCCTCATATATAGTGCCTGCATGAGATTGCCCCAATACACAGCGCCTGACAGAGAATGTCCCCATATATAGTGCCTGCATGAGATTGCCCCAATACACAGCGCCTGACAGAGAATGTCCCCATATATAGTGCCTGCAGTAGACTGCCCCAATACACAGCGCCTGACAGAGAATGCCCCCATATATAGTGCCTGCAGTAGACTGCCCCAATACACAGCGCCTGACAGAGAATGCCCTCATATATAGTGCCTGCATGAGATTGCCCCAATACACAGCGCCTGACAGAGAATGTCCCCATATATAGTGCCTGCATGAGATTGCCCCAATACACAGCGCCTGACAGAGAATGTCCCCATATATAGTGCCTGCAGTAGACTGCCCCAATACACAGCGCCTGACAGAGAATGCCCTCATATATAGTGCCTGCATGAGATTGCCCCAATATACAGCGCCTGACAGAGAATGCCCCCATATATAGTGCCTGCATGAGATTGCCCCAATACACAGCGCCTGACAGAGAATGCCCTCATATATAGTGCCTGCATGAGATTGCCCCAATATACAGTGCCTGACGGACAATGCCCTCATATATAGTGCCTGCAGTAGACTGCCCCAATATACAGCGCCTGACAGAGAATGCCCTCATATATAGTGCCTGCAGTAGACTGCCCCAATATACAGCGCCTGACAGAGAATGCCCTCATATATAGTGCCTGCATGAGATTGCCCCAATACACAGCGCCTGACAGAGAATGTCCCCATATATAGTGCCTGCATGAGATTGCCCCAATACACAGCGCCTGACAGAGAATGTCCCCATATATAGTGCCTGCAGTAGACTGCCCCAATACACAGCGCCTGACAGAGAATGCCCCCATATATAGTGCCTGCAGTAGACTGCCCCAATACACAGCGCCTGACAGAGAATGCCCTCATATATAGTGCCTGCATGAGATTGCACCAATACACAGCGCCTGACAGAGAATGCCCCCATATATAGTGCCTGCATGAGATTGCCCCAATACACAGCGCCTGACAGAGAATGCCCTCATATATAGTGCCTGCAGTAGATTGCCCCAATACACAGCGCCTGACAGAGAATGCCCTCATATATAGTGCCTGCATGAGATTGCCCCAATACACAGCGCCTGACAGAGAATGTCCCCATATATAGTGCCTGCATGAGATTGCCCCAATACACAGCGCCTGACAGAGAATGTCCCCATATATAGTGCCTGCAGTAGACTGCCCCAATACACAGCGCCTGACAGAGAATGCCCTCATATATAGTGCCTGCATGAGATTGCCCCAATATACAGCGCCTGACAGAGAATGCCCCCATATATAGTGCCTGCATGAGATTGCCCCAATACACAGCGCCTGACAGAGAATGCCCTCATATATAGTGCCTGCATGAGATTGCCCCAATATACAGTGCCTGACGGACAATGCCCTCATATATAGTGCCTGCAGTAGACTGCCCCAATATACAGCGCCTGACAGAGAATGCCCTCATATATAGTGCCTGCAGTAGACTGCCCCAATATACAGCGCCTGACAGAGAATGCCCTCATATATAGTGCCTGCATGAGATTGCCCCAATACACAGCGCCTGACAGAGAATGCCCTCATATATAGTGCCTGCATGAGATTGCCCCAATACACAGCGCCTGACAGAGAATGTCCCCATATATAGTGCCTGCATGAGATTGCCCCAATACACAGCGCCTGACAGAGAATGTCCCCATATATAGTGCCTGCAGTAGACTGCCCCAATACACAGCGCCTGACAGAGAATGCCCCCATATATAGTGCCTGCAGTAGACTGCCCCAATACACAGCGCCTGACAGAGAATGCCCTCATATATAGTGCCTGCATGAGATTGCCCCAATACACAGCGCCTGACAGAGAATGTCCCCATATATAGTGCCTGCATGAGATTGCCCCAATACACAGCGCCTGACAGAGAATGTCCCCATATATAGTGCCTGCAGTAGACTGCCCCAATACACAGCGCCTGACAGAGAATGCCCTCATATATAGTGCCTGCATGAGATTGCCCCAATATACAGTGCCTGACGGACAATGCCCTCATATATAGTGCCTGCAGTAGACTGCCCCAATATACAGCGCCTGACAGAGAATGCCCTCATATATAGTGCCTGCAGTAGACTGCCCCAATATACAGCGCCTGACAGAGAATGCCCTCATATATAGTGCCTGCATGAGATTGCCCCAATACACAGCGCCTGACAGAGAATGCCCTCATATATAGTGCCTGCATGAGATTGCCCCAATACACAGCGCCTGACAGAGAATGTCCCCATATATAGTGCCTGCATGAGATTGCCCCAATACACAGCGCCTGACAGAGAATGTCCCCATATATAGTGCCTGCAGTAGACTGCCCCAATACACAGCGCCTGACAGAGAATGCCCCCATATATAGTGCCTGCAGTAGACTGCCCCAATACACAGCGCCTGACAGAGAATGCCCTCATATATAGTGCCTGCATGAGATTGCCCCAATACACAGCGCCTGACAGAGAATGTCCCCATATATAGTGCCTGCATGAGATTGCCCCAATACACAGCGCCTGACAGAGAATGTCCCCATATATAGTGCCTGCAGTAGACTGCCCCAATACACAGCGCCTGACAGAGAATGCCCTCATATATAGTGCCTGCATGAGATTGCCCCAATATACAGCGCCTGACAGAGAATGCCCCCATATATAGTGCCTGCATGAGATTGCCCCAATACACAGCGCCTGACAGAGAATGCCCTCATATATAGTGCCTGCATGAGATTGCCCCAATATACAGTGCCTGACGGACAATGCCCTCATATATAGTGCCTGCAGTAGACTGCCCCAATATACAGCGCCTGACAGAGAATGCCCTCATATATAGTGCCTGCAGTAGACTGCCCCAATATACAGCGCCTGACAGAGAATGCCCTCATATATAGTGCCTGCATGAGATTGCCCCAATACACAGCGCCTGACAGAGAATGTCCCCATATATAGTGCCTGCATGAGATTGCCCCAATACACAGCGCCTGACAGAGAATGTCCCCATATATAGTGCCTGCAGTAGACTGCCCCAATACACAGCGCCTGACAGAGAATGCCCCCATATATAGTGCCTGCAGTAGACTGCCCCAATACACAGCGCCTGACAGAGAATGCCCTCATATATAGTGCCTGCATGAGATTGCCCCAATACACAGCGCCTGACAGAGAATGCCCCCATATATAGTGCCTGCATGAGATTGCCCCAATACACAGCGCCTGACAGAGAATGCCCTCATATATAGTGCCTGCATGAGATTGCCCCAATACACAGCGCCTGACAGAGAATGTCCCCATATATAGTGCCTGCAGTAGACTGCCCCAATACACAGCGCCTGACAGAGAATGCCCTCATATATAGTGCCTGCATGAGATTGCCCCAATACACAGCGCCTGACAGAGAATGTCCCCATATATAGTGCCTGCATGAGATTGCCCCAATACACAGCGCCTGACAGAGAATGCCCCCATATATAGTGCCTGCAGTAGACTGCCCCAATACACAGCGCCTGACAGAGAATGCCCTCATATATAGTGCCTGCATGAGATTGCCCCAATACACAGCGCCTGACAGAGAATGCCCTCATATATAGTGCCTGCATGAGATTGCCCCAATACACAGCGCCTGCCGGAGAAGGCCCCCATATATAGTGCCTGCAGTAGATTGCCCCAATAAGCAGCACCTGACAGAGAAGGCCCCCATATATAGTGCCTGCAGGAGATTGTCCCAATATACAGCGCCTGATGGAGAATGTCCCCATATATAGTGCCCGCAGGAGATTGCCCCAATACACAGCGCCTGATGGAGAATGTCCCCATATATAGTGCCCGCAGGAGACTGCCCCAATACACAGAGCTTGCTGAGAAGGCCCCCATATATAGTGCAGGCAGGATAAGGCCCCAATACACAGCGCCTGACAGAGAATGTCCTCATATACAGTGCCTACAGGAGAGAACACGTGTCACTATACATTGTGGGATTCCTGGCAGCTATTGCTCTGCTGTAATGTAAATGTTGTTTTTACCCTTTGGTACATCAAGAGTTAATGTCAGTCTCTTGCTGGCAGCATCTTTTAGGCTGGTCAGCTGATGGTGGTTGGAAACCACTCCCACCTACCTTTAGATAGTCACATGACCCATCAGCTGATTGTCGGTAATAGCTCTTCTCTGCAGACCAGCCTGGAGTGAGGAGCTCACATGTATCATTGGTGTAGCTGCTGCTGTGGGAGTTCAGATTCCTGGTGCGGTATTCTCTGCTGCTATGGATCTTGGCTGCACAGCCTGAAGATGAGTATATTGTCCCTTTTTCTTTCTCTGTCCCGTGTTTGTCTCTTCCCCTGTGTTTTACCATCTGCAGAGGTGATGCTAGCATCCTTGCCAGCCAGTGCACTAGCCAGGGTATACTGAGATGACAATCAGGGACTAGGCACATGACGGCGGCAGAGGGAAGGACCCGAATAGGGCGTTAGGGGAGTTTAGGGACAGGCACAGGTTGGTGTTAGGAGGTGTCCCATCCCTTGCTAGATTTAGGACCTTCCTCTACCTGTTTCCATCCTGTCGTAGTTGTATGCTGTGTCATCCGCCGGACTAACCTATGTCCCAGTGTGACAACACTCTTATACAGTATCTAAATTAGTTACAGGCCTGCTAGAGATTGATCCCCATACACAGTGCCTGCAGGAAAGTCCCCTCATATACAGTGACTGCCAGAGATTGTCCCACATGTAGTGCCTAGCTGAGTGCAACCGCAATATACAGTGCCTGCAGGAGAGCATCCCTATGTATAGTGCCTACCAGAATGTGCCCCGTTTACAGTGCCTGCAGAGAATGCCCCCATATTCAGTGTTTGACAGAGAGCACCCCCATATACAGTGTCCGCAGGAGAGTGCACCCATTTACAGTGCCTGAAGGAAGGAACCTCTATGGACAGTACTGTGTCATCATAAATAGTGCCTGCAGGAGATTGTCCCCATATACAGTGCCTAACAGAAAATGTCCCCATATACTTCGCATACAGTAGAGTTCTGCCATTCTTCCACATACAGTGCCTACAGGAAAGTGCCCCAATATGCAGTGCCCCCTGGGGCTCATCCCCATATACTGTGCCTACAGGTAAGCGCTCCTATGTAAAGTGCTTGCTAGAGACTGACTCCCCATGTACAGTATATGCCAGAGATTACCCCTCTATAGAATGCATGCAGGAGAGTTCCTACATTTACAGTGCCTAAAGGAGTGTGTCCCCATATTCAGTGCCAGTCAGTGCATGTCCTTGTATTTTGTGCATACCAGAGACTAAGCCTCATATACAGTGACTGAAGGCGAGTGCCCCTCTATACATAGTGCTTGCCAGAGACAGACTATCCATACACAGTGCCTGTCAAAGACTCCCCATATAGAATGCCTGTCAGAGACTGACTCCCCATATACAGTGCCTACCAGAGACTGACTCCCCATATACAGTGCCTACCAGAGACTGACTCCCCATATACAGTGCCTACCAGAGACTGACTCCCCATATACAGTGCCTACCAGAGACTGACTCCCCATATACAGTGCCTGTCAAAGACTCCCCATATACAGTGCCTACCAGAGACTGACTCCCCATATACAGTGCCTGTCAAAAACTCCCCATACACAGTGCCTACCAGAGACTGACTCCCCATATACAATGCCTACCAGAGACTCTCCCCATATACAGTGCCTACCAGAGACTGACTCCCCATATACAGTGCCTGTCAAAGACTCCCCATATACAGTGCCTACCAGAGACTGACTCCCCATATACAGTGCCTGTCAGACTGACTCCCCATATACAGTTTCTGTCAGGACAGGCCTCCATATACAGTACCTCTGTCAGAGACCTCCTAACTCTCCCATATTACTTAGGAGGCAGTGCAGATACATCCAAGTCACAGGCCTTTTTTCCTGCTCATGTCTGGTACTGCTGCCATGGTGGAGAGGCCCGGTCAGCCCATGTGGACCACACTTGGTTCTTGCAGAGGGTCCCTACTGTCTCATTATACAGAATGATGATTTTACCTTTGCAGATGCCCTGAGCCTGAGATGTGATAAGCACATGGTAATCCTTCCCCTGGTGATCATCTCCCCATCATTCTGGCTGTGACCTCTGTCCATTCCGGGCGATCACTCCAACCTGCAATTTACTTCATCCCATCTGCAGCCATTCCTCTTCAGATCAAGCCCTGGAAATCTCATCAAGCTCAAGTGCCCTGCTGAATATATTCCCTGGCGAGACAAAAAAGGACGGTTCTTGTGGGCCGAGCGCAATGACTCCGCAATTACCAGAGATGAGGCTAAAATACGCAATAATCGCATCCTCATTAAACAGCTCATCAGTATTCGTGTCCACAGATGAGCACTTCATATGGAGATGGATGATGTGTGGCTGCTCCTCACAATCATCTCAGTCCCTCCTTGCAGTGGTGGAGTTTGCGCGTTGCATGATACATGCTGCATGCTGCTGCACAGGGCACGGTCTGCAGCCTCTCCTGGGCCTTCTGGATCTGTCTCTTCAGTATCTTAATCACAGTCTGGAGTGATCATTATAACAGTAGATCGATGTGATCTGCCCACACCGTACTACGTGAGGATAAGGGATGAACGGATATGTAGTTGTCAGAGCTTCTTACTGCAGGCCATGATGTCTACAATTAATATGACTAATAAAAGTTGCTTTCTCTTTAAAATGGTAAGATGACTGTAGGGAATAGAAAATTATTGTCATTACAACCATTAACCAGTATCTGAGAAGACTGACATCCAGTCTACTGCTCAAGATATCTTTGACATCCGTTCCACTAATCAAACATTCATCAACAACTGTTCCACTAATCAAGAAATCTTCGACAACCATTCTATTTCTCAAGAATCTGTCAGCAATCATTCTCTTGTCCTTGACACTTATTGTCCAGATCAACAAGTCACTGGCAACCATTTTAATAATAATATTTTTTATTTCTATGGCGCCAACATATTCCATAGCCCTCTACAGGAGCTACACATATAGACAATATCTGATGATACATAACAATTGTTTTTTTATTGAAGCTGCATAAAATAACAGAGGCTCCTGTGTGGAGCTTGCTGGACGACGGCCGTTTTGCGCTGTATGCGCTTCTACGGGTCCCATAGAAGCAAAGGAAACAAAGGATCACATTTCTTTAGAAAATGTAGGAGGGGAGAACATGGAATAGTTAGATTAGTGAAGTAAGGTTACAGGCCAGTTAATAGAAATATGTTTTCAGAGCATGCTTGAAATTGTAGATACAGGAAATTTGACGGATTGTCTGAAGTAGAGCATTCTAGAGAACTGGCACAGCACTAGAGAAGACCTGGATATGGAAGTGTGTGGTTTGGATTAAAAAATATATCAGTCTTAGGAGGAAAGGGGGTGGGTAGGAGCTCACCACGTTCATAGAACAAATGCACTGGATGATTCCTGGGAAAGTGTCTGGATCCAGCTTGCTGAGGACAGCAGAGAAGCAACGAAGTACAGGAGCACACGGCACATCCATCCAGTAAAAAGCATTCTTTATTGAATGTCCAGGATACAGGATACAAAGGGAGGAGTTCTAAATTTTACCCCTTTGGATCCTGTTTTTAATGCACACTCAATAAAGATTGTTTTTTACTGTATGGATGTGCTCTGCGCTCCTGCTCTGTGTTATATCGGTTTACATTAATGGAATGGAGAGGATGGGTAAGGGGTCGACAGCGATGAGGGAGATGTAGGGTATTGCAGCACTTTGGAGAGGATCAGTAAGCTGGTAGACAGAGATGAGGAGTTGAAGGTTGATGCAGGACTCTGATGAGGACAGTAGGGTAGTAGACAGATAGTAGAAGATGTGTGGCAGTGCAGCACTGTGAAGAGGACGGGCAGGGTAGAAGACAGGAGATGTATTGCGGTGCAGCACTGTGAATAGGGTAGGTAGGGTGGTAAACAGATGAGGAGGAGATGTAGGGTGGTGCAGCACTGTGGAGAGTATGGGTAGGGTGGTAGACAGAGATGAGGAGAAGATTTAGGATGGAGCAGCACTGTGGAGAAGACGGGTAGGGTAATAGAGATGATAAGGAGAGCATAGGCGAACATACCGCCCGTTCAACCAGTGCACTGCACCGTGGCCCAAAGCCTCCAGGGGGCCCTTCAAGGCGGCTAATGATGAGGGCAATCTAGCAGATTTCTCCGGGCCCGTGGCTCTGGGGGGGCCCCAGGCCAGATTGCCCTCGTGTAGCGGCGGGCAGGGAGCGATCCAAGCAGCTCCACTGCCTGCAAGAGGAAATAGCAGGAGCCGAGCTGCAAGGACCCGTCCTGCTTCCTGCCCGCACTTCCTGTCTGACACAGAGAGGAGCGTCGCTGAATGACGTCATCATTCAGCGGCCGCTGCTGTGTCAGAGCGAGGAAGCGCGGACGAAGCTGCGGACAGGTGAGAGGAGAGAGGTGGTGTCTGTGTGTGTGTGTATATATATGTATGTGTATATGTCTGTGTGTGTGTGTGTGTGTGTGTATGTATGTGAATGTAGTTGTCATGATCCAGGACGGGGTTTCGCTTTGGCCCGTCCTGATCAGACTGGGGGTTAATTGTTCAGCCTCTCTCTGGCAGAAGGTGGCTATTTAATGCTCACTGGACCTAGGTCCGGTGTCAGTTATACTCCTGCCCTCGGCTGAGTTAGTTGACCTTGTGCGTACGTGTGCCTTGTGCCTGATATCTTGCTTGTTTGGTTTTGATCCGGTTCTGTCCCTGTTACGAGTTCTGCCTGTCCCTCTTGTACTGCGCTACCTCTCGTGTATGACTCTCTGCTTGTGAACCAACTTCTCTCTGCTCGTCCCCTTGGTACCACGTCGCCCTCTTGTGTATGACCTTTGGCTTTGTCTGACCACCCGTCTGTTTGTCCCTCCTGTGCCTCGTTTGCCCGTACTGTGTGCGACCTCCGTTTTGCCTGACTCTGAGTTGTTGTATGGTGTCCTGTCATCTCTGAAAGCAGGACGCTAAGCCCCTCCCCCTTGCAATCACATGACCATAGGTCCTGTGCCAGCTTGCTAACTTCAGTGTCCTCAGGTCCTGTGCATCTTTACTTTCCGGCGCTAACAGGAGCCTGACACCGATAGTTTGAAGCCACGCATTGTCACCTCTGCTGCCCTGCTCCACAGGTATCTTTTAGCACTGTTTCTGTACTCAGGATACGCGCACTGGCTCAGTGAGCGAGTGTAGTGCGGTGTTCCTGACACAAGGGCTATTTTAGCATAATCCTGATGGCCCTTGTGTCAGAAATAGCCGCCCTCTGCCAGAGAGAGGCGGAACAATTAACCCCCAGTCTGATCAGGACGGGCCAAAGCGAAACCCCGTCCTGGATCATGACAGTAGTACTCGCAGGTACGGGGGATGCAGTGACGAGGCGTGAGACGGTTTGAGCTTTAAGGTGTAACTTTTATATCTATAGATGCCTTTGGGGCTGTCCTGAGCAACCAAACAAGTTAACAATAACTGCCCACGCAGGGGATCAATACAAGAAACACACGGTAATGACTCACCCCTCCTGGCGTCCTCAGTCCTTTTTATACTGGCTCCTCCCCCAACCTCTCTGGAACTCTCTATGTCCCGTCCTCTAATTCTGTCTCCCAGAAACAGTTTCCCTAGGAACCTTGGTGACAGCCCCCTTGGTTTGGGCCCGGGCACACAGCGAGGACGGCTCCTCCTACATATCTGTGTGTGTATGTATGTCTGTGTGTGTGTGTGTGTGTGTTTTTATGTCTGTGTATGTATGTATATGTGTATGTCTGTGTAGGTTATCCTGGCACTGGAGGAGATGGGGACATGAGGATAAGACCGTGATGGGGAGAGAAGGCCATGATGGCTGGGGTGATGGAAGAAGGCCATTAGGGGGTAATGGGAGAAGACCATGATGGGGGTGATGAAGAGAAGGCATTGATGGGATCATGGGAGTGATGGGGAGAAGTCAATGATGGGAGTGATGGAGAGAAGGCAGTGATGGGGTGATGGAGAAGGCAATGATGGGGAGAAGGGAGTGATGGGGAGAAGGCAATGATGGGGTGATGGAGCAGGCAATGATGGGAGTGATGGGGAGAAGGCAATGATGGGGTGATGGAGCAGGCAAGGATGGGGGTGATGGAGCAGGCAATTATGGGAGTGATGGGGAGAAGGCAATGATGGGGTGATGGAGAAGGCAATGATGGGAGTGATGGGGTGATGGAGCAGGCAATGATGGGGGTGATGGAGCAAACAATGATGGGAGTGATGGGGTGATGGAGCAGGCGATGGGGTGATGGAGCAGGTAATGATGGGAGTGATGGGGAGAACGCAGTGATGGGGTGATGGAGAAGGCAATGATGGGAGTGATGGAGCAAACAGTGATGGGGTGATGGAGCAGGCAATGATGGGAGTGATGGGGAGAAGGCAATGATGGGGTGATGGAGAAGGCAATGATGGGAGTGATTGGGAGAAGACAGTGATGGGAGTGATGGGGTGATGGAGCAGGCAATGATGGGGTGATGGAGCAGGCAATGATGGGAGTGATGTGGTGATGGAGCAGGCAAGGATGGGGGTGATGGAGCAGGCAATAATGAGAGTGATGGGGAGAAGGCAATGATGGGAGTGATGGGGTGATGGCGCAGGCAATGATGGGAGTGATGGGGAGAAGGAAGTGATGGGGTGATGGAGAAGGCAATGATGGGAGTGATGGGGTGATGGAGCAGGCAATGATGGGAGTGATGGGGAGAAGGCAGTGATGGGGTGAAGGAGAAGGCAAAAATGGGAGTGATGAGGAGAAGGCAATGATGGGGGTGATGGGGAGAAGGCAATGATGGGGGTGATGGAGAGGGCAATGATGGGGTGGTGGGGAAATAAGAAATGATGTGGTGGGGGAGAATGCAATGATGGTGGTGGTGGAAAGGGCAATAAATGGAGGTGGTGGTGGAGGAGGAAATGATGGAGGTGGTGGAATGGGCAATGATGGGAGTGGTGGGGGAGAAGAAAATGATGGAGGTGGTGAAGAGGGCAATGATGGGGTGGGGGAGAGGACAATAATGGGATGCGAGGGGAGGAGGACAATGAGAGGTGTGGGGGATTGGGATGGGAGGAAGGGGGACTTATAATGGACTTAGGAACAGGGGGAGGTGGAGGAAGACATTATTATCGCTTATTATGTCTAACACAGTCCCTTAGTATATAGTGTACTCACTATGTCTAACACAGTCCCTTAGTATATAGTGTATTCACTAACTCACTATGTCTAACACAGTCCCTTAGTATATAGTGTACTCACTAATTCTATATAACACCATCCTTAGTTACATAGTTTCCTCTTTTATTATGTATAACACCATCCCTTATTACGTACCATCCTCTCTAGTTATATATGGTGCCGTCCCTTATTATATAGCTTCCTCTACTGTTATGTATAGTGCTGTCTCTTACATAGTGTATTCTTGTTAATTTTGTTATTTACAGTGCCCTCTTTTATTACATAGTCCTCTCTCTTTTTAGATATAAAATGACTGCTGATCGGAGCCGGTGACCAAACTACAAGTCCATCAGCTCCTCCATTAGAAAGGAAGTTTTCCCATGCTTCATCAGCCATCATTGCATTATACAGCTAACAATACAGGACGGTATGTAATAAAAAACAGGGCTCTATATAATTCAATATACATGTACATAACAATGTACATAACAAGACAGTGCACTGTGTAAGGGACAGCAATATACATAATAAAGGAGACTATGTAATATATATACATGTATGTGTGTGTGTGTGTGGCTATATAATATCAATATATATATATATACACTCACTGGCCACTTTATTAGGTACACCTGTCCAACTGTGTGTTAAGACTTAATTTCTAATCAGCCAATCACATGGCGGCAACTCAGTGCATTTAGGCATGTAGACATGGTCAAGACAATCTCCTGCAGTTCAAACCGAGCATCAGTATGGGGAAGAAAGGTGATTTGAGTGCCTTTGAACGTGGCATGATTGTTGGTGCCAGAAGGGCTGGTCTGAGAATTTCAGAAACTGCTGATCTACTGGGATTTTCACGCACAACCATCTCTAGGGTTTACAGAGAATGGTCCGAAAAAGAAAAAAAATCCAGTGAGCGGCAGTTCTGTGGCCGGAAATGCCATGTTGATGCCAGAGGTCAGAGGAGAATGGGCAGACTGGTTCGAGCTGATAGAAAGGCAACAGTGACTCAAATTGCCACTCGTTACAACCAAGGTAGGCAGAAGAGCATCTCTGAACGCACAGTGCGTCGAACTTTGAGGCAGATGGGCTACAGCAGCAGAAGACCACACTGGGTACCACTCCTCTCAGCTAAGAACAGGAAACTGAGGCTACAATTTGCACAAGCTCATCGAAATTGGACAGTAGAAGATTGGAAAAACGTTGCCTGGTCTGATGAGTCTCGATTTCTGCTGCGACATTCGTATGGTAGGGTCAGAATTTGGCGTAAACAACATGAAAGCATGGATCCATCCTGCCTTGTATCAACGGTTCAGGCTGGTGGTGGTGGTGTCATGGTGTGGGGAATTTTTTCTGGGCACTCTTTGGGCCCCTTGGTACCAATTGAGCATCGTTGCAACGCCACAGCCTACCTGAGTATTGTTGCTGACCATGTCCATCCCTTTATGACCACAATGTACCCAACATCTGATGGCTACTTTCAGCAGGATAATGCGCCATGTCATAAAGCTCGAATCATCTCAGATTGGTTTCTTGAACATGACAATGAGTTTACTGTACTCAAATGGCCTCCTCAGTCACCAGATCTCAATCCAATAGAGCATCTTTGGGATGTGGTGGAACGGGAGATTCGCATCAGGGATGTGCAGCCGACAAATCTGCGCCAACTGTGTGATGCCATCATGTCAATATGGTCCAAAATCTCTGAGGAATGCTTCCAGCACCTTGTTGAATCTCTGCCACGAAGAATTGAGGCAGTTCTGAAGGCAAAAGGGGGTCCAACCCCTTACTAGCATGGTGTACCTAATAAAGTGGCCTGTGAGTGTATATACACACACACACACGTAGCTTCTTTGACGCCATAAAAGGAGGGGGGCCCAGACACATTTCTTGCGCAGGGGCCCCAAGCTGTCAGTGTCCGCCCCTGAAAGAGAGGTAGGGCGATGCATCACTGTGGAGATGACAGATAGGGTGGTAGACTGGGATGAGGAGATGTAGTGCAGGCAGTGCATCAATGTGAAGAGGACAGGTAGGGTGAGAGGCAGAGATGAGGGAGGAGATGTAGGGTGGTGAAGCACTTTGGAGAGGACAGGTAGGGTGGTAGACAGATGTAGGGCGGACAGTGCAGCACTGTGGAGTGAACAGGTAGGGTGGGAGGCAGAGATGAGGGAGGAGATGTAGGGTGGTGCAGCACTGTGGAGAAGATGGGTAGGGTGGCAGACAAAAATGAGATGTAGGGTGGACAGTGCAGCACTGTGGAGAAGACAGGTAGGGTAGTGGACAGAGATGATGTGAAGATGTACGGTAGTGAAACACTCTGGATAAGATGGTAGGGTGTAGACAAATGAGTAGATGTGTGGCATTACAGCACTGTGGAGTAGATGGGTAGGGTGGTAGACAGAGGATAAGGAGATGTATGGCAGGGCACCACTGTGGAGAGGATGGTTAAGGTGGTGGAGATGAGGAAAATATGTATGGTTGTGCAGAAATGTGTAAAGGATGGAGGGTGGTAGAGATGAGGATGAGATATAGAGCAGTGAAGCACTGTGGAGAGGATGGGTTGGTAGTAGATAGAGATGTAGAGTGATGCAGGACTCTGGCGAGGACAGTAGGGTAGTAGACAGATGAGGAAGAGATGTAGAGTGGTGCAGTATTGTAGAAAGGACAGGTAGGGTGGTAGACAGAGACGAACAGGAGTTGTAGGGCTGTACAGCACTGTGTAGAGGACGGGTAGGGTGGTAGATAGAAATGAAGAGCAGATGTAGGGAGGTGCAGCATAGTGGAAAGGATGGTAGGATGGTAGAAATGCAAAGGACAGATAAAGTGGTAGATAGAGATGAGGAGATGTAGGGCAGTGCAGCACTGTGGAGAGGAGGGGTAGGTGGTAGGCAGAGAGGAAGAGATATAGGGTGAGACTGAACTGTGTACAGGACAGGGAGGGTGGTAGATGGGAGATGTAGAGCGCTGCAGATCTGTGGAGAGCTTTGCGCCTGAGAGTGACAAGTTTATGTTGGACTCTAGTGTATTGGCAACCAGTGCAATCACTGGCACAGGGTGAGGACATCAGTGTAGCTGCTGCATTCTAATGCTTAATAAATTATTTGGCCTCACTTATGTTCTCCCGATGGTGACACATTTCTGCTGTGACATCCCCCCACTGCTGCTATCAGTCACTATGACACTGTGTTTGCGGAGGCACTCTCTGAACACTTAGAATCTTGCAAAATGGCTCTCATATAGTAAAATAATTAGGATTTTTATCGTGCTAGCTGCGAATTTTGACTTATAATTAAACTAATGTTCTAGATTAATCGAAAAATTTAAAGACAGTTCTGTTGGAAGAAAAACTGTCTTGGTTGTTGCAGCTGAGATGTCTGCGGAGGAGTCGAGAAAATGACAAGAAGACTTGTGAAATGTAAAGAGAGAGCTCATTAGCTGCAGGATCCAGCCTACTGATGGAAGTGTGTACCGTCCCTTTAAATGGCCATACACCATGCGATGTATACAGGATAATGTTCTATACGCTCACAACTTCTCCAATCACAGAGTTCTTCCTGGTCTAAATTATCATTAAAGCCTCCCCATACCTCCCCACACCCACACACAAGAGGTTGCAGAAAAGCAGCTAAACCCACCTAGACAAGACCCCCAGAAGCCAAGGAAGATTCCAACTGCATATAAATATACAGTCATGGCCGAAAGTGTTGGCACCCTTGAAATTGTTCCAGAAAATGAAGTATTTCTCCCAGAAAATGATTGCAATTATATACATTTTGTTAAACACATGTTTATTTCCTTTGTGTATATTGGAACAACACAAAAAAAAACAGAAGGCAAAAGGCAAATTAGACATAATTTCACACTAATATTTAGTTGCACCCTTTGGTATAAATACCTGCAATCAGTCGCTTCCTATAACCATCCACAGACTTGCTACTCCTCTCAGTTGGAATCTTGGACGACTCTTCTTACAATGTTCTCCAGGTGTCTCCAGTGGCGAAACTACAAAGTTATTGGGCCCAGGTGCGAACTTTCAAATGGGCTCCCCATGCCAAAATACACACACATCTCCGCTCCGTACACCTCGTACAAACACGGCTCCGCTCACCTCGTACACACGCAGCACCGCTCTGTACACTTCGTACACACACGGCTCCACTCTGTACACTTCGTACACACACGGCTCCACTCTGTATACCTCGTACACACACGGCTCTGCTCCGTACACCTCGTACACATACAGTTCCGCTCACCTCGTACACACACTGCTCCGCTCACCTCATATACATGTGGCTCCGCTCCATACACCTCGTACACACAAGGCTCCGTTCAGTACACCTCGTACACAGACGGCTGTGCTACATCCACCCCGTAAACCCCTCCTGAGTCAAGACCCCACATATAAACTTACCCTCATCTAGCAGTGCATCATGACAACCAGGTCGGCAGACTCCTGCATACACGATGCTCCTGATCATGTGACCCCTGACTCCTCCCCTCCTGTGACCTCATCACAGGTCCTGTTTGCAGCCATCGCGACACTCAAAGGAAGAAGCTGCACTGCCAATGAGCGGCTGCAGCTCCGCGATCGGGCCCCTAAACACTCCGGGTCCTGTCGCAGCTGCGACCCCTGCGACCGTGGTAGTCCCGCACCAGGGTGTCTCATATGTGAAGGTGTCTTCTCTCAACATCAATTGTATGATCTCTCCACAGGTGATCAATGGGATTTAGATCCGGACAAATTGCTGCCAATTCACAACTCTCCAGCGTTTGTTTCCATCCATTTCTGGGGGCTTCTTGAAGTATGTTTGGTGTCATTGTCCTCCTGGATGACCCATGACCTAGTACGCAAACCCCGATTTCTGACACTGGACACTACACTGCCACCCAAAATTCTTTGGTAGTCAGATTTCATGATGCCTTACACACAGTGAAGGCATCCAGTGTAATAAAACAACCCAGAACATCTGTGAACCTCCACCAAATCTGTAGGCACTGTGTTCTTTTCTTTGTAGGCTTCATTCAGTTTTTGGTAAACAGTAGAATGATCGTGTGAAGAATGACACCAGAGAGATCACGCAGAATCCCACTGCAACCACATGTGATGAACCCGCACCTCGCCACCCGGCCTGACGTCACTATTACATCAGGATCTCCCTACTTTCACCAACGTGATGTACCGCACCCCCTGGGGAAACGTAAGGTCAGCTTGGTACAGTTTAACACAGACATGCCCTGTCCACACAGGCCCAGTGAGGCACGGGGGAGAGAAGGTGGCCCACGCAGTCACTGACGTGGCACCACACGCACTCACAACCCTCAGAGGCCCCATTCACTAGGACCAGTGAAACAGAGCTCTGCCAGCGCGGTAGGACTGCCACCAGTTCTTTGTCATCTATAAGCCCGTTCCTTTAATGGTATTATATTGGGCAGGAAACCAGTCTCAGCAGCGTGGAAAATTAAACCAAGAACACAATCTTATTGTTAGGCGTCAGGTTTCTGCGTCTGCTCTGCAGGAATCCAGAGCCTCACATTCTGCGGTCTCCTGCTGTCTTTCTACTACAGAGGAGATTGCTTTGCAGCAGACCGCTCCAGAGACTAAGTCCCTCTGTACTCCTACTGGGCATGCTCACGAGACGATCTCCCATTTGAGATTGGGAGTCATGTGTCCAGGTCCTGTTTCAGATCTCATTGGTCCATCTTGGAGATCTGGAAGGTCCCGCACAGCTATAAAAAGTTTGCATGGCCGGTCGGCCATGCGCTAGTATAGACTATACTGCTATGTGTGAATAGTGACAGATGTATGATTCTGGAGACTAACTCATTTGAAACCCCTTCCCTCTGATATTACGCATGTTCAGCAGTCAGCGCCAGTCAGTGGCAAGCCTTAGGCCACTGTGCACACCGCACCTCTACACTAGCGTCCGATTGTGCTACTCCACACGGCACTATCATCTCACGGCAGTGTCCTACACCACACTGCAGTTGCAGCTCTCTTTGGCGCCCGCAGTTGCGACGCCGCACACACGGTAGGTCTAGACGGAAGCAGTTCCTTCTGCCTTTTGTCCTGCACCTGTTACATGATACCGTGTGTGCATTTATCTGAGACCTGTGACGCCAACAGGCTCAGCCTTTTTGTGTTTACTCCTACTGGCATCTCTGTGATTAAACAGTGATTGCTCTGTGCACCTGGGTGAAGTCTAACCCGTGCGCATTATATCGCCGTATAGCTCATATGCCATTACTCAGCAGCAGTTATTACACCTTCTGCACGGTGGACCCCGAGCGGCGAGCGCACTTTATTATCATTTTTATTTAGTGCGTTCCGCCGTTCCTAACATTATACTAGCGCCAGGGTCTGGCTAGTGATGGCAGATCAGCAGCAACTCCTTCAGTTCATTCGCCAGCTAGAGGGCCGGTTGGCTACTCTTGAGAGCGTTATTGCAGCGGCGAAGTCTTCGGAGGCTGCTGTACAGGCGATCGCAGAGGCGGTTTCTCGTATGTCCACATCCTCCCACGCGACGACAGTTACCCGCCTCCCGTTGCCCGATAAATTTTCTGGCGATGGCGCCTCCTGTAGGGGTTTCGACAGCCAGTGCTCCATCCAGCTGGAGTTACTGGCTGCGCGATTCCCTACGGAGCGGGCCAAGGTGGGGTTTATTGTTTCCCTTCTGTCGGGCAAGGCGTCGGAGTGGGCTACGCCACTGTGGGAGCGTGGTGACCCAGAGGTTCGGACAGCTGCTCAGTTTTTAACAGCTATTAAGCAGGTCTTCCTGGGACCACGGGTTACGCACGACACCTCTCTACAGCTACTGGCTTTGACTCAGGGATCCCTCTCGGTTAGTCAGTATACCATTCGTTTTCGAACACTGGCTTCCGAGCTGGAGTGGTCTGACAAAGCCCTCATCCCTGTGTTTTGGAGAGGTTTAGCTGAGCATGTTAAGGATGCTCTTTCTACCAGAGAGGTTCCTGCAAGTCTGGAGGAGCTGATTGCCATTGCCACCCGTATTGATCTCTATTTTTCGGAGCGCGGGCTGGAGCGAGCTCAATCCAGATGGAAGATTACCCCGGCTCCCAACGTCTTAGAACCTCTGGAATCACCCGAGCCAGAGTGTTCACTCCCAGAGCCCATGGAGGTGTCTCGCGTTAGTCTCGAGGCGCATCCGGCACTAAGCTCCACTTGCAGCTGCCACTGTCAGCACTCTGTTTACCAGGATAACAGGGCCCTGCAATGGCCAAACTCTGTGCCACCGGGCAAGACCTTTGTCCCCCTTCGCCCGAAGGTTCTCGCGTGGGCACACGCGTCCAGGGCTGGTGGTCACTGTGGCTACATGCAGACCACAAAACTCCTGGCAGGGTCGTATTGGTGGCAGCACAGGGCTCGAGACACTAAAAAATATATTCAGTCATGCGCCTCATGTGCTCGGGTAGGCTTCCTTAAACAGAGAGTGGAGATGTCCGCCGACACATCGCGGCGTCCCACTTCAACTTATGCTCCGGGCGGTTTTTCTGCTCCCGTGGTCTCAAACGTGTCCCTTCTTAAACCTGGCGATCTTGCCACCTCTGATACCTTCCATGTGTCCCGGTTTTCCGTGTCACCTACCGGGACACCATACTTGCCTTCGGACGAGTCTGAGGCCTATGCCTCTGATGGGCACAGGGTGGTGGATTGGAAGGCTCAGAGAGGAGGGGGCCCTAGGAGGAGTGGTAATGTTAGGTGTCAGGTTTCTGTGTCTGCTCTGCAGGAATCCAGAGCCTCACATTCTGTGGTCTCCTGCTGTCTTTCTACTGCAGAGGAGATTACTTTGCAGCAGACCGCTCCAGAGACTAAGTCCCTCTGTGCTCCTACTGGGCATGCCCACGAGACGATCTCCCATTGGAGATTGGGAGTCATGTGTCCAGGTCCTGTTCCAGATCTCATTGGTCCATCTCGGAGATCTGGAAGGTTCCGCACGGCTATAGGCTATAAAAAGTGCGCATGGCTGTTCCGCCATGCGCTAGTATAGACATTACTTGCTAGATGTGTGAATGGTGACTGACTCATTTGAAACCCCATCCCTCTGATGTTACGCATGTGGATAGGGAATTAGTTCAGCAGTCAGCGCCAGTCAGTGGCAAGCCTTAGGCCACTGTGCACACCGTGCCTCTACACTAGCGTCCGATTGTGCTACTCCACACGGCACTATCGTCTCGCGGCAGTGTCCTACGCTGCGCTGCAGTTGCAGCTCTCTTTGGCGCCCGCAGTTGCGACGCCGCATACACGGTAGGTCTAGACGGACGCAGTTCCTTCTGCCTTTGGTCCTGCACCTGTGACCTGATACCGTGTGTGCATTTATCTGAGACCTGTGACGCTAACAGGCTCAGCCTTTTTGTGTTTACTCCTACTGGCATCTCTGTGATTAAACAGTGATTGCTCTGCGCACCCGGGTGACGTTTAACCCCGTGCGCATTATATCGCCATATAGCTCATCTGCCATTACTCAGCAGCAGTTATTACACCTTCTGCACGGTGGACCCCGAGCGGCGAACGCACTTTATTATTTATTTTATTTAGTGCGTTCTGCCGTTCCTAACACTTATAGACTTGTGGATCAAGATTAAAGAGCAGCCTGAGGTCAAATTATATATTTAATCGCTTTAAGGGCACACTAGACAATAGACTATATACACAATGGTTAGACATATAAAATGATCAGACATGCAAATACAGATAGTGGTAGGACAAAATAAATAAGCAAAATATATCAATTACCGGTTGATGTTCGACCGTGTCTGCTGGACCACAAAGTGCATGGGCTACCAGCTGTCTCCTTGGTCCCTTCTGAGCATGTTACTCTGCGCAGCTCACACTTACGAAGTGACCAGCAAGAATACCAGCGAGGGAGACCCCTTGGCCTTACACTAGCCTTTATTCCCTTTAGGTCACTCCCCTCCTGCCATCTGGGATGAACCTAAATCCCATACCCTTAACTCTGCAGCTAAAATTTCCAAAACATAAGATGGGTCATAGTTCCTTAATAGACAGCCCTAGGGAGGTGGTTTTGGCACCATCAGATCTAGCCAGGCCCCTGCTATGTGTTAAGACCAAACACCGCTTTGGTATCTGGTTTCTACTAGCTGTTCTATGTATCATCATAACCCTGGGTGCTAGAACCGGTCAAGACCCAGACGGGTGTTCGCCCTGTTCTGGGGATCACACAATGTACCGCTAGGATGTATAGTATCTCCATAACACCTTATGGAATCCTGTTTCTAGAATATTCTTGGTAGCTTTCGCATGACTATATTGCAACTAGCCTTTGTCTTGTTCTGAGCTGACTCAAGGTGTGAGATCTGTCACAGCCTTTGAAGCTTGACCCCCCTGCTGAGATAGGTGTTCTCATACAGCTGCACTCTGAAGATGGTTTTATAATCCCATGTCAAATAGGATACAAAAGCATGAAATTATATCTCCAATATTTTTCACAGATGGGCTTTATCAAAAAGCTCTATTTATTTGGACTCCCATGACAGCACCACGAGAGAGGGGATCCGCCCTTCGGGAACAGGAAACCTACAGATACAAAAGGGCGGCACCTCTCCCACGCATCAGTTGGTTTCCTGTTCCTGAGGCCGTTTGACGGCATGGTGTTTGAAAGGACACTATTGAGAGATAGAGGGTTCTCAAAAAACCTAATCGATACACTTCTAAAAAGTAGAAAACAAACCACCACAGGTATCTATGCTAGAACCTGGAGGCGATTCCTGTCCACCTGTGAGTTTAATATCAGGGATGGAATACCCGTAAAACAGATTCTAGAATTCCTCCAGAGGGGTCTCGAGTTGGGCCTTTCCACGAATACACTGAAAGTACAAATTTCAGCTTTAGGGGCCCTATTTGCATGCGACATTGCCGGTAACCATTGGGTTGCAAGATTCATTAAGGCAGTTACCAGATCGAGACCCATACTCAAAGATAGGCGTATGCCTTGGGACTTAAATTTAGTCCTGACAGCCATGACAGAGAGACCGTTTGATCCTCTGGACTCTGCTTCACTAAAGATGATATCACTTAAGACAGCCTTTTTGGTAGCAATAACATCGGCACATAGAATAGGCGACATACAGGCACTTTCCAGATTACCTCCGTACACAGAATTCTTACAGGATAGAGTAATCCTAAGGCCAGACCCGGCATACCTTCCCAAGGTAGCATCTCATTTTCATAGGACACAAGAGATAGTTCTTCCTTCCTTCCTCCCTAATCCAACCAATCCTAAAGAACAAAAACTTCAGGCTCTAGATGTTAAGAGATGCCTACTTAAATATTTAGCAGCCACAGATCCTTGGAGGAAGGAGAACGCATTATTTTTATCCTTCCAAGGTTCCAGGAAAGGATATAGAGTGTCAAAGCGCACGTTAGCGAGGTGGATTAGGGAGGCTATCTCTCTTGCCTACACAGCAGGTGGCGGTCCGGCTCCACAGAACCTGAGGGCGCATTCGACTCGTGCCATGGCATCATCCTGGGCAGAGAGATCGGGAGTATGGATTGACCAGATATGTAAGGTGGCCACCTGGTCATCTCCTTCCACCTTTTTTAACCACTATCGGTTAGACATGGGTGCCTCCTCAGATCTCACCTTCGGGCTAAGGGTGCTGCAGGCTGTAGTCCCTCCCTAAATTAGTTTACATCTCTGTAATTCTCTTGTGGTGCTGTCATGGGAGTCCGAATAAAGTATTAAATTACGTACCGGTAACAGTATTTTTCCGAAGCCCATGACAGCACCCTTAGTTCCCTCCCTTGTTCACGTATAGGGGTGCACCCCTTTAGAAAATTGTTTCACTAATTTACCTTATGTGGGAGATGGTATAAAGAATTGTAAATAGGATAGATAGGTTGTATATATTGTGTATATGCGGTGTACTAACCATGGTAGCCTCTCAAGCTCTGTAATCCAACTGATGCTGTTGAGGTAAGGCTAAATTAACCCTTCACGGTTGAGCCAGTGATTTCCAAATTAATTTACAGGGCGTTGCTAGCAACTGGGAATGACCACACGGAGACGGGGGTCTCTGTACGGGAGGATCGAGGCAGATCACTGAGCCCCTTTACCGAATCTCACATTACATAGCATTCTACTTAATTATGCAAAGTATACAGCTACCAATAGAATCGTAATACATTTAAGCCAATAGTATTGCAAGAAAATCGGAATATGTCCCCAGCTGTGTGACGTAGAATATAGAACAATAGCGCATTCTTTTAGGGTCTCATCTCATATCTCATATCTTGTACAAGCTGGAACAGTCTGGTTTCATAACAGCCGTGAACTTTCATCTAGTTAAGTTACAAAATTTAACTCATAAACAACAAGATGGCATCGCAAGCACAAAAATTGAGTCTGAAGAACAAGATGTCCAGTACATCTGAATACTGTACTTCACAATTCCCCCCTAGATAAATTTTGATAACACATATGCAGCATCAGAGGTGCTACCCCAAGGGGTACTGGTCTTCACATGACTGATGCCGTGTTATCAGTCATGGCTGTCGCGGCGCACCCGTCCCCCCTGTATACTGCAATTTACGAATAACAATTTTTGATGACGGTGGTGGGGATCTTTTGTAGGTAGCCATGTGCTTGGCTTCAACATCTTCATCAAGTAGCCTTTTGAGATCGGTGCAGAGAAGAGCAGGGGCAACGACACCTTTGGTATCATCATTAGCTGTCTTAGTGTAGAATTTCCTAATACATACAGAAATACACCAAAAAACAAGTTTTAGTATCACATATACAACAAGGATACAGGCAGCAACGTGTAACAAGCTTTGTAAGATCCCAGCTATCCAGCCCCCAATTCCCTTAAATCAATTGGCTGGATTGAGAAAGGAGAAGGTGTCTGACCACCAACTGTCCTTAGTACGATCATTGTTTTTATCGTATTGATCTCTGAGTCTTTGAATATCTTCTAACTTTAACTTCTACCAATAATAATATGGAAAATGCGAAAAACCAAAACATTATGTCCCCTTCATTTGCTATTGGCTTGTTGGGTGATGAGGAGAACTTGATAGAGACCGTCATACAAGGGTTCTAGTCCGTGCTTCCTGACATGTCTTTTCACGACAACCAAATCACCAGGCTTCAGGTTATAACAGGTATCGGTTTCTGCTGAATCTGGAAAAGAAGAGAAAACTAGAACATAGGTGTTAGCAAGATTTTTACTAAGCAGAATAACATATTGAACAACACGGTCAGTTTCTTCTGATAACTGCTGAGGCTGGAAATTTGCAACTGGGGGCCTAGTACCAAACAATATCTCATATGGGGACAGGCCATATTTTTACAATAGGGGTAGTACGAATGTGGTATAGTACAGTGGGTAGGAGCTCTGGCCATGGAGCCGTAGTCTCCTGCATCATTTTGGTCAATTGTCCCTCAGTGTGCCGTTCATCCTCTCAACTTCCCCACTGGATTGTGGGTGGTACGGAGTATGGAGGGCTACAGTGGATCCAAGCATTGTCAGAACTTCTTGGTACACATGAGAAGAAAAGGTCGGACCTTGATCACTTTCAACAACTTCTGGAACCCAATATCTGCATATAACTTCCATCACCAGTTTCTTTGCTGTGTGTTTTGCAGTCATGTTGGTAACAGGGAATGCTTCCAGCCAACTGGAGAACCGGGGCCCAGTAGAATTTTTGCACCAGTGCGAGGGCCTGATTCTTTCCTCGATGTGTAGGCCCATGTGCCCATGTGGCAATAGCAGGGTACATCCGCTTAGGGAGACACACGAGTTGGTCCTTTTTCCAGAGACCATTATCCATACGTGCCTCATCAGTCTTCCATTGCTTCACCTCTTCCTTTGGAGACATTCTCTGCATCGTCATTAATCGGTCTCGCGGGGTCCGACAGAAAACTTCAGTCTGTTGTAGATCATCAGGTTCTTGTAGGGTTAATGCTTCTTGTAACTGTTTACACTGAGAGCGTGTGGTCACCATAGTTGGTATGGTTGGTTCAACAGGTAAAAGAGCGGCGGCTTTTGCTTGCATATCCGCAAATGCGTTGCCAACAGTCTGTGGACTGTTCCTAGGACCGTGCACCTTAACTTTGATAATGGCCACCTGAGTAGGTAATTTGATTGAGTCCATGAGGGTTTTATCAGCTTCAGCATTTTTCACTGGGGTTCCGGCAGTAGTAATAAACCCTCGATTGGCCCATAGAGCCCCAAAATCGTGAGCAATACCAAATGCATACCGTGAGTCCGTGTATATATTAGCCCGTCTGTTCTTGGCCAAAGTACATGCAGTAGACAGAGAAAACAAAAAGCAAAAAACACAAATATCCTGAACTAAAAGTAAAAAATATACTGCAAATAATGCATAAAGGTAATAATAATAATAAGGGTATTTAGTAAACATAATTTTGATCAAAATAATGAACAAGACATCCCGCCACGTCACGGCAACCCTTGTGGGACAGTCCCTACTCTAGTATTTAAAACCTTTTCACTTGCCAAGTGGCGTGAATGTGAATAAGGGTCGAGCGGCTGAACCACTTGTAACAGCTTAGGCCAGACTGGATGGCTTTCCCAGCTCAGAAAGAGGGCGGTCACACCCATATATGCACTGAATGCACAATGAAATGAATAAAAAACAAATCTGAACTGAGAAAAGTAAGTTAATGTGTATGCACAATGTAAGTGCATATTAACACATGACCATTAACCAGAGAAAACAAAAAGCAAAAAACACAAATATCCTGAACTAAAAGTAAAAAATATACTGCAAATAATGCATAAAGGTAATAATAATAATAAGGGTATTTAGTAAACATAATTTTGATCAAAATAATGAACAAGCCATCCCGCCACGTCACGGCAACCCTTGTGGGACAGTCCCTACTCTAGTATTTAAAACCTTTTCACTTGCCAAGTGGCGTGAATGTGAATAAGGGTCGAGCGGCTGAACCACTTGTAACAGCTTAGGCCAGACTGGATGGCTTTCCCAGCTCAGAAAGAGGGCGGTCACACCCATATATGCACTGAATGCACAATGAAATGAATAAAAAACAAATCTGAACTGAGAAAAGTAAGTTAATGTGTATGCACAATGTAAGTGCATATTAACACATGACCATTAACCAGAGAAAACAAAAAGCAAAAAACACAAATATCCTGAACTAAAAGTAAAAAATATACTGCAAATAATGCATAAAGGTAATAATAATAATAAGGGTATTTAGTAAACATAATTTTGATCAAAATAATGAACAAGCCATCCCGCCACGTCACGGCAACCCTTGTGGGACAGTCCCTACTCTAGTATTTAAAACCTTTTCACTTGCCAAGTGGCGTGAATGTGAATAAGGGTCGAGCGGCTGAACCACTTGTAACAGCTTAGGCCAGACTGGATGGCTTTCCCAGCTCAGAAAGAGGGCGGTCACACCCATATATGCACTGAATGCACAATGAAATGAATAAAAAACAAATCTGAACTGAGAAAAGTAAGTTAATGTGTATGCACAATGTAAGTGCATATTAACACATGACCATTAACCAGAGAAAACAAAAAGCAAAAAACACAAATATCCTGAACTAAAAGTAAAAAATATACTGCAAATAATGCATAAAGGTAATAATAATAATAAGGGTATTTAGTAAACATAATTTTGATCAAAATAATGAACAAGCCATCCCGCCACGTCACGGCAACCCTTGTGGGACAGTCCCTACTCTAGTATTTAAAACCTTTTCACTTGCCAAGTGGCGTGAATGTGAATAAGGGTCGAGCGGCTGAACCACTTGTAACAGCTTAGGCCAGACTGGATGGCTTTCCCAGCTCAGAAAGAGGGCGGTCACACCCATATATGCACTGAATGCACAATGAAATGAATAAAAAACAAATCTGAACTGAGAAAAGTAAGTTAATGTGTATGCACAATGTAAGTGCATATTAACACATGACCATTAACCAGAGAAAACAAAGAGCAAAAAACACAAATATCCTGAACTAAAAGTAAAAAATATACTGCAAATAATGCATAAAGGTAATAATAATGATAAGGGTATTTAGTAAACATAATTTTGATCAAAATAATGAACAAGCCATCCCGCCACGTCACGGCAACCCTTGTGGGACAGTCCCTACTCTAGTATTTAAAACCTTTTCACTTGCCAAGTGGCGTGAATGTGAATAAGGGTCGAGCGGCTGAACCACTTGTAACAGCTTAGGCCAGACTGGATGGCTTTCCCAGCTCAGAAAGAGGGCGGTCACACCCATATATGCACTGAATGCACAATGAAATGAATAAAAAACAAATCTGAACTGAGAAAAGTAAGTTAATGTGTATGCACAATGTAAGTGCATATTAACACATGACCATTAACCAGAGAAAACAAAAAGCAAAAAACACAAATATCCTGAACTAAAAGTAAAAAATATACTGCAAATAATGCATAAAGGTAATAATAATAATAAGGGTATTTAGTAAACATAATTTTGATCAAAATAATGAACAAGCCATCCCGCCACGTCACGGCAACCCTTGTGGGACAGTCCCTACTCTAGTATTTAAAACCTTTTCACTTGCCAAGTGGCGTGAATGTGAATAAGGGTCGAGCGGCTGAACCACTTGTAACAGCTTAGGCCAGACTGGATGGCTTTCCCAGCTCAGAAAGAGGGCGGTCACACCCATATATGCACTGAATGCACAATGAAATGAATAAAAAACAAATCTGAACTGAGAAAAGTAAGTTAATGTGTATGCACAATGTAAGTGCATATTAACACATGACCATTAACCAGAGAAAACAAAAAGCAAAAAACACAAATATCCTGAACTAAAAGTAAAAAATATACTGCAAATAATGCATAAAGGTAATAATAATAATAAGGGTATTTAGTAAACATAATTTTGATCAAAATAATGAACAAGCCATCCCGCCACGTCACGGCAACCCTTGTGGGACAGTCCCTACTCTAGTATTTAAAACCTTTTCACTTGCCAAGTGGCGTGAATGTGAATAAGGGTCGAGCGGCTGAACCACTTGTAACAGCTTAGGCCAGACTGGATGGCTTTCCCAGCTCAGAAAGAGGGCGGTCACACCCATATATGCACTGAATGCACAATGAAATGAATAAAAAACAAATCTGAACTGAGAAAAGTAAGTTAATGTGTATGCACAATGTAAGTGCATATTAACACATGACCATTAACCAGAGAAAACAAAAAGCAAAAAACACAAATATCCTGAACTAAAAGTAAAAAATATACTGCAAATAATGCATAAAGGTAATAATAATAATAAGGGTATTTAGTAAACATAATTTTGATCAAAATAATGAACAAGCCATCCCGCCATGTCACGGCAACCCTTGTGGGACAGTCCCTACTCTAGTATTTAAAACCTTTTCACTTGCCAAGTGGCGTGAATGTGAATAAGGGTCGAGCGGCTGAACCACTTGTAACAGCTTAGGCCAGACTGGATGGCTTTCCCAGCTCAGAAAGAGGGCGGTCACACCCATATATGCACTGAATGCACAATGAAATGAATAAAAAACAAATCTGAACTGAGAAAAGTAAGTTAATGTGTATGCACAATGTAAGTGCATATTAACACATGACCATTAACCAGAGAAAACAAAAAGCAAAAAACACAAATATCCTGAACTAAAAGTAAAAAATATACTGCAAATAATGCATAAAGGTAATAATAATAATAAGGGTATTTAGTAAACATAATTTTGATCAAAATAATGAACAAGCCATCCCGCCACGTCACGGCAACCCTTGTGGGACAGTCCCTACTCTAGTATTTAAAACCTTTTCACTTGCCAAGTGGCGTGAATGTGAATAAGGGTCGAGCGGCTGAACCACTTGTAACAGCTTAGGCCAGACTGGATGGCTTTCCCAGCTCAGAAAGAGGGCGGTCACACCCATATATGCACTGAATGCACAATGAAATGAATAAAAAACAAATCTGAACTGAGAAAAGTAAGTTAATGTGTATGCACAATGTAAGTGCATATTAACACATGACCATTAACCAGAGAAAACAAAAAGCAAAAAACACAAATATCCTGAACTAAAAGTAAAAAATATACTGCAAATAATGCATAAAGGTAATAATAATAATAAGGGTATTTAGTAAACATAATTTTGATCAAAATAATGAACAAGCCATCCCGCCACGTCACGGCAACCCTTGTGGGACAGTCCCTACTCTAGTATTTAAAACCTTTTCACTTGCCAAGTGGCGTGAATGTGAATAAGGGTCGAGCGGCTGAACCACTTGTAACAGCTTAGGCCAGACTGGATGGCTTTCCCAGCTCAGAAAGAGGGCGGTCACACCCATATATGCACTGAATGCACAATGAAATGAATAAAAAACAAATCTGAACTGAGAAAAGTAAGTTAATGTGTATGCACAATGTAAGTGCATATTAACACATGACCATTAACCAGAGAAAACAAAGAGCAAAAAACACAAATATCCTGAACTAAAAGTAAAAAATATACTGCAAATAATGCATAAAGGTAATAATAATGATAAGGGTATTTAGTAAACATAATTTTGATCAAAATAATGAACAAGCCATCCCGCCACGTCACGGCAACCCTTGTGGGACAGTCCCTACTCTAGTATTTAAAACCTTTTCACTTGCCAAGTGGCGTGAATGTGAATAAGGGTCGAGCGGCTGAACCACTTGTAACAGCTTAGGCCAGACTGGATGGCTTTCCCAGCTCAGAAAGAGGGCGGTCACACCCATATATGCACTGAATGCACAATGAAATGAATAAAAAACAAATCTGAACTGAGAAAAGTAAGTTAATGTGTATGCACAATGTAAGTGCATATTAACACATGACCATTAACCAGAGAAAACAAAAAGCAAAAAACACAAATATCCTGAACTAAAAGTAAAAAATATACTGCAAATAATGCATAAAGGTAATAATAATAATAAGGGTATTTAGTAAACATAATTTTGATCAAAATAATGAACAAGCCATCCCGCCACGTCACGGCAACCCTTGTGGGACAGTCCCTACTCTAGTATTTAAAACCTTTTCACTTGCCAAGTGGCGTGAATGTGAATAAGGGTCGAGCGGCTGAACCACTTGTAACAGCTTAGGCCAGACTGGATGGCTTTCCCAGCTCAGAAAGAGGGCGGTCACACCCATATATGCACTGAATGCACAATGAAATGAATAAAAAACAAATCTGAACTGAGAAAAGTAAGTTAATGTGTATGCACAATGTAAGTGCATATTAACACATGACCATTAACCAGAGAAAACACTACTTTTAGTTCAGGATATTTGTGTTTTTTGCTTTTTGTTTTCTCTGGTTAATGGTCATGTGTTAATATGCACTTACATTGTGCATACACATTAACTTACTTTTCTCAGTTCAGATTTGTTTTTTATTCATTTCATTGTGCATTCAGTGCATATATGGGTGTGACCGCCCTCTTTCTGAGCTGGGAAAGCCATCCAGTCTGGCCTAAGCTGTTACAAGTGGTTCAGCCGCTCGACCCTTATTCACATTCACGCCACTTGGCAAGTGAAAAGGTTTTAAATACTAGAGTAGGGACTGTCCCACAAGGGTTGCCGTGACGTGGCGGGATGGCTTGTTCATTATTTTGATCAAAATTATGTTTACTAAATACCCTTATTATTATTATTACCTTTATGCATTATTTGCAGTATATTTTTTACTTTTAGTTCAGGATATTTGTGTTTTTTGCTTTTTGTTTTCTCTGGTTAATGGTCATGTGTTAATATGCACTTACATTGTGCATACACATTAACTTACTTTTCTCAGTTCAGATTTGTTTTTTATGCAGTAGACAGAGCCTGGAGTTCTGCTTCTTGTGCTGACTGTGAGGGCGGGAACGCAGCTGCGTGCAGTGTCCTCTGTGGTAACAGCATATCCCGTGTGGAATCTACCAAACTCGTCAGCATATCTTGAACCATCCGTGTATAACACCAGATCAGGATTTGGGAGTGGATTCTCACTGACATTTGGTGGAGTAGCTGTTTCTTCAGTCAGAAGTTGGGAACAATCATGTTGGAGGTAATCCTCATCACTGCCATCTTTCCTTATAGTTCATTATACCGTCTTTCAAGGCGTTGTAAAGGGGTTGCATTATGCGGGATGCATCCGGTATCCACTGACAAAAATAAGTGCATAGGAAAACACTGGAGTTCAGTTTCATCTTTTGGGAAAGGAAGGGAGCTGGCAGCTATTTTTCTTTCTTCTGCGAGGTGTCTGGCACCCTGAAGAAGACAGTGACCCAAGAACATCACTTGACCAAGGCAGAACTGAAGTCCCGAGGCCGAAACCCGCTAGTTCAGTGCTGCCAGATGCTTTAAGGAGGCTAACAATGGCAACAATGGCAAAAGACACCTGCTCATATTTTTTTTTGCAAACTGGTCGGGACTGTTTTGGGCCCCTTGTGACATAACTGTCCATGTTAACTGTCGTCCCTGCTAAGTGAATGCAAATAGAAACTGGCAGTCATTGTGTAACGGAATGCTAAAGAAGGAATTGGTAAGATCAATAACTGTAAACCAAGCAGCATCCTGGGGTATTTGGGACAAAAGAGTATGAGGATTAGGCACCAGGTTTTAGAAACACTTTTACTGGTTCTACAGGCATTTTCCCTATATCATTTGACCATAGTTTAGATGGTATCTCTGAGAGGTATGGGGTGAGTCATTGATCCTCAGGCAATATTGGGGGTGGATCTGAGCCTATCAGGGCCATCATAACTGTAGGAAGGGCATGCAAAATACAGATTTCCTCACTGTCCTCATAACGTAAGAGCCATCTGACCATCATCTTGGAATTGTATTCCGGAGCGGAACTGTGATAATAAATCTGCCCCTAGTAAATTTACTCGACGTGGGGGAGATTACAAACTGAACAGTAACCTTGGGAAAAGGTCCCACAGAAATAGGGTTTATAAAAGTATATTAATTGGGTCTACCATCTACTCCGATTAAAATAGCAGGGGAATGACAATCTCTGAAAATGTTCGAGTCTGGCACAGCGCATAATTAGCAGGGAGGGGCTGAGGAGTAAGGTTCTCAGTAGCTGAAGACTGGGGGGGGCAGAGTTTGCTGTGTGGGCTGAAGGGCACACTGTGTGCTCGCAGCTGCGGTGGGGACTGGAGGCTGCTGTTTGCTTTTGCTTTTTTTTTTTTCTCTGTACGCTGAACAGACGGGTTAAATACTTCTGAAAACTTTTTTTTCTTCTTTTTTTTTTTTTAGCGGGGACTGAGGCTGGCAGCGGTGGCTCATAAGAGATACTGTGAGCGTTTAACAAAGAAAAGGTGGGGGCTGCGACTCTCGGTCTCCTTGTACAATTGTCATCTAGCAGGGAGACCTCTTCTTTCAAATCATTACTTTTAACTATTCGTCTGCCTGACACATTAGTATCATTAATTTCAGTTCCTTCTTTTAATCACTTCCTCACACCACAGCCACTTGCTTGAACCACAAACAATCCGTCTTTTCCATAATAGACAATTTTCCATCTTCAACATAGCAGTAAGAGAAAAAAATCAGAATTCACTTCCTCTGTTCTTCCTAACACCTTCGTCAGTTCCACCCAACCATCAAACTCACCCTCAACTCTTCAAAATCCCAAATCCATTTTCTGGAATCTACAGTCAAGCTCTAAGGTACATTCGGATCTGTTCAGACAATGAGAATAGAAAACTACAACTACTATCACTCAGAAAAACATCGCTGACCTCCAACCCATATTCCACAGAGACCACAGACTGAAAGCAATATTCCCGGAACCGCCACTGCTCTCCTACAAACAGCCTCCCAACCTAAGGAATATCCTTGTCAGAAGTGCCCTCGCATCACCATCAGAGACGGGCACAGTCCCCTGTAACAGTAAGAAATGCAAGACCTGCACCCACATATCACCAACAGATGAAGTCCCCATACCCAACACAAATCAGGACTATAAGATCATGGACTCTTTCTTATGTCCATCCTTCAATGTCGTATACATGATACAGTGTACAAGGTGCAATGCAGGGACATACATCGGGGAAACTAAGTAAAAGCTACAAAAAAGGATGAATCTGCATAGACATACGATAAAGACTGAGCTGGACACACCTGTAGGGATACACTTCTCTAGACCTGGACACAGCTTGGCAGATCTAAAAGTCCTAATATTGAAAGGTCATTTTAATAGTGACAGAGAAAGGAAGATTTGGGAGTTTAAATTTATAAATATGTTCCAATCGCTAACAATAGGACTGAATTTGACACCTGGGTTCATGGCTCATTACATGGACACAGTTCACACCTCCACAAGAAGGTCTTCAGATCTCTAATAGAACACTTGGTCCTCATCTGCATGTGTAACAAAAACCTTAATTTGATTTCCTTGGCCTGTCTATAGCTAGCATCATCTCATGTCCTGTTGTAATTCCTATTTAAATGTTGCCATCTTTTCTCAGTGATTCACTTGTAATCTAGCCTGATGAAGGGGCCGCCTGAGCCCTGAAAGCTTGCTTATAAATATAATTTCTCTGGTTAGCCAATAAAGGTATCACACCTTGAATCATTACATCTATTTTTCTGGCTAACACGGTACCACAATTTTATTTTGTATTATACATGTGCCAAGCCACAAAATTCTTCTTTTCCTTCCACAGATTCTCTCATTTACAGCTAAATACCCTTACTTCAATTGTGCACAATACTGGAGCGGCCGTCTCAGTCTGTTCCACAGGGTCAATAATCCCCCTCTGGGATTGCCCAAAATTCGTGGTACTCAGTGAAAGGAGGAGGGCGTCTCAGACTATCCCTCCGGACACCTCTGGTTATATATATATATCTATATATACCTGAGTTACGTATCCTACCCATCTTCGATCACATGACCACCCTGATAACTAACAATGATCAGGAATTCAGGATATTTTGACTATAAAGAGAGTCACAATCATTGGTCAATCCGGGGTGTCCGTCCCTTATGAGGTACGGTTCGAGCACTGGGCCCCCAACGGGACTACACCTCTATATGATTCCACCCATGAATCACCCCACCAGGGGACAAACCTCAGATCCTCTTTGCAGCAACAAGCACAGGAAAACCACACCAACGGTCAGTCTGAACAGTATAACTGCCAACTTACCGCGGCTGTGGGGGGTGATCAGTCCCAATTTTCCAACACCTGTGTCTGCTCCGAGGGTCCTTTGTCTTGTTGTCCTCCGGGGGCAGAGGCGTCCCTACTCGGGGGCCCCACGTTGGGCGCCAAGACTGTTGAGGTAGGGCTAAATTAACCCTTCACGGTTGAGCCAGTGATTTCCAAATTAATTTACAGGGCGTTGCTAGCAACTGGGAATGACCACACGGAGACGGGGGTCTCTGTACGGGAGGATCGAGGCAGATCACTGAGCCCCTTTACTGAATCTCACATTACATAGCATTCTACTTAATTATGCAAAGTATACAGCTACCAATAGAATCGTAATACATTTAAGCCAATAGTATTGCAAGAAAATCGGAATATGTCCCCAGCTGTGTGACGTAGAATATAGAACAATAGCGCATTCTTTTAGGGTCTCATCTCATATCTTGTACAAGCTGGAACAGTCTGGTTTCATAACAGCCGTGAACTTTCATCTAGTTAAGTTACAAAATTTAACTCATAAACAACAAGATGGCATCGCAAGCACAAAAATGGAGTCTGAAGAACAAGATGTCCAGTACATCTGAATACTGTACTTCACAATGCGTGGGAGAGGTGCCGCACTTTTGTATCTGTAGGTTTCTTGTTCCCGAAGGGCGGATCCCCTCTCTCGTGGTGCTGTCATGGGCTTCCGAAAAATACCGTTACCGGTACGTAACTTAATACTTTTGGTCTCATCGGTCCACAAGACGCTTTCACAGAAGGATTTTGGTTACTCATGTACATTTTGACACACTGCAGTCTAGCTTTATTAGGTCTTTGTGGCAGCAGTGGGGGCCTGCGTGGTCTCCTGCCATAGCATTTCATCTCATTCACATGTGGACGGATAGTTTGCACCAACACTGATGCCCTCTAAGTCTGCAGGACAGCTTGGATTTCTTTGGACCTTGATTGAGGCATCAAGATCTCTGGAGATGGACTTGTAACCTTGAGATTGTTGATATTTTAGAACAATTTTGGTTCTCAAGTCCTCAGACAGTTCTCTTCTCTTTCTGTTCTCCATGCTTAGTGTGGCACTCACAGACAGACAACACAAAGATTACGTCAACTTCTTCCCCTTTATATCTGGTTTCAGGTCTGATTTTCACATTGTTCACACCTGTTCACACCTGTTACTTGCCACAGGTGAGTGTGAACGAGCATCACGTGCTTGAAACAAAGTTTTCTACCCACAATTTTGGAAAAGTCCTAACAATTTTGTCTGGCCAATTTTTGGTGTTTTGTGTGAAATTATGTCAAATTTGTCTTTTTTTCTCAGAAATAAACGTGTGATTGCAATAATTTATTGGGAGAAATACTTCATTTTCTTTAACAATTTCAAGGATGCCAACACTTTCAGCCATGACTGTATATCTCCACTGCATAGAGCATCACACATGATAGGATTAGATACACAGCTCAGCAGACAGTATCACACAGGATAGCATTAGATACACAGCTCAGCAGTCAGTATCACACAGGAGAAGATTAGATACATGGCTCAGCAGACAGCATCACACAGGATAGGATTAGATACACGGCTCAGCAGACAGTATCACACTGGATAGGATTAGATACACGGCTCAGCAGACAGCATCACACAGGATAGGATTAGATACACGGCTCAGCAGACAGTATCACACTGGATAGGATTAGATACACGGCTCAGCAGACAGTATCACACAGGATAGGATTAGATACACAGTTCAGCAGACAGTATCACACAGGATAGGATGAGATACATGGCTCAGCAGACAGTATCACACAGGATAGGATTAGATACATGGCTCAGCAGACAGTATCACACTGAATAGGATTAGATACACGGCTCAGCAGGCAGTATCACACTGGATAGGATTAGATACACAGCTCAGCTGACAGTATCACACAGGATAGGATTAGATACACAGCTCAGCAGACAGTATCACACAGGATAGGATTAGATACACAGCTCAGCAGACAGTATCACACAGGTTAGGATTAGATACACAGCTCATTTCTTTGCAGACCATTGTAACTTGCAGACTGTGACACTGTGGGGTGATATATTATATTATCGCCTCCTTTGTGTTTTCTCCTCCAGATACTCGGAGACTTTATTAAGAAATATCTGGTAACACAAATAATCGTATATTGTCAGCGGAGGATGATAAAACCGCGAGTCACCAAGGAAACGGACGATTATACAGAGAGAAGTGTAAAGTGCAAGCAGAGCCCAGGTGCCGCAATAACTCGGAGAGACGGCTCTTCTTAGATCGGGTTTATCTTCCTATAATAACAGGTTTATAATTTACTGACAGCAGAGCGTAATAATGGAGGTGGCCACCACGGCACCACGACGTATCCAGTCTGGCTGTACTGTGTGGTGGGGTTATAACTGCCCCGCCGTGGCCCCCAGCAATGGCTGTGACCTCCTGTCCTCTGCAACTCGTCCTCATATCGTCCCACAGGGCGAATATTCTGCTGGAAACTTCTTGCCAAATTCCATGTGTATCTGATGTGAGTTCAGAAAATATCTCGTCTTCATTGCGCTCAGAACCCAAGACTTTCTGTACTTTATTCTGTTTGCTTTGATTTTTATATTTGTAGGTTTATTACTGCAGTAAATCTTGTCCATGAGCCGGATGTCACCGCGGGCTCTTCTCACTGCTATCCTCAGCCCCACACCATTCCCAGGAGAGAGTGACAGAAGACGCCCAGGTTATACCAGCTGTGTATCTACAGATACATACAGTCAGGGCCGGTTTTAGGCAGTGGGGCCCTAGGCAAAGTTTAAAATGGGGCCCCAAATGCTCATATATTGCACATCACAGAAGCATTTCGGTTGTAGTTACATGCACTGAGTTCAGGCCGCTAAATGAGTGTGATCAATAATATTGAAGTCGTTCAACACTTGTTTCCCGGCCTCTTTCCACTGTCTGAGAAAGAATGATGGGGACAGAACAATCACTAATGGATCAATCTGTCCCCATACAGTATCATGTTATCAGCAGCACATCTAAAGTTTACACCCCATAGTCCTCCATATAATATAATGTGCCCCATAATCCTCCATATATTATAATACACTCCTCAGTCCTCCAAATAGTATAGCACACTCCCCATAGTCCTCCATATAGTATAATACACTCCCCATAGTCCTCCATATAGTATAATACACTCCTCATAGCCCTCCATATATTAAAATACACTGCTCAGTCCTCCAAATAGTATAATACACTCCTTATAGTGCTCCATATATGTTAGGCATCAGGTTTCTGCGTCTGCTCTGCAGGAATCCAGACCCTTACATTCTGCGGTCTCTTGCTGTTTACCGCAGAGGAGAATGCCTTGCAGCAAATCTCTCCAGGGGCTAAGTCCCTCTGTCCTCCTACTGAGCATGCTCATGAGACGATTTCCCATTGGAGATCGGGAGTCATGTGCTCAGGTCCTGCTCCAGATCTCATTGGTCCATCTCGGAGAGCTGGAAGCTTCCGGAAGGTCCCGGCTACTATAAAAAGCGCGCATGGCCGTTCTGCCATGCGTTAGTATAGTCGCTACTGTGTGAATGATGATGGAGGTATGATTCTGGTGAATGACTCATTTGAAACCCCTTCCCTCTGATATTACATATGTGGACAGGGACAGGGACTAAGCTTAGAGTCAGCGCCAGCGCGCCACTACTACATCATCCACAGTTGCTAGCATCCGACATTGCGCTTGCGTACTAGCTTTGTCGTCTAGCGGCAGTGTCCTACGCCGCGCTGCAACCCTCCTTTGTGTCCGCAGTTGCGATGTCTAGACGGACACAGTTTCGCTGTCTTTGGCTCTGCTCCTGTGACCAGATACCGTGTGTGCAATTACTCTGAGTAATGTGACTCCAACAGGCTCAGCCTTATTGTATTTGTTTTTGTTGTCACCTCTGTGACTTAACAGAGATTGCTCTGCACACCTGGGTGACGTTTAACCCACGTGCGCATTTCTGCCATATTGCTTGCCTGCCACCACTTAGCAGCAGTCATATCATCTACTGCACGGTGGACCCCGAGCGGCGAACGCACTTGATTATTACTTTTATTTAGTGCGTTCCGCCGTTCCTAACATTATACTAGCTCCAGGGTCTGGCTAGTGATGGCAGAACAGCAGCAACTCTTACAGTATATTCGGCAGCTGGAGGGCTGGTTGGCTACTCTTGAGAGTGCTATCTCAGCTGCGAAATCCACTGAAGCTGCTGTACAGGCAATCGCAGACGCAGTTTCACGTATGTCCACGTCCTCCCACGCGCTGACAGTTACCCGCCTCCCGTTGCCTGATAAATTTTCTGGCGATGGCGCCTCCTGTAGGGGTTTCGTCAGCCAGTGCTCTATCCAGCTGGAGTTACTGGCTGCGCGATTGCCTACGGAATGGGCCAAGGTGGGGTTTATTGTTTCCCTTCTGTTGGGCAAGGCGTTGGAGTGTGCTACGCCACTATGGGAGCGTGGTGACCCAGAGGTTCGGACCGCTGCTCAGTTTTTAACAACTATTAAGCAGGTCTTCCTGGGACCATGGGTCTCGCACGACACCTCTCTACAGCTACTTGCTTTGACTCAGGGATCCCTCTCGGTTAGTCAGTATGCCGTTCGTTTTCGGACACTGGCTTCCGAGCTGGAGTGGTCTGACAAAGCCCTCATCCCTGTGTTTTGGAGAGGTTTGGCGGAGCATGTTAAGGATGCTCTCTCTACCAGAGAGGTTCCTGCAAGTATGAAAGAGCTGATTGCCATTTCCACCCGCATTGATCTCCGTTTTTCGGAGCGCGGCCTGGAGCATGCTCAATCCAAACGGAAGGTTACCTCGGCTCCCAACTTTTTTGAGCCTCTGGAACCACCCGAGCCAGAGACTCCACTCCCAGAGCCCATGGAGGTGTCTCGCGCCTTTCTCGAGGCGCGTCCGGCACAAAACTCCATTTGCGGCTACCATTGTCAACACGCTGTTTCTCAGGGCAACAGTGCCCCGCAATGGCCAAACTCTGTGCCGCCGGGCAAGACCTTTGTCCCTCCTCGCCTTCGGCTGAGGGTTCTCGCGTGGGCACACGCCTCCAGAAGGGATGGTCACTGTGGCTACATGCAGACCACAAAACTCCCGGCGGGGTCGTATTGGTGGCCGCACAGGGCTCAGGACGTTAAAAGTATATTCGGGCCTGCGCCTTTTGTGCTCGGAATAGCTTCCTTAAACAGAGAGTGGAGACGCCAGCCGACATACTGCGGCTTTCCACTTTAGCTTCTGCTCCTGGCGATTTTGCCGCCCCCGTTGTCTCCCATGCGTCTCTTCTCAAACCTGGCGACCTTGCCGCCTCTGATGCCTTCCATGTGTCCCGGTTTTCCTTGTCACCTACCGGGACATCAGACTTGCCTTCGGACGGGTCTGAGGCCTATGCCCCTGATGGGCACAAGGTGGTGGATCGGAAGGCTCAGGGAGGAGGGAGCCCTAGGAGGGGGGGTAATGTTAGGCGTCAGGATTCTGCATCTGCTCTGCAGGAATCCAGACCCTTACATTCTGCGGTCTCTTGCTGTTTATCTACCGCACAGGAGATTGCCTTGCAGCAAATCTCTCCAGGGGCTAAGTCCCTCTGTCCTCCTACTCAGCATGCTCATGAGACGATTTCCCTTTGGAGATCGGGAGTCATGTGCTCAGGTCCTGCTCCAGATCTCATTGGTCCATCTCGGAGATCTGGAAGCTTCCGGAAGGTCCCGGCTGCTATAAAAAGTGCGCATGGCCTTTCCGCCATGCGCTAGTATAGTCTCTAGTTGCTACTGTGTGATTGATGATGGATGTATGATTCTGGTGAATGACTCATTTGAAACCCCTTCCCTCTGATATTACGTATGTGGACAGGGACTAAGCTTAGAGTCAGTGCCAGCGCGCCACTTCTACATCATCCACAGTTGCTAGCGTCCGACATTGCGCTTGCGTACTAGCTTTGTCGTCTAGCGGCAGTGCCCTACGCCGCACTGCAGTTGCAGCCCTCCTTGGCGTCCGCAGTTGCGACGTCGCATGCATGGTAGGTCTAGACAGGCGCAGTTCCGCTGTCTTTGGCTCTGCTCCTGTGACCAGATACCGTGTGTGCATTTACTCTGAGTACTGTGACTCCAACAGGCTCAGCCTTATTGTATTTGTCTTTGTTGGCACCTCTGTGACTTAACAGAGATTGCTCTGCGCACCTGGGTGATGGTTAACCCACGTGCGCATTTCCGCCATATTGCTTGCCTGCCACCACTTAGCAGCAGTCATATCATCAACTGCACAGTGGACCCCGAGCGGCGAACGCACTTGATTATTATTTTTATTTAGTGCGTTCCGCCGTTCCTAACAATATAGTATAATGCACCGCCATAGTCATCCATGTAGTACAATTCACTTCCCATAGTATAACGCACCCCGTAATTCTTCACATAATGTATTCCCCATAGTCTTCGATACAGTATAATGCAGCCACCCCATAGAGCATAATGCAGCTACCCCACAGAGTATAATGCAGCCCCGCCATACAATATAATGTAACCCCCCATAGAATATAATGCAGCCCCCCTTTTATAGTATAATGCAACCATCCCTTACAGCATAATGCAGCCCCCCATAGAATATAATGCAGCCCCTTATATAGTATAATGTAGCCCCTCCATAGAATACAATGCAGCCCTCCTCATAGAGTATAATGCAGCCCCATAGAATATAATGTAGCCCCCATACAATATAATCTAGCCCCCCATAGAATATAATGCAGGCCCCTCACAGAATACAATGTAGCCTCCTCATATAGTATAATGTAGCCCCCTCATAGAGTATGATGCAATCACCCCCCATACAATATAATATAATACAGCCCCCCATAGAATATAATGTAGCCCATCATATTATATAACGCAGCCTCCCCCATAGAATATAATGTAAAATGTACCCCCCCCCCCCGTGGTATATAACACAGCCGCATAGTATATAGCCCAGCACCACATGGTGTATAGCCCAGGTTATATCAGCCGTACATATATAATTATATACAGGAGATGCCCAGGTTATACCACCTGTACATGTATAATTATATACAGGAGATGCCCAGGTTATACCAGCTGTACCTATATAACTATATACAGGGGATGTCCAGGTTATACCAGCTGTACATGTATAATTATATACAGGAGATGCCCAGGTTATACCAGCTGTACATATATAATTATATTCAGGAGATGTCCAGGTTATACCATCTGTACATATATAATTATATACAGGAGATGTCCAGGTTATACCATCTGTACATATATAATTATATACAGGAGATGTCCAGGTTATACCAGCTGTACATATATAATTATATACAGGAGATGCCCAGGTTATGCCAGCTGTACATACATAATTATATATAGGTGATGCCCAGGTTATACCAGCTGTACATGTATAATTTACAGGAGATACCCAGGTTATACCAGCTGTACATGTATAATTATACAGGAGATACCCAGGTTATACCAGCTGTACATATATAATTATATACAGGAGATGCCCAGGTTATACCAGCTGTACATATATAATTATATACAGGAGATATCCAGGTTATACCAGCTGTACATATATAATTATATATAGGAGATGTCCAGGTTATACCAGCTGTACATATATAATTATATACAGGAGATACAAAGGTTGTACCAGCTGTACATATATAATTATACAGGAGCTGCCCAGGTTATACCAGCTGTACATATATAATTATATACAGAAGATGCCCAGGTTATACCAGCTGTACCTATATAATTATATACAGGAGGTGCCCAGGTTATGCCAGCTGTACATATATAATTATATACAGATGCCCAGGTTATACCAGCTGTACATATATAATTATATACAGAAGATGCTCAGGTTATACCAGCTGTACATATATGATTATATACAGGAGCTGCCCAGGTTATACCAGCTGTACATATATAATTATATACAGAAGATGCACAGGTTATACCAGCTGTACCTATATAATTATATACAGGAGGTGCCCAGGTTATACCAGCTGTACATATATAATTATATACAGGAGATGTCCAGATTATACCAGCTGTACATACATAATTATATATAGGTGATACCCAGGTTATACCAGCTGTACATGTTATACCAGCCGTACATATATAATTATATACAGGAGATTCCCAGGTTATAACAGCTGTAGATATATAATTATACAGGAGCTGCCCAGGTTATACCAGCTGTACATGTTATACCAGCTGTACATATATAATTATATACAGAGGATGGCCAGGTTATACCAGCTGTACATATATAATTATATACAGGAGATGTCCAGGTTATACCAGCTGTACATGTTATACCAGCTGTACATATATGATTATATACAGGAGATGCCCAGGTTATACCAGCTGTACATATATAATTATATACAGGAGACGCCCAGGTTATACCGGCTGTACATATATAATTATATACAGGAGATGCCCAGGTTATACCAGCTGTACATATATAATTATATACAGAAGATGCCCAGGTTATACCAGCTGTACATATATAATTATATACAGAAGATATCCAGGTTATACCAGCTGTAGATATATAATTATACAGGAGCTGCCAGGTCACCTCTGCATGTTGTCTGTTTATCACGGATATGTTACAATTATATGATGGGAAACTGTGTTTGTCCTTCACTATTTATAATATTGTTTGTGTGCAGATCGGACACACTGATGACAGAAGGGATAAATTCCTATTTTTTTCCGGATGTATTCCAGGCGATTGCTATACACTGGTGTGAACCCTGTTTGATCCCTCGCAGACTGTACGCTTCTCGGCTGCTCGCCTCCTCTTTTACTAATCCCATCATGGCCGCAGCACAGGTGCGTCACTTTCTACCCCCCATGGAGCAGATTCTGCCACCTGTAGTGCTAATTAATCGCCCCAAAGATAACGAGCGTCAGGATGTCACAGACCGCTAATGACGAGGCATCTGCGACCCCCGCTGAAATCAAGAGAATATGGTCAGATCGTTCTATTAGCTGCAGCAGAACAGAGGATTTCAGGGGGTTCATACTGGAGAAGGAGGCAAAGAGAGGTTCACCCATTTATTGTTGGGAAAAAAGACAATTGGAGAAGGCAGGAAGAAAAGAAGAGGGTCCTCCAGCAGCACAGAGTATCTCAGGAGTGTGAGGTCACAACCTGGGGGACTACCAGCAGCACAGAGTATTTCAGAAAATGAATATATTGATTTTCTGTGTAGTCACAGACAATAAGCGACTATTGGAGCTAGGTGCCCAGCAGCACAGAGTATTTCAGGAGAATGGTGTGCTGATCCTGATGATCTGTCCAGTCATGTGACAGTGACAGCACCATGATGTTTGGGAATCATCCCCATGACAGCACAGAGGAATGATACGACTGTCCCACCATATGTCAAGGAGTCTTCCTTCATCCTTTCCTGGATATTGTGCGGTTCTTACTAATCCTGTGTAATATTCACCACAGGTGTCACCGCGGTCCAGGCGCGATTTGTCGCATCTATTGCCATTCCTTGTAGCACAGAGGACCGTGAGACCTGACAACAATGGCGTGTGTCCTTCTCTTACAGATAAGTAAAAGTGAAGTGACACTGGACCCCCAAGCCTGTGAGGCCTGTATTTGGGGGTGATTCAGTCATTCCCTATGGTCAGGGATGCAGAGCACCTGCCCTTGGAAGCTCAGATCACTGACGAAGAAGGCGCTGATAGGGCTGATTTACCAGAGCATTATCCAGTCCCTCCACCGCCCCCCAACAGACAATGGCGGAGAATTATCATTTGTTGAGTTCTGCTAAAAAAGAGTGAACTTGTGAAGTCGCCAGTTATATACAGTATGTGGGGTGCGGAAGTTCTCCAAACCAACCGTGCCCTCAGATACCATCCGAAAAGTGACGAGAGGAGCAAACATAGAAAAACGAGCCCAAAAATGTCACAATTCTGCCAGGTGAAACTTCTGCCAGAAGTCTGCTTTACAGCCTGGGAAAATGATGAGAGCGGCCATCAGCAGCTGGCGCCTGGGGCAGTGCCAACCGTACTGCTTGTCCCTGGCGCCGGTACGTATCACAAGGATATGAAACACAAACAGCAAATGGACACACATAGTGTCAGACTAGGGTGCCAAGGGCCCACCAGTAACATGGACTTTGGGGGCCCACTTTTCACGTGCATACAAATATTACACTACCCTCGTTCACAAATTTACCTAGTGTATATCTCTATATAATAATAAACTAGGTAGTTTGGATAATGAATGATGAGATGCTGTTTTTTTTCTGTGCAGAGTTAAACATGTGAACTATGCCAAGTACTGCCCATACAGTGGGGTTGGGGGCTCATGTCTACACAGGGGCCCACCAGGGGATTCCCCTGTTCCCCTATGGGCCAGTCCGAGCCTGGACACACGGATGTCACATATGTACGTACAGAGGGCACACGGACCAGTGACCTCACCGTATTACATAGCTTTGGGCAGCCATATAGTGGCAACATTACAGTCCACCGTACCATGGTTCCCGTAGTCCCCGCTATATACTGGTATCCATAACTTTGACCCTTTAGTGCCCGCTGTATAGTCGTACTTTGGTATACAGTTGTGCCAGTAGCTGCCTTCTCTGCCAGCCATCGTTCAGACTATGGTGATTTCTTGGGGCACTGCCTTCTATCCTCAGAGTCCACCGCTACCTTGTAAACTCTCCTAAACTTTCCTTTTGCTTTCATATTAGCAGATGCCATGCTGCCGAACCCCCGATAATGCCAAGACCTACAGAGCTATGCACAGTACAGCAATGAGCTCAGACGTGGGCACGGAATGTGGCAGCACTCGGACATTGTGGTCTTTGCACAGTAGAGAATGTGACATTTAGCAGCAGCTTCGAATGGCTCCCCGAGGATAAGAAATTCGAGATACGGGATCAAATACACCATTAATTACACATCCTCCATATATCACACGCTAATGAGCCGGACCCTCTGCACCCATCACTTTATCCACTTTCATCTCCACGTCCCAATGAACTTAAGAAGCAAATTAATTCTGAAAATATTTACAATTTACTCCATCAGAATCTTGTTAAACTCTCAGAAATTGTCCACAAGTGGAAATGCAAACTAGTGTGTGTGGATGGCAGAAATTATAACGAGGGCGGCTAACAAATTAGTGACAAGTCTAAGTGCAAGTAACAAAACCGTCAGTATTGTCAGCTGCACTCACCAATCTGCAGCTTCAGAGCTGAAATCTTCTGAGCTGGATCCACCTCTAGTAGTGCAATCGCCATTCAAATCTTACTAGACATATATCAGAAATAGTCCAAAATAAGTAATGCAATGCATGTACACAGTGACTGCACCAGCAGAATAGTGCAGCTCTGGAGTATAATACAGGATGTAACTCAGGATCAGTAATGTAATGTATGTACACAGTGACTGCACTAGCAGAACAGTGAACACAGCTCTGGAGTATAATTCAGGATGTAACTCAGGATCAGTAATGTAGTGTATGTACACAGTGACTGCACCAGCAGAATAGTGAGTGCAGCTCTGGAGTATAATACAGGATGTAACTCAGGATCAGTAATGTAATGTATGTACACAGTGACTGCACCAGCAGAATAGTGAGTGCAGCTCTGGAGTATAATACAGGATGTAACTCAGGATCAGTAATGTAATGTGTGTACACAGTGACTGCACCAGCAGAATAGTGAGTGCAGCTCCGTGGTACAAGACAGGAGATAACTCAGGATCAGTAATGTATGTACACAGTGACTGCACCAGCAGAATAGTGAGTGCAGCTCCGTGGTACAAGACAGGAGATAACTCAGGATCAGTAATGTATGTACACAGTGACTGCACCAGCAGAATAGTGAGCGCAGCTCTGGAGTATAATACAGGATATACCTCAGGATCACTACAGGATCAGTAATGTATGTACACAGTGACTGCACCAGCAGACTAGTGAGTGCAGCTCTGGAGATTAAAACAGGATGTAACTCAGGATCAGCAATAATAATAGTAATAATGTATGTACATAGTGACTGTGTAACAAGGTGGCACGGGGTGGTAGTCATGTCCAAATCTGTTTATTATTATTATTATTATTATTATTATTATTATACATTTTAATAGCACCATTTATTCCATGGTGCCTTACATGTGAAAAAAGGGCAAATATAGACAAGTACAATAACGAGCAAAACAAGGCACACACAAGTACAGAAGGAGAGAGGACTCTGCCAGCGAAGGCTCACAGTTTACAGGGGATGGGTGAGGATACACTAGGAGAGGGTAGAGATGGTTGTGCGGCAATTCAGTAGACTGAGGATCACTGCAGGTTGTAGGCTTGTTAGAAGAGGTGGGTCTTCATGTTCTTTTTGAAGTTTTCCACGGTAGGCGAGAGTCTGATGTGTTGGGGTAGAGAGTTCCAGAGTATGGAACTTTTTTCCAATCTTCCTCTGTCCAATGTCTGTGTTCTTTTGCCCATATTAATCTTTTCCTTTTATTAGCCAGTCTCAGATATGGCTTTTTCTTTGCCACTCTGCCCTGAAGGCCAGCATCCCGGAGTTGCCTCTTTACTGTAGACGTTGACACTGGTGTTTTGCGTGTACTATATAATGAAGCTGCCAGTTAAGGACCAGTGAGGCGTCAATTTCTCAAACTACAGACTCTAATGTACTTGTCTTGTTGCTCAGTTGTGCAGTGGGACCTCCCACTTCTCTTTCTACTCTGGTTAGAGCCTGTTTATGCTCTTCTCTAGTAAACACCGTTGTAGGAAATCTTCAGTTTCTTGGCAATTTCTCGCATGGAATAACCTTAATTTCTAAGAACAAGAATAGACTGTCAAGATTCACATGAAAGTTCTTTTTTTCCAGCCATTTTGAGAGTTTAATGGAAGCAGTAAATGTAATGCTCCAGATTGTCAACTAACTCAAAGGAAGGTCAGGTTTAGAGCTTCTCTAATCAGCCAAACTGTTTTCGGCTGTACTAACATAATTGCACAAGCATTTTCAAGGGTATTCTAACCATCCATTAGCCTTCTTACACATAAGAACACTGGAGTGATGGTTTTTGGAAATGGGCCTCTATACACCTATGAAAATATTGCATTACAAACCAGATGTTTGCAGCTTGATTAGTTATTTACTACATTAACAATGTATACAGTGTATTTCTGAATCATTTAATGTTAGCTTCATTGGAAAAATTTGTGCTTTTTTTTCAAAATTAAGGAAATTTCTAAGTGGACCTAAACTTTTGAACGGTAGTGTATGTACACATATATATATATATACACTCACTGGCCACTTTATTAGGTACACCATGCTAGTAACGGGTTGGACCCCCTTTTGCCTTCAGAACTGCCTCAATTCTTCGTGGCAGAGATACAACAAGGTGCTGGAAGCATTCCTCAGAGATTTTGGACCATATTGACATGATGGCATCACACAGTTGGCGCAGATTTGTCGGCTGCACATCCCTGATGCGAATCTCCCATTCCACCACATCCCAAAGATGCTCTATTGGATTGAGATCTGGTGACTGAGGAGGCCATTTGAGTACAGTAAACTCATTGTCATGTTCAAGAAACCAATCTGAGATGATTCGAGCTTTATGACATGGCGCATTATCCTGCTGAAAGTAGCCATCAGATGTTGGGTACATTGTGGTCATAAAGGGATGGACATGGTCAGCAACAATACTCAGGTAGGCTGTGGCGTTGCAACGATGCTCAATTGGTACCAAGGGGCCCAAAGAGTGCCCAGAAAAAATTCCCCACACCATGACACCACCACCACCAGCCTGAACCGTTGATACAAGGCAGGATGGATCCATGCTTTCATGTTGTTTACGCCAAATTCTGACCCTACCATCCGAATGTCGCAGCAGAAATCGAGACTCATCAGACCAGGCAACGTTTTTCAAATCTTCTACTGTCCAATTTCGATGAGCTTGTGCAAATTGTAGCCTCAGTTTCCTGTTCTTAGCTGAGAGGAGTGGTACCCAGTGTGGTCTTCTGCTGCTGTAGCCCATCTGCCTCAAAGTTCGACGCACTGTGCGTTCAGAGATGCTCTTCTGCCTACCTTGGTTGTAACGGGTGGCAATTTGAGTCACTGTTGCCTTTCTATCAGCTCGAACCAGTCTGCCCATTCTCCTCTGACCTCTGGCATCAACAAGGCATTTCCGGCCACAGAACTGCCGCTCACTGGATTTTTTTTCTTTTTCGGACCATTCTCTGTAAACCCTAGAGATGGTTGTGCGTGAAAATCCCAGTAGATCAGCAGTTTCTGAAATACTCAGACCAGCCCTTCTGGCACCAACAATCATGCCACGTTCAAAGGCACTCAAATTACCTTTCTTCCCCATACTGATGCTCGGTTTGAACTGCAGGAGATTGTCTTGACCATGTCTACATGCCTAAATGCACTGAGTTGCCGCCATGTGATTGGCTGATTAGAAATTAAGTCTTAACACACAGTTGGACAGGTGTACCTAATAAAGTGGCCAGTGAGTGTATATATATATATATATATATATATATATATCCAACAATATAGACCAGCTCACTCCTGTGAACCACCTGTCCTATCTGCACGACTTTCCTGCGTTATTGCTGTTTTGAACTGCTTGGACCATTGCATTTTAATGGATTTATGAATAAAAAGAAAAAAATTTTTAACAGCATCCTGGATTGCTCACGTTATTGCTGGACTTTGCTTTGTCGTTGTTCATATATATATATATTTCTATTGTATATATCTATTCTATTCTAACCTGTCAGTTTGATTTTACTGTACACCACATATGAATTACCGGCTTTTCTTCTATGTAATATAAATACATATATACAGTATGTGTGTGCCACTGACATGTATATATATGCATTCTGTGTATATATCTATTCTTTTCTTTTCCAAGCTGTCAGTGTGATTTTACTGTAGCCGCACATGAATTGCCGGCTTTTAAAGGACACTGGTGCATAAAAATCGGACACCACTCGCATGGTGTGAGTGCTGTGCGATTTTTTTTCTCGCATCCATTGACGAGTCTCGTCCAAGATACGCAGCAATACGCAGCATACTGCGATTATTTCCTCAGTCCAATTTCAGCTGAGAAAAAAAATCGCAGATGAGATGTAACACATTGAATAACACTAGTCACAGTGCAATCCGATTTTTTATTGGATTGCACTCGTCCATATTTCTTGCAATGAATATGAGCCCTAAAAGGAATTATCACACACCCAAAACCTTGCAACAGTCACAGATAAATCCACCAAACACCTCAAATAACAACCACTAACAACCTCCAACCATGCAGCATGAAGCTAGCTCTGACAAGGAATGCTAGACAGGACCCAGATTATATAGGAGATGGGAGTGGCCAGCAGTGAACAGCTGAGAGTCTTAATGCAGGAAAGCTTCCAGGAGCTCTCAATTGAGCAGATTAACCCCTGCAGTGCTAAAAGAATCTTGCACCATTTAATACGGAAGTGAAGCTCTTCTAATCAGTGCAGAAGTAGGAGAAATCAGACGCCGTGGTCTTCTACCTTCTCTCTGTCACCGTAAACCTGTGACAGTTTCTTAAACTAGATAACTAGTCTACAGAAAGTAATTTCAGGGAAATTAGATATCTTTTTGTAAGGGGGTGAGGCGGTGGTTGTGATAAACTCCTTTTGCAGCCCTCCATCTGGTCCACAGCTGCAAAATCTTTAAAACAAACACATAAGGAAGGCAGCACAGGAGCCACTACAGCAGGTTATTGTGACTAGCATACTTGTAGGTTCTAGCACAGCTCTTCTTTGGGCATTATTCATGATGTGATCCCACTGGGGATCGCTCAGTAATGCCGCCATGTCTACTGTCACATGTCATTTTCCTGACAAGCCTTAGAGACCACCCAGCCCACAGCATAGAGAATAGAAATTCCTCTATCATCTGTAGATTTATATAGTAACCCTTCACAGCTCCATTTTCCTGGTATTTGTGGTAGTTCTGTTTACAGCTCAGGATTTGTAACTTTTGTATCCAAACCAGATCCTATTCTGTGAGTTAAATATCCAGACTGATACATTCTACTAGCCCTGACACATTGTAGCAAACTACCAGACAGGAGACCTTTCTATAAGCTCTTGTAAGTTTGGTCATCTGGCCGTAACATGATTTATATCCTGCATTTTTCACCAGTTTTCCCTCTGTTGACTCTGTCTCTAATTTTCAGTTATCGCTGAGCAAGTGGCCACAGACTACCTGCAATGATGTCTGCTATACACAGCATACACAGACATGAGGGACTCCTGCTTTCCTGTCTTTATGCAGCACATGTTCAGCAGCAGCAGTAAAGTGGCTATTAAACAGCAGTACTGAGCTGTGTAGATGTGAATCTAGCTCTGGAATGAGGCAAAATACTCAATATAAATCACCAGCATGGAGGACATTATACAGTCAGCAGTACTAAGCAGTGTCTATGTGAATCCAGCAATGAAGTTAGGAAGCAGCAGCACAATCATGTCTCTCTCTACTTGTTCTTCACTCTTCCTCCCCCTTTCCACTCTATAGAATATAGTAAGAGGTGTAAGAAGTCACATCACTGTTGTTCATCTTGATCACAGCAAACATGAATTTTAGCAGTTTTTCCCGGTGTATGATTAGTGCATGGGGGATGGAAAGAAGTGGTGGCTCAGCTCATAAGCGGAGAAGCAGCATTCTCTGATAAGTTACGTTACAAAGTTTCTTACATTCTCTTGTAACACTGATTTATGCAAAAAGATTGTTGAACATGTCGCTCCCATTTAAGCTCACTGAACATTGCCTAGACTGGATGCAATAGTTACAGACCCTCAGCTGTGAAATTCTGTTGTTGTTTTCCATCTGTCCAGGGACAGAAGTAATGATATTCTTGATTATCGTGCAGCAGTAATGCTCGGACCACAGCGGTGAATTAGCTGGTACATCCACGCTCGCTACATCCCCGACCGAATCAGCGCGTACGACTTCAACACTCAGGGAAATCACCCAAGAATACAGCTAATTCCAGGGACACGGAGAAGAGAAGTGAAATCAGAGGCATTTAGCGGATGTGAATGGCAGTGAGATTACAGAGAGACATCGTTCAATCCCCCACTATAATATTGTGCAGTTAGAAGACACCCCCACATTTCACATGTAATATTCAGCGAGAATGTAAACCTGACGCTGGTGAGGTATGTCATGTCTCTACTCCAGTCACATCCAGAGCTGCAGCCACTGGTTATTCTAAAATTTCCCACCTCCTACTGCTCAGGATATAATTCATTGTAGGAAATGGAGCGTGTGCTGTCCATGAGGTATTGTATGTAACAAGGGAACCTGCCGCCCCTGGTGAGGCTGGCATGGATCTGCTGATGGTTTCCCTTTTAGTTATTGTTTTTGTAGAACGCTACAAATGCCGGTGATTATGTGTCACCCCAAATGCTACAGGTGATCAAAGGCAAATCAGGAAAGGCTGAAATCTAGTTACAATATTCTACTAATATGGCAGTATTATAGTAGTTATATTCTTGTACATAGGGAGCAGTATTATAGAAATTATATTCTTGTACATAGGGGAAGTATTATAGTAATATTCTTGTACATAGGGGGCAGTATTATAGTAGTTATATTCTTGTACATAGGAGCAGCATTGTAGTAGTTATATTCTTGTACATAGGGGCAGTATTATGGTAGTTATATTCTTGAACATAGGGGCAGTATTATAGTAGTGATATTCTTGTACATAGGAGCAGTATTATAGGAGTTATATTCTTGTACATAGGGGCAGTATTATAGTAGTTATATTCTTGTACATAGGGAGCAGTATTATAGTAGTTATATTCTTGTACATAGGAGTGGTATTATAGTAGTTATATTCTTGTACATAGGGGCAGTATTATAGTAGTGATATTCTTGTACATAGGGAGCAGTATTATAGTAGTGATATTCTTGTTCATAGGGAGCAGTATTATAGTAGTTATATTCTTGTACATAGGAGCAGTATTATAGTATAGAATCATAGAATCGTAGAGTTGGAAGGGACCTCCTGGGCCATCTGGTCCAACCCCCTGCTCAAAGCAGGATTCGCTAAATCATCCCAGTCAGATGTCTGTGCAGCCTCTGTTTGAAGACTTCCATTGAAGGAGAACTCACCACTTCTCGTGGCAGCTTGTTCCACTCATTGATCACTCTAACTGTCAAAAAGTTTTTCATAATATCTAATCTGTGTCTCCTCCCATTCAGCTTCATCCCATTGCTTCTAGTCTTTCCTTGTGCAAATGAGAATAAAGTTGATCCTTCTACAATGTGACAGCCCTTTAGATATTTGTAGACAGCTATTAAGTCTCCTCTCAGTCTTCTCTTTTGCAAACTAAACATTCCCAAATCCTGCAACCTTTCCTCATAAGACAGGGTTTGCAGACCGGTCACCATTCTGGTCGCTCTTTCCTGAACTTGCTCCAGTTTGTTGATGTCTTTTTTAAAATGTGGTGCCCAAAACTGGACACAGTATTCCAGATGAGGTCTGACCAAAGAGGAGTAGAGGGAAATAATGACTTCACGTGATCTAGACTGTATGCTTCTGTTAATACATCCTAGAATTGCATTTGCCTTTTTTGCTGCTGCATCACACTGTTGACTCATATTCAGTCTGTGATCTATTAGTATACCCAAGTCTTTTTCACATGTGCTGTCACTTAGCCCTATTCCTCCCATTCTGTATATGCTTTTTTCATTTTTATTGCCCAGATGTAGTACTTTGCATTTCTCCCTGTTAAAAACCATTCTGTTAGTTGCTGCCCACTTCTCCAGTTTATTTATATCTTTTTGAATCCTCTCTCTCTCTTCTCTAGTATTAGCTATCCCTCCTAGCTTTGTGTCATCAGCAAATTTAATCAGTTTACCCTCAATTCCTTTATCTAAATCGTTGATAAAGATGTTGAACAATACAGGGCCCAGGACAGAGCCCTGTGGTACCCCACTTGAGACATTCTTCCAACTGGATGTGCAGCCATTTACGACCACTCTTTGGGTCCGATCACTAAGCCAGTTATGAATCCACATAACAGTTGCCTTGTCCATTCCATACTTAGTCATTTTTTCAATAAGGATTGTATGAGAGACTTTGTCAAATGCTTTGCTGAAGTCAAGATATACTATATCTACAGCATTTCCTTGATCCACCCAATCAATGATTCCGTCATAGAAGGAAATTAAGTTAGTCTGACATGACTTATTAGTTACAAACCCATGCTGACTCTGTTTAATCACTTCATTCTTATCCAGGTACTGACATACATGTTGTTTAATAATTTGTTCAAAGATCTTTCCTGGTATAGAAAGTAGTTATATTCTTGTTCATGGGGGCAGTATTATAGGAGTTATATTCTTGTTCATGGGGGCAGTATTATAGGAGTTATATTCTTGTACATAGGGGCAGTATTATAGTAGTTATATTCTTGTACATAGGAGCAGTATTATAGTAGTTATATTCTTGTACATAGGGGAAGTATTATAGTAGTGATATTCTTGTACATAGGAGCAGTATTATAGGAGTTATATTCTTGTACATAGGGGAAGTATTATAGTAGTGATATTCTTGTACATAGGAGCAGTATTATAGGAGTTATATTCTTGTACATAGGAGCAGTATTATAGTAGTTATATTCTTGTACATAGGGGCAGTATTATAGGAGTTATATTCTTGTGCATAGGGGCAGTATTATAGTAGTTATATTCTTGTACATAGGGGCAGTATTATAGTAGTGATATTCTTGTACATAGGAGCAGTATTATAGTAGTTATATTCTTGTACATAGGGGCAGTATTATAGTAGTTATATTCTTGTACATAGGAGCAGTATTATAGTAGTTATATTCTTGTACATAGGAGCAGTATTATAGTAGTTATATTCTTGTATATAGGGGGAGTATTATAGTAGTTATATTCTTGTACATAGGGAGCAGTATTATAGGAGTTATATTCTTGTACATAGGGACAGCATTAGATTATTGTAGATGGATATGAAATATGCGTTATTCTGATGTCTGGCTGGAGGAATAACAATTATGTTACCGTCTGTATTGTGTGATTTGTGGGTTGCTCCTGCATTAGTCATAGTTGTCTCTAGAATGATATAGGAGTATTCTAGGATATCTGATACATGAAATATTTTCCCTTTTATTTCCTTTTGTGGTTTTAGCGGTTTAACTCTCTCCATGTAGCAGTTAGATTGTGTGATGTGGGGTTACCAGGGCCGCTGAGCTCGCTGCTTTGCTGATTAAGTGGCAGGGCTTTGACGTAATGATCGCCTCCGTGCTGTGAAGAGGTAATTATCCTTCATTTTCACAACTGAAGTGTTCCTTGCTGCAGACAGATGGAGATATGTGCGGAGCGACTTCTGCAATGAGCAGAAATTCTCACATGTTTAGTTCTTGATGGGGCTTAAACTTTACAAACTAAATGTCTTCATCTCCATTGGTAACAATCATTCTGCTGTGTGAGAAATCATGGAAAGGGAAGCCCCATACAAATAACATACGCTTACCATCTGCACTGGCTGTGGGGCACAGGCTATTATGGAGGCATAATACCCCAGTGGCAACAATCCCCCAGGACTGGACTCTTAGGATTACATCCGGATTAGCTGCGGGTTGAATGCTGCGTACAGCCTCAGCGTTCAATCCTCAGCGTCCAGATGTTACAGCATAGTGGAGGGGATTTTATGAAATCCCGTCTCCACTATGCGTGCGTACAGGCATCCTGCGGCCCTGCATTTCCGGACATGCGGCGCGTCTTTATAGACTGCTGCATGTCTGTTTACCTTGCAGAGACGCTCAGTGTCCGCAAGATAAATAACCTACTCTATGTGTACACTGTTTGTATGGCGATTCTGGATGTGTTCAATGAGCACATCCGGAATCACCGCACGTACAGAAGGGGGCGGCGCAGGGTTTCCGCTCCGTCCAAAGCACCGACGATACGGCCCGTTGAGACTTACCCTATGAATGAATTGACACCACGACACTGAATAAATCTAGTAGAGATGAGCAAAGTGATTCTAAGTAACTTGAATTTGTTTTGCGTTTCCCAAGAATTTGGATTCACAGGAGCCTTAATTTATTTTTTCAATTAACGCAAATTTTGCTAAATATTTCATTCTTTTTAGAGTTGGGAAGGGGTTCAATAAAATGAAAAAAATCATAACACTGCTCCCTCCCTGGCACTCCAGACTTATCTTCCATCTTCATCTTTACTTTGAGCATTAAAGTGACAGCATGACGTCATGTACTGAACACTTACCAGGGCTCTTGCATTATCATAAAGGTCTGGAGGCCTAGTCAGCACCAGAGCCTCCAAAGAGTTAACATGAGGATGGAATGGAAGAGTGAAGACAACAGGACCGAGAACGGGCAAGGCGTGCACAATATTATATACGGTATATGAAGTCTGTAAAGTGCTGTGGAATTAATGGTGCTATGTAAGTGAATAAAATAAGCAAATATATACAGTAGCTTGCAGAAGTATTCACCCCCTTGGCATTTTTCATGTTTTGTTACTTCAGAATCTGGAATTTCACTATATTTTTTGATAGTTTGCATCAGTTTATGTAATGAACATGCAGAAAGCTGTGAATATTTGATTTCCTTTTTTTTGTTAAGAAAACAACAAATAAGTCAAAGTAACTGAAAACTTCAGTGTGAATAACTGTTCACCCCCCTAAAGTCAGTACTTTTGTATAGCCTCCTTTTGCAGCAATTACAGCTACAAGTGGCTTTGGATAATTCTCTATGAGCTTTCCACATTTTGCCACTGGGATTTTTTCCCATTCCTCAAGGCAAAACTGCTCTAGCTCCTTCACTTTAGATGGTTTACTCTGGTAAACAGCAACCTGACCACAGATTTTCCATTAGATTAAGGTCTGGGCTGTGACTCGTCCACTCCAGAGCATTTACACGTTTCCCCTTAAACTCCTGGAGTGTTGCTTTAGCAGTATGCTTTGCGTCATTGTCTTGTTGGAAGGTGAACCTCCATCCCAGTCTCATATCACTGAGAGACTGAAATCTGTTTTGCTGAAGTATCCCTGTATTTCGCAGCATCCATCTTCCCCTCAACTTGGACCACTTTACTGGTCCCTGCTGCTGAATAACATCCCCACAGTATGATGTTGCCACCACCATGTGTCACTGTGGGGATGGTGTTCTTGGGATGATGAGCTATGTTGGTTTGGCACCAGACATAGCATTTACCTTGGTGGCCAAAAAGTTAAATTTTATTCCCAGCTAACCACAGTACCTTCCTCCATACATTTGGGGAGTCTCTCATGTCTTTTGTTAAACTCAAAACAAGCCTTACAATTTGTGTGTATAAGTAAGTGTCATGCCCGCCATATCCGTTATGCCTGTCATGCCCGCCATGTCTGTTGCGCCGCATGACCCCTGGAGCAGTGTGCATGTGCACTGAATTCTCATGCCCGTTATGTCTCATGCTGCAAGATCCCTGGAAGCAGTGTGCAAACGCACCTTGTGACTGTTGTGCTGCAAGATGCCTGGAGCAGTGTGCACGCGCGCCTTACCTCATGGCTGCATGCCGTTGCTAGGTAACCATCCGTCTCTGCTCTGATTCTGCAATCCCCTCTGTATTCCTGGAGCCCCTGATCATGTGACCTTTCCTATGTTCCAGCACTGCCTGACCCAGCTAACCTCTCAGTGTTTGTGGAGCCCCTGATCATGTGACCTTCTCTATGGTCCAGCCCAGTCTGATCTAGCAACTATCTCTATAATCCTGGAGGATCTGAACTGGAAGTTCACCCCTGGTCCTGACCCGGAAGTGCAGGTGCTAATGCCCTATATCAGACTGCCCCTTCCTATGGTTGGGGCCTGAGTATCGTGTTGCTTCCCTGCATGGCTGCTTGGTCTGCTCAGTCGCTCTCTGTATTCTGTGCCCCTGCACTCTGCCCTGTAGTGCGTCTCTGCACATGCTCTGTGCTTGTACTCTGCCTCTTGTCCCGTGCCTTGTCTTGTGTTTGTCCTTTGTGCCATGTTTTGTCTCTGTCATGCTTGGACTTGTAGTCCTTCCTGTGTTCTCTGTTCTCGCTCTGATCTGACTCTATGTTTCTGCCTACGTTATGCTCCTTACCCTGTACCTTGTCTAGCTTTGCCTTGTTTCTTCGTGTGCCCTTTGCATGCGTCTGACCTTCCTAGCCTCCTGTTTGTGCCTCAGCCGTTTCCGCCCTAGCCGTGCCCGCCTGCTTGTGCCTCAGCCATGCTCGTCGGCCAGTGACAGCTGTGTCGCCTGTTATGCCCCAGCCGGGTTCGCTGGAGTCTTGCCCGCCTGTCTGTGCTGCAGCCCGTCCAGCTAGCCAGTGCCCCAGCCGTGCTATCTGTACTTCCTTGCACCCACTCTGTCTCTGCACTGTGCTTTGCGTGCTTCTCTAATAGCACGCGCAGGCCCTCGCCTGCCCCATGGCATACCTCCCCGTGCTTCTGTAAAAGTACGCGCAGGTCTTGTCATGTACCCTGTCGTGCCCTCTAGCACGCACAGGTCCTAGCCTATACCCTGGCGTACCCCTCTGCACGTGCAGGACTCTGCTTTTAACCCTGACCCTGGCGTGCCCCTCTGCACGCATAGGACTCTGCCTTGAACCCTGACCCTGGCGTGCCCCTCTGCACGCGCAGGACTCTGCCTTGAACCCTGACCCTGGCGTGCCCCTCTGCACGCGCAGGACTCTGCCTTGAACCCTGTCCCTGGCGTGTCCCTCGGCATCCACAGGACCTTGCCTTGTACCCTGACCCTGGCGTGTCCCTCAGCACGCGCAGGACCTTGCCTTGGACTTTGAACCCTGGCGTGTCTCTACACACGCACCCTGTCTTGTATGTTGAACTTTGAACTCTACACACGCACCTTGCACCTTGCCCTGGACCCTGGTGTGCCCCTAGCACGCACCCTGCCTGGTAAATTGCCTTGGACCACGGCGTGTTCCCTAACACGCACCATGTCTGAAGATCTGTCGTGCCTTCTTGCCTGTACCCTGGTTTGCCTGCTGGATTCCCGGAACCTGCCATCACTGCCAGAGATCATAAGCATTAAGCATGAAGACTGCGGCCTGATGCCCGGAGCTGGTGTACGCAGCCTGATGCCCTGATCCTTGCCAGCTGTCCAGAGTCCGATGCCATCGTGTCCTTGCCGGTAACCGGGCTTAGGCCTGTTTCACACTTCCGTTTTTTCAAATCCGTCAAAATCCGTTGGTTTCCGTAAAAAAACGGATCCGCCATTTTTTTGCAGGATCCGTTTTTGTCCCATAGCGGTTACCACGGATCCGTCAAAAAACGGATCCGTTTGCATCCGTTTCCGTCAAAAAAACGGAAACGGATCCGTTTGGCGGACACAAAAACGGAAGTGTGAAACAGGCCTTACCTTCTGGTACGTACCATGCCATGGACCTTGGCGTGCCACCCACGCACCTTGCTGTGTTTGCCTGTTATCACGTTTTGCACTTAATGTTATCCTGAATTTGCCTTAATGAAGATACCTTGAATTGACGTCTTGTTTCCTGCACGTCCTTTGTCGTCAGACACTCGTACCTAGTGTCTACTTGAGCCGGCCGTCTGGTTCCAGCAGTCGTGGTGGCTCACCCCCTTGGTCTTGCCCCTGACACTCCCTGTATAGGGGGTGGTTCCTCACAAGGTCAGCTCGCCCTAGGTGGGTGCGACGACTCAGAGGGTCCACTCTAAAGAAATCGACTCAGCGTAAGCTGACCTCGTCACAGTAAGGCTAGGTTCACATTAGCGTTTGAGTCTGCAGCGTATCATCCGTATGCGCAAACGCATGCCAAAACGCATGTTTACGCAGGGTTTTTTATGCGCATCATTTTACATATGACGGGGGAGAACGCAGTGTGTGCATGTGTTTGTATGCGTTTTTGCATGCGTTTGCGTTGTTTATGCGCATGCGTTCGATATGACACCAGACAAAAATGAGGGTGTCTCATGGGATTTCTATATGTATTTTGAATAACGCATGCGTATTGAATGCATGCGTACGCATGTCCTTGCGTATGCATGCGTTCCCATAGACAGTATGCTTGTATCTCCATAGACAGTGATGCGTTTTTTACGCACTCATCCACATGCGCATGCCTGTGCATATTTGACAGATTTTTGACGCTTCAAAAAAATGCAATATGTTGCATTAACCGCACACTACTGCACACCATGAAACGACGCATGCGGATGCATGCAAATACATGTCCCTTCGTAAACCATGTTAAATATATCTATGCATGATGCATGCAGATCTATGTGGATCAAACGCTGCACACACAGACCCAAATGTGAAACAAGCCTAAAAGCATTTTTCTGCCCTTTCTTCCATAAAGACCACCTCTATGGAGCGTATGGCTTATTGTGGTCGTATGGACAGATACTCCAGTCTCGGCTTTGGAACTCTGCAGCTCCTTCACAGTTACCTTTTGGTCTCTGTGGTACAATGTTCTTTCTCTTTGATGATAATGGATTTGATGATGCTTCGGGGGATCATCAGAGATTGTGACATTTTCTTATAACCCATTGTACTTCTCAAGAACTTTATCCCTGACTTGTTTGGAGATCTCCTTGGTCTTCATGGTGTTGTTTGAAGATCTTCTTGGTCTTCATGGTTTTGTTTGAAGATCTCCTTGGTCTTCATGGTATTGTTTGAAGATCTCCTTGGTCTTCATGGTGTTGTTTGGAGATATCCTTGGTCTTCATGGTGTTTGAAGATCTCCTTGGTCTTCATGGTGTTGTTTGGAGATCTCCTTGGTCTTCATGGTGTTGTTTGGAGATCTCCTTGGTCTTCATGGTGGTATATGGTTAGTGGTGCCTCTTGTTTATGGTGTTGCAGACTCTATTGCCTTTCAGAAAAGGTACAGTGTATATATTGACAGACCTTGTGACACATAGATTGCACACAGGGGGATGTGCGGTCACTAAGCATGGGACTTATGAAGGTAACTCCTCGCGCTAGAATTTTTTAGAAGCTTCATAGCAAAAGAGATGAATACATATGCACATGCCAATTTTTACTTATTTTCTCCCATAAATTTAATTTTTGCCTATATTTTTCTCACTTCACGTCACCAACAGACTACAGTATTTAGTGTTGATACATAAAGAAAAAACACAGTATGACAAATGTGCAAAAATACTCTGTTGTAAAAAATATATAACAGTAGTTAGCAAGTGCTAGTAAAAAGATAACAAGAACAGGGTATTTAGTTGATACGTTTTTTGCAAAAAATGTATACTAAGCCACTCCACCAACGTCATGGTAACCCATCTCGGAGCAGTCCTATCTAATGTATTTAAAACCTGATCATGTGAACAGTACCTATATGAGCAGGATTCAGAAAGGCACTTCCTGGTGTGGGCACGCTGTGAAAAACGGCTTTTTATGTGCATGTCACACAAGAGAGGGGCGGGATTCTTCCAAACCTTGCCTAAGCAAGAAACTAATGGATCTAATGGATTAAAAACACATGTGACATGCACACAAATCTATTTAGTGTTGATGCATCAAACACAAATCGGATTACAAACATATTTACATACAGGTTGCAATTTAAAAAAATAAGTGGAAAGCCAAGGTGGTAAATACTTTCGAAAGCCACTGTGTGTATATGTATATACTGTATATATATTTTTCTTTAGGGGGGGGTGGTTGGAGAGAACTCAGTGCATAATAAATGTATTTTACCAGCAATTTGACATTTGGCCTGGAGTCAAATTTTGCTACGAAATTCAAGCAAATTTTGTCAGATTTGCTCGTCCTTATTCACTTACGTTTTCTTGGTGGCCTATCTCAGATTGTTAGAGCCCAAACACCCCTTAAGCATCCAAAAAAAGGAATTCTTGATGATGACATCACAAACTGCTACATATGATGACACCTAAATATAATATCTTACTCAGTCTGATGTAAATATAACGACTAGTAAGTCTTGGCAAAACATTGTGCCCTAGTCCTGCTCACAGAGCGGAGGGACTTCTTACAGTGTATTAGGGAAGACAATCCTCTGTGAGAGACCCTCATCAGGTTATTGACCTACATGGATACATTGTAGCAAACCTATCTGTTGTAAGAGCATTGACAACTGCTTTCAATATGAAGCTGTGTGACTGTTGGCAGTGGTGGGCAATATCCGCAGCTGGATGCACTGTGGTGTAAACTGTTGGTGAAACTCTGCCTCCAATCTTGGCATCACTCAAAAAAACATTAACCGATGAGCCGGCTAATAAAACTGGCATTATTAATAATGTCAAGTGCCCAGATGCCAGCTTAGTCCTAAAACTAGATTTCACGTGTCATAATTGAATCCATATGTAACGCTGTCACAGTCACAGTTAGATAACACTTTAATTACACGGTGACTGTGGAAGGCTGGTGCCAGGCGTTGCTGTGCCCAATACCATGGGGCGAATTTAAGCAATGATTATAGATTTAGTCATCCTGGGTAGGAAGATCGCACGGAGCGGCAGCTGTTGAATACAACACTTCTGTCACAGCCGTCATACACACAATTTCTGGGTTTAATATAATACAGGCACAGATCCACTATGTAATAATTGTTGAGACAAAGCTTAAGCACTCCAACTCCCAGCATGCCATCTCTACTAGGGGACCCCCTATCACATACAGTCATTTTGTAGAACTTGTCAATGACCACCATGTTGTAAAATGCTGTGATAACTTCCATCATGTTAAGCATTGTCACATTTTATGGCGGGAGATACGATGTTGTCACGCAGGTTACTAGTCAGTCACATTTACTGTGGACATTAGGGTCAACTCTTCTCTCTTTGTGTCATTAATTCCACAACATTTACAGATCTATCATTATCAGAGTAACATCTAGATGAACGGGAAATTCCATCACAAAGGCCATAAATACTCATGAGGGGCCCCTAATGCTGCTCTGGGGCTCAGGGTTGGGCTAAGGGGGTTGTCCAGTTGAAAAAAAAAGTGGTTTTGTCTTTTCCCTAACATTAAATTATAACTTATTATGCACTTGTATTAGGTGTCCTGATCTTTGACTATTTGCAACGTCCCTGGTACTGACAGCCACAATTCTGACTTGTGCTTGACACAGGATTAGCACTGTTAGAAGGGGGCTGGATGACTGGTTCATTTAATAGCTAAACCAGCCCCCTTCTCCAAAATGGCCAAAACATAGACGTGCTGGCAAGGCTATTGAAATGAGTAGTCAGCCTGCCCCGTCACATCCATCACTGGTCACACCATCACAGGAAGCGATGTCCAGTGTGGAGCAGATAGGACCAGGAATAATACGGATACATGGAGATAAAGGCACCAACAAATAGATTAAAATGATATTCTGCAACCCTAGGATAGGGGATCATGTACCGATCGAACTGCTCATGAGGGGCCCCACACTTCTGCACAGGGACCCACAGTTCAAGATTTCTGCATTCCACGTGTTGCTGTTATGACTTCCAGCACTGGAGTAAGACCCTACACCTGTAAAAGGCCCCCATTCTGCCTTTTAACATAGGGGCCCCCTGACAAAACAGAGAGCAAAACTCTTGACGTTGGTATTGTCAAGTGTTTACCTCGTGGGGCGATCAAGCGTCTTGACTTTCCCCCGATACCCCTGCGTGACCATGAAAAACCCCCCACCACCTCCCCGGCGCCAACTAATACACAGGGGTATTTTCTTTGGAATTTTTATGGCCACAGCAGCCTTTTATTATATCAACAAAACAAACAGTAAACACTGTATCATAAATAACATAAGTACAATGACTTTAACACTGGAAGGAGAAGTCCTTGAAGCCATGGTGAAGTAGTCCAAAATATTGTGAACAAACCCCGTCCATTTGCTCCCAGCCGTTACCCCACAGGCTCGGGAGCACCAGCACACCAATAGATATTGTCCACAAACTACTTGTAGATCCGCCCTCTTCCGACGGAAAACTCCGCTTCCACCTTTCACCAGATCACGACCAGCATACCTTTTAACGAAGGAGACCCTACACACCGAATCTCCAAAACCAATTTCCACAGACTTCAAGGACTCCCCCCTCCCCCAAAACCACCACAACGAGGGGGCCTTGAACACCTCAATGACCTGAGACCCCCACAACCCGCCATGCGACGACCTTCTCTATACCCTCCTGAAGGCCGAGGGCCCAAATATCAGAACCCACTGCATTTAAATGGATCCCATCCGCCAACCAAAAATCGCCCTCGCCCTTTTCCAAATCGAAATGCCGCACGGCAACGCCCCCATTTCTAACTATGAAAGCAGACACCGCTCTGTTAACCTTAATCCTGGCCCGATTGACGTTCTCCAACGATCTCATAGACCGCCAACGCCTGCGTGGCACAATCTCAGACCACACAATCGTGATCCCCCGATACATCAACCACAACTGTAAGCAATCTTGCTTAATGTCCTTGATCAACTCCCGAAAGGGCCAGACAGCCAGATCGTTACCCCCAGCATCAGGGGCTGGCTGGCACTTTTCAGCCTGGGGGGCAATCACAAGGCAGTGGCCCTCGAGTTGCGGTGGCCCTCTTTTTCCCTGCTTATTTCTGGCCATTCAATTAAAGCAGCATAGATAACAGGCTTTAAAAATAAGCTGGTATGTAGATATGGGAACAGATCGGTGCTAGCTGCATAGATATGGGAGCAGAACCGAGCTTACTACAGAAATATGGGAGCAGAACAGAGCTTACTTCAGAGATATAGGAGCAGAACAGAGCTTACTCCAGAGATATGGGAGCAGAACAGAGCTTACTCCAGAGATATGGGAGCAGAATGGAGCTTACTCCAGAGATATGGGAGCAGAGCGGAGCCTACTCCAGAGATTAGGGAACAGATCGGAGCTTACTCCAGAGATTTGGGAGCAGAACGGAGCTTGTGAGCCCTCGCGGGCAGGGTCCTCTCTCCTCCTGTACCAGTTATGACTTGTATTGTTTAAGATTATTGTACTTGTTTTTATGTATACCCCTCCTCACATGTAAAGCGCCATGGAATAAATGGCGCTATAACAATAAATAATAATAATAATAATAATTACTACAGAGATTTGGGAGCAGAACGGCGCATACTCCAGAGATTTGGGAGCAGAACAGAGCTTACAACAAAGATATGGATCAGAACGGAGAATACTCCAGAGATATGGGAGCAGAACGGAGCTTACTAGAGAGATATGGGCGAAAAACACCGAACTTACTACAGAGATATGAGAGCAGAACCGAGCTTACTACAAAGATAAGGTAGCAGAACTGAGCTTACTACAGAGATTTGGAGCAGAACTGAGCTTACTCCAGAAATATGGGAGCATAACAGCGTTTACTACAGAGATAAGGGAGCAGAACCAAGCTTACTACAGAGATATAGGAGCAGAACCGAGCTTACTATAGAGATATGGGATATACTATATATAGTATATATAATGCGATGGTCCCAGTTCCCACCATAAATATAGTGCGATGGCCCCAGTTGCCCATATATATAGTATGATGGCCATAGTTCTCCCCACATATCTAGTATGATGGCCCCAGTTCTCCTCACATATATATATAGTATGATAGTTCTCCCCATATATATAGTATAATAGAACCCAGTTCTTATATATATATATATATATATATATATATATATATAGATGGCCCCAGTTCTCCAAATTAAAAATAAAGAAGTTTATACTCACCCCGTCCTGATTCCCGGCACTGCAGCCTCCATTTTCTCTTCCGGTTCCCAGAGCGGCATGAGACAATAATGTAATCACGCTGTCTGCGTGAGCACACTGAAGTCTCAGGAAGCTGCGGTCTGCAGCTTATGAGACAGACCAGGGCTTCCACTAGGAATTTTGGGGTCCCATACTGGCAAAATTTTTGGGTTCCCTTGAGACTTCGCCCGGGTTCCACACCAGCTCCGCCTCCACCGTCCCACCGCCCACTCTTGGAAAAACTCAACTTCTCCACCACATCCTCACCGATCAGATATTAACTGTTCCCATCAAACACCAGAACACATTCATAACCAGCAGCTTCTGTTCTGGCCAAAATAATTTTTAAGCTGATACCACGACACGGGAGACTCTTTTGGCCGGGCCCTACTCTAAACTATTAAAAATAAATATATATTTCTGTATTTTTCTTTAATGGAATGAGTCACATACATTTACATTTTTTTAAACAACCATTAATACCACATACAAGGGACAAATATTGTCACACCATGACCAGACCACATATTACCAGCACATAGTGACTGAATAATACCACATACAAAGAACAAATACCACCACACCTTGGCCAGACCACATATTACCAACACATAGTGACCGAATAATACCACATACAAGGAACAAATATCACCGCACGATGGCCAGACCACATATTACCACCACATAGTGACCGAATAATACCACATACAAGGAACAAATACCACGGCACCATGGCCAGACCACATATTACCACCACATAGTGACTGAATAATACCACATAGAAGGAGCAAATACCGCCACACCTTGGCCAGACCACATATTACCACAACATAGTGACTGAATAATACCACATAGAAGGAACAAATACCACCGCACCAAGGCCAGACTACATATTACCACCACATAGTGACTGAATATTACAATACTGATCATTAATTAAAAAAAAACCATAATACTATGTGCCATTGTATACAGAAACTCTGTATTTACTGTCAGTGTACAGGTAATACAGTGATCACTGGTGACATTATACACAGGAGCTCTGTACAGTATATAGTGTCAGTGTACAGGTAATACACGGATCACTAGTGACATTACACACAGCAGCTCTGTTTATAGTGTCAGTGTACAGGTAATACAGCGATCATCAGTGAAATCATACACAGGACAGCTGTATATAGTATACAGTGTATAGCGTCAGTGTATAAGTAATAAATACAGTGATCACCGATGATAATGTACACAGGAACTCTGTATATAGCGTCTGTGTACAACTGCCAGTGACATTATACACAGGAGCTCTGTATATAGAATACAGTGTATAGTGCCAGTGCACAGGTAATTCACTGACTCACCAGTGACGTCTCTAGCTGAAGTCCTTCATCTTTGCTTTTCTTTTTCATCAAGCACAGACAGCCATCACTTCTTCCAGCCAGGACTCGACCCTGCGTAAAATTACACAGTTACTAGAGCACCACTTCCAGAGCACATTCCCCACTTTTTCCGTTTCTTCTACACTACACATCTGAATACAGACGTGCACCCACAATCAATATATAATTGGTTATAATGCTACCCATCATTCCAAATATAAATTATAATCCGCCACTGTGCACCCACTAACTATAAATAGCCACTTTCCCCATTTAATATATAAATTATTTAGCACCTGTACTCTTTTCCCCAATTCATTACCAGGCACTTCATTCTCAAGGCCCCCCACTATGTACCTCCCGCTCTAACCCTTACCCCGATTCATTACATTTACATGCCCATCCTGCCTCAGTTCATTGTCATGTCTTTCTCTCCCACCCTCTATTCATCATCAACTGCTCTACCCCACATTCAATACATCATTTACTCCCCCACTCTCAAAATTCATTATTTGTTCTCCCCATAGATCATCATTTGCTCTCTCCAGCCCCCACCTTCAATTCATCATTTGCTCTCCTCACCCCCCACCTTCAATTAAATTGCTGTGCCCCGTCACTCACACTGAATTCATCATTTGCAGTCTCCCGTCCTCTCCCTTACTTCATCATTTGCAGTCCCCCCACTTTAATTTGAAGTCCCCTTATTTCATCCATTGCAGTCCCCTATCACCCCCTAACTTCATCTGCAGTGCCCCTTCATCATTTGCAGCCCCCTATCCCCCTTCCATTTCATCATGTGCAGTCCCCCCTCAGACACACTTCATCATGTGCAGTCCCCTTCCGCTCACTTCATCATGTGCAGTCCCCCTTACCCCCCACTTCATGTGCCGCCCCCTCCCCCGTCATCATGTGCAGTCCCACTTACCCCTAATTCATCCTGTACAGTCCCCTTAACCGCCACTTACCATGTGCAGCCGAACTCCCCCCACTTCATCATGTGCAGCCCAACTCACCCAAGTTCATCATGTGCAATCTCCCTTACCCCCCCAGTCATCATGTGCAGTCCCCCTTACCCCCGTCATCAAGTGCAGCCCCACTCCCCCCACTTCATCATATGCAGCCTCACTCATCCCCCTTCATCATGTACAGCCTCACTCACCCCTCTTCATCATGTATAGCCCCACTCACCCCCTTCATCATGTGCAATCCTCCTTACCCACCAATTCATCATGTGCCGTCCCCCTTACCTCCAATTCATCCTGTGCAGTCGAACTCCCCCTACTTCATCATGTGCAATCTCCCTTACCCCCCGTCATCAAGTGCAGCTCCACTCCCCCCACTTCATCATTTGCAGCCCCACTCACCTCCCCTTCATCATTTGCAACCCCCGCACTCCCCTTCATCATGTGCGGCTCCACTCACCCCCCTTCATCATGTGCGGCCCCACTCACTCCCCATTCATCATTTGCAGCCCCCACAACCCCTCACACATGTAATTCATGTCATAAACAAAAAAAAAGTTTGCCATACTTACCTCACAGCCGCCCGCTCCCCAGCAGCGCCTCTCTACTTCCAGGGTCCGGACTCTGGTACATGTCGGCGCGCGCGATGACGTCATCGCCCACGCCTGACCCGGAACTGGAGAGGGAGGGAGTGGGACTGCAGATGCAGGCAATGGCAGCGGCCCGGGAGCTGTGCAGCCATCAAGGTGACGGCGGTGCACAGCTCCCGGCTGGCGGCCGGCATGGTACACTGTGACGCGGCGGCTTTGTCTGCTGCCGGCCGCGTCACAGTACAGCTGGCACGGCTGCGCACAATTTGCTGTGCGGCCGACCCTGTAGAGGTGCTGGGGGAGCGGCCCGGGGGGAAATTGCCTCCCTGCTACCCGGCCCAGCCCGCCCTGCCCAGCATGAATAACGAGAATATCTGGTGCCCGGTCCAACCGGACGCACTCGTGGATCTCCGGCAACACCCGACGCCACACCAGGCCCCTAAAACCGAGCCACCGCACCACCGCCACAGTCCTGGGAATCCCCAACTGTCTGCCTTCGTTCCTGACATTGGCTTGCAATGCTCCCCAATAAACAAAGGAGTGACCAAAAATCCAGACCAGCAGCGGTTCCGCACCTGAAACACAAAACGACACTAACAGGAAAAACATACTTACAGCATAAATTTAACGCCAACCCCCTCGAACATTTATTTGACCCTATGTACACCACCAACCAAACCCCCCCTCTCAACTTAAGGCCGAACATAACTGCGATACCGATTAGACCTCCATCCGTCAATGCGCTGTATGAAAGAGGGATCCAAACCACGCTCTGCCGCCTCGGTCGCCGCTCCTATCCTAAATGAATGAGAGGCAAATCGGGAATCATCTATCCCCAAACACCGAATGGATTTTTTTAAAAACCGCACCAAACTGATACCGAGACAAACTACCCCTGTCTGCTTGGCACAACAAGGATCCACTCAAACTGGGATGAAGCTCCTAAAAATTACTCAAACACTGAACCGGGCACATTCCAGAACCAGACACGCCACCCAACACAACTCGACGGCCTTTACCAGACTGGTCCGTTTTAGACCGACGCAGCCAGAATTCAACCCTCTGGGAGGTCAATACCACATCCCTGGCTAACAAGCCACCCATCGACTCTTTATTGGGAGACACAAGCTCCCCAATCCGCAAAGCCCCAAAAAATGCAAACGAAAAGGCCAGGCGAAACAACACAACCTCATATCAATCCGCACAGACCGATCCCAGAACCAGCCCCAATTGCTCCAGCATATTAAACGACACAGGCCGTCTTAAATCACCTCCCCTCGGAAACAGCGGAAACCTTTTGCCGCCTGTCTTACCAGAAATGTTTTCGTCAAATCCCTGCACCCACGCAACTGAAAACCAAAAGACAAACCTGCGAACAAGCGCGTCACCTTCGCACTTGACCAACCTTCGCTCGCACCCCGCCTCAACCAAGACAACAACATTCCCTCTTGCTCGAGCCCAACCCCACTGGTGGGGCCGGCCGTAAGGACCTCTTCCCACATGCACCACACAGCCCGGTAGGCCTCCCATGTTTTCGGTGCCAATGACGATTCGATCAGTGACTCTGCAGCTGTAAGCCACCTCCATAGCTCCTCCGGACAAATTAGACCCTCGAACTCTGCTTCCGGAGCCAAGGAACGAAAACGATCCCACTGCGAACGAGAGAGAGAGTCAGCTATCTCGTTCTTCAGGCCGGGCTCGTGCGTCGCGGTCACATGTGCATTCAAAGACAAACACAATAGCACCAACTGCTGCAAAACCATTAATCGCGCTCACAACACCCATGTTGTCGCAATTAAAACGAACACGCCGATTCCGAAAATCCTGCCCCCACAAATGTACTGCCACCAGAGTCGGAAAAATCTCCAACAACATGATGCTACGCACCAAGCCGGCCGAAACCCATGCGTCGGGTCATTGAGCTGCGCACCATTGCCCTCTGAAATAGGCACCAAAACCGAATCCGCCAGCTGCGTCTGTAAACAAATCCAATGCATCGTTGCCAACCACATCTGCCATTACCAACGAGCGACCGTTGTACTCCTCCAAAAAGGACTCCCAGACCGCCAAATCAGCCCTGAGCTCCGCCGACAACCTAACAAAATTATGGGGAGCCCGAATCCCCAAAGTAGCGCTAGCCAGCCTACGTGAAAAAACTCGACCCATCGGCATCACCTGACAGGCGAAGTTAAGCTTCCCCAACAGCAACTGAAGATCCCGCAACAATATTTTCCGCAACCGACCCGCTCGGACCACTTCAGACCTCAAATCTTCTAGCTTTTCCTCAGGCAACCTAAATTCCCATTCAACTGTATCGATGACGATCCCCAAAAAACGCAAACACGTGCTGGGGCCCTCAGTTTTTTCGGGCGCCAATGGGACCCCAAACCAATCCGCCACCCACTCAGTGGCTTTCAAAATCCTGAAACAACGTGAAGAATCCGCCGGGCCAACACACAATAAGTCGTCTAAATAATGAATAACCGAGTCGAAACCAGAAACGTCGCACACGACCCACTCAAGAAAGGAACTAAACGCCTCGAAATATGCACAGGACAACGACCAACCCATAGGTAAACACCTATCCACAAAAAACCTGCCTTCCCAAAATCAGCCCAGCAGCTTCACGCTTTCAGGGTGAACCGGAAGTAGACAAAAAGCGGATTCAACATCGGTCTTAGCCATAAGGGCACCACGACCACATTTTCGCACCCAACGCGCCGCCTCGTCAAACGAAGAGTATACCACCAAACAAATCTCTGGATCAATACCATCGTTAACCGACCTCCCACGTGGGTAAGACAAATGTTGAATGAGCCGAAACTTATTCGGCTCCTTCTTCGGAACCACCCCCAACGGGGAAACCACCAAATCTGGAAAAGGAGGGGACACGAAAGGGCCCGCCATGCGACCCAACGAAACTTCTTTCCTGAGTTTCTCCGAAACAACTGAAGAATGCTCCAAGGCTGAGCGCAAATTTTTCAAAACAAACAGGATTTCAAACAGAGGACTCGGAATGCGAAAACCCTCCTTAAAACCTGAATACAACAGCCCCGCCCTTTCCCTATCCGGGTACCTACTTAGATAGGGAACCATCCTTCCCAGATTCACCGGAGTCTCCCCCTTGCGAATTACCGCCCCCAGCTCTGGACTTCCCTTTCTTGAAACACTTTGACGCCCCGTGTGAGGCGCCATTGTAATTTGAGCAGAGGTGTTTAAATTTATAGTTGGCCCCGAACTTACACTGGCCGTCATTAAACTGCCAGCACACCCCCGCCTTGTGCGTTCCTGACTGCCCTTGACCCCCGCCACCCGTAGAGCTGGAGGTGTCGCTACTCTGTCTGGTGCTTCCAGCCCCCCCATGAAAGGAACTCCCAAACTTATTTTACGCTATCACACGTATCCACAGACCAATATCTTTTTGGTCCCAGCGAATAGCCGGACGCACAGCTTTCCTCTGACGAAATTGCTCGTCATACTTCAGCCACGCCTAACCGTCATATACTCTGTAAGCCTCCCCAATAGCGTCCAAATAGTAGTAAAACAGCGCGGAACAATTGTCAGGGGCCTTTTCCCCAATAACACTTGCCCAAATGGCAAAAGCTTGCTGCCAATTTACAAATGTCTGAGGAATCAAGCGCCACCTCCGCTTTTCTTCCTCTTCCTTTTTGCTATCCTCTTTCTTACTTTTATCCAAATTAAACTTCTCAAGAGGCAATAACGAAAATATTTCCACATATTCATCCTTCCAAATCTGCTCTTTCACCTCCTTTTTTAAATGAGCCCCTAACGAACCTTCGAAGCACACGTACACCTCGCCATGCGCCCGATCATCCAGATGCACATGACACTCCTTTTCTCTGTCGGTTTGCACCGACACCGACGTTGGCTCGCCAGCGCGAGGGCCCAGCACTGCCACGCACTGACCTGACAACCCTCCGCCCTGCGGCCCGACCCACGCTGCTACCGGTGACGACCCAACAAAACCCCGCTCCAAGCGCGACAGCAAGCTACGCACATCCGCCAGCATATCACACACACCCCCTGCCGACCCTGAACTGCTCAACCCAGCCTCAAACCCGACGCCACTGGATTCTGCTGAGGGCCCCCCTACCACCACTGACGAAGATAAAAGCGGGTGACAAACAGAGGACATAGACACATACTCACCGGGCTGCGAGGGGGCTGTGTGCCCTCCAGCCGGAAAGCCTGGATCCCCCGACACCTCGTGGACCTCGCGACTCCCAGTGGCGGACTCGCTGCCGCGTTGTTGTACCCCTAACATCCCCGCAGCAATGGCCGGGGTGGGAGGCCTGAACCCCTGGACTGAACCAGGCGGCGGTACCCCCAAGTCGAAAGCCTCCTGGCAGCCCCCGCCGAGAGTTCCTGCCGATGTGCCATCACGTTGCACCTGGGCGTCTAGGGCCCCCCACGACAGCTGGGAGCCCGAAACCGTCCTCCTTCGCCCGAATCTTCCTGCAGCCGGCGCCGACCCCGCCAGGCTGCCCGCCAGTCCCGCTGGAGCCACAGGGCTGTAAGGCGTTGTCACCTCGTCTGAAGCAGGCGCAGCTGCGGGGCCAGCGCAGCGGCGCCCCCCCGCCACGGCCGGTTCCCCCACACCGCTGGGGGACAAAGAAGAACCCGGCCCTGCCACCCGGCAGGCCGCCACTCTGCCGGCGGCCGAAATACATGTGGCTGAAGAGGCAGGCCGCGCGGCACGTCCTTAACCGCCGCGGCCCCCCAAAGGAGCTGGTGCAGCCTGAAGCCGGGCGCGCGCCAGCTCCTCCCCCCTCCTGCCCCGGGGCGAAGGTCCGGACACCACCGCAGGGCCTCGCCGCACCTGAGGATTCCTCCCAGGCCGCGATGCCCTGGACGGGGGGTGAACGTCTCGCGGCCTGGAGGGTCCCTGGAGGGGCTCCGGCGGCGACGTGAGGCCCGGGGAGCGGTGTCGGGCAAGAGCCGTTCCGGAGGCCTCGCCCACCTGGATCTCCGCTCTCTCACCTCGGCCTGCGCTGGTGCCCCCTGAAGCAGGCCAGCCACTTGAGCCTCCAACCATCCCGGAGGCTGCCCCGCCGCTGCCGCCCGCAGTCTGTCCAGGGCCTGATCCACTCCAGACATCCCGGTAAGCGTGTGGGACTGTTCTGGAGCTGGGAAAGTGGGAACAGAGGGCGGGAACCCCCCAGCCCCTGGCTTAAATACCCCCTAGCTCCCCCTCCCCATTAACCCTTCCCTCCACTAAACCTTCCAACCCCCCCCGTCATGATGGCCTCCGCCCACCCCTCCTACAGGGGGCCAGGAGGCTCACTCCAGCCATTTCTATAATGTCCTCCAAGTAATTTTGGCACTTCAACCACAGTTATACACACTGTGGGGTAAAAGGAAATCACCAATTAACCCCAAATGAAGCAAACCAACAAAATATATAAAATACAATTTTATTGGGTATCAAAAATATTTATTTTATAAAAAACAGACTACATGACCAAATACTCATAACATACCCCAACGGGGAAAAAATTGCACAGAGCCACAATCAGGAAAAATAATCCTTCTAATAATAATGCATATATAAACACAATGTATTAAAAAATGCAATTTTTGATTTGGTCTTTTCCTCTCTGGTGCGTTGTTATAGCGGCAAGATAGAATATTGGGCTTTTTTGCTTCAATCTGGAAGTTATATAGGATTTTTGTGATATGAATTGCATTTCAATACATTGTGTTTATATATGCATTATTATTAGAAGGATTATTTTTCCTGATTGTGGCTCTGTGCAATTTTTTCCCCGTTGGGGTATGTTATGAGTATTTGGTCATGTAGTCTGTTTTTTATAAAAAAATGTTTTTGATACCCAATAAAATTGTATTTTATATATTTTGTTGGTTTGCTTCATTTGGGGTTAATTGGTGATTTCCTTTTACCCCAGAGTGTGTAAAACAGAGAGCAGCAAGGTCCTCAGTAACTTAGATTGTAGAGGAGCCATATTCATAAATGGTTGTAAAGAATAGGCGGTGAGCACAAACGCTGGGTACAGGGAGACGAGATGGTGTTCACGGGATCCATAACCAGCAACCACAAATTACATGACGGCTATGATGACCACTCCAACCTGACAGCAAATGTCATAGATGATATTCAGCAACATCTAGGTCTTGCTTTACTCTTCTAATATATAAAGCTCAATGTGTGTGTGTGTGTGTGTGTGTATGTCTGGGATTGGCATCTGCACCGTCGCAGCTACAGCCACAAAATTTTGCACAGTCACACGTTTGGACCCCGAGAGCGTCACAGGCTATGTTGTGAGGTGAAATTTTAACCCTGCGCTTTCCAATTCACCAAACAATTTTGCCCCTAGGTACATAATGGGGAAAAAGTGAAAGGAAAAGTGTTGGAGGCAAATTAACAGCTGCCAGGTGTGAACAAGGGGGACTTAAAGAATGAGAGCGATGGCGCCAAAGAGTATATACTGTACAGTTGCTAAGGTGGGGCCCTGACATGGGATACTCACCACACACGAGGATATGAACACACACACAAAATGCGCCACACACTACCACGTGCTTCAACACATATACCACCCTCAGCATACATTTCACCACACATACAGCAACCTCGCCACATAAAAGTCGAAACACAGAAGTCGCCACTCAAAACTCGCCACGCTGTCCCAGAGCTGTTTAAAAGATGAAAAATGAGCTGTGATTGGTTGCTGTCAGCAACAGTTTTCTCTGTAGACAGTTGTGGTAACTGAGGCCTATTATTCTTATCATTTCTATGGTGTTATCATCCTTCTGTAAAGCTGGAAATAACACAATTTATTACAGTGCCAACACAGACTACCCTCTGACACAGACTGCAGGGGGAGCCCAGTATCACACAGGATAGGATTAGATACACAGCTCAGCAGTCAGTATCACACAGGATAGGATTAGATACATGGCTCAGCAGTCAGTATCACACAGGATAGGATTAGATACACAGCTCAGCAGTCAGTATCACACAGGATAGGATTAGATACACGGCTCAGCAGTCAGTATCACACAGGATAGGATTAGATACACAGCTCAGCAGTCAGTATCACATAGGACAGGATTAGATACACAGCTCAGCAGTCAGTATCACACACGATAGGATTAGATACACGGCTCAGCAGCCAGTATCACACAGGATAGGGTTAGATACATGGCTCAGCAGACGGTATCAGACAGGATGGGATTAGATACACTGCTCAGCAGTCAGTATCACACAGGATAGGATTAGATACACGGCTGAGCAGTCAGTATCACACAGGATAGGATTAGATACACGGCTCAGCAGAAAGTATCACACAGGATAGGATAAGATACACGGCTCAGCAGACAGTATCACACAGAATAGTATTAGATACACGGCTCAGCAGACAGTATCACAGAATAGTATTAGATACACGGCTCAGCAGACAGTATCACACAGGATAGGGTTAGATACACGGCTCAGCAGATGCTATCAGACAGGATGGGATTAGATACACTGCTCAGCAGTCAGTATCACACAGGATAGGGTTAGATACACGGCTCAGCAGTCAGTAACACACGATAGGATTAGATACACAGCTCAGCAGAAAGTATCACACAGGATAAGATACATGGCTCAGCAGACAGTATCACACAGGATAGGATTAGATACACGGCTCAGCAGACAGTATCACACAGAATAGTATTAGATACACGGCTCAGCAGACAGTATCACACAGGATAGGGTTAGATACATGGCTCAGCAGACGGTATCAGACAGGATGGGATTAGATACACTGCTCAGCAGTCAGTATCACACAGGATAGGATTAGATACACGGCTGAGCAGTCAGTAACACACGATACAATTAGATACACGGCTCAGCAGAAAGTATCACACAGGATAGGATAAGATACATGGCTCAGCAGACAGTATCACACAGAATAGTATTAGATACACAGCTCAGCAGACAGTATCACACAGGATAGGGTTAGATACACTGCTCAGCAGACGGTATCAGACAGGATGGGATTAGATACACTGCTCAGCAGTCAGTATCACACAGGATAGGATTAGATACACGGCTGAGCAGTCAGTAACACATGATAGGATTAGATACACAGCTCAGCAGAAAGTATCACACAGGAGAGGATACTTGGGTAATCGTTTAGTTAATTTGTGTTGCCAATCTGTAGTGTTGAATATATGATGTGAAATGTTTTTATGTGCAATATAATCATTATAATTTGTTATAACTAACCACAGTTGGTTACTAGGCCCAGGCAATGCCGGGCTCTTCAGCTAGTCATGTAATAATTCTAAGTTACCGCTTGCAGCGTCAGACTGGAGCACCTTGGGCCCACCAGAGAAAATCATTCTTGGGGCCCTCTATGTAGCTACATAGAAATAAATACAAGACCACCAATTGTGCGGTAAAACGTGCTAATATCGGAGTATAATATAAGGTAGTACAAATCTTAATTATGTAACAGGAGTTGGGGTAGTCTCCCTCATAGAATATAAAGCAGCCCCCTCATAGAATATAATGTAGCCCCATCATAGAATATAATGCAGCCATCTCATAGAATATAGCCCCCTCATAGAATATAATGTAGCCCTCCATAGAATATAATGCTGCCCCCTTCATAGGGTATAATGCACCCCCTCATAGGGTATAATGCTGTCCCCCTCATAGGGTATAATGCAGCCTCCTCATAGGGTATAATGCACCCCCTCATAGGGTATAATGCTGCCCCCCTCATAGGGTATAATGGTGCCTCCTCATAGGGTATAATGCTGCCCCCTCATAGGGTATAATGCTGCCCCTCTCATAGGGTATAATGCTGCCTCCTCATAGGGTATAATGCTGCCCCCATCATAGGGTATAATGCTGCCCCCCTCATAGGGTATAATGCTGCCCCCCTCATAGGATATAATGGACACCATCATAGGGTTTAATGCTGCCCCCTCATAGGGTATAATGCTGCCCCCTCATAGGGTATAATGCTGCCCCCCCTCATAAGGTATAATTATAATGTTGCCCCCCCTTATAGGGTATAATGCTGCCTCCTCATAGGGTATAATGCTGCCCCCTCATAGGGTATAATGCTGCCCCTCTCATAGGGTATAATGCTGCCTCCTCATAGGGTATAATGCTGCCCCCATCATAGGGTATAATGCTGCCCCCCTCATAGGGTATAATGCTGCCCCCTCATAGGGTATAATGCTGCCCCCCCTCATAAGGTATAATTATAATGTTGCCCCCCCTTATAGGGTATAATGCTGCCTCCTCATAGGGTATAATGCTGCCCCCTCATAGGGTATAATGCTGCCCCTCTCATAGGGTATAATGCTGCCTCCTCATAGGGTATAATGCTGCCCCCATCATAGGGTATAATGCTGCCCCCATCATAGGGTATAATGCTGCCCCCCTCATAGGGTATAATGGACACCATCATAGGGTTTAATGCTGCCCCCTCATAGGGTATAATGCTGCCCCCTCATAGGGTATAATGCTGCCCCCCCTCATAAGGTATAATTATAATGTTGCCCCCCCTTATAGGGTATAATGCTGCCTCCTCATAGGGTATAATGCTGCCACCTCATAGGGTATAATGTACCCCCTTATAGAGTATAATGCTTTCCCCCCTCATAGGGTATAATGCTATATATATATATATATATATATATATATAGATAGATAGATAGATACTGTATAGAGATAGATATAGATAGATAATAGATAGAGATAGATAGCTATAGATAGATAGATAGATAGATATACAAAATAAGGTTGCACTCTATCATGCTAAAGCATGTCAATGTGGAATATATGTAATTTGAATAGTTTTTTGTCTTTTGTATGTTAGCTTACTGACCGAGCACTCCGCCCTCTACCAGGTGGTGATTTTAATTATAGCAGGTCCCTACTTACCCATAAATGCAGGTATTGCTGACAGAGGTGTCCACATTCACCCAGGAATTCAGACATCAGCCTTAGAGAGGTATTCACACAGTGTAGGTACCCATCAGATTTGAGACCGCCTTGATGTTGGCTGGTGGGCAGATAATATTTGGCCAAATTTTATGCTAAGCGTCTCATACATTTTTTCCTAATATTCCATAGCTGTATTGCTGTTCAAACTACATATATTCCACCAAAATAGCAAAAGGAAGCCAAATCCAAATAATGAATAAAATGTAAATTTTATTGAGATATGATTAAAATAATCACATAAAGATCAATAAAAATATTAAAATGAGGGTACTGCACAGAAAACACCACGACGAGAGGTAAGTATATAAAAAGTACTACTGGTGCAATCAACATGATACAATTAAATGCAAAAGAGAGTAAAGTACGAACTCATTGGAACCATTATTGTTGTATACTTAAATGGAGGTGATAGTAACCAAGTAAAGGAGCGTGAACAAAGGACATCAGTAAGCCGGTATAGGCCTGTGCAAAAAATGGCATATGACGTCTTTGAAAACGAAAATGTGGAAGGAGGAAATGAGCCGACTAGTATTACCTCAAGTGGCGGGCAGGAGGTCCCAATGAGTTCGTACTTTACTCTCTTTTGCATTTAACTGTATCATGTTGATTGCACCAGTAGTACTTTTTATATACTTACCTCTCGTCGTGGTGTTTTCTGTGCAGTACCCTCATTTTAATATTTTTATTGATCTTTATGTGATTATTTTAATCATATCTCAATAAAATTTACATTTTATTCATTATTTGGATTTGGCTTCCTTTTGCTATTTTGATGTATCACTTTTTGAAGCTTTCCTATATTTAGGCGTTCCTAATTTTGATTTACATATATTCCACATTGACATGCTTTAGCATGATAGAGTGCAACCTTATTTTGCATATTGTATATGGAGGTAGCTCCTCCTGGAGTGCACCTATTCACACTAGTCTGGATGTGCCAGTCGATAGATAGAAGATAGATGATGGATAAATAGATAGATAGATAATGGATAAATAGAGAGATACCGTAGATATAGAGACAGATAGATATACAGTAGATAGATAATCTATCTATATCTATCTATTATCTATCTGTCTATCTCTATCTCTCGCTATATCTATCTATATATCTATCTAAGATATAGATAGATATAGAGATAGATAGATAAAGAGATAGATAGATATAGAGATAGATAGATAATGGATAGATAGATAGATAATGGATAAATAGATAGATATAGAGATAGATAGCTATAGATAGATAGATAATAGATAGATACTGCAGATATAGAGATAGATATAGCTAGATATAGATAGCTATAGATAGACTATCTATATCTATCTATCTCTATATCTCTCTTTATATCTATCTACTGTATCTATTATCTATCTATATCTATCTATCTATCTATCTCTATATCTATCTATCTCTATATCTATCTCTAAGATATAGATAGATAGTAGATATAGGTAGATATAGAGATAGATAAAATATAGATAATGGATAAATAGATATAGAGATAGATTAGATAGAGAGATAGAAAGATACTGTAGATAGATATAGAGATAGATAGCGATATAGAGATAGATATAGATAGATAATAGATAGATAATAGAGAGATACAGAAGATATAGAGATAGATAGTCTATCTATCTCTATCTATCCTATATCTAGCTTGCACATGTTCACATTAGGAGGTGCTGGTCATTTTTGTTTTTTTTCTCTATTTAGTTGCTGAACACTAACTGCCTCCAGTCTGATCTTGCACCCCTACCATTGGCCTTGCAGGTGGCCGCAATCAGCTCTACCTGCCCATAAATTGTAGGCTTAGCCCGGTAGTGACATGTTTGTCCAAAATTGTAGGCTGGTGGCCCAGAAGTGGCTTATGTACGGTAGAGCAGGGACCCATCAGGGGGAGGTCACCTTGCCGTGGTTGATGGGCTTACATGAACTGGCCAATTTGTGCACTAAGAACCTTCATATTCATTTTACTGTAAGTTTAAAAAAAAAAAAAAAAACAATATTTTTGAGCATTATTATCCAAATTGAATGGTTTTAATGTGTTTCTGTGTTTTCACATGGCCTAGATTCATGCACATGTCTGCTATATTCTTTTTGTCTATATCTATCTATATCAATCTATCTCCCTATCTATCTCTATCTAAGATATAGATTGATAGATATAGAGATAGATAGAGAGAGATATAGAGATAGATAGGTATAGATCGATAGATATAGATAGAGGAGATATAGATATAGAGATATAAAAAAACAAACCACAATACTCACCTCTTCTCCTCGCTCCCACGCTGATTCAGGCGGCGGCTCTGTGTCAGGAGCTGTGCTGCCATCTGCCAGACACACAGCGGGTGCGCGTTGAAGTGACGTCATCGCGCACCGGCTGTGTGTGAGAAGCAGATGGGACTGATGGGAGAGATAGTGTCATCTGACGCTCTCTCTTCCATTACAATTGAGGGCGGCATCGGCCCTGACTTACTGCCACATAGCGGCTCCTTGGGCTGGGGGAGCTGGGGGCCCTGGTCCCCCGGCCCTAATAGTGGGCAATGTTAGCCGGCTGCTGCAGCTAACACTTTGTCACAGGCTGGAGATGCTGAAGTGAAATGACAGGGGCTCCTGCCTCCTGTCACCCGCTGCTGCTCCGCTGGCACGAGGCCCCCATAGCAGCTGCGTGGTGTGCCGTTATTAGAGACACGCCACTGGCTGGGGGCCCGTGGAGCAGCCGGGGCCCTAGGCAACTGTTGGCCCTGTTTGCCAGCATGTGCCGGGGCCCACCGGATGCCAGGGCCCACCGGAGAATCACCAAGGACACCAAATAGCCAAAATCAGGAATCAGGAAACATATGCCAATGTGTGGGCGTGAAGAGGTGTATGGGAATACACCTCCCAAAAAGACACTAGATTGGAGGTTATGTTTCGCTGTGATCATTTGGTGTTGTTGAGAAGTCTGGCCCAATCCATCCCTTGTTCATTTTTATAAGAGTCAGCCTGTCTTTATTTTGTGTTGACAGGCTAATGCGTTTATCTGTGATAATTCCACCAGCGGCACTAAACCCCGCACTGACAAAACGCTAGCGGCAGGGCAGGCCAGGCCAGGACCTCCAAGGCATAGAGAGCCAATAATTAAAAGGCACAGAGGAATCACGGAGGACGTTGGTGCGGTCAGCAAGGTACTCCCTCAGCATCTTAGAAAACATTCCAGTCCTTGTGACATTACCCCGCACCTCAGGGCCATGGCGAAGGGAGAGTCTGAGAAAACTGTCTCAGAACTTTGCCAGTGTTCCCCTGCCTCTGCTGGATTGGAGTTCTGTCTCTCTCGCCTGTAGTCTTTGGTTGTCCAACGAACTGTTATGTCTGCTGCCAGCGTTTTGAGATGTGAATTTTTTTTAATAATTCTGTAACAATGGCTCTCTGGTACTGCAGCATTTTAGTACACCTGTCTGCCATCCACGCTGAACTGACGTATGACAGTTGTGCTTGTAGTACCATTTATAGCGCATGAAAGTAGCTCATGTTCTTCCTCTTCCTCCTCTTCCTCATTGTCAACCAATCCACGTTGGGATGACATGAGGCTGGGCTGTGTTTAAGCACCCTGTTTGGTTCCTTGCTCCATGTCCTCGTGCTCCGCCTGTAATGCATCCTCTTTAATTGTGAGCAGAGAACTTTTCAGAATGCAGAGAAGCGGGATGGTGACTAATTATGACGTCATCCCTGCTCATCATCTTGGTGGACTCTTCAAAGTTTTTGAGGATGTTACATGTGTCTGACATCCATGTCCACTCCTGAGGTCTTATGTGTGGAGTCAAACCTGAATAACGACGGCCTTGTTGAATACCAGCATCAACAACTGCCCTCTTCTGCTCTTTATCCTTTCCAACATATGCAGTGTAGAGTTCCAATGCGTGGGGACATCACACACCAGTCGGTGAGCCGGAATCTGCAATCGCTGCTGAAGCACGGCAAGGGCGGCTGAAGCTGTAGTTGATTTTCTAAAATGAGCACACGCACACAGGCGGCGTACTTTCACCAGCAGATCCAGCAGCTTTTTAGAAAATGTTGAACAACGAGGTTAAGCACTTGGGCCAGACATGGTACGTGTGTCAGTTCGCCTCTCCTCAGAGCCGCCACCAGGTTCCTGCCATTGTCACACAACCATGCCTGGCTGGAGGTTCAGTGGTGTCAGCCACACATGTTAACTTAGTGTGCCGTCAGCGAGATGTACCGTCCCTGGCCACAAGCACTTGTCTACGTGTCCGTGGTTAGGTGTACTTTCCCAGTAACTGCATTGTTGAGGGCACGGGTAATGTTGTGGGACATGTGCTTGTGTAATGCCAGGACGGCACAGCAGTAGAAATAGTGGCGGCTGGGTACTGAGTACCTTGGGATGGCCGCCGCCATTAGGTTGTGGAAAGCTTCCATCTCCACGAGCCTAAAAGGCAACATTTCAAGCTCAAGCAGACGAGAAATGTGTGAATTTAGTACTGTGGCCTGTGGGGCTTTGGCTGCGTATTTCTGCTTACGTTCCAATGACTGGGGTATGGACAACTGAAGGCTGCGCTGGGACAAGGTAGTGGGCGTGATTGATGATGGTGCTATTTGACTGTGGGCAACGGCAGGTGCAGGCAGGAGGCATCTTTGCATGCACAGTGGACAGGGGATTGGCTTGCATGCACAACAGTGGAAGAAGCAGTGGTCTCACCCATAGACACTGTTCCTGGAACATGGGGTTGGGCCCACAAAAAGTCGTTGCAAATGGCCTGTTTGGGGTTAACGGCATAGTCTTTAACCCCTTTCTGCCATGAGACGTACTATCCCGTCCATGTGCCCTGGGACTTAATTCCCAGGGACGGGATAGTACGTCATAGCGATCAGCGGCACCCACGTGGTGAGCGCCGCTGTTCGCGACCGAGTGTCAGCTGATTATCACAGACCGCCCCCGACACGTTAACCCCTTGCACACCGCGATCAAACACGATCGCGGTGTACCGGGGGTTAAAAGGAAGCATTGGCAGGGAGGGGGCTCCCTCCGTGCTTCCCTGAGCCCCCCATGGCAGCGCAATGTGCAGCGCTGCTGCGGGGGGCTCCTTCCCTGCAGGCCCCTGAATCCAAAATGGCTACGGGGACCTTCGGGAGCCTGCAGGGAGCCGGCTTCCTCAGTGCCTGCAAAGCGCAGGCACGAGGAAGCCTGCTGCACTGCCTGTGACAGATCGCTGATCTGTCACAGTGATCTGTGATGTGACAGATCAGCGATCTGTCACAGGACAGTGATGTCCCACCTGGCACAATGTAATAAAGTTAAAAAAAAAAAAGTGTTAAAATAATTTTAAAAAAATTGCCAAATAAATTAGAAAAAAAAAATATTCCCCCAATAAATTCATTTTTTGGAAATAAAAAAAAAACAATAAAAGTACACATATTTGGTATCGCCGCGTCCGTAACAACCTGCCCTATAAAACTGTCCCATTAGTTAACCCCTTTAGCGAACCTCTTAAAAAATAAAAATAAAAAACGAAGCAAAAAATAATGATTTATTATCATACTGCTGAACAAAAAGTGTAATAGCGCACGATCAAAAAGACGGATATAAATATCCATGATACCGCTGAAAACGTAATCTTGTCCCGCAAAAAACGAGCCACCGTACAGCATCATAAGCAAAAAAATTAAAAAGTTAGAGCTCGCAGAATAAAGCGATGCAAAAATAATTATTTTTTATATAAAATAGTTTTCATTGCATAAAACCGACAAAACATAAAAAAAGACCTAAATGAGGTATCACTGTAACCGTACTGACCCAAAGAATAAAACCGCTTATCAATTTTATCGCACGCGGAACGGTGTAAACGCACCCCCCCAAAAGAAATTCATGAAACGCTGGTTTTTGTTCATTCTGCGTCCCAAAAATCGGAATAAAAAGCGATCAAAAAAGTCACGTTCCCGAAAATGGTACCAATAAAAACGTCAACTCGTCCCGCAAAGAATAAGACCTCACATGACTCGGTGGGTCAAAATACGGAAAAATTATAGCTTTCAATATGTGGTGATGCAAAAACTATTTGTACAATAAAAAGCGTCTTTTAGCGTGCGACAGCTGCCAAACATAAAAACCGCCATAAATAGTAAATCAAACCCCCCGTTATCACCCCCTGAGTTAGGGAAAAATAATAAAATTAAAAGAAAATGCATTTATTTCCATTTTCCCATTAGAGTTAGGGCTAGGGTTAGGGCTGAGATTAGGGTTAGTGGTGTGTTGGGGTTAGGGTTGGAGTTAGAATTGGGGGTTTCCACTGTTTGGGCACATCAGGTGCTCTCCAAATGCAACATGGCGTCTGATCTCAATTCCAGCCAATTCTGAGTTGAAAAAGTCAAATGGTGCTCCTTCCCTTCCAAGCTCTGCCATGCGCCCAAACAGTGTTTTACCCCCACATATGGGGTATCAGCCTACTCAGGATAAATTGCAAATCAACTTTTGGGGTCAAATTTCTCCTGTTACCCTTAGGAAAATAAAAAATTGGGGGCAAAAATATCAATTTTGTGGAAAAAAATGATCTTTTTATTTTCATGCCCGAGCGTTATAAACTTCTGTGAAGCACTTGGGGGTTCAAAGTGCTCACCACATATCTACATACATTCCGTGGGGGGTCTAGTTTCCAAAATGGGGTCACTTGTGGGGAGTTTCAATAGTTTAGGTACATCAGGGGCTCTCCAAACGCACATGACACCCGCAGACCATTCCATCAAAGTCTACATTCAAAACGTCACTACTTCCCTTCCGAGACCCGACGTGTGCCCATACAGCAGTTTTCTCCCACATATGGGGTAACAGCGTACTCAGGACAAATTGGACAACAACTTTTGGGGTCCAATTTCTCCTGTTACCCTTGGGAAAATAAAAAAATTGGACTAATTGATCATGTTTGTGGAAAAAATACGATTTTTTTATTTTCACGCCCGGGCGTTATAAACTTCTGTGAAGCACTGGAGGGGTCAAAGTGCTCACCACACATCTAGATAAGTTCCTTGGGGGGTCTAGTTTCCAAAATGGTGTCATTTGTGGGGGTTTTCCACTGTTTTGGTACATCAGGGGCTCTCCAAACGCGACATCGTGTCCGATCTCAATTCCAGTCAAAAACGTAAAATGGCGTTGCTTCCCTTCCGACCTCTGCCATGCGCCCAAATAGTGATTTACCCCCACATGTGGGGTATCAGCGTACTCAGGACAAATTGCACAATAACTTTTAGGGTCTGTTACCCTTGGGAAAATAAAAATTGGGGGTGAAAAGATCATTTTTGTGGAAAAAATATGATTTTTTAATTGTACCGCTGTACGTTATAAACTTCTGTGAAGCCCTTGTGGGTTCAAAGTTCTCACCACATATCTAGATAAGTTCCTTGGGGGGTCTAGTTTCCAAAATGGGGTCACTTGTGGGGGGTTTCCACTGTTTACATACATCAGGGGCTCTCCAAACGTGACATGGCGTCTGATCAGAATTCCAGCCAATTTTGCATTGAAAAAGTCAAACGGCGCTCCTTCCCTTCTGAGCTCAGCCATGCGCCGAAACAGTGGTTCCCCCCACATATCAGGTATCAGCGTACTCAGGACAAATTGCACAATAAATTTTGCAGTCCAATTTCTCCTGTTACCCTTAGTAAAATAAAAAAAATTGAACCTGAAGTATTTTTTTTGTGAAAAAAAGTAAAATGTTCATTTTTTTTTAAATATTCAAAAAATTCCTGGGACGCACCTAAAGGGTTAATAAACTTTTTGAATGTGGTTTTGAGCACCTTTAGGGGTGCAGTTTTTAGAATGGTGTCACTTTTGTGTATTTTCTATCATATAGACCCCTCAAAGTGGCTTCAAATGTGATGTGGTCCGTAAAAATAAAATGGTGTTGCAAAAATGAGAAATCGCTGGTCAATTTTTAACCCTTATAACTTCCTAACAAAAAAAAATGTTGGTTCCAAAATTGTGCTGATGTAAAGTAAACATGTGGGAAATGTTATTTATTAAGTTTTTTTGTGTGCCGTATCTCTGTGATTTAAGGGCATAAAAATTCAAAGTTGGAAAATTGCGAAATTTTCAAAATTTTCACCAAATTTCCGTTTTTCTCACAAATAAACACAAGTTATTTGAATGAAATTTTTCCACTAACATGAAGTACAATATGTCACGAGAAAACAATGTCAGAATCACCGGGATCCATGGAAGCGTTTCAGAGTTATTACCTCATATAGGGACAGTGGTCAGAATTGTAAAAAATGGCCCGGTCATGAACGTGCAAACCACCCTTGGGGCTTAAGGGGGTTAAAAAATAACCAGACTTGGGAAGAACTAACAGTGGGAAAGGCTACGCCTCCCTTCCCCTGTGTGCTGCTGTCCTCACTGTGCATGTCCTCCTGCCAGGTTGGGTCAGTTACTATATCATCCACCACCTCATATGACTTCCACTTCCGCACCTTGGTCCTTCTCCTGACTTTCTGGCAATTGTGTTTCATTATCGTCCACCTCTTGTAACCGTGGCTGCTCAAATATTTGTGCATCGCTACATGGAATCTCATCTCGCCCCGCTTCAAGTGGACCAGGCGAGAGGCACGAATCTATAAATGGAAAACTTAACAGCTCTTCAGAGTGTCCGAGTGTGGGATCAGTTGTCTCCGAGCACTCAGCATGCTGGGAGGAAGGAGGATTAGGGTGAGGAATATGTGGTCCAGATTCACGGCTACACAATCTTGACCGTGTGGAAGACAGGGGGCTTGTGGTGGTGGATAAGTAACTGGAAGTATTATCCGCTATCCAACCAACAACCTTTTCACACTGTTCTGTCTTCAATAGTGCTGTCTTGCTGAGGTCCCCTAGGACTTCGGACACTAAGGTCCAGCGAGAAGTTGTGGGTGTTTTTGGTGGTCCAATTTCAGCTTGCCCACGGCCTCAGCATGCACCATCAACATCACATCCACTTCCCCGTCCCTTGCCACGTGCCTTGCCCATTGTAAATGGACTAGAATATTATACACGTTCAATACAAATGACTGAATTGGGAGCGAACTTGTGTGTGATACGTGTGCGGGAAAACCACACTTTAACCCCTTCACCCCCAAGGGTGGTTTGCACGTTCATGACCGGGCCAATTTTTACAATTCTGACCACTGTACTTTTATGAGGTCATAACTCTGGAACGCTTCAATGGATCCCGGTGATTCTGACATTGTTTTCTCGTGATATATTGTACTTCATGTTAGTGGTAAAATTTCATTCAAATAACTTGCGTTTATTTGTGAGAAAAACGGAAATTTGGCGAAAATTTTGAAAATTTCGCAATTTTCCAACTTTGAATTTTTATGCCCTTAAATCACAGAGATATGGCACCCAAAAATCTTGATAACTAACATTTCCCACATGTTTACTTTACATCAGCACAATTTTGGAACCAAATTTTTTTTTTGTTAGGAAGTTATAAGGGTTAAAAGTTGACCAGCGATTTCTCATTTTTACAACACCATTTTATTTTTACGGACAACATCACATTTGAAGCCACTTTGAGGGGTCTATATGATAGAAAATACCCAAAAGTGACACCATTCTAAAAACTGCACCCCTTAAGGTGCTCAAAATCACATTCAAGAAGTTTATTAACCCTTTAGGTGCGTGACAGGAATTTTTTTGAACATTTAAAAAAAAATGAACATCTAACTTTTTTTCACAAAAAAAAATACTTCAGGTTCAATTTTTTTTATTTTACCAAGGGTAACAGGAGAAATTGGACTGCAAAAGTTATTGAGCAATTTGTCCTGAGTACGCTGATACCTGATATGTGGGGGGGACGACTGTTTCGGCGCATGGCAGAGCTCAGAATGGAAGGAGCGCCGTTTGACTTTTTCAATGCAAAATTGGCTGGAATTCAGATCGGACGCCATGTCACGTTTGGAAAGTCCCTGATGTACCTAAACAGTGGACACCCCCTACAAGTGACCCCATTTTGGAAACTAGACCCCCCAAAGAACTTATCTGGATATGTGGTGAGAACTTTAAGCCCACAAGGGCTTTACAGAAGTTTATAACGTACAGCGGTACAATTAAAAAATCATATTTTTTCCACAAAAATGATCTTTTCACCCCAATTTTTATTTTCCCAAGGGTAACAGGACCCTAACAGTTATTGTGCAATTTGTCCTGAGTATGCTGATACCCCACATGTGGGGGTAAACCACTATTTGGGCGCATGGCAGAGCTCGGAAGGGAAGCAGCGCCATTTGACGTTTTTGGCTGGAATTGAGATCGGACATCATGTCGCGATTGGAAAACCCCTGATGTACCAAAACAGTGGAAACCCCCCACAAATGACACCATTTTGGAAACTAGACCCCCTAAGGAACTTATCTAGATGTGTGGTGAGAACTTTGAACCCCCAAGGGATTCACAGAAGTCTATAACATAAAGTCGTACAATTAAAAAATCATATTTTTTCCACAAAAATTATCGTTTCACCCTCAATTCTTATTTTTCCAAGGGTAACAGGACACTAAAAGTTATTGTGCAATTTGTCCTGAGTACGCTGATACCCCACATGTGGGGGTAAACCACTATTTGGGCGCATGGCAGAGCTCGGAAGGGAAGCAGCGCCATTTGACGTTTATGGCTGGAATTGAGATCGGACACCATGTCGCGATTGGAAAACCCCTGATGTACCTAAACAGTGGAAACCCCCCACAAATGACACCATTTTGTAAACTAGACCCCCCAAGGAACTTACCTAGATGTGTGGTGAGCACTTTGAACCCCCCAGTGCTTCACAGAAGTTTATAACGCCCGGGCGTGAAAATAAAAAATTCGTATTTTTTCCACAAACATGATCTTTTAGTCACCATTTTTTTATTTTCCCAAGGGTACCAGGAGAAATTGGACCCCAAAGGTTGTTGTCTAATTTGTCCTGAGTATGCTGATACCCCATATGTGGGAGAAAACTACTGTATAGGCACACGTCGGGGCTCGGAAGGGAAGTAGTGACGTTTTGGAATGCAGACTTTGATGGAATGGTCTGCGGGTGTCATGTTGCCTTTGGAGAGCCCCTAATGTACCTAAACAGTGGAAACCCCCCACAAATGACCCCATTTTGAAAACTAGACCCCCTAAGGAACTTATCTAGATGTGAGGTGAGCACTTTGAACCCCCAAGGGCTTCACGGAAGTTTATAATGCCCGGGCATGAAAATAAAAAAATCGTATTTTTTCCACAAACATGATCAATTAGTCCCCAATTTTTTCATTTTCCCAAGGGTAACAGGAGAAATTGGACCCCAAAAGTTGTTGTCCAATTTGTCATGAGTACGCTGACACCCCATATGTGGGAGAAAACTACTGTATGGACACACGTCGGGGCTCGGAAGGGAAGCAGTGACGTTTTGGAATGCAGACTTTGATGGAATGGTCTGCGGGTGTCATGTGCGTTTGGAGAGCCCCTGATGTACCTAAACTATTGAAACTCCCCAGAAGTGACCCCATTTTGGACACTAGACCCCCCACGGAACTTATCTAGATGTGTGGTGAGCACTTTGAACCCCCAAGTGCTTCACAGAAGTTTATAACGCTCGGACGTGAAAATAAAAAAATCATTTTTTTCCACAAAAATGATATTTTTGCCCCCAATTTTTTATTTTCCTAAGTGTAACAGGAGAAAATGGACTCCAAAAATTGTTTTGCAATTTTTCCTGAGTAGGCTGATACCCTACATGTGGGGGTAAAACACTTTTTGGGCGCATGTCAGAGCTTGGAAGGGAAGGAGCACCATTTGACTTTTTCAACTCAGAATTGGCTGGAATTGAAATCAGACGCCATGTTGCATTTGGAGAGCCCCTGATGTGCCCAAACAGTGGAAACCCCCAATTCTAACTCCAACCCGAACCCCAACACACCCCTAACCCTAATCTCAGCCCTAACCCTAACCCTAGCCCTAGCCCTAACCCTAGCCCTAGCCCTAACCCTAGCCCTAACCCTAACCCTAGCCCTAACCCTAACCGTAATGGAAAAATGGAAATAAATACATTTTTTTTATTTTATTATTTTTCCCTAACTAAGGGGCTGATAATGGGGGGTTTGATTTACTATTTATGGCGGTTTTTATGTTTGGCGGCTGTCGCACGCTAAAAGACGCTTTTTATTGTAAAAATAGTTTTTGCATCACCACATATTGAGAGCTATAATTTTTCCGTATTTTGACCCACTGAGTCATGTGAGGTCTTATTTTTTGCGGGACGAGTTGGCGTTTTTATTGGTACCATTTTCGGGCACGTGACATTTTTTGATCGCTTTTTATTCCGATTTTTGGGACGCAGAATGAACAAAAACCAGCGTTTCATAGATTTCTTTTGGGGGGTGCGTTTACACCGTTCCGCGTGCGGTAAAATTGATAAAGCGGTTTTATTCTTCGGGTCAGTACGGTTACAGCGATACCTCATTTAGGTCATTTTTTTATGTTTTGGCGCTTTTATGCAATGAAAACTATTTTATATAAAAAAGAGTTATTTTTGCATCGCTTTATTCTGCGAGCTATAACTTTTTTATTTTTTCGCTGATGATGCTGTGTGGCGACTCGTTTCTTGCGGGACAAGATAACGTTTTCAGCGGTACCATGGATATTTATATGCGTCTTTTTGATCGCGCGTTGTTACACTTTTTGTTTGGCGGTATGATAATAAATCATTATTTTTTGCTTCGTTTTTTATTTTTATTTTTTAAGGGGTTCGCTAAAGGGGTTAACTAATGGGACAGTTTTATAGGGCAGGTCGTTACGGACGCGGCGATACCAAATATGTGTACTTTTATTGTTTTTTTTTTTTATTTTCAAAAAATGGATTTATTTGGGGGAATATTTTTTTTTTTTTGTAATTTATTTGGCGATTTTTTTTAAATTATTTTAACACTTTTTTTTAATTTTTTTTTTACTTTATTAAATAGTCCCAGGTGGGACATCACTGTTCTGTGACAGATCGCTGATCTGTCACATCACAGATCACTGTGACAGATCAGCGATCTGTCACAGGCAGTGCACAAGGCTTCCTCATGCCTGCGCTTTGCAGGCACTGAGGAAGCCAGCTTCCTGCAGGCCCCCGTCGCCATCTTGGATTCGGGGGCCTGCAGGAAAGGAGCCCCCGGCAGCAGCGCTGCACATTGCGCTGCCGTGGGGGGCTCAGGGAAGCATGGAGGGAGCCCCCTCCCTGCCGATGCTTCCCTTTAACCCCCGGTACACCGCGATCATGTTTGATCGCGGTGTGCAAGGGGTTAACGTCTGACACATTGTGCCGGGTGTCAGCTGTGATAATCAGCTGACACCCGGCCGCGATCAGCGGCGCTCACCACATGGGCGCCGCTGATCGCGGTAGACGTACTATCCCGTCTATGGGCATAGGGGCCCGGGTCCCATGGATGGGATAGTACGTCTGATGTCAGGAAGGGGTTATACTATCTGAACTGTAGTTAAAAATGTTGTTTTATGTTATCAAATTGGTGTCAATAAGTACGGTAACAGACTGCAAAAACACTAGAATATGTGGGCCTAAAATGGCCAAATTTGTTGCACAGATAGATGAGGCCTGGCACGGAGATACAACACTGCCAAATATGTGGCCTGTTTCATTTTTAAATGCAAAAAATTGCTGAATATAACTAGAGTGACAGACAGGAAAACACTGGCATATCGGCCTAAAATGCCCAAACTTGGAAAACGCAGATATAAGAGGCCTGGCACGGAGATACCACACTGCCAAATAGGTGGCCTGATTATTTAAAAAAAAAAGCAAAATAGTGCTGTATATAACTAGAGTGACAGACAGCAAAAAAAATGGAATTTAAGCCTAAAATGCCCAAATTTTTAGCACACGGATGTATGATGCGTGTCACAGATATACCACACTGTAAAATATGTGGTCTGTATGTATGTTTTGGGGCTTCAGCAAAATGGTGTCAAGAAATTGTGCAAGACACTAAAAAAAAATTCTACTCTACCATACCACATAAAAATTAAATATTTCTCTGCGCACTCAAAAGTGATTTTTGGGACCCCTTTAGGGTCTGTGCACACGGTGCGGTTTCTACTGAAAAAAAAAAAAGCAGCATGTCACTTCTTTTGTGCGGTTTTGCTGCAGTTTTCCACCTGCTCCATTCTACAAATCTGCAGGTGGAAAACCGCACAAAAACGGCAGTAAAACCACACAAAAAAAGGAAGAAATCCGCAGGAAAAATGCAGGTCATTTGACCTGCGGATTTAGTAAAATCCGTGCGGAAAAATCCGCGGGAAGATCTGCACCGTGTGCACATAGCCTTAAAATTGCTGGATTTTCATGCTGTGCTAGGAAAAGCATCTGGCTGTATTGTGCAGTGTCAAAAAGCAAATGGAGTAAAAAAAAAGGGCTCTGGATTGCTTTGCAATAAAATAATCTATTAACCTGACAAAAAAAAATGTCCTAGCCAATTATACCTGGGGCTAGGTATATACAGTCATTATGTGCTATAGATAGCAGCAGCAGACAGTAATGGAATGGACCCTCTTGATGTATGCAATGATACCTATGTACACACATACAGTGCCTGCAGGCCTTGCACTAATATTATTATTATTTATTGTTATAGCGCCATTTATTCCATGGCGCTTTACATGTAAGGAGGGGTATACATAATAAAAACAAGTACAATAATGTTAAACAATACGAGTCATGACTGGTACAGGATGAGAGAGGACCCTGCCCGCGAAGGCTCACAATCTACAAGGGATGGGTGAAAATACAGTAGGCGAGGGTAGAGCTGGTCATGCAGCGGTTTGGTCGATTGGTGGTTACTGCAAGTTATAGGCTAATATGTATAGAGCGACGTACTCTCCCCTGTCTACCTAACTTCAACCTACAGTGCTGTGCAAATTAATTAGGACAAAGCATTTTTTTAAGTTAAATCGTAAGTTGGTTACCAGTCAGTGATTCAAACCAGTTTTAACTGCTTTGAACAGGCGCTCACACCTGTTCAAAGCAGTTAAAACTGGTTTGAATCACTGATTGGTAACCAACTTATGATTTAACTTAAATAAATGCTGTCCCAATTAATGTGCACAGCACTGTATATACTGCGGAATTAGTCCTCAGAAGGACTGTTGGTTTAGCTGGATTTGAGTAGTTTAGGATGGTAGACCCCACACTGACGAAGAAATCCCCAAATCTGACCCTATCTCAGCAGCAGCTCTCCCTACACTATCTCAATCTGGAGCTGAATGCGCCAAGCAGGGCGGCGTCAGGACTCATACCCCTGATGATGCTGTGCGGCCAGCCAATCACTGCACGACCACAACAAAGATGGCTGCGGCGTTTCATTGCCTGACGGACAATCCCTGCATCGTGATTGGGTCTCTAAAGTCTGCCAAAAATGCTGGGTGGAGACCCAAGTTCCCACCAAGTAATCCCGGAAATGCTCGGTGCTCGCCGAGTACTCAGAGTACAGTGATACTTGGGCGAGTACCGAGTAGTGGTGAGCACGTTCGCTCATCAATATTGATAACCAGCCTTGCTGAAGCTGACAGCTGAGGGTTGCAGCCCCTAGCTGTGAGTTTTGCCTGGATGGTTGAAGAAAATAGGGGGGAACCCACGTCGGGATTTTCATTCATTTATTTCTTTAGATCGCAGGCGGCGGTTGAGGAAAACCCCAATCATCCGCTCTTGCTGTCACTGTTATTAGCGGCAGCAAATGTCGGATGATATCCCAAAAGCCCCCACCTGCTGTCATGATTGTGACTTTAATATAACTCTCATCATTCTCCCCTTCACCACCTGCCGCCGGGGAACAGCGCTTACTGTAGCGCTTCTTCCCCGGCGTCCGTCCGTGTGGTACTGATGCGGCACATGGTTGCCACAAATGTGCCGCACGTGTTACACACGGACACGGATATCTCCGGTGCCAATTTTTCCAGTACTGGAAATATTAGGACGTGTGAAAGAGGCCTTAGTCTGTGACCTCCCATAAGCTCAGAACACTTCTCTCCTGAAGTACTCTATGCTGCAGGCGACCTAGATCTGTCTAGTGTGTAACTTACAGTCAGCTACTTTGTAAAAGATCAGCGAACTCCACGTCTGAAATACTCTGTGCTGCTAAAATGTCTTTCTGCTTCCAAACTTTCAGTTTCTGCCCTCCCACAAGATCTGCACACATCATTTCTGAAATCCTCTGTGCTGCTGTGGACATTCTGCCCTTCTCTGAGACAACATTCTAAGGGGACAGTTACACTGCTGTATAACAATGCAATACTTGGACTGGCCGAGCTGCCACTTCTGGGTCAGGAGAGTCACTGGCCGGTCCGAGCATTGTGTAGGAGGGTGGATTGACCTATGGACCTGTCTGATGCAGAAAGAAAATGTAAAAGATGATGTGTACTATGCTTTATTCTGATTTGAATATATATGTGTGGGATAACAGCTGAAGTAAAGGACAATGTAGTACCGGATTTTGGCCACAAGATGGAGACAGAGAGTAGTGAGAAAAGGACTCAATGACAGCTTTAGGCAATGTGCACACGTTGCGGAATTGCAGCGGAAATTTCTGCGGGAATTCCGTAATTCCATTCCGCGGGAAATATGCAAGAAAACCACATTTTAATTCCCGCCTATTTCCCACGGAAAAACTAGCGATTTAAGATAAGATAATCCTTTAATCGTCCCACCATGGCGAAATTCAGAATTACTGCAAGCTAATCAGTAATTAGCTTGCAGAATGCTAGCGTTTTCCAAATGATCTGTAGCATCGCTTGGAGAACTGATTGACAGGTTGGTCACACTCGTCAAACATAGTGTTTGACGAGTGTGACCAACTTTTTACTATTGAGGCCGCATATAGCATCAGTAGTAAAAGATAGAATGTAAAAAATAATAAAACAAAATAAAAAATCGTGTTTTCTCACCTCCCGGCGTCCTGTGCAGCATTCCTGCTAATCGCGATGCTCCCAGCAGGTCCCGTTCCCAGTGATGCATTGCGACAATGACCTTTGATGATGTCGTGGTGGTAACGTCATCAAAGGTCATTGTCGCAATGCATCACTGGGAACGTTACCTGCCGGGAGCATCGCTGAGGCCTGGTGACGCTGCGAGGGACTTCAGGAGGTGAGAATATGACGATTTTTTTATTTTAATTCTATTTTTTACAGGGATATGGCACCCAGAGCCTGGAAGAGAATCTCCTCTCCTCCACACCGTGGGTACCATCCGCAAATGTTCCGCTTACCTTTCCGCATGTGGCTGTGCGGGAAAATCCGCACACATAGGAATGCATTGTTCTGCTTACTTTCCGCATGTGGCTGTGCCCATCAGTGCGGATTTTCCCGCGATTCCGCACAAAGAATGAGCATGCTGCGTATTTTTCCGCGATGCAATTCCGCCGCGGAAAAATCTGCAGCATTAGCACAGCATGTGCTTTTTTTTTTGCGTTTTCGCTGCAAAATCGCGCGTTTAAAATCGTCGCGAAAACGCAAAAAAAGCTACGTGTGAACACAGCCTTAGGCTAGGGTAACCGCAGAGTCATGGTGGGCGGAGTCACGGGACAGGGAAGGGGATTTCCAGAAGGAGGAAATAAAAGGAAGGAGAGTCCCAGGGGCAGGGCAGATACCCAGGAGGCGACAAAAGGGAGAAGACGGAGGGAAGACGAGCTCAGGAAAGAAAGAGAAGAGAGATGGAGACTCGGAGAGGGGTGGCCATGAGAGGACAGCTGCAGGTCAGGAAGACACTGACTAACGGAGGCCTGGGGTACCGGACGGCTGGACACTGAAGGAGCAGTAAGTGTTGCAGAGGGCAGAATAAGCCAGGGGGAAGCGCTGTGGCCGTGGGCCTAATGGCAGCCACGGTGAAGGAGCCCGTAGGGATTTTGCCAACAGGAGCAGGAGGGAGGTTGACGGGTACCCGGGCCTAGGGGCAGAAGCTGTCGTGTTTGCTGCGGATGTCAAGAGGACACCCAATAAAGTTTGGACCTGGTTGAAAGAGCTTCTGTGTCTGTCGTCAGTCCGTCTCGTGGCCGAAAGGGACCACCCCCCAGTCGGCACACATACTACAATTGCATCATGATCTTTGTCGGACTTTCCCTTAGGCTTCATTCACATGTCACTTTTGCATCAGTATTTGGATGTCAGAACCAGGATACCTCCAAAACGCAGACATGTGTCAATCTTTCAATTATAGTTTTCCTCTTAAAATTCCACTCCTGGCTCTGGCATACAAATACTGATGCAAAAATCTGATGTGTGAGGCCTCAGATGGATATACAGTATAGAAATGCATGAAATCAAAAGAACTGGAGCACAAATCCATATAAATGCCATTGTGAAGCGCCAACTACAGGTGGCATCTACAGCACATTCTACATACATCCAGTAAATAATATAAATCCCCGAGTTGTCTTCTTCTATTCGGACGATAGTTCCAGTGATATGATGGAGGGAGAAATTACTGGGGTGGTCCCAGAATAGAAAATGATCTACAGGTTACTCATCGCTGGGGTCCGATCGCTGAGAGCCCCCAACATCCATAGAGTGGGACTCAGTATCTCAAACACAACGGGAGCAAACAGACCCCTAGAAAATGAATGGAGTATGCAAATGTGACAACATATAATGGGATTAGATACACAGCTCAGCAGACAGTATCACACAGGATAGGATTAGATACACGGCTCAGCAGACTGTATCACACAGGATAGGATTAGATACACGGCTCATCAGACAGTATCACACAGGATAGGATTAGATACACAGCTCAGCAGACTGTATCACACAGGATAGGATTAGATACACGGCTCAGCAGACAGTATCACACAGGATAGGATTAGATACACGGCTCATCAGATAGTATCACACAGGATAGGATTAGATACACAGCTCAGCAGACTGTATCACACAGGATAGGATTAGATACACGGCTCAGCAGACTGTATCACACAGGATAGGATTAGATACACGGCTCATCAGACAGCTCAGCAGACAGTATCACACAGGATAGGATTAGATACACGGCTCATCAGACAGTATCACGCAGGATAGGATTAGATACACAGCTCAGCAGACTGTATCACACAGGATAGGATTAGATACACGGCTCAGCAGACTGTATCACACAGGATAGAATTAGATACATGGCTCATCAGATAGTATCACACAGGATAGGATTAGATACACAGCTCAGCAGTCAGTATCACACGATAGGATTAGATACACGGCTCAGCAGACTGTATCACACAGGATAGGATTAGATACACGGCTCAGCAGACTGTATCACACAGGATAGGATTAGATACACGGCTCAGCAGACTGTGTGAGACGGAGAAATGAAATTATTTCCAGAAAAATCTTCACGGAGATATCTGACTTCTTCGGTATTGTACATTTCTGGGTGACTTCATTAGTTTCTCATCACTTTACTAGTTCGCTTATCTCTGAGCCGGGAGTCGTTGTTGTCACTGTAGAGACTCCTCCCCCGTTGTTATGGTGACGGCTGCCATTTATCGCTTCGCCTTCTTTTCTCTGTGTCAGTATGATCCTTCGCGGCCGCTGTCTATGACGTATATCCGGTGATAGAGCAGCGGCAGACATGGTGAGTGAGCAGGTTTTACTCCGGGAACTGGGAGATTAACCGGCAATGACTTATGTTTACGTATACACCGTCCGTATCCCCTACAGTGTATACATACACTGATGTTACATTCACCCCCCGTATACACTAATGGTACGTACACCCCCCGTATACACTGATGGTATATACACCCCCCGTATACACTGATGGTATATACACCGATATATACACCCCCTGTACACACTGATGGTTTATACACCCCCCGTACACACTGATGGTTTATACACCCCCCGTACACACTGATGGTTTATACACCCCCCGTACACACTGATGGTATATATACCGATATATACACCCCCTGTATACACTGATGGTATATACACCCCCCGTACACACTGATGGTTTATACACCCCCCGTACACACTGATGGTTTATACACCCCCCGTACACACTGATGGTTTATACACCCCCCGTACACACTGATGGTTTATACACCCCCCGTACACACTGATGGTATATACACCGATATATACACCCCCTGTATACACTGATGGTTTATACACCCCCCGTACACACTGATGGTATATACACCGATATATACACCCCCTGTATACACTGATGGTATATACACCCCCCGTACACACTGATGGTTTATACACCCCCTGTACACACTGATGGTTTATACACCCCCCGTACACACTGATGGTTTATACACCCCCCGTACACACTGATGGTTTATACACCCCCCGTACACACTGATGGTTTATACACCCCCCGTACACACTGATGGTATATACACCGATATATACACCCCCCGTACACACTGATGGTATATACACCGATATATACACCCCCTGTATACACTGATGGTTTATGCACCCCCCGTACACACTGATGGTATATGCACCCCCCGTACACACTGATGGTATATGCACCCCCCGTACACACTGATGGTATATGCACCCCCTGTATACACTGATGGTATATGCACCCCCTGTATACACTGATGGTATATGCACCTCCTGTATACACTGATGGTATATGCACCCCCTGTATACACTGGTGATATGTGTACGCCTCCCCTCCCCCTTGTATACCCTGGTGATGCGTACTCCCCCTTGTACCTTTGTACACCCTGTTGATGCGTTCGGCCCGCCTTGTACACCCTGTTGATGCGTTTGCCCCGCCTTGTACACCCTGGTGTGTTTACACCCCCCCCATGTAATGCGTAATGCCCCCCCCTTGTACAGTACACTCTGGTGATGCGTGCGCCCCCTCCTTGTACACCCTAGTCATGCATACGCCCCCTCCTTGTACACTCTGGTGATGTGTACGCCCCCGTCGTATAAACTAATCAATAATCCATTATTTTAACTGTTCCTTTCTTATTGTTATCCTCTGTGACTGATTACAGAACATATATAAATGTGAATGGTTGTTTATTCCAAGCCCTTGTATGCAGCGTTTTTCTCTGGCAAGGATTTTTTCAAGTTTAAAAGGGCCCATTGCCAGAGCCTCAGTGACGTGTACTCGGGTTTGGAATAAATATAACTTTTCACATTTTTTAATTGGGAGTACTGCCATTATTCATTGTGTGGGTATGTATTAAGGGTCTGGCCCCCGTATCAGTAACCATTTCCCTTCCACATACGACCATTTGCCGTTCTCCATCCCTGTGCTCTAATTGTCGCTTCCCTTAATGATTCCCTCAATTGTCACCACTTCCATCACATATACAGTAGTGCCTGTCCCGATGCTGTCCCCCCTAACATTGTCAGCCACTGTGCCCATCTATAACAGCCTCTACCCATTACACTGCCCATCGCCCCGGCATCACTCGTTTTTCTGGAACTTGGAGTATTTCTCATCTTGGTGACGGAGGCTCATTGGACGTATTGGGCGTTATACAGGGCACGACCTATGAACTCTGCTGAGCTCTGTCCGTTACCACGGCATGCACCCTTATAATGTCTCTGAACCAAACTGTTCCCTTCTGTGATTTTCAGGGTCAAAGTCAGAGTGGAGGACATGGCCCTGGAGGAGGGAAGAAGGATGACAAGGTGAGTCGCAGACCCTCGCCCCACATTGCTCCTGGGTATAACTCCTGTCATTCTGCTGTAAGCTTCATCGTATCCTGTGATCTCGGCTACATGGCTGATCCCAGGGATCTCGGAGAAAGGGCCAACTCTGCTGTGTGGCTGTGAATAGAACATTAGTGACACAATGACTGCCATTTCCTATAGATATTAAAGGGCCGGTCCAGTCTTATTATAAAACAAGAAAGACTGATTTACGAAAGTTCTGGAAAACTTTTATAACTAGTCTGTTTCAGTTCCTCACAGTTTACAGGACCCCTGCTTGCTGTCAATGAGTGACACACTCCAAAGGGTTTGCTGCTGTTTCATTTTATTTAGGTCATGATACATTTTTGGTGCCGATTGGTCACAGATCATTGTCTCCACTGGATACATTGTAACGGGATTTCAGGCACAATAATTGACAGCAAGAAGAGATCTTGAACCTGGTGAAGAATGTCTTTTATAAAGCTGAAGAACTTACAAGTGATCGAGAATTAGACACGTTCATCGTCTATAGTAGTTTTATAGTCGTATAGCCACTGTTTCCAGGAGTAGGAAAGTACGTAGGTGAATGTATGCTGGATTACTGAAATCTCTCCATATTGATATAGACCCCACATGTGCCGCCTCTTACTATGTGTTGACAATTTTTTTTTTGTTTGTTTGTTTTTTCTAACATGAAAGGACAAGAAGAAGAAGTACGAGCCGCCCGTCCCCACCAGAGTCGGCAAGAAGAAAAAGAAGACGAAGGGTCCGGATGCCGCCAGTAAACTCCCATTAGGTGAGATCTGAACTTCTGTCACTGCATCTTCTTGTCCAGAGGAAAACTCCAGACAGCAGGCTTCCTTAAAGGGATCCTCCAGCACATCAGGAGTTGAAAAATGCTGCTAACAATGGGGCATGTGCAGTTATCGGCCCGGCAGGGATCCTGAAATTGTCATATCCATTAAAATAGAGCACATGCACGAGACTTGGCAAGTGGCCTTGGACTACGTGCCTACAGCGCCCCCCCCCCCCCACTGTCCATTGCAGAAGGGAGAGGCATATACTCCCTTTAATGACCTTCATATTTTTATTCCTTCAATGTCTGATCGGTAGAAGGTTCAACTTCTGGGACTCTACAATTCTAAAAACAGTGTTGCTCATCAGTGCCATTGGCACCATCGCTCCCCATCGTGCACACCTGGCTTGCCATTTCTATAGGTTTTAATCTCTTTGGAGGAAGGAGCTGGTACCCCCTCATCAGGAATCAGTAATCATAATTAAGTAAGATGTTATTTGTGAAAATCCCTTTAATGCTTGTAGTCATAAATGCCATAATGCAGCAAATATAAAGGTTTGGCCAGGATTAGAAAAAGGGCGCCTCACCTGTTCAAAGGTTGTGTTTGGTATTGCAGCAAAGCGCCATTCACTTTAACATGGAACCCATGAACAGCAGCCATGTGCAACCTCTTTAACATCTGTCCTCAGTTGTGTAATAAAGCCTTAACTCCTTCCTGACATGCGCAGCACATTTACTGCTCTGCAGGAGGTGCGTTCCCGCAAAGAGCAGTATATGTACGGCGTTGCCATTTCCAGGCATCACGCGGTGATACGATGGCTGCTATCCCTGACAGCAGACCATCCCTGCACTGCCCCCCTACAACGTCGATCGCTCTGATTGGCTGGTCACAGCAATGTGACAAAGTTAATAAAAAAAAAAAAGTGACATGCTGTGATCGGTGCTGTGTGACACAGCACCAATCACAGCCATCACAATGGGTGTGGTGAGTGCGATGTCAGCTCACCTGATTGGCTGAACAATAGTTTCTGGCTAATCAGCGCCAAAAGGACTAATCAAAATTAGCAATCACCGCTCTTTGTCTCAGATTTGGCGTGCAGAGCGGTTCTCCAGCCCCTCTGTGTCACCTGAGTAAAAGAATACATTGGTGGCCAGTGCTAATCCTCCCTGCGATCTGCCTCCAAGTGCTCCTTCTCCGGAGTGAGCCTCCTGGGATCTGATGTCTGTGCTGTGTGCTGCCTGCTGTGTGACACACTGTGATTATAGCAGTACCCCCTCCCATCCCCTTCCAATTGAATTTTTAGAGCACTTTTTTGCGCTTTGTTTTTCGTGTGCGTCTTGCGCAGAGCAAGGGAATCTGAAAGGACACAACGTACCATTGTGAAACCTGACCTTTGCATTAAGAATTGCTTAAAAACGTACCACTCATCCGCAAATTAATAAAAATTTGTTTTTACCCTGACAAAACACACTTTTATAATCTGATGTACCCCGCACAACACCACATTATAAATTCATACACCAGTAAAACCAAAAGAATTATAATCATTACTATAAAACTATGCCTCTAGATAAATTCCTTCAGGGGTGTAGTTTCCAAAATGGGGTCACTTGTGGCAGATTTCCACTGTTTAGGCACATCAGGGGCTCTGCAAACCCAACATGACGCCAGCAGACCATTCCTTGAAAGTCTGCAATCCAAAACGTCACTGCCTTCCTTCCGAGCTGTGCCATGCGCCCAAACAGTGGTTTTCCCCCACATATGGGTGTATTGTAATGAATAAGAAAATGCTCACACAAGAATTGAATTTACTTAAATTGATTTACTTCATATGAATCAGAAAACAAGCATTAACATACATTACAGTGTTAAGGGAGAAAATCCTTCAATCTGCGTCCATCGCTCTCTCATCTGTCTTGTCTCTGCCTGTCACATCTCCCCTCTGCTCAAATCACTGACACTTTTTGGTTTTCACCTATAAACTTTGTCCTTGAGTACTCCTCAAAAGAAAAAATCCATTGAGGTCAAGTCGGGTGAACGTGCCGGCCAATCAAATTGGCCTCTTCGGCCAATCAAATTGGCCTCTTCGGCCAATCCATTTATTAGGAAATGTTTCATCAAGATACTCGCGGACTACTCTGGAATGAAGTGGAGGGGCTGCATCTTATTGGAAATAAATGTCATTTGAATTAGGCTGTTGCTGCCCCGTCACACACAGCGAGTACGCTGATTTTGTGACATTACAGCGATCTCGCTAGCGACATTGCTGTGTGTGACACACATCAGCGACCGGCCCCGCCCCCCCCCGGCTGGGTATTGCTGATCGTGCAGGATCGTCCTGGGCCATTTTTAGATTGTTGGTCTCCCGCTGGCAAGCACGCATCGCTGCGTGTGGCAGCGGGAGACGAACGATCAGCGACGCCTCGCGCTGGTATCTAAGGTAAATGGCGGGTTTCTAAGAGCCGCACGGCTCTTAGAAACCCGCTGTTTACCTTAGATACCAGCGTGCTCACTGGTCCTGATCGCTGGTGAGTCTGTCTATCGATGTCCCAGCGATCCCATGCATGTCTGATCGCTGGGACATTGTTGTGTGTTAAGGTACCGTCACACTTAGCGATGCACCAGCGATATGACATGGTCAGGATCGCTGGTGCATCGGTAAGTGGTCGCTAGTGAGCTGCCACACAGAGAGATCTTACCAGCGACATAGCAGCGGTCGGGGGTCGCTATTTATCTGTCAGATGAGGCGATCCTGACGTCCTCTCGCCCGCGTCCACGCGTCGCTCGGCGCCACAGTAGGAAGCCCAGCAGGAAGCTGAGGACGAGAAACGGCCCAGGACGTTCTCGCGCGATCAGCGATAACCAGCGGGGGGAGCTGGTCGGAGGTTAAGTATCACACACAGCGATATCGCTAGAAATATCGCTATAACGTCACAAAACCAGTGACGTTATAGCGATATTGCTAGCGATATCGCTTAGTGTGACGGGGCCTTAACTGGGGAACAACTTGATTCATTAGAATTTCAAGGGCAACTGAGTCAGTTTCACTTTACACCATGTTTGATAAATTTCCCCCTTCAAAATCCTATTACACATACTGTCCACCTACTTTTGGACTGCCCTTTGTGTGTGTGTGTATGTGTGTGTGTGTATATGTATGTGTATATATATATATATATATATATATATATATATATATATATATATATAGTTATAGTATGTGTGTGTTAATAAACCATATCAATAATTAGTAAAATAATTAATTGGAGTCTTGAAACCATTAAAAATAACTCATAGTACACAATGGGGTATCAGTGTACTCAGGAGAAATTGTACAACTTTAGCGGACCATTTTCTCCTGTGACCCTTGTGAAAATTTACAAAAAAAAAGTTGCTAAAAGATCATTTTTGGGAACAAATGTTTTTTTTTTTTTTAATTTTCACGGCTCTACGTTATAAACTTCTGTGAAGCACCTGAATGGTTAATAAACCTCTTGAATGTGGTTTTGAGCACCTTCAGGGGTGCAGTTTTTAGAATGGTGTCACTTTTGGGTATTCTCTGACATATAGACCTTTCAAAGTGACTTCAAATATGATGTGATCCCTAAAAAAAAATGGTTTTGTAAATTTTGTTGGAAAAAATTAGAAATCGCTGTTCAACTTTTAACCCTTATAACTTCCTAACAAAAAAAAAAATTTGGTTTGAGAATTGTGCTGATGTAAAGTAAAAATGTGCGAAATGTCATTTATTAATTATTTTATGTGAAATTTCTCTCAGATTTAAGGGCATAAAATTTCAAAGTTCAAAAATTGCAACATTTTCGCCAAATTTTCAATTTTTTTTCACAAATAAACACAAGTCATATCCAAGAAATGTTACCACTATTGTGAAGTACAATACGTCACGAAAAAACAGTCTCAGAATCACTGGGATCCGTTGAAGCGTTCCAGAGTTTTAACCTCATAAATTGACAGGGGTCAGAATTGAAAAAAATTGACTGGTCAGTAAGCTTCGGGATGAAGGGATGACCATTTTCTGGGAAAGATAACGGGGCTCCTGTCACTGCTAACATTTCTCTGTAATGTTGTCTCCTTCAGTCACCCCCCATACTCAGTGCCGGCTGAAGCTACTGAAGCTGGAGAGGATCAAGGACTATCTCCTGATGGAGGAAGAGTTCATCAGAAACCAGGAGCAGATGAAGCCTCTGGAGGAGAAGCAGGAGGTAGACGGGACCACGTGGTGGGATAGATGTTCGTGGCAGGTGACGTGGCGGATCCAGGGTGACACTATTGTTTGTGATTTTCTGATGGTAGGAAGAGAGATCCAAGGTGGACGACCTGCGAGGAACGCCCATGTCGGTGGGAACCCTGGAAGAAATCATTGATGATAACCACGCCATCGTCTCCACGTCGGTGGGATCGGAGCATTACGTCAGCATCCTGTCCTTTGTGGACAAAGATCTCCTGGAGCCGGGGTGCTCCGTCCTCCTGAACCACAAAGTGAGTAGAAGGGGGAGCGGAGCAATATGTGACGTGTACAATGGCTTCCCAGTGTTACGTTCATGATGCTGGTGTTTTATTTCAACTCCTTTATTTACCATCTGCTCTTGCTGTCAGTGAAGAGAAACTGATTTGTACCATCGTCCTGAACCGGTCATGTTAGTGTTCACTACAGCTCACGAGTGTAGGAAATCCTTAGAGTGAAACAAATCAGCAAACATCTCTGCCGCGGGGTCAGCGGGGGCAAACGTCTCTGCCGCAGACAGTCTATCTGATTAGCTCATATCAATCCAGACTGGATACAGCTGTTAAAGGGGATTTCTTCTTTCTGCATTCTTTCTCGCCCTCCACATGTTCCGAACTTTGTCTCTGCTACCGCCCTGGTCTTTGTTGTTTGCCTGCAGCAGTGATGTCATGTGACAGCGCTGCAGCCAATCACTAAACTTAGCAGCTCATAAAGTGTACATCCCCTGAGATCAGTGATTGGCTGCAGCGCTGTCACCACTACAGCCTTATAACAGATCAGGTCAGGAGAGGAGACTGTGTGCTGGGCCCAGGGAGGTAAGTAAAATGCATTTATTTTATTTCTCCTATGCCTCATTGGGGGACACCGATACCGTGGGTGTTATGCTGCTGCCACTAGGAGAACACTAAGTAAGCCAGAAAAAAGTTAGCTCCTCCCCTGCAGTATACACCCTCTCGCTGGATGAGATTTCTCCAGTTCATGCTTAGTGTCGGTAGGAGGTACTTGGGTCTGGTTTCAGACCCCACCGTTTTTCTTTTATTTTTGAATTTTTCTGTAAATTTGTATTTTTTAATTAACGGAGTGAAGGAGGCGACGGTTCCTTTCTACGGCCCACTCTCCCCCGAACCAACAACAGGCAAGCACGTGGAGTAACCCTTCACGTACACTTTCCTGCGATGAACGGGGCTGATTTTCTTACCGATTTCACGGATTCGAGGGCAAGGGCAGGAGACCCGTTATGGAGAAGATCGAGCAGTGCTTTCTTCAGCCCTGAATCGGCCCCATAGCTCTCCATCCCCCTCCCCATAGGGAGAACCGATTGAGCATACCTCTTTAAGCTCTCTGTCCCCCTGCCCAGAGGGAGGACCGATCGAGCATCCCCATTCAAGAACTCCTCCAGCTCTGCTACATCAGCCCAGGATGAGAAGAATGGACTCGGCGCTGAGTTGAGCACTGGAGTAGAGGTACGGGGTCGGGTCCTGTCCCCGGGAGAAGCGCTGACTTAGTGTCAGCACCGGCGCTCTCTTGTGGCCCCCCCCACGCTCAACGTCCTCGGGTGCCCCGAGAAATTTAGTCCCCGGCTTTTTCCGGCCTGCTAGGCTGCAATTTCCATAGCGCCGCCCCCGGCGCCTACCGTGGTTAGGCTAAAAATTGAGCCCCTTGCTTTTCAGGTCTACTAGGCCGCAATTTGATTAGCGCCGCCCACGCTATTGTCGCCGCCCCCTCCTCTTGGTACCTCTCATTACTGACGAGACGCGCAATTTTAATCTCGGGGGCCATCTCCCTTTTTACCTCAGAGACGTGAGGCGACCTCTCTGTCGGATACCGGGTGACACCACAGAGCCACCGCTGTTCCTCCCGGGGGACACAGTACAGGACTGTGGGTAAGCTGCATCTGCCCTCATATTAAAGCTTAACCCCTTCCCGGCACATTCTCTGCTGCTGCAGTCAGATTCTGAGGTAACCCTTTCCAGAGCGCTATGTCTCAATCTATAGAAGCTAGACAGGCTGCTAAGAAGCACACTGCGTTTTATACCGTGTGTACCACTTTCAAATCTACTCTGCCCAGCGCCCAGACTAATCCGTTATGCACGGACTGCGACGCGGCGTGCGCTCAAACCAGGGCTGTGGAGTCGGAGTCGTGGAGTCGGAGTCGGTGCTCATTTTGGTGGAGTCGGAGTCGGAGTTGGAGTCGGTATAAAATGGACCGACTCCGACTCCTAAAATATATAATAAATTGGGTACAGTAATTCAATGCAGGATGTGCTGAATATTTTTTCATAGGAGTTTGGGAAAGTTATGAAATGTCCTATAAATGGCTGTTATATTCCTGATCTAAGGCTACATTCACACACAGCGTTTTTCCTGTGTTTTTTGAGGATACGTTTTTCAGCTGCAAAAGCTGATCATCTTTTTAAAAAACTGCATCACCTGAAAGGTTTTTGAGCTCATAGATAATGTTTTCAATAGCAAAAGCAGCTAAAAAAATCTGCTCTATCTATCCATTTATCCATATCTGTCTATCCATATCGTATCTGTACCAAAAAGAATGAAAACCGGGTAGTACACCAATATATATTCTGTTCTATATAAATATCTTGATTATTGGATCATAAAAATGATTAAATGTCTGAGGTTCACATTGTACTACAATAAATTTTTCACTTAAATATAAGCAATATGTGTCGGAGTCGGAGTCGTGGAGTCGGAGTCGTGGAGTCGGAGTCGTGGAGTCGGAGTCGTGGAGTCGGAGTTGGAGTCGTGGAGTCGGAGTCGGTGTAAGGGAAATTGAGGAGTCGGAGTCGCAGGTTTGGCTTACCGACTCCACAGCCCTGGCTCAAACGCCGCCGCGGATCTTCCTGAGTTTAGTCCCCCTGAGTGGGCTGCGTTCCTGTCACGGTCGGTGGAGTCACTGACCCAGGCTATAGACTCTCTCCAGGAAGCCTCTTTAAGTCAAAAGGCGGCTTCGCCGCCTGAGCAGGGCTCTGGCGACAGCGGGGAACCGTCCACCAGCAGGGGCCGTACTTGTTCAAGGGACAGTCAAGCTAGAAAGCGGACCCATGACGCGTCCCCCAGTCATGCTCGCGCTTCACCGACGAGTTCTGTTTCTCGCTCTCCTTCTCCTAATGGTCGCAGCGAGTACGACTCTGAATTCGAATCTGACGCGTCAGCCCCCCAGAATCCTCCAACTGACGAAGAGTTGCTTGATTCACTTATAGAATCCGTCAACAGGATTCTGGAGTTGAAGGAGGAAAATACTCCCCCTCCAGTACACGCTTTTTCGTTTAAAAGGACCAAACGTGTACACAAAGTATTTACCAGCCACCCGGATTTTAAGGACATTGTCCAGAAACAATGTGATCGACCACATAAGAGGTTCACAGGGCAAAAGTCTATTGAGGCTAAATAACCTTATGACCCAGACCTAATGAAAGATTGGTTGCAGTCCCCTTCTGTGGACCCTCCTGTATCGCGGCTGGCTTCTAAAACGCTCCTATCCGTTTCGGAAGGCTCCTCAGTCAGAAATCCCTCCGATCGTCAAATTGATTACCTCGCCCACTCAGTTTTTGAAGCTTCAGGAGCGGTGCTTTTTCCATCGCTTGCAGCGATCTGGGTCACTAAGGCTATGGCCGCTTGGACAGAAGTCTTAATCACTGCCTTTCAGGGTAGTAATCTCCCTCCGGAGGCTACCAACGTCGCCAGGCAGATAGTTCACGCAGGGGATTTTGTAGATGACGCCTGTTTTGATGCCGCCAACGGTGCTGCTCAAATTGCCGCTAATGCAATCTCCATTAGAAGAGCCCTATGGCTCCGCGACTGGCGAGCGGACGCCACGTCTAAAAGATCACAGAGTTCTCTACCCTATCAAACTGGTCGCCTTTTTGGGAGAAACTGGACCAGCTCATCACTGATACTACCGGTGGAAGAAGTAAATTCCTTCCTCAACAAAGGGCTGTTCGGCCGTTTCGGAACCAACAGCCGACGCGTTTTCGATCTTTTCGCAATAACTCCGGTTGGTCCTCTTCTATCTTCTCTTCCTACTCCGGTCGGCCCCCGCGCAGAGACAGAGGCCCCCAGGTCTCATACAGACCTAATCGCTCTTGGAAGCCCAGACCCAGGGCATCCAGATCTCGGGGATCCCGACCCCACAAATCTTCTACGCAATGACTTGTTGCAGTATCCGGCGGACGACGGCAAAGTAGGCGGTCGTCTACTTTCCTTCAGTCACACCTGGCTCGCGGTCGTCCACGACAAGTGGGTCAGGGAACTGGTGTCCTCCGGATACAAGATAGCATTTTCCTCTCCTCCGCCAACAAGTTTCTTCCCATCCTTACCCCCCAAGAAGAAAACAGCCTTCCTTCGGGCTGTTCAGACGCTGCAAAAGGACGGAGTCATCATTCCGGTCCCTCAGGACGAACGGTTCAGGGGTTTTTATTCAAACCTTTTTGTGGTTCCAAAGAAAGACGGGACGATGCAGCTCATACTGGATCTCAAACTGTTAAATCAGTTTGTCAAGGTACGGCGTTTCCGAATGGAATCTCTCTGATCAGTTGTCGCTTCCATGGAAAAAGGAGAGTTCCTAGCATCCATCGACATCAAGGACGCTTACCTTCACATTCTGATCTCCTCGTCCCACCAGCAGTTCCTACCTTTTGCAATTCACGAGGAACACTTCCAGTTCGTTGCCTTGCCCTTCGGACTCGCCACCTCCCCCATGGTATTTACCAAGGTCATGACGGCTGTCATGGCCATTCTTCACTCTCGGGGAGTGGTGGTGTTACCGTATCTGGACGACCTGCTCACCAAGGGTCCGTCCCTTCCAGCCTGCAAGGAATCCGCGGAAATAACAGTAAATACACTTTCTCGCCTGGGCTGGAAAATAAACTTCGAAAAGTCCTTCCCAAAGCCGGCTCAACAGATTTCCTTTTTAGGAATGATCTTGGACACTTCCCTCGGGTTGGTCATTCTCCATCCAGAGAAGACCCGAGCCTTACAACAAGCAGCGCGGTCTCTTTCTCGACCAGTTTCTAATTCGTTTCAGCATGAGAGTTCTCGGACAGATGGTAGCAGCGATGGAAGCTGTCCCGTTCGCTCAGTTCCATCTTCGTCCCTTGCAACATGCGCTTCTGTTAGCCTGGGACAAGAACCCGTTCTCCCTGGACCGTCGGTTCCTTCTGTCTCTGCGGGTCAGACAAGCCCTCAAGTGATGGACTCTGAAATCCTCCCTGAATCAAGGGAAGTCCTTTCTCCCAGTACAATGGTTGGTAGTAACCACCGACGCAAGTCTTCTGGGCTGGAGTGAGGTTTTTCGTCACCACAGGGTCAGTGGTCTCCTCGAGTGTCTCGTCTGCCCATCAACATCCTAGAGATTCGAGCGATCAGATTATCCCTACGGAGTTTTCACCATCTCCTTACAGGCCACTCCATCAGGATCCAATCCGACAACGCCACGGCTGTGGCGTGTATCAACCACTAGGGGGGTACTCGGAGCAGGATGGCCATGCACGAAGTGAGTCACATCCTTTGTTGGGCCAAGACCAATCATTCGCCCATCTCGGCAGTCCACATCCCGGGCGTAGAGAATTGGGCGGCAGATTTTCTCAGTCGCCAAGGCCTTGCCTCGGGAGAGTGGTCTCGTCATCCAGAGGTTTTCCAGCAGATTTGCCATCGTTGGGGGACTCCGGATGTGGATCTCATGGCTTCGAGACTAAACAACAAAGTTCCTCAATTCATCCCCCATCACGCGATCCATGCACCATCGGTGCGGACGCCCTAGTTCTGCCGTGGCACCGGTTTCAGCTCCCGTACATCTTTCTCCCTCTTCCCTTGATCCCGAGGTTCATCAAGAAAATCAGAACAGAAGGAGTAACGGTGATTTTTGTCGCGCCAGATTGGCAGTGCTGCGCTTGGTACGCAAAACTGATTCACCTTGTCGCCGACGTTCCCTGGCGACTTCTAGATTGCCCGGATCTTCTCTCTCAGGGTCCGATTTACCACCAGAACTCCGGGGCCCTGTCTTTGACGGCGTAGCCGTTGAATCCTGGATTTTAACAAAGGCTGGGTTCTCTCACGGCGTGATTTCCACAGTGGTGAGTGCTAGGAAGCCCGTGTCCATGCGCATCTATCACCGCACCTGGAAAACCTTTTTCTCGTGGTGCAAGGATCATGGCCGATCCCCTATGGCGTTTTCCATTCCTACTATATTGGAATTCCTTCAATCCGGACTAAAGTCGGGCCTCGCGCTTAGCTCGCTCAAATGCCAAATTTCAGCCTTGTCAGTGCTATTCCAACGCAGATTTGCCACCAAACCTCAAGTCAAGACTTTCTTTCAGGGAGTTGCCCATGTGGCGCCTCCTTATAGAAGGCCATTGGAACCATGGGACCTTAACCTGGTTCTTGGGGCCCTTCGAACCCCCTCCACGACGTACCACTGACTGTTCTCTCTTGGAAGGTGGTCTTTCTAGTGGCAATTACGTCAATCAGACGAGTTTCAGAATTGGCGACTCTGTCCTGCCGCCCCCCGTTCCTGAATTTTCATCAGGACAAGGCAGTTCTCAGGACGTCTCCGTCCTTCCTAGCCAAGGTCGTATCCTCTTTCCATCTCAATGAGGAAATTGTTTTGCCTTCCTTTTGTCCGGCACCAGTCCATCGTATTGAGAAAGCCCTCCACACTCTGGATGTGGTTAGGGCCCTGAGACAGTACATCTCGCGGACGGCTCCCTTCCGCAAGTCAGATGCCCTGTTCATACTTCCAGAAGGGCATAAGAAGGGTCTAGCCGCTTCAAAGGCAACGATAGCCAGATGGATCCGCTTGGCGATTCAAGAATTCTCCCGTGTCAGGAACGCGCCTGTCTCAACAGGGATTAAAGCGCACTCTACCCGCTCAGTGGGCGCCTCTTGGGCCATTCAGCACCAAGCCTTGGCAGTACCGGTCTGCAAGGCTGCGACTTGGTCCAGCCTGCATACTTTTACAAAGCATTACCAAATTCATTCTTAGGCCTTTGCAGATCCAGGTCTCGGCAGACGCATTCTGCAATCGGCAGTACCTCAGAGTTGACTCAGTGGTACATGGGGTATTAGCAGATATATGCTACCCACCCAGGGACTGCTTTAGGACGTCCCACGGTATCTGTGTCCCCCCAATGAGGCGTAGGAGAAATAGGGATTTTTGTGTACTCACCGTAAAATCCTTTTCTCCGAGCCATTCATTGAGGGACACAGCACCCACCCTTGTTTAGCCTACTGGCTCATTGTAGCATCTTTATGTTGTGACATAGTTATGGTTATTGTTGAACTGTTTAAGCTCCTACTGTTTTTTTCACCGAACTGGAGAAATCTCATCCAGCGAGGGTGTATACTGCAGGGGAGGAGCTAACTTTTTTCTGGTTTACTTAGTGTCCTCCTAGTGGCAGGCAGCATAACACCCACGGTATCTGTGTCACCCAATGAATGACTCGGAGAAAAGGATTTTACGGTGAGTACACAAGGGGAAAATTGCTGAAAGGAAAACTCCTTTTCAATGCTGAGTTCACTTGAGCTTACAGGCCGGTGCACATGGGCTGTTTTCCACATGGACTTCAAATCTAGTTCGTTTGATTTCTATATTGGACTAGTGCAGATACAGAAGGGTCATTCCATGGTAACTTGCGTTACATTTACAAGCCAAAAATAGGTATTTTTGTGTACTCACCGTAAAATCCTTTTCTCAGAGCCAGTCATTGGGGGGCACAGAGACAGTGGGTGTTATGCTGCTGGCCACTAGGAGGACACTAAGTAAACCAGAAAAAAAAGTAGCTCCTCCCCTGCAGTATACACCCTCTCGCTGGCTGAGATTTCTCCAGTTCGGTGAAAAAGCAGTAGGAGCATAAACAGTCAATAATAACCATAACTAAGTCAAAGCCTAAGAATGCTACAGTGAGCCAATAGGCTAAACGGGGTGGGTGCTGTGTTCCCCAATGATTGGCTCGGAGAAAAGGATTTTACGGTGAGTACACAAAAATCCCTATTTCTCCTACGCCTCACTGGGGGACACAGACAGTGGGACGTCCTAAAGCAGTCCCTGGGTGGGGAGCATACGTCTGCTAATACCCCATGTACCACTGAGTCAACAGTGAGGTACTGCCGATTGCAGGCTGCATCCGCAGAGGCCTGAGAATGAATTAGGCAATGTTTAAGGCATGCAGACTGGACAAGTCGCAGCCTTGCAGACCTGTTCTGCCGAGGCCTGGTGCCGAATGGCCGAAGAGGCACCCACTGACCAGGTAGAGTGCGCCTTAATCCCCAGTGGGACAGGCGCGTTCCTGATACAGTAGAACTACTGAATCGCCAGGGGAATCCACCTGGCTAGCGTTGCTTTGACACGGCTAGACCCTTCCTATGCCCCTCTGGAAGCATGAACAGGGCATCTGACTTGTGGAAGGGAGATGTCCGCGAGATGTACCGTCTCAGCGCCCTAACCACATCCAGGGAGTTGAGGGCCTTCTCAATGCGGTGGACTGGCGCCGGACAAAAGGAAAGGCAAAACAATTTCCTTGTTGAGATGGAAAGAGGAGACGAAATTGGGCAGGAAGGACTGGGACGTCCTGAGAACTACCTTTTCAGGAAATTCAGGAAAAGCGAACAGCAGGACAGAGCTGCCAATTCCAAAACTCTTCTGATTGACGTAATTGCAACTAGAAAAACCACCTTCCAAGAGAGGACGGACAGTGACACGTCCTGCGGCGGTTCGAAAGGAGCCTCCTGTAAGGCCCCGAGAACCAGGTTAAGGTCCCAAGATTCCAATGGCCTTCTATAAGGAGGCGCCACATGGAAAACTCTCTGAATGAACGTCTTGACCTGAAGTTTGGTGGCAATTCTGCGTCGGAAAAGCGCTGACAAAGACGAAATTTGGCCCTTGAGCGAGCTAAGCACGAGGCCTGATTTTAAACCAGATTGAAGGAATTCCAATATGCCCGGAATGGAAAAACACCAGAGGTGATCGACCATGATCCTTGCACCACGAAAAGCAGGTTGTCCAGGTGCGGTGATAGATGCACATGGACACAGGCTTCCTAGCACTAATCATGGTGGAAATCACGTTGTGAGAGAACCCAGCCTGTGCTAAAATCCAGGATTCAACGGCCACGCCGTCAAAGACAGGGCCCCGGAGTTCTGGTGGTAAATCGGGCCCTGCGAGTGTAGATCCATACAATCTGGAAGTTGCCAGGGGACGTCGGCAACTAGTTGTATTAGTTCTGCATACCATGCTCGGCGCGGCCAATCTGGCGCGACAAGGATCACTGGTACTGCCTCTGCTCTGATCTTCTTAATGACCCTCAGAAGCAAGGGAAGATGTACAGGAGCCGGAACCGGTGCCATGGCAGAACTAGGGCGTCCACTGCGATGGCACATGGATCAAGCGATCGGGAAATGAACCGAGGGACCTTGTTGTTTAGTCTTGAGGCCATGAGATGGACATCCGAAGTCCCCCAGCGATGACAAATCTGTTGAAAGACTTCCGGATGAAGAGACCACTTCCCCGAAGCAATGCCTTGGCGACTGAGAAAATCTGCCTCCAATTTTCTACGCTCGGCCCACTGGAGGATGTGACTCGCTTCGTGCACGGCCATCCTGCTCCGGGTACCTCCCTGGCGGTTGATATACGCTACAGCCGTGGCGTTGTCGGATTGGAACTTGATGAGACCTGCGAGGAGATGGTGGAAACTCCGTAGAGCTAAACTGATCGCTTGCATCTCCAAAATGTTGATGGGGAGGCTGACTCTCGGGTTGACCAATGACCCTGTTCCGTGTTGTGACGAAAGACCGCTCCGCAGCTGAGGAGACTTGTCGGTGGTTACTACAAACCATCTTACTGGGGGAAAAGACCTCCCTTGATTCAGGGAGGACCTCGGTGTCCACCACCTGAGGAATTGCCTGACCCGCAGGGACAGAGGGATCCAACAGTCCAGGGAGAACGGGTTCTTGTCCTAAGCTAACAGCAACGCGTGTTGTAAGGGACAGAGGTAGAACTGTGCAAATGGAACTGCTTCCATTGCTGACACCAACTTTCCTAGAACTCTCATGCCGAAATATATGGAGTGAGAAAACAGTCGCTCTGCCTGTTGTAAGGCTTGGGTCTCTCTTGGAGGGAGAATGACCAACCCCCGGAAAGTGTCCAAGATCATCCCAAAAATGGAAATCTGCTGAGCCGGTTTTGGGAAAGACTTTTCAAAGTTTATCTTCCACCCCAGGCGAGAAAGTGTATTTACTGTTATCCGTGGATTCCTCGCAGGCTGGAAGGCACGGACCCTTGATGAGCAGGTCGCCCGGATACGGTAACACCACCACTCCCCGAGAGTGGAGACTGGCCATGACAGCCACCATGACCTTGGTAAAGACCCTGGGGGCGGTGGCGAGTCCGAAGGGCAAGGCAACGAACTAGAAGTGTTCCTTGTGAATTGCAAAATGCAGAAACTGCTGGAGGGACGGTCAGATCAGAATGTGAAGGTAAGCGTCCTTGATGTCGATGGATGCTAGGAACTCTCCTTTTTCCATGGAAGCTACAACTGATCGGAGAAATTCCATTTGGAATCGCCGTACCCTGACAAACTGATTTAATAGTTTGAGATCCAGAATGGGTGACATCGTCCCGTCTTTTTTTGGAAACACAAAAAGGTTTGAATATAATCCTCTGTACCTTTCGTGATGAGGGACCGGAATGACGACTCCGACCCTTAACAGAGCCTGAACAGCCCGAAGGAAGGCTCTTCTCTTTTTCTTGGGGGGAGAGGAAAGGAAAAATAGAGTTGGAGGGGGAGAAGAAAATTCTATCTTGTATCCGGAGGACACCAGCTCCCTGACCTATTTGTCTTCATTGGGTAGATCTATGAGATCTGGCTCCCCTAGATCCAGAAGCCCTAGGCCTGGGTTTCCAAGAACGGTTAGGTCTGTATGCGATCTGGGAGCCTGTGTGTCCGCGCGGAGACCGACCTGATCCAAAGAGAAGGTAGAGGAGGACCACCCGGAATTGTTGCGAGAAGATCGAAAATGCGTCGACTGTTGGTTGCGAAACGGCTGAACAGCCCTTTGTTGAGGAAGGAATTTACTTTTTCCCCTCCGGTAGTATCAGAAATGAGCTGGTCCAGTCTCTCTCCAAAAAGACGACCCGCTTGATAAGGGGGGAGAAGGGGGGGAGCCCTGGAGCTCTTCTAATGGAGATCGCATGAGCGGCAGCTTGAGCCGCGCAATTGACGGCATCAAAAGAAGCGTCTACTACAAAGTTCACTGCGTGAAGCATCTGACTGGCGACAGTGGTTGTCTCCGGAGGAAGATTGGTGCCGAGGAAGGAAGTAATCAGGACTTCTGTCCAAGCGGCCATGCCTTAGTGACTTAAACTGCCGTGAAGGATGGGGAAAAAAAAACGCCGCTCCTGAAGCCTCCAAAAAATTGAAAAGGGCAGGGTAGCCAATTTGACGATCGGAGGGGTTTTTGACTGAGGAACCCTCAGAAACAGGAGCGTTGTAGAAGCAAGACGCGGTACAGGAGGGTCCACCGGAGGGAACTGTAATCGACCGTTCATTAGGTCTGAATCAAAGAGTTATTTAGCCAGAGTAAACTTTTGCCCAGTGAACCACTTATGTGGCCGATCCCTATCTTACTGGACGGCTGGTAAATATCCAGCGCACACGCTTGTTTCTTAAATGAGATAGGGAGTGCTGGAGCGGGAATATTTTCCTCATCTAACTTCAGAATCCTGTTGACTGATTCTATAAGAGAATCAAGCAACTTTTGATGAGATGGGGGATTCTGAGGGCTGACGTGACAGATACGAATTCAGAGTCATGCTTGCTGTGAACCTCAGGAGAGGGCGAGCGAGAGACAGGAGTCGCTGAGGCGAGAACGCGACTGGGGGATGCGCCATGGGTCCGCTTTTCCAGAGACAGTGCTCCCGGAGGGCGAATATAGCCTGGGTCAGAGACTTGACCGACCGTGATAGGGGCGCAGCCCACTCGGGGGTACCAGACGCAGGAGGCCCAACAGCAGCGGCTGCGAGGGGCGTTGGAGCGCAGGTCGGGGCGCAGTTCGGGTCGCGGACCGTGCATAACGGATTAGTTTGTGCACTGGGTAAGGCCTACGTGCAAGTGGTACACACGGTAGAAAAAACGCAGTGTGCTTCTTAGCAGCCCGTTTAGCCTCCTTAGAGTGAGGCATAGTGCTCCAGAAAGGGTTAACGGCAGAGTCTGACTGCAGCTGCAGGGAATGTGCCGGGAAGGGGTTAAGCTTTAATCTGAGGGCAGATGCAGCTTACCCACGGTCCTGTGTTATGTCCCCCGGGAGGAAAAAACGGTGGCCCTGTGGCGTCACCCGGTATTCGGCTGCTCCTGAAAGGGTTAGAATTGCGCGTCTCGTTGAGTATGAGAGGCGCCAAGAGGAGGGAGCGGTGACGTTAGCGTGGGCGGCGCTATTCAAATTGCGGCCTAGCAGGCCGGAAAAGCTGGGGACTAAATTTTTGGCCTACCCGCGGTAGGCGCTGGGGGCAGCGATATCGAGGGCGGCGCTATTTAAATTGCGGCCTAGCAGGCTGAAAAAGCCAGGGGCTAAATTTCTGGCCTCCCCGCGGTAAGCGCCAGTCTACCGCCGCTGACGCTAAGTCAGCGCTTCTCCCGGGGACAAGGACCCGACCCCATACCTCCACTCCTGTGCTCAGTCAGGTCGTCGCTGTTCGGGGTCTTTCTCATCCTCCAGGCGATGTAGCAGAGCTGGAGGAGGTTTTACAGGGGGGTATTGCTCAATCAATCCACCCTGTGGTAGGGGGACGGAGAGCTCTGGGGCTGATTCAGGGCATCCGAAAAAGCGCTGTTCAGGTCTTTCTCCATGCACTCCTGTTGCGCTTGCCCGTGTATCCGTGGAACCATCGTCAGAGGAATACAGCCCCGTTCGTCGCAGGAAAGTGTACATGAAGGGTTACTCCTCGTGCTTGCCTGTTGTTGGTTCGGGGGAGAGCGGGCCGTAGAAAGGAACCGTCGCCCCCTTCACTCCATTAATTAAAAAATTACAGAAAATTCAAAAATAAAATAAAAACAGTGGGGTCTGAAACCAGACCCAAGTGCCTCCTACAGACACCACTAAGCAAGAACTGGAGAAATCTCAGCCAGCGAGAGGGTGTATGCTGCAGGGGAGGAGCTAGCTTTTTTTCTGGTTTACTTAGTGTCCTCCTAGTGGCAACAGCATAACACCCACTGTCTGTGTCCCCCAATGAGGCGTAGGAGAAACTGAGATAATAATGGCTACAGACTGTTGTTTGAAGGCAGGCACAAAAATGAGTGAATGTATATTGTACATTAAATTATTCTCAATAGATTTCAACAGTTTGATTTTTCAAGAGTACAAATTAAATACAAGATAGTGTTATTACTTGGTAACTTACGTTACAACGCAATGTAGTAACTTACGTTACAAAGCTGATGGTAACTTACGTTACAATAAGTTTACTTCTCATATGACGTAATGGTATTGTAACGTAAGTTACCATGTAATGGCCCAGAGCTGCACACGTGACTGTTCACAAAGCTCAGCGCTTGTCTGAGTACCTTGCCCGCAGGATACGAGATAACTTACTGGGACCGCCAACAATCCAGAGAATGGGACTTTGCAGCGCCCGTCCTGACTGGAGAGGATCAATGATTGACCTCAGCTCCGTTCTTTCTGTCTAGGACTGCCGGAAATATTTGAGGACAGCACTTCGCTGCTTCTGCCAACCCCTTAGACAGTGAATGGAGGGGAGGTCAAGTATGTGCTCCTCTGCTCCATTTATGATCAGATCCACTGACTAATGTTCCCAAATTCCAGAGCTCCGGTCTCTGGGCATGAGGCGGACCCCAAGTGATCTATAAGCTTTATGATCGCCTTGCGCCCCGGGTGGAGCTTTATGATCGCCTTGCGCCCCGGGTGGAGCTTTATGATCGCCTTGCACCCCGGGTGGAGCTTTATGATCGCCTTGCGCCCCGGGTGGAGCTTTATGATCGCCTTGCGCCCCGGGTGGAGCTTTATGATCGCCTAGCGCCCCGGGTGGAGCTTTATGATCGCCTAGCGCCCCGGGTGGAGCTTTATGATCGCCTTGCGCCCCGGGTGGAGCTTTATGATCGCCTTGCGCCCCGGGTGGAGCTTTATGATCGCCTAGCGCCCCGGGTGGAGCTTTATGATCGCCTAGCGCCCCGGGTGGAGCTTTATGATCGCCTTGCTGCTCGTGCTCCATCACTTATCATCTTGGCTTATACCTAGGTTCACGCTGTGATTGGGGTGCTCATGGATGACACCGACCCCCTGGTGACTGTGATGAAAGTGGAGAAAGCTCCTCAGGAGACATACGCTGACATCGGAGGACTGGATAACCAGATCCAGGAAATCAAGGTGCGCCATAAATCTTCTTGTCAGCTACACTTTTGTGTTCCATTCTTTCCTCCCTTGTTGCACGAGCCATCGCTTTAGCTTTCTGTCAGCATATCTGTTTGAGGGCTGATTGTGTTTTTTTTTTTTTGCTGTTCTAGTTGTAGTTTTCAATGACAGCATTTTTATTATATAATGTAGTGAGAAACTGGAGGAAACGGTGAAATAAACAAGCCACAATAATACGATTTTTTTTTTTTTTGGCTTTCACTGTGCTGTTAAATTGACCTGAAAACCTGATTCTCTTGGTCACTACAATTATGGCGATAACAAATTTGTATTCATGTTTTTTTTTCTTTATTTTTGTGGTTGGAATGTGGGCCGATTCAGGCTTTTATTTTTCTTTATATTTTTAACTCTTCTTTCCCTTTGTCGTGCTCGGGGATCTAGTCTACACACTGCAATACTGTAGTAAAAAAAAATCACAATCTCCCATGACGCTTTCTGGGCGTAAAATATGCATCTACCCTTTCCTGCCATAGACTGTACCATTCTGGCCCATGTCGGGAAGAGGATAAAACATGTACATTTATATCTGTTGGCTGCATTTGGCTTTTTCATGTCACCCGGTTGCTATACATGCGCCGCTTATTTGGCGTTGCTGCTGCGCTCTGCAGGTTTGTCCAGCGCACGCTCAGTCTGTGTGATTTCTGCCATGTAGGAGTCTGTGGAGCTGCCCCTCACCCATCCCGAGTACTATGAAGAGATGGGCATCAAACCCCCCAAAGGCGTCATTCTCTATGGCCCGCCTGGCACAGGTACAGCACCCACACATCCTCATGATAATGTTGTACCTTGTATCCGGTAATGTATTATCTGACCTGACCGATCTCCACAGGTAAAACCCTTCTGGCCAAAGCTGTAGCCAACCAGACGTCGGCCACCTTTCTGAGGGTGGTGGGCTCGGAGCTCATCCAGAAATACCTGGGCGATGGGCCCAAGCTGGTCCGCGAACTGTTCAGGGTGGCTGAAGAGCATGCGCCATCCATAGTGTTTATCGATGAGATAGATGCCATCGGCACAAAGAGGTAAGTATGGGGAATCCTAATAGTTCTGGACATGCTGGTTGTTGTAGTTCTGCAGGTGTTTAATATGGAAGGAGAGGAAAAAGGATGTTCGTTTTCCATTAAATTTGGGTTTGATACCAGATGAAGTTAAAGGGTTTCTCCGTCATTTCACCCCACTGATGATGGCGCCAGGACTTTTGGGCAGCCGGCAACTGCCTGTCGCCTCCATCGTGCACATGAAACCTGTCATTACGTCATCTGCAGAAGTGAAAGTCGCCGGAGAACCCCTAGTACAACACGAGCCGCTGTCTAATGTTTGATCTTACAGGTACGACTCCAACTCCGGGGGCGAGCGAGAAATTCAGAGAACCATGTTGGAGCTGCTCAATCAGCTGGACGGATTTGATTCCCGGGGTGACGTGAAAGTCATTATGGCCACCAACAGGATAGAAACGCTGGATCCGGCCTTAATTAGACCAGGTATATATTCATATGTGGGAGTATAATCTTGATGGTGCCCAGGAGCCCACCGGTGATAGGTACTGGGGCAAAACAGCATTGTCATAGACTCCCGGACACACGGCAGCATCGGGAGGGCCCACAGGACTCTGCAGGGCTGCTGTGCGGTGGTTATTACTCTCTGGCTCTGCTGCTTGCATTTTAACCCCTTCACCCTTGGTCGATTTTCCGTTGTTGTTTTCTCCTCTTTCTTCCAAGACCACAACTTTTTTGTATTTTTCCAGGCATATGACTGCTTGTTTTTTGCAGGACGAGTTGTACTTCTGATTGACATCATTCATTCTGCCACAGAGTGTATTTGAAAACAGGAAACAAATTCCAAGTGTGGTGAAATGACAAAAAAAGGGCAATTCCAGGGTTTGTTTTTTTTTTACCATGTTCATTATTGAATAAAACTCACCTGGTAATATGATTCTCCAGGTCAGCACGAGTACGCAGATACCAAACATGTATAGTGTTTTTTTTTTTGTTTTTTTTTTAATGCTAAAAAATTTAAGAAATCTGTAAAGAAAAAAAAATAAATTTGCTTTTGTCGCCATTTTCTGAGACTCGTAACATTCTAATTTTTCGTGATCTGGGGCTGGATGAGGGCTTTTGTTTTTGCGCCCTGAGCTGATGGTTTTTTCTGATACCATTTTACCATTTTGGGGTAGATATGTTTTGATTGTCTTTTATTGCAATGTTTCAGCGACCATAAAACTGTGATTCTGGCATTGATTTTTTTCTCATTACTCCGTTTACCGATCAGATTAATTTATTTTCTATTTTGATAGATCAGACATTTCTGAACGCAGCAACACCAAATATGTTTTTTTTTTTAAATTGCTTTATTCTTAATGGCGCAAAAGGAGGGTGATTTGAACGTTTGTGTTTTTAATTATTTTTTTTTTAATTAAAACTTTCTTACATTTTACCATCTTCAATTATCCTCTTAGGAGACTTCAAGCTGCAATTGCCTGTGCTACACATAGCAGAAATCACGATGACAGGCACAGAGTTCTTCAGCAGACCCCGACTGTCACGACTACCCATCGGTGCCCCGCAATCATATGACAGGCATGCCAATGGGTGGGGTTAATTACGCACTTCCTGTCTTCGCGTGTTAAATGCCGCTATCAGTGATTGATAGAGGCCTTTAACTGGTTAATGGTTGCGGGTGGATCTCAGATTAAATCAGCCATCAAGTGCAGGGAGCAATGCTACTCAGCGCCAGTGCCCACATCACAGGCAGGGACACGACTGATGACGTAAACATATGTGACGGAAACAGTCTTGTCTGCGTCTAGTACATGTAACTTTCTTTTTACTTTCTAAGGTCGTATTGACAGAAAGATTGAATTCCCTCTACCTGATGAAAAGACCAAGAAGAGAATCTTTCAGATCCACACCAGTCGCATGACGCTGTCTGATGACGTCACGCTGGACGATCTCATCATGGCCAAAGACGACCTGTCCGGAGCAGATATAAAGGTGCGACCCTTCTCCAAAGAAGTTTGTGACTATTGGGGGCTGATTACTTGGATGGAATTATGCAAGTGTTTTAAGCAGGAATGGGGAAAAAAATGCAGAGTAAGAAGGTTCATAAGGGTTAATAGTTTATTTTTTATCAAATAACAAAATGCAAAGTGAATGGAAAAAAGAGAATTGTAAATCCCATCAGTATCTGGTGACTGCCTGTCTCTCCTCCGTATCTGACGACCGCTGGTCGCCTCCATCACTTTTTCTCATCAGTTGTACACAGTTTATGGAAGATCTCGGCAGGAGCTTGTACAAAACATCTTGGAGACCTGACCCCAGATCTCTTGTGTATGAGGCTTGTGCGGATCCCTCTGTCTCTTCATGTGATCCCAGACTGACTGGATGATGTGTGATGGATCATCACCCCCAGGATTTTGCCCCTTTTTCCTCCTATAGCCTCAGTATTGTACTGTCTTTTGTTGGCTGCAGAGTAAGTTAAAGGGGTTGTCCAGTCACCTATAACCTGCTGACCAGTGGAGGTCTCGTTGCCGGGGTGCACACCTGTACTCTGTGTGGTAGGAGATGCAGCGTTCAGGGTTTTGGGTTATTACCGGAGTGTCAGTCTGCAGGATTACAGCTCTGGATGTGGCAGATTAGGAGAACATTACTATTGCTTGTGGCCTCAGCAGCAGAACTCATGTGCCCGTCTCTCCCCGCAGGCTATATGTACGGAGGCCGGGCTGATGGCGCTTCGGGAGAGGAGGATGAAAGTCACCAATGAAGATTTTAAGAAATCAAAAGAGAACGTCCTGTACAAGAAGCAGGAAGGCACGCCGGAGGGGCTGTACCTGTAACCTTATGTATTGCAGATTTTTTATTTCTTCCCTCATCAGTGAGTGGCAGAAGTATCACTGTAAGTGTATGGTCTTCTGCAAACTTGGACTATTACTCCCATCAGAGTCTCATTGGAACATGGTGGGTACTGTTGTTATACACCTGCATTCTGTTACTGTACACTGTATGCAGCGTCTGCTCCCCCTGCACACAGACACGGGGCCCAGATCCGCTGCTGCGGGATGTGTGAAATAAAAAGAAGAAAAAACCCTGAAACTGTTGTAATGTGTCCTGTACATGAGAAGTGGGGGATTTCTAAGTCGCAGGGGGAAGGGTTGACCTCTTCTGGCGATGTGTTCATGTTCCAGCTTTCTTAGGAATAAATATAAATTTTTCCCAACTTAAATGTCCTGCAGATTGCTATGAAGCACTGAATGCTGCCCGAGCACGTGCACAGTGTGGGATACACACTCCTTACAAAGTGCTCTGTGCTTCAGCTCTTTTGTGCGATTGGTGAGATCTCCGGCTATAGACCCCCCATTGATCAACAGGGCATTTATAGGGAAAATGTCTCTTTATAGCAGACAGCTTTACACTACTTAAATCTTTTACACAGAACAGATTAAATGCAGAATTTACTAAAACACCTTCCTCTTTATTCAGGAGTAATAATATCTCAGCCCAACCCTCTGCGCCATCTGATAATCTTCCAGCTCGTGACTCTGCAGAATAAATACAAAAATCATCAGATCCCATTACTTAACGTTACAGATTCTGATAATGGGGACATAAAAAAAATGTTCAATGCTGAAATTCATTGCAAAACCTGCAAGTGTGACCTCCAGATATAGAGCGGATTTCATCTCTCATCATTGTAAACAGAAAGTGACATGCTGAGGATTACAGAAACTGTGCCGCAGGCCAATGTCAGCCTGGAAAAGTTCTGGGTTATGTGGATGAGATTTGTTCAGCTGTCACATGCATAGTTCTGCAATCAGGTGGGGATCTGACTGTGTGTGCGGGCGCGGATCTGCTGCATGTGGATCTGCTGGATCGCTGGTAGGTGAAGATGTTACTGGAAGGAAGGGGCTTAGCCTGGTTTAGTAGAACCTCAGGAGCACAGCTAGAATTACTGATAAACACCACACAGCCATCTGATGAGTAATGTACCGAGATCTCATAAAAGGTCGGTCTCGCCATTCCTGTGATCGTAACACCAAGCCCATCCAGTGGGTCTCCTGCCCTGAGCAATCTGCTGTCTTCAAGTACAGACCTGGATTCCCAGACCGGCCGTGGGTCTCGTACACACCTATGGGGTTGTCACATTTCTGGTCTGGAGACCTGCGGCCGGTCCAGGAATCCTGTATGTGTGAATACGGTGTTATCGGCCGCCTCTTACCTCAATGACTTCAAACTGAATGCGCTCCTGCTCTGCTCTCCGCTGCAGCACCACCTGCAACACATGCTGGAATCAAGGGATTTTTTTTTTTTTTTGCAAAAGTTGATTTTTGGCAAGTGCCTTTACGCAACTAATAAATCTATCACTTGGTGGGAGGTGAGATGCATTAGATGCCAGCCTTTACTGCTGTTAAAGGGGTGACTGCGCGAAAGGGAAGCTATCGCTTTTCTGCTACATTTGCATCGTGGGGGGGGTTATGTATTCATAAATGATGTGATTTATATATTACACAATGTACTTACAAACACTGCGATCCCAGTTAGAATAGCCAGAGCGATGATGATAATGATGGCGGCAAACCCGGGAGAGATGCTTTTCATGTTGATTCGAGGAGGTTCATTGTCAAAAAACAAAACCCGGATTGATTCCACATCGATCTCCAGGATCCATCCGTCCAGGGGAACGCTGAGTTTGCGTAGTTTTAGCTGAGGGACAATATATCATCCGGTTAAAAACAATGATCAATGTGGCTTTATTCTAGTACAATCATAGGGGTTCAGCGCAGTACCTAGTGTTGTCCTGCAGGTGGCACACTTAGTGTAGAAAACTTATAAATACAAAAAAAAAACACTCCTGAAAACTGATGAACATGGAGGTTGTGCAGGGTCTATTCACATTAGTGTTCATGGAGTTGGTCAGGCGCTCTTCCAGATTAGCTCATATACAAAATTAGTTTTTAAAAGCAAGAAAAACGTCTGATTTCACCAAATGGAGGAAGGCATCCAATGTAAGTCAATGTCTGGATTGTGCTACATGGTGGTCTCTGAAAGAAGTAACATGGCCCCGCTCATTAATAGCACGACTCACCGCAGTGAAATCCCCTTAATATTATCATCAGTTTACGGCGCTAGACCCCTAGAGATAATATAATTAAAGGGTTCTCCATGTTTATAACATAGGTCCTCAATATCTGACTGGGGTCCGACTCCCGTTCAGCAGACTGGAGGGGTCACAGCTATGATCTAAACAACCAGGACCACCAGAGATTTCTTACCTCCCGCTCGATGTAATACGCCACCGTCGCAATGTCCACAGGATCCTTCGTCCCATTGGTAGAAAACAATTTCATGGTGACTTCGTGGCTGAGCTCGTGGACCTGCAACAGCCGAGAATAATATATGGTCACTATTAGGCCTTGTTCACACGGTCAGTATTTTACTTCACTATTTATAAGCCAAAAGCAGGAGAGGAAAAATCAGAAGAAAAGTACCGTATAAGAGAAACATGTCACCACTTCTGTATTATCACCGACTCCTGGTTTTGACTTACAAATACAGAATGTGTGAACGTGACCTTACATGGGGCATCGCCCAGCTTTTCTTTTGTCCTGAAAAGCAAGTGTTCCTTTTCATGCTACAGTTTGTACAGAAGCAATCACTACTATCCCCCATTGTAAACTCCATTTATTAATACAATTTACAAACGTTCTGCTGTTTGCAACATACCAATGCAATAAGAAGGTATATTTGTGAACAATTAATATAAAAATTAGTTTCTCCAATTCACTACAAAATATGATCTTTACGGACTCCTGAAGTCTCAGAATTAGTTTCCTATTATGACCATTATCATTAGTATTAAGTTACGCCCCTCTGACTATTGGGACCTGTTGTTCGTCTGGCTGATGTGAGCTGCTGCCTTTCTAGGTGTTGGAACCTGCTGCCCTTCTGGCTGTTGTGACCTGCTGCCCCTCTGGCTGATGTGAGCTGCTGCCCTTCTAGCTGTTGGGACCTGCTACCTCTCTGCCTGTTGTGACCTGCTGCTCCTCTGACTGATGTGAGCTGCTGCCCCTGGGGCTGTTGCGAGCTGCTGCCCTTCTAGCTGTTGGGACCAGCTACCTCTCTGGCTCTTGTGACCTGTTGTTCGTCTGGCTGATGTGAGCTGCTGCCTTTCTAGCTGTTGGGACCTGCTGCCCCTCTGCCTGTTGGGATCTGCTGCCCTTCTGGCTGTTGGGACCTGCCGCATACGTGACATAGCAAGGCACCAGCTTATGACAAGGTTTTCAATTATTTTTTTCTCTTGGCATTTACCATACAGGTTCATTATTTTTATATTTTGATAGATCAGTCTTTTATGGATGCAGCGATAAATATGTTTTGAGGTTTTTTTTTGTTTTTTTTTTAATGTGGGAAACGAGCCGATTACAATTATTAATTTTTTTACTTGAATTTTTAGTCTATGTTGAGATTTTTGAACCTTCGATCTGCTGACTAATAAATCTATGTACTGCGATACCACAGTATCCACCGGCTGCACGGTGGCTCCCAACATCGGGGTCATAAGTACAAATTCCACCAAGGTCTGAATGGTTATTGTATGGACTTGTCTCTTCTTTCAACCTTGTACCTGTGTTTTTATTTGTCAAAAAGGAGGTCACTTAAATGATACTAAAGAAAATTTAAAAAAAACTACATTTCCTTTATTTTTAGATCCTCTGAGAGGACTTCATCCTGTGATGGTTTTCTTCCTTGTTCGGTGGCTCGGTGGTTAGCACATACGGTCTGCAGTGCTGAGGTACTGGATTCAGTTCCCACCACATAACAAGGAAGTTAGATAATTTATTTTACAAAAGGATGTTATTTACATCTATTCTTGGCAAAAAAAAAAAAAATAATTTACTTTTGAGTGTGCGATGGTTGTGATCAGTTGTTCTATATGGGATGCATGATGTAGACGGAATGACTATCCTTTATCTAAGGCGGAGCAATGACTCAGTGGTTAGCAATTAGAAGACTGAACAATGATTTCGATATAGAAGAAATGATACTGACATCTAGAGCAGCAGTGGCTCAGTAGTCAGTGTCAGGCCGGTTTCACATTGGCGTTTTGTTGCGCAGCGTTTGCGGCACATGTGCGCATGCGTCATGCGCCCCTATCCTTAACATGGGGAGCGCATGGTCTTGCGTTTGCACGCGTTCGTATGTGTTTTCGTTCGCATGCGTTTTTTCAAGGTGTGCGCCTTTGCGCTCCAGACGCAACCTGTTGCATTTTTGAGTGCGCTGAAAGGCGTCAAAAAACCCGCTTGCGCACGGAATGTAACAAAATAACGCATTACAGTCTATGGGAACGCAGGCGTGCGCATGGACATACGTTGATCTGCATTTTCGTGAGCATGTGTAGACACTGGTTTTAACCCCTAAAGAATGAATGCGCATCAAACGCATGCAAAAACGCATGATGCGTTTTTTGCATGCGTTTCTATTGCGCATGATGCGCTGCGCAACAATGCGCCAATGTGAAACCGGCCTCACAGTCGTGCAGCACTGTGGACCTGGGTTCAATCTCCACCACGGACACTATCTACACTACTGTTCAAAATATTGGGGTCACCCAGACAATTTTGTGTTTTCCATGAAAAGTCATACTTTTATTAATCAAATGAGTTTCCAAGTGAATTTAAAATCTAGTCCAGACATTGACAAGGTTAGAAAAAAAGATTATTTGAAATAATAATTTTCTCCTTCAAACTTTGCTTTTGTCAAAGAATGCTCCCTTTGGTCAAGCTGCTCCCACACCAGCTAAATGGGGTTGAGATGTGGTGACTGCGCTGGCCACTCCATTACAGATAGAATACCAGCTGCCTGCTTCTTCCCTAAATAATTCTTGCATAATTTGGAGGTGTGCTCTGGGTCATTGTCCTGTTGTAGGATGAAATTGGCTCCAATCAAGCGCTGTCCACAGAGTATGGCATGGCGTTGCAAAATGGAGTGATAGCCTTCCTAATTCAAAATCCTATTTACCTTGTACAAATCTCCCACTTTACTAGCACCAAAGCAACCCCAGACCATCACATCACCTCCACCATGCTTGACAGATGGCGTCAGGCACTCTTCCAGCATCTTTTCAGTTGTTCTGCGTCTCACAAATGTTCTTCTGTGTGATCCAAACACCTCAAACTTGGATTAGTCTGTCCATAACACTTTTTTCCAATCTTCCTCTGTCCAATGTCTGTGTTCTTTTGCCCATATTAATCTTTTCCTTTTAATAGCCAGTCTCAGATATGGCTTTTTCTTTGCCACTCTGCCCTGAAGGCCAGCATCCCGGAGTCGCCTCTTCACTGTAGACGTTGACACTGGTGTTTTGCATGTATTATTTAATGAAGCTGCCAGTTGAGGACCTGTGAGGCGTCGATTTCTCAAACTACAGACTGTAATGTACTTGTCTTGTTGCTCAGTTATGCAGCGGGGCCTCCTGCTTCTCTTTCTACTCTGGTTAGAGCCTGTTTGTCCTCTCTTCTGAAGGGAGTAGTACACGCCATTGTAGGAAATCTTCAGTTTCTTGGCAATTTCTCACATGGAATAGCCTTCATTTCTAAGAACAAGAATAGACTATCAAGTTTCACATGAAATTTCTTTTTTTCTGGCTATTTTGAGATGTTAATGGAACCAACAAATGTAATGCTCCAGATTCTCAACTAGCTCAAAGGAAGGTCAGGTTGATAGCTTCTCTAATCAGCCAAACTGTTTTCAGCTGTGCTAACATACTTGCACAAGGGTTTTCAAGGGTATTCTAACCATCCATTATCCATCTTACACAGTTAAACACAAAGTACCATAAGAACACTAGAGTGATGGTTGTTAGAAATGGGCCTCTATACACCTATGAAGATACTGAATTACAAACCAGACGTTTGCAGCTAGAATAGTCGTTTACCACATTTACAATGTATACAGTGTATTTCTGAATCATTTAATGTTAGCTTCATTCTTTCAAAAATAAGGACATTTCTAAGTTACCCTAAACTTTTGAATGGTAGTGTATATGGAGGCTGTATGTTACCTGTGGTTGGGGGTCTTCCTTCCCCTTTCACTCCAGAGACATACTGATCAGCCAGTTATACTATGACCCTGATAATATCTTGTATAAATGAGCTGGTAGAGATTTACCAGCTTGGACTTAATATAAAAGTACTTTCTCTTACGCCTCATTGGGGGACACAGAGACAGTGGGTGTTATGCTGCTTGCCACTAGGAGGACACTAAGTAAACCAGAAAAAAAGTTAACTCCTCCCCTGCAGTATACACCCTCTCGCTGGATGAGATATCTCCAGTTCATTGCTTAGTGTCTGTAGGAGGCACTTGGGTCTGGTTTCAGACCCCACCGTTTTTATGTTATTTTTGAATTTTTCTGTAAATTTTTATTTTTTAATTAACGGAGTGAAGGGGGCGACGGTTCCTTTCTACGGCCCACTCTCCTCCGAACCAACAACAGGCAAGCACGTGGCGTATACCTCCCCGTACACTTTCCTGCGACGTTTGGGGCTGATTCCTCTAGCAATTTTGGCGATGATCCTTACGACCGGAGTTCGGTATTCCATGGACAGCGCTTACAGATATGAGGGCAGGCGCAATGGAGAAGACTGGACAGCGCTTACGTAGGCCCTGAATCAGCCCCATAGCTCTCCATCCCCCTATCATAGGGAGGATCGATTGAGTATGGCCCCTTTAAGAACTCCTCCAGCTCTGCTACATCAGCCCAGGAGATGAGAACCTGCATGGATGGCCGGACAGCGCTGAGCACTGGAGTTGAGGTATGGGGTCGGGTCCTGGCCCCCTGTAGAAGCGCTGACGTAGCGTCAGCGGCGGTGCCCCGCCCCCCCCCCCCCCCCGTGCTACCGCGGGTAGCCCGAAAAATTTAGTCCCCAGCTTTCCGGCCTAGCGCCGCCCACTAGCGCTGCCCCGCCCACCGGCGCTTACTGCGGGTAGGCTCAGAAATTTGGCCCCCGGCTTTCCGGCCTACTAGGCCGCAATTTGAATAGCGCCGCCCGCGCTATTATCGCCGCACTGGCGCCTCTCATCCCTGACGAGACGTGCAATTATAATCTCGGGGGCCATGTCCTTTTACCTCAGCCTGCTCTGGAAGCTGTGAGGCGAGCATTCTGCCAGATACTGGGTGACACCGCAGGGCTTCCGCTATTCCTCCTGGGGGACACAGCATAGGACCGGGTAAGCTGCATCTGCCCTCAGATTAAAGCTTAACCCCTTCCCGGCACGTTCCCTGCAGCTACAGCAGACTCTGCCGTTAACCCTTTCAGGAGCGCTATGTCTCAATCTAAGGAGACTAAACGGGCGGCTAAAAAGCACACTGCATTATTTACCGTGTGTACCACTTGCAAGTCTGCCATACCCAGTGCACAGACTAATCCATTATGCACGGGCTGCGACCCGGCCTGCGCCCTGACCTGCGCTTAATCACCCCTCATCGCCGCTGCTGAAGGGCCTCCTGCATTTAGTACCCGAGTGGGCTGCGTCCCTGTCACGGTCGGTGGAGTCTCTGACCCAGGCTATATTCTCCCTCCGGGAGGACTCTTTAAGCCAGAAGGCGTCCTCCCCCCCGAGGAAGGCTCTGGCGTCGGCCGGGAACCGTCCACCAGCAGGGGCCGTACTCGGTCAAGAGATGGTCAGGTCTCTAGAAAGCGGACCCATGACGTGTCCCCTAGTCCCGTTCGCGCCTCTGCATCTGCGACTCCTGTCTCTCGCTCTCCCTCTCCTGGAGTTCTCAGCGAGCACGACTCTGAATTCGATTCTGACACGTCAGCCCCTCAGAATCCCCCAACTGATCAGGAGTCGCTTGATTCTTTTATAGAATCAGTCAACAGGATTCTGAAGTTGGATGAGGATAATGTTCCCGCTCCAGCACAACCTATCTCACTTAAGAAAACCAAGAGTGTGCGCAGGTTATTTACCAGCCATCCGGACTTTAAGGAAATTGTCCAGAAACATAGAGATCGTCCGCATAAGCGGTTCACATGGCAAAAGTCTATTCAGGCTAAATACCCTTTTGGTCCAGACCTAATGAAGGATTGGTTACAGTCCCCCCCCGGTGGACCCGCCTGTATCGCGTATTGCTTCAAAAACACTTCTATCCGTTTCTGAGGGTTCCTCAATCAGAAACCCCTCCGATTGTCAGATTGACTACCTTGCCCGTTCAGTTTTTGAAGCTTCAGGAGCAGCGATTTTTCCATCTTTCGCGGCAATTTGGGTCACTAAGGCAATGGCCGCTTGGGCAGAAGTCCTGATTACTTCCTTCCAGGGCACCAATCTTCCTCTGGAGACAACCACGGTCGCCAGGCACATAATTCACGCAGCAGACTTTGTAGTGGACGCCTCTTTTGATGTCGCCAATTGCGCAGCCCAAACTGCCGCTAATGCGATCTCCATTAGAAGCGCCCTATGGCTCCGCGACTGGTGGGCAGATGCCACATCTAAAAGATCGTTGACTTCTCTCCCTTTTCAAATGGGTTGTCTTTTTGGAGAGAAACTGGATCAGCTCATTTCTGATGCTACCAGAGGAAAAAGTAAATTCCTTCCTCAACAAAAGGCTGTTTGGCCGTTTCGCAACCAACAGCCGACGCGCTTTCGATCTTTTCGCAACAACTCTGGTTGGTCCTCCTCTACCTTCTCTTCCGGATCAGGTCCGTCTCCGCGCGGAGACAGAGGCTCCTAGGTCTCATACAGACCTAACCGCTTTTGGAAACCAAGCCTAGGGCCTCTGGATCCAGGGGAGCCAGATCTCATAGATCTACCCAATGACTTGTTGCGGTATCCAGCGGACGCCGACAGAGTAGGCGGTCGCCTACTTTCCTTCAGCCACACCTGGCTCGTGGTCGTCCACGACAAGTGGGTCAGGGAGCTGGTGTCCTCCGGATACAAGATAGAGTTTTCCTCTCCCCCTCCAACTCGCTTTTTCCTTTCCTCTCCCCCCAAGGGAAAGACAAGAGCCTTCCTTCGGGCTGTACAGGCTCTGTTAAGGGTCGGAGTCATCATTCCGGTCCCTCATTACGAAAGGTTCAGAGGATTTTATTCAAACCTTTTTGTGGCTCCAAAGAAGGACGGGACAATGCGACCCATTCTGGATCTCAAACTGTTAAATCAGTTTGTCACGGTTCGGCGATTCCGAATCTCTCCGATCAGTTGTCGCTTCCATGGAAAAAGGAAAGTTCCTAGCATCCATCAACATCAAGGACACTTACCTTCACATTCCGATCTGCCCGTCTCACCAGCAGTTCCTGCGTTTTGCAATTCACGAGGAACACTTCCAGTTCGTTGCCTTGCCCTTCGGACTCGCCACCGCCCCCAGGGTCTTTACTAAGGTCATGGCGGCTGTCATGGCCATTTTCCACTCTCGGGGAGTAGTGGTGTTACCGTATCTGGACGACCTGCTCATCAAGGGTCCGTCCCTTCCAGCCTGCAAGGAATCCGTGGAGATAACAGTAAATACACTTTCGCGCCTGGGGTGGAAGATAAACTTCGCAAAGTCTTCCCTGAAACCGGCTCAGCAGATTTCCTTTTTAGGAATGATCTTGGACACTTCCCGCGGGTTGGTCATTCTCCCTCCAGATAAGACGCAAGCCTTACAACAGGCAGTGCGGACTCTTTCCCGTCCAGCTTCTCACTCCATTCGTTTCAGCATGAGAGTTCTCGGAAAGATGGTAGCTGTGATGGAAGCAGTTCCATTTGCGCAGTTCCATCTCCGTCCCTTACAACATGCGTTGCTGTTAGCTCGGGACAAGAACCCATTCTCCCTGGACCGTCGGATCCTTCTGTCCCTGCGGGTCAGGTGGTGGACTCTGAGGTCCTCCCTGAATCAAGGGATGTCTTTTCTCCCAGTAAGATGGTTGTTTGTAACCACCGACGCAAGTCTTCTCGGCTGGGGTGCGGTCTTTCGTCACCACACGGCACAGGGTCATTGGTCGACCCTAGAGTCACGTCTCCCCATCAACATTTTGGAGATACGAGCGATCAGATTTGCTATATGGAGTTTCCACAATCTCCTCGCAGGTCACCCCATCAGTATCCAATCCGACAACGGCTCAGCTGTACCGTATATCAACCGCCAGGGAGGTACCCGGAGCAGGATGGCCATGCACGAAGTGAGTCACATCCTCCATTGGGCCGAGACCAACCATTCATCCATCTCAGCAATCTACATCCCGGGCGAAGAAAATTGGGCGGCAGATTTCCTCAGTCGCAAAGGCATTGCCTCGGGGAAGTGGTCTCTTCATCCGGAAGTCTTTCAACAGATTTGTCATCATTGGGGGACTCCGGATGTCCATCTCATGGTCTCAAGACTAAACAACAAGGTTCCTCGGTTAATTTCCCGATCGCGTGATCCATATGCCATCGCAGTGGATGCCCTAGTTCTGCCATGGCACCAGTTCCGGCTCACGTACATCTTTCCCCCTCTTCCCTTGCTTCCGAGGGTCATCAAGAAGATCAGAGCGGAGGGTGTACCAGTGATCCGAGTCGCGCCAGATTGGCCGCGCCGAGCTTGGTATGCAGAACTAATACAACTAGTCGCCGATGTCCCCTGGCGACATCCAGATCTCACGGATCTGCTTTCTCAGGGGCCGATTTACCACCAGAACTCCGGGGCCCTGTCTTTGACGGCGTGGCCGTTGAATTCTGGATTTTAGCACAGGCTGGGTTCTTTCACAATGTGATATCCACCATGATTAGTGCTAGGAAGCCTGTGTCTAGGCGTATCTATCACCACACCTGGAAAATCTTCTTTTCATGGTGCAAGGATCATGGTCGATCCCCTCTGGTGTCTCCATTCTGGCCATATTGGAGTTCCTTCAATCCGGATTAAACTCAGGTCTCGCGCTTACCTTGCTCAAGGGCCAAATTTCGGCTTTGTCAGTGCTTTTCCAACGCAAAATTGCCACCAAATTGTTTTGCCTTCCTTTTGTCCGGTGTCAATCCATCGCATTGAGAAGGCCCTCCACAACCTGGATATGGTTAGGGCGCTGAGACGGTACATCTCGCGGACGGCTCTCTTCCGCAGGTCAGATGCCCTCTTCATACTTCCAGAGGGGCATAGGAAGGGTCTAGCCGCTACAAAGGCAACGTTAGCCAGGTGGATTCGCTTAGCGATTCAGGAATCCTACCGTGTCAGGAACGCGCCTGTCCCAGCGGGGATTAAGGCGCACTCTACCCGGTCATTGGTTGCCTTTTGGGCCATTCGGCACCAGGTCTCGGCAGAACAGGTCTGCAAGGCTGCGACTTGGTCCAGTCTGCATACTTTTACAAAACTTTACCAAATTCATTCTCAGGCCTCTGCAGATGCAGCTCTCGGCAGACGCATCCTGCAATCGGCAGTAGCTCAGCGTTGACTCAGTGGTACATGGGGTATTAGCAGATGTATGCTCCCCACCCAGGGACTGCTTTTGGACATCCCACTGTCTCTGTGTCCCCCAAAGAGGCGTAGGAGAAATAGGGATTTTTGTGTACTCACGTAAAATCCTTTTCTCCGAGCCACTCATTGGGGGACACAGCACCCGCCCTGTTTAGCCTACTGGCTCATTTGTAGCATTCTTAGGTTTTGACATAGTTATGGTTATTGTTGACTGTTTAAGCTCCTACTCCTTTTTTCACTGAACTGGAGATATCTCATCCAGCGAGAGGGTGTATACTACAGGGGAGGAGTTAACTTTTTTCTGGTTTACTTAGTGTCCTACTAGTGGCAAGCAGCATAACACCCACTGTCTCTGTGTTCCCCAATGAATGGCTCGGAGAAAAGGATTTTACGGTGAGTACACAAAAATCCCTATATCTTCCAATAGGAAGATAAACCCCCCCCACCCCCAACTCCAAACTATTAGAGCTCCACCAACTTATACAGTCCAAGATATTGTGGGGTCACAGTATAAATGTCCTATATATGTTGAAACAGGGAACATGTAGACAGTGGGAATTGAACTCATATCCAGCGCTGTGACACTAACCACTGAGCCAACGTGCTGCCATACATAAATGATCATCATTTCTTCTCTTAATACATCCTAGAACTGTGTTTGCCTTTTTCTGCTGCATCACACTGGTGACTCATGTGCAGTCTGTGATCCATTAGTATATCCAAGTATTTCACACATGCTGTTGCTTAGTTCTATTCCTCCCATTCTATTGATGCAATTTTTGTTTTTCTTGCCCAGATGTAGAATCTTGCATTTTTCCCTGTTAAATACCATTCTTTTAGTCACTGCCCATTGTCCAAGCTTATCTAGATCCATCTGAATCCTTTCTCTGTCTTCTCTAGTGTTAGCTATTCCTCCTAACTTTGCATCATTTGTAAATTTGATCAATTAACTTTCAGTTCCCTTATCTAGATCATTCTACCTCCTGTCGCCTCCAGCTCAAAAATATTTCCAGAACCCGTCCTTTCCTCAACCCTCAATCTACTAAAATGCTTGTGCATGCCCTCATCATCTCCCGCCTCGACTACTGCAACATCCTTTTCTGTGGTCTCCCTGCTAACACCCTCGCACCTCTCCAGTCCATCCTTAACTCTGCTGCTCCACTAATTCATCTTTCTCCTAGCTACTCCTCCGCTTCTCCCCTCTGCAATTCTCTTCACTGGCTCCCATTCCCTCAGCGTATCCAGTTCAAATTACTAATACTGACCTACAAGGCCATCTATAACCTGTCTCCCCCATATGTCTCTGAACTAATCTCCTGCTACCTTCCCTCACGTAATCTCCGGTCCTCCCAAGACCTCCTTCTCTCCTCCACACTTATTCGCTCCTCACCCAACCGCCTCCAAGACTTCTCCCGAATTGCCCCATCCTCTGGCATTCTTTGCCCCAACATGTCCGACTATCAACCACATTTGGATCCTTTAGACGAAACCTGAAAACCCACCTCTTCAAGAAAGCCTACAGCCTGCAATGACCCCACTACCTCCTTCTCTCTCACCACTACCGATGATATCACCGCAACCAACACCGGAACTGCTGCAACCCACCAACCTACTGTTTCCTTCCCCACCATCCTGTAGCATGTAAGCCCGAAAGGGCAGGGTCCTCTCCCCTCTGTATCAGTCTGTCATTGTTAGTTTGTTTACTGTAAGTGATATCTGTAATTTGTATGTAACCCCTTCTCATGTACAGCACCATGGAATCAATGGTGCTATATAAATAATAATAATAATAATTTCTTCCATGTAAAGAACAACTGATCTAACCCATCGCAGGATCAAAAGTACTTTTTTTTGCCAAAAATAGATAATTTCTTTATCAAAAAAAGGTCAATTAAATCTAACTTCCTTTTCAATGTTGTCTGTGATGGAGATGAAGCCAGGACCTCAATGCTACAGCCCATCTGTGCTAACCACTGAGCCACCAGAATATATTATACTTGTACAACATAACATATTGTGGGGCTCACAGTATAAATGTTCTATCAGCATGTTTGCAAAACAAGAAAGCCACCCAAAAAAAGAACATATAAAGTACATGCAGGGATTTGAACCCTGGACACCAATGCCACAACATAACCACTGAGCCACCAACATACTGGAGCTCATATCTTGTACATAAACATATATCTCTGCTAGATCAATAGAAATCTGTTAAATAAATGACGCGAGCAGGACGGTGGCTACTCACAAGTTGACCTGTGGTATGGAAGTGTGGAGAATCACAGGATCGTCACAAACCCCCAAAAAACATCCCAGGTCTCAGATTTGATCCCTGAATCGTAAAGCTACAGCACTAACCACTGAGCCACCATGCTGCAATAATAACAGCTCTGGTTACAGACTACAGATAAAACCAACATCCACTGATCCTGCACCGCACCTACTGCAATAACATGGAGGGGGCAATGGGGGTCTTTCGTTCACTGGATGTGTGAAAATTGCTTTCTAAAACTAGAAGTGGGTTGAAACAGCAGAAAAAAAAGTCAATAAAGGGTTACTTCCAAAAACATAATATGATTTGATAATTTACAATTACATTAATTCATTTGTATCAATATAACTAATTTTAACCTGCCCTGTTTTTCAGCTATCACCCCCACAGGATGACCCTCCAGGCTCCATTCATTCAGTTGGCATTGTCATGGGTGATCATGTACAGTGCAGTCTCGCTCAGGTTCCTGCCAACGTAGCTCTACTCGGGAATGTGGGTAGAACGAGCTGTAACGGATGATGTCACTGAAAGTATTGGACACTTATTCATTACAATGCAGAGCTCATAAAGCAGGGGACAGGTGTGTTAGTAACTGAATGATGTACTGCAAGCTGAGTCTGGGTATGGAGGGGTGAGAGAAGCAATGTACTGCATAGAACTATAGAGGGGGTGGGAGGAGTGATGTACTTCAGGATGGGGATGTTCATAGAGAGGTTGAGAGGAACAATGTACTGCAGGATGGGGCTGCGGATAGAAGTTGAGAGGAGCAATGTACTGCAGGATGGGGCTGTGTATAGAGGGAGTGAGAGTAGCAATGTACTGCAGGATGGAGCTGTGTGTAGAGGGGGTTACGGGAGTGATGTATTGCAGGATGGGGCTTTGAACAGAAAGGAGCAATGTACTGCAGGATGGGGCTGTGTATAGAGGAAGTGAGGAGAGCGATGTACTGCAGGATGGGGCTGGGTATAGAGGGGGTGAGTATAGCAATGTTCTGCAGGATGGGGCTGTGTATAGAGGGGGTGACAGGAGCAATATACTGCAGGATGGGGCTGTACATAGAGAGTGAGAGAAGTGACGTACTGCAGGATTGGGCTGTGTGTAGAGAGGGTGAGAGGAGCGAAATACTGCAAGATGAGGCTGTGTATAGAGAGGGTGAGAGAAGTGACGTACTGCAGGATGGGGCTGTGTATAGAGGGGTTGAGAGGAGAGATGTGCTGCAGGATGTGGACATGTATCGTGGCACGGAGAGATGGTCTGCAGGATGGAGGTCAATTCTCAAAACGCAGGTGGACAAACAAAAACACAGAAATTGTTCTAAACGTCTAGAATTGATTGAACAAGATTGTGTGGCCATCAGTCAGGATGTGGCCCAGTAGCTGATATCCAGCTGCAGGGGGAAGAGCAGAAGTCTGGGGAATAAGGGGCAGCACTGGGAAGATTGAAGCTTTACAGAACCTTCATGGATTTGTCAACAAAAGTGTAAAAACTTATGAAATGGCTGTAGTGGCTTGTTCACACGCTGCAGTTCTGCTGTGGGGGAAGGACCCGGCCGTGTTTCACAGAGATTTCTAGAGTCTCCGGCGCACCTTGATTACTTTTTACGTGCAGCTTTGAACTTTCCAGCCAATGTTTCATTCCTGTAGTTCATTCTTTCAGAAACTCTGAATATTACTTACAGATGACGAGAATGTGAAGGGGGTCAGCTTCTCACACTCATTCATCCCAAGAGGTCGCAGTGGGATAATAATGACATACCACCCTGCAGCCGTCCACACGACACTACTTGCTGTCAACACTCGCGGTTTGGTTAGGCCAGCGAGACGCTTGCCTGGAGTTAGGGTTACACTTCTAGCACACAGATAGTGGAGGGTTAAACTGTGCATCCTCCATGGACACAACCACTCAGGCAGCCCCCCGCATTGTACACTGACGGGGGACAGTCCTCCTAATGAGCTTTCTCCATATTTACATGAGGGTCCTTCTGCTTCTTCCTTGCATGGTCCATAATTATCGGCGATGGTGGAGATGTTACATTGTGTTCAGCTTTTAATAAAGCGATGAATTATTTAATGAAACAAAAACATCCTGCAGAAATTTGTACAATTTGGTAATAAACTGGATTTACAATAGGGGGACATTTTTATTCCACCTGGATTTTGCCAATAGAAATGGAAGAACGTAAGAAGAGAGAAGCTCAAGAAGTGGGTGACAACCTGTGACAGCCATTGCGGGCATCACCAAGGATCAGAACTACAGGAGATCGGGCACTAAATATTGGTACTAAACTGGGCAAAATAAAGATCTGATGTTCTGTCCTCACCGTGACCTCCAAGATCGGCGGCGCCTTCAGCAGGTATCGTGACACTTTGGTGATCAGCTTCCTGTATAGATACAAGAATAATGGGGAAACGGCTTCAGATGATGGAATAAGGAATCCAACAATGTTCGGCTGAAATATTCACTGCTTAACCCCTTAAGCCCCAAGGGTGGTTTGCACGTTCATGACCGGGCCAATTTTTACAATTCTGACCACTGTCCCTTTATGAGGTTATAAACGCTTCCATGGATCCCGGTGATTCTACATTGTTTTCTCGTGACATATTGTACTTCATGTTAGTGGTAAAATTTCATTCATATAACTTGCGTTTGTGAGAAAAACGGAAATTTGGCGAAAATTTCGCAATTTTCCAAATTTGAATTTTTATGCCCTTGGTTCCCGACCTGTGACACAGCATATGCGTCATGAAAGTCGGTGCCAATCCGACCCATGACGCATACCCTGTGTCATGAATTCAAAGCCCCCCTGCGGGTTGGGTGACCGGGGTCAATAAAAGGTCACCAGACCCGCAGATACAGGGGGCTTTGTAATTCAGCCCCCACGTGGCTACGATCGCTCTGATTGGCTGTTAAAAGTGAAACAGCCAATCAGAGCGATAGTAATATTTCATCAATGAAAATTGATGAATTTTCACCCCCTCTCACCCCCCCGGCACCTTCTAAGTCCCTTTGTCGCTCCCGGTGTCTGGCGGGTCCGGTTCATGGGGGCCATCTTGGAAAATGGCGGGCGCATGCGCAGTGCGCCCGCCCGAATCTGCCGGCTGCAGATTCCATTATTTCATTTTGATCACTCCCACAGTGATCAAAATGAAATAAAAAGTAAATGAATCCCCCGATTATCACCCCCATAGGTAACTAATAACTAATAAAATAAAGAAAATATTTTTATTTGTATTTTTCCATTAGGGTTAGGGTTGGAAAGAGGGTTAGGGTTGGAAAGAGGGTTAGGGTTGGAATTAGGGTTAGGGTTGAAAATTAGGGTTAGGGTTGGAATTAGGGTTAGGGTTTGAACTAGGGTTAGGGTTGGAATTAGGGTTAGGCTTGTGGTTAGGGTTAGGGTTATGGTTAGGGATGTGTTGGGGTTAGGGCTGTGGTTAGGGGTGTGTTAGGGTTGAAGTTAGAATTGATGGGTTTCCACTGTTTAGGCACATCAGGGGTCTCCAAATGCGATATGATGCAACCATTGATTCCAGCCAATTTTGCGTTCAAAAAGTCAAACGGTGCTCCCTCCCTTCCAAGCCCTGACGTGTGCCCAAACAGTGGTTTACCCCCACATATGGGGTATCAGCAACTTTTGGGGACTAATTTCTCCTGTTACCCTTGGGAAAATAAAAAATTGGGGGATAAAAAATTATTTTTGTGGAAAAAAAATGTTTTTTTCATTTTCACGTCTCTGCATTATAAACTTCTGTGAAGCACTTGGGGGTTGAAAGTGCTCACAACACGTCTACATAAGTTCCTTGGAAGGTCTAGGTTCCAAAATGGGGTCACTTGTGGGGGGTTTCCACTGTTTAGGCACATCAGGGGCTCTGCAAACGTAATGACGGCCGCAGACTATTCCATCAAAGTCTGCATTTCAAAACGTCACTACTTCCATTCCGAGCCCTGACGTGTGCCCAAACAATGGTTTCCCCCACACATATGGGGTATCAGCGTACTCAGGACAAACTGGACAACAACTTTTGGGGTCCAATTTCTCCTGTTACCCTTGTGAAAATAAAAAATTGCGAGCTAAAAATTCATTTTTTGAGGAAAAAATTTTTTTTGTTATTTTCATGGCTCTGCGTTACAATCTTCTGTGAAGCACTTCGGGTTCAAGGTGCTCACCACACATCTAGGCAAGTTCCTTATGGGGTCTAGTTTCCAAAATGGGGTCACTTGTGGGGGGTTTCCACAGTTTAGGTACATCAAGGGCTCTGCAAATGTAACATGATGCCCGCAGACCATTCCATCAAAGTCTGCATACCAAAACGTCACTACTTCCTTTCCGAGCCCTGACGTGTGCCCATACAGTGGTCATCCCCCACATATGGGGTATCAGCGTACTCAGGACAAACTGGACAACAACTTTTGGGGTCCAATTTATCCTGTTACCCTTGTGAAAAAAAAAATTGCGGGCTAAAAATCATTTTTTTTTGAGGGAAAAAAAATGATTTTTTTATTTTCACACCTCTGCGTTATAAACTTCTGTGAAGCACTTGGGGGGTTCAAGGTGCTCACCACACATCTAGATAAGTTCCTTGGGGGGGTCTAATTTCCAAAATGAGGTCACATGTGGGGGGTTTCTACTGTTTAGGCACATAGGGGCTCTGCAAATGTAACATGACGCCCGCAGACCATGCCATCAAAGTCAGCATTTCAAAATGTCACTACTTCCCTTCCGAGCCCCGACGTGTGCCCAAACAGTGGTTCCCCCCACATATGGGGTACCAGCGTACTGAGGACAAACTGGACAACAACTTTTGGGGTCCAATTTATCCTGGTACCCTTGTGAAAATAAAAAATTGGCGACTAAAAAATTTTTTTTTAGGAAAAAAAAAGATTTTTTATTTTCACTGCTCTGCATTATAAACTTCTGTGAATCACCTGGGGGTTCAAAGTGCTCATTATGCATCTAGATAAGTTCCTTAGGGGGTCTAGTTTCCAAAATGGGGTCATTTGTGGGGAAGCTCCAAAGTTTAGGCACACAGGGGATCTCCAAACACGACATGGTGTCCGCTAACAATTGGAGCTAATTTTCATTTCAAAAAGTCAAATGGCGCTCATTCCCTTCTGCGCCCTGCCGTGCACCCAAACATTTCCCCCCCCTCCTCACATATGGGGTACCAGCGTACTCAGGACAATCTGGACAACAACTTTTGTGGTCTAATTTCTCCTGTTACCCTTGTGAAAATAAAAAATAGCGTGCTAAAAAATCATTTTTGAGGAAAAAAAAAAGATTTTTTATTTTCACTGCTCTACGTTATAAACTTTTGTGAAGCACTTTGGGGTTCAAAGTGCTCACTACACATCTAGATAAGTTCCTTAAGGGGTCTAGTTTCCAAAATGGTGTCACTTGTGGGGGAGCTCCAATGTTTAGGTACACAGAGGCTCTCCAAACGCGACATGGTGTCCGATAACGATTGGAGCTAATTTTCCATTCAAAAAGTCAAATGGTGCTCCTTCCCTTCCGGGCCCTGCCGTGCACCCAAACAGTGGTTTATGACCACATATGAGGTATTGGTGTGCTCAGGAGAAATTGCCCAACAAATTTTAGGATCCATTTTATCCTGTTGCCCATGTGAAAATGACAAAACTGAGGCTAAAAACAGGATTTTTTGTTGCTTACCGTAAAATCCGTTTCTCTGAGCCTTCATTGGGGGACACAGAAACCATGGGTGTATGCTGCTGCCACTAGGAGGCTGACACTATGCAAACAAAAAAGCTAGCTCCTCCTCCGCAGTGTACACCCCACCGACAGGAAGTAGGATGCTCAGTTAGTGAGAAAGCAGTAGGAGAAGCAATCTGTAACGAGATAAAAACAGAAAACACAAATCCATAATGTAACAATATCATACAGTAAACGGTGCTGTTCAACTTGGGAGGGTGCTGTGTCCCCCAATGAAGGCTCAGAGAAACGGATTTTACGGTAAGCAACAAAAAATCCTGTTTTCTCTATCGCCTTATTGGGGGACACAGAAACCATGGGACGTCCCAAAGCAGTCCTCAAGGGGAGGGAACAGCAAATAACCCCATCAGGACGAGGGAGTCACCCTCGTCACCTGCAAGGTCACCTGCGAGGTCTTCTTTACCCCGACCGGCACTTGCCGAAGCTAGGCATGGGTTGTGAGAAACCTTATGGACCTGTGGAGGACCAATGACCGTACTGCAGAGGAGCTAGACGAAGGCCCAAAAGGTACCGCCAGGAGGACACGCACTGCCCGGGCAGTGTGCGTTGTACTGAAAAGAACGCAGTCCCTCCTGGGCCGGCAACCCTACTAATGTCGACCAGAATCCGCGAGCAGACGCTGACCTGAAGGCCAGAGGACCTCTATACCTCAAGCCCGAGCTTGATAAGTACCGTTGCTGTGGCCAGATAGCCTGATGAGAGCACGGCATGAAGGGAAAATTCGAGGCGGATGAAAGAGAGAGAATTTAGGGAGATGTAGAGTGGACCCTTGACCTACAGGAAGTGTACCACAGCTGCTATAGAGTCTGAGGCGCCCTAGGAGTGGTGGAGAGCCTGAAAGGGAAGGCTACCAACTGAAAAGGAAAATGAACCCGTACGTTGCAAAAGCCGATATCTCCAAAGCCCTGAAGAAATCAGGACCTGGATAAGAGCTTCATGGAAAAATCATGCGATTCGTGGGAGGCAAATGCTGAACGAAGAAAAATTTCCACCTGAGAAAAAGGATGGTCTCCATCCTAGATCCCGGAAAGGCACGCTGAGGAAAAAGCGCTGAAGTACGACGAGGTTCAGCCTGAGGAAGGAAAGCGCTCGTCCTTCCGGTGACCTCCCCAATAAGTAAGCGATTGGAGCTACCCGGAAGAAACGGGAAGCTGGAGAGGGACTTGTTTGGAAATAATTTCGCTCGTGAGATCGAAAGCCAAATGAACCCCTAGAAGGGAACGATGAGGCGAAAACCCATGTTTCCATGCAAGTGGAAATTTTCTGGACAGTGAGGACGATCAAATCTTCTGAATGGTCCCCAGCAAGAATGCTCTGATGAGCAAGCTAGGCCACGTGTCTATAGAACTTTGCAACACGAGTGGAGACTAAGACAGGACACTATAAAGCGGCGGATGGTTTCAAGGTTGACCTTGCCAACTACTGTGTGAATTTGCCGTGGAATCTCTGAGGGATGCACTTCTGGGACAGGAAGGACCGTAGTAGTGGGAGACTTGGAACCGTAGGGTTCGTAGTCGCAGAAGTAGAGATATACTAAGGTGCCCTCTTGCTTGGAAACGGCTGAAGGCCGTTCTGTGAGAAAATGACGAGGCCTGAGAACAGGCCACTGAGAACCTGCGAAAGAGCCAAACACTGAAAACGTACTGAATAGAACCAGGGGATAATCTGGATCTCATCGCCGCGATGTAGGCTCAGGATGGCTATAAAGAGACAACTGATTGCTCCACTAAGGAGGTAGAACGGAGACTACTGGATGACTGAGATGCAAAGGGAGATAAATCCAGCACCCCGGGATGAGTGTGGATATGGACAAAAATAGTGTAGTTGGACTAGAAAAGTGATTAGTCGAGTAAGGAAAGTTCAAGCAAAACATGGAGTATGATAACTGTAAGAAAAGTTGGCTCTAGGTAGATCAAATAGACACCAGAAGACAACTAGGCTGACGAAAGGCAGGTCAATTTTGTATGACGATGTAAACGACCGAAACCATCCTGGACCCTCTGGAGCAGGGAGGGGATTACGGTGTGTAGACCTGCTAGCCTAAGTCTAAGACAAAACGCGCCTGAGGATAACAGAGAAAAGATACAATACTAGCCGAAGGAAGAAACGCGTTATCATCAGACTCATTCTTGGATCCAGGACTGGAACAGCTTTTTACCCCGGTCGATGCTTACGTGGAGTTAGATCCCACTCCTGTGAGGTGGGATACTTTTTCCCGGTCATGGTCAGAAGACCCATGTCTGAGCTGCTGAAGGCGTTACTCGGCGTCTGTAAGAAAGAATAGGTAAGTTTCGACAGATAAGGAGCGTATGGTAGTTTTGTTGCTCGAAGTCCCCTAAAGCAGGCTAGAACTATAAACTACTATTTGCCAAACATTAAAGATAGGCGGACTACACCGGCAGTAAAGATAGCTTCTGGCAAAAACTCCTGTGGTGCAACTCACACTTAGGGTACAGAACATGCCGCAGTAAAACCGCGACCATCAGTACCTGACCCGAGAGAGTCTGACCCACCTGAAGGTGGAGTATCCAGATATGTTGCTACCAAGATCCGAACTGTGGGACAGAGATCCGTTCTGTTTGGACATGGTAGTGGTTACGTTCAACTGTTAAACCACAGATGTTATTGACAATGAACTATGTAGCCGAGAGGTGTCTTTGACTCACCTGAAAACGACTTGTAACCGCGGCTGTAGCCTGCTATGAGCAATAAATGCCGGCACCTCACCTCAAGTGGCTTTTAGACGGGAGCTTAGGTAAAGGCTGCAAACGACCGTGAGGAACGTGAAAGAGGACGCTTCTGACTCACCAGAAAACGGGACAGTATAGCCGGATCGGTATAGTTGATGGCCTCGGGTACGTTTGAGTTACCAGAGAGACGGCGTGTATTGACAAAACAAGTCTGATAGAGGACTATTCAAGTGCTCAATAAGGGATAGAGTACTGCTGCAATAGAACACGAAGAACCTGAAGGCGAGAGTGTCTGACTCACCTGAATACGGTACAGAACACCAGTACCACTGAAGCAGTCAACCCCAGACGCGTCTCCACAGTAATACAACCGTTTGAACTACTGTACCTGGTAGGTGATGCCGCCGCGGATCTCGGCTCCTGCTTACTCACGCCCGCCGCGTCTGAAGCCTGGATAGCGGATATAGCCTAGCTGCCGGGACAGTCTAGGCCTAGATACCTGACGACATTAGGCAGAATAACCGCTTTTGTGTTGCGGTCTAGGTCTGAAAACCTGGCGGCATTAGGCAGAATAACGGCTTCTGTGATGCGGTCTAGGTCTGGGTACCTGACGGCATTAGGCAGAATAACGGCTTCTGTGATGCGGTCTAGGTCTGGGTACCTGACGGCATTAGGCAGAATAACGGCTTCTGTGATGCGGTCTAGGTCTGGGTACCTGACGGCATTAGGCAGAATAACGGCTTCTGTGATGCGGTCTAGGTCTGGGTACCTGACGGCATTAGGCAGAATAACGGCTTCTGTGAATCAGTCTAGGTCTGGGTACCTGACGGCATTAGGCAGAATAATGGCTTCTGTATTGCGGTATAGGACTGGGTACCTGACGACATTAGGCAGAATAACGGCTTCTGTGTTGCGGTCTAGGTCTGGATACATGACGACATTAGGCAGAATAATGGCTTCATGCGTAGTAAGCCGTGCCACGAAGTCTGTAGTAAAGTAGATTCTGACCAGTCAATTCTTATGACTGTAGAACAGTAGGCCTGGGATCAGAAAGAGACTAAAACACTACTCTCTGTTGTGCGCCACGGTTCCAACTTCTGGAACAGCGAGTTGTGGTCAGCTTCTCTATCCACTGAGCCACAGCAGACAATTGCCGGAAAACACGGACTTCTATTCAGCTAGAAGTCCGGCCCAAACACTGGAGACGTGAAGAGAAAGAAGCAGCACCCTGTTCTGCTTATAGCAGTATGAATCCAGCGTCCGAAGGGGGCTGCAGAAAATTGAAGGGAGAGTGCCTGTGAGCCGTAGATATGGAGTTGCTATGACAGGACCCCAACGTCTTTATGTGAAGCAATGGCTGAGACTTGCTCTGCTGAAAATCAGGGCACCAATCCGTAATGGCCGAAAAACACAACAACCGTGTGACAAAATCAGATCTCCGACATACTGATGCACTAGCAACTGCGCGGCAGAAGATTACAATTATGCCAGTAATTTGAGTACTATTACGTCAGTGACTGTACAGCTCTAGAGTACAGTTACTTCAGAGACCGTACGGCTCCAGAAAAACCTTCAAGTTAGTGACTGTACGGCTCCAGAGACTGTACGACCGGGTCAACTGGGGGCTGCTGGACGGTGGGAGAGGACCAGAGGAATAGGAGGAGAACGAAGTGGCCTAGAGTTAAACATGAGAACAATCCCACTAAGCGCTGCCAGGTTAGGGGACAGGAGAGCAGAGGAGGGGGGGGGGGATCAGTCTGCAGTGCAGCTACTTACAGCAGATGTCCTGTATGAGACTTCATGGCTGTAGAAAGAGACAGGCAGGTCCCATAGCTGGATGCGGCTCCACTGTACCACAGCCGGAAAATGGCGTCTGCCAGAATACGCAGGGCAGAACGTGCGCGCTGTGAGGGCGGCCAGAGACCGGGAAGCCCACTCACAGCTAAACGCGGGGCCCGGAGGAGCAATATGGCGGCGGCTCCCGTCCACAGTCTGAGGATAGCGGGCGGAGCCTGACGCCACACAGGAAGAGGCGAGAGGAGAAACGGGCGGGAAAAAGCCCGCCCGAAGCCGAGAGGAAGGGGGGCGGAGTCAGCGCTTCCACTAGGCCCAAAATGAAGCCGGGACCTAGATTACAGCCGGCGGCCGCCGGAGCGGGAGACCGCGGAGGACATACAATAGTGCCAAACGGGTCCCCACAGTGGCGCCAGGATGCTAAAAGTGGCGCAAACAAAGTGCCATGACGCCGCTTAGACAGGCTGTACGGGGGCCCAAGGAACAGGAAGCCTCTGTGTGCCTAAACCCCCTCTCCCTGAAACCAGTCGGAAGGGTATGAACTGCGTCAGCCGCCCAAACTACTATCTCTTTGAATAAAGGGTTGGTTTTTTTTTTTTTTGGTTTTTTTTCCTTCTTATCCCGTTTTCTTCACCTCTTCAGTGACTGGGGAGAAAAGAGGGAAAGTACCTCCTCAATCACGAAAATCGGACGTCCAGAATCCATGTTGCGGGACGTCCGTGTCTCCTCGACCGACAGGCTCTGGTGGGCGAGTGGGTGGGAGACGTAGGCAGGACCAGGTATTCTTTCTCTTGTGGGATCACCTAAACACGCGCCTGTGTTAGGGATTTTGGGGTCCTGCCGTCCAGACATATGAGGATACGGGGTGGCAGTACACGCCGTACTCATAGTCTCTGTGTGGGAGTACAGTAGTGACTGTTCACACTGTATCCCTCCGGGAACCTGAAAGAAAACGACGCACATTGAGGTAGATAAGGGTCTAGTAAAAGACCCGTGTCCACCTCCTACTGACACTAAGCTAAACTGAGCATCCTACTTCCTGTCGGTGGGGTGTACACTGCGGAGGAGGAGCTAGCTTTTTTGTTTGCATAGTGTCAGCCTCCTAGTGGCAGCAGCATACACCCATGGTTTCTGTGTCCCCCAATAAGGCGATAGAGAAAGATAATTTTTGTGAAAAAAAACTACTTTTTTTTTTTTACGGATCAATTTAAGAAGCACCTGGGGGTTCAAAGTGATCACTATGCATCTAGTTATGTTCCTTGAGGGGTCTAGTTTCCAAAATGGGGTCACTTGTGGGGGAGCTCCAGTGTTTAGGCACACAGGGACTCTCCAAACATGACATGGCAAGCGCTAAATATTCCAGCATATTTTCCATTCAAAAAGTCAACTGGCGCTCCTTCCCTTCTGAGCCCTTCCGTGCGCCCAAACAGTGGTTTATGACCACATATGAGGTATCGGTGTACTCAGGGGAAATTGCCCAACAAATTTTAGGATCCATTTTATCCTGTTGCCCATGTGAAAATGAAAAAAAATGATGCTGAAAGAAAATTTGTGCTGGAAAAATTAAAATGTCCATTTTTTCCTTCCACATTGCTTTAGCTGCTGTGAAACACCTGAAGGGTTAATAATCTTCTTGAATGTGGTTTTGAGTAGCTTGAGGGGTTCAGTTTTTAGAATGGTGTCACTTTTGGGTATTTTCTGCCATATAGACCCCTCAAAGTGACTTCAAATGTGAGGTGGTCCCTAAAAAAATGGTTTTGTAAATTTTGTTGTAAAAATGAGAAATCGCTGGTCAAATTTTAACCCTTATAACTTCCTAACAAAAAATATTTTGCTTCCAAAATTGTGCTGATGTAAAGTAGACATGTGGGAAATGTTATTTAGTAACTATTTTGTGTCCCATAACTCTCTAGTTTAACAGAATAAAAATTCAAAATTTGAAAATTGCGAAATTTTCAAAATTTTCGCCAAATTTCTGATTTTTTCACAAGTAAACGCAAAAATTATCGACCTAAATTTACCACTAACATGAAGCCCAATATGTCACAAAAAAACAACCTCAGAATCGCTAGGATGCGTTGAAGCGTTCCAGAGTTATTACCTCATAAAGGGACACTGGTCAGAATTGCAAAAAATGGCCAGGTCATTAAGGTCAAAATAGGCTGGGTCATGAAGGGGTTAAATCACAGAGATACAGCACACAAAAAACTTAATAAATAACATTTCCCACATGTTTACTTTATATCGGCACAATTTTGGAACCAAAATTTTTTTTTGTTAGGAAGTTATAAGGGTTAAAAATTGCCCAGCAATTTCTCATTTTTGCAACACCATTTTATTTTTACGGACCACATCACATATGAAGCCACTTTGAGGGGTCTATATGATAGAAAATACCCAAAAGTGACACCATTCTAAAAACTGCACCCCTTAAGGTGCTCAAAACCACATTCAAGAAGTTTATTAACCCTTTAGGTGCGTCACAGCAATTTTTTGAATATTTAAAAAAAAATGAACATTTAACTTTTTTTCACAGAAAAAATACTTCAGGTTCAATTTTTTTTTATTTTACCAAGGGTAACAGGAGAAATTGGACTGCAAAAGTTATTGTGCAATTTGTCCTGAGTACGCTGATACCTGATATGTGGGGGGGAACCACTGTTTCGGCGCATGGCAGACCTCAGAAGGGAAGGAGCACCGTTTGACTTTTTCAATGCAAAATAGGCTGGAATTCAGACCGGACGCCATGTCGCGTTTGGAGAGCCCCTGAAGTACCTAAACAGTGGAAACCCCCCACAAGTGACCCCATTTTGGAAACTAGACCCCCCAAGGAACTTATCTAGATATGTGGTGAGAACTTTGAACCCACAAGGGCTTCACAGAAGTTTATAACGTACAGCGGTACAATTATAAAAATCATATTTTTTCCACAAAAATGATCTTTTCACCCTCAATTCTTATTTTTCCAAGGGTAACAGGACCCTAAAAGATATTGTGCAATTTGTCCTGAGTGCGCTGATACCCCACATGTGGGGGTAAACCACTATTTGGGCGCATGGCAGAGCTCGGAAGGGAAGCAGCGCCATTTGACTTTTTGGCTGGAATTGAGATCGGACACCATGTCGCGATTGGAAAACCCCTGATGTACCAAAACAGTAGAAACCCCCCACAAATAACACCATTTTGGAAACTAGACCCCCTAAGGAACTCATATAGATGTGTGGTGAGCACTTTGAACCCCCCCAGTGCTTCACAGAAGTTTTTAACGACCGGGCGTGAAAATAAAAATATCGTATTTTTTCAACAAACATCATTTTTTAGTCCCCATTTTTTTTATTTTCCCAAGGGTAACAGGAGAAATTGGACCCCAAAAGCTGTTGTCCAATTTGTCCTGAGTACGCTGATACCTCATATGTGGGAGAAAACTACTGTATGCGCACACGTCGGGGCTCGGAAGAGAAGTAGTGACGTTTTGGAATGCAGACTTTGATGAATGGTCTGCAGGTGTCATGTTGCCTTTGGAGAGCCCCTAATGTACCTAAACAGTGGAAACCCCCCACAAATGACCCCATTTTGGAAACTAGACCCCCTAAGGAACTTATCTAGATGTGTGGTGAGCACTTTGAACCCCCAAGTGCTTCACAGAAGTTTATAACGCCTTGGCGTGAAAATAAAAAAATCATTTTTTTCCACAAAAATGATATTTTTGCCCCCAATTTTTTATTTTCCTAAGGGTAACAGGAGAAATTGGACCCCAAAAGTTGTTTTGCAATTTGTCCTGAGTATGCTGATACCCCATATGTGGGGGTAAAACACTGTTTGGGCGCATGGCAGAGCTTGGAAGGGAAGGAGCACCATTTGACTTTTTTCAACGCAGAATTGGCTGGAATTGAGATCAGACGCCATGTTGCATTTGGAGAGCACCTGATGTGCCCAAACAGTGGAAACCCCCCAATTATAACTCCAACTCTGACCCCAACACACCCCTAACCCTAATCTCAGTCCTAACCCTAGCCCTAATGGGAAAATGGAAATAAATACATTTTTTTTATTTTATTAGTTTTCCCTAACTAAGGGGGTGATAACGGGGGGTTTGATTTACTATTTATGGCGGTTTTTATGTTTGGCAGCTGTCGCACGCTAAGGCTATGTGCCCACGTAGCGTTTTATTCCGGACACTAAAAACCGGACTCCTTCCCAGAAATCGCACGTTTTTTTCCGCGCGATTTCACCGCGATTATGATCGCGATTTTGCCGCGATTTTCGCGTGCGATATTCAAGCACTTTCCAAGCGATTTGAAGCATCGCTTGGAAAGTGATTGACAGGTTGGTCACACTCGTCAAACAGTGTTTGACAAGTGTGAGCAGCTTTTTACTATTGAGGCTGCCTATGCGGCATCAATAGTAAAAGATAGAATGTTAAAATGCTAAAAAAAAATAAAAAAAATCGGGGTATATTTACCTTCCGACGTCCCGCGCTGCCATCCCGGGCCTCAGCGTTCCCAGTAATGCCTTGCGCGACCTTTGATAACGTTGGTCTCGCGTTGCTATAGCGATCTCGCGAGACCGCTAGTCACGCGAGACTACGTCATCACAGGACCGTGCCGCAAGGCATTACTGGGAACGCTTTGGCCGGGAATGCAGCGCCGGACGCCGGAAGGTAAATATACCCCGATTTTTTATTTTTTATTCATTTTTTTTACAGGGGTGTGGTACCCAGGGCCTGGAGGACAGTCTCCTCTCCTCCACACCGTGGGTACCAACCGCACATGAGACGCTTAACTTCCCGCATGGTGGGCATAGCCACATGCGGGAAGTAAACGGTTCTCATGCATTCCTATGGGTGCGGAATCGCGGCAATTCTTTGCGATTCTGCACAAAAGAATGAGCATGCTGCGATTTTTTCCGCGATGCGATTCCGCCGCGGAAAAAAGCGCAACATTAGCACAGCATGTGCGGAATGCCATAGGAATGCATGGGGGGCATTCTGTACACGATTTTAAAACGTTTTTGCGCCGAAAATCGCGGCAAAAACGCTTAAAAATCGCTACGTGGGCACACAGCCTTAAAGACGCTTTTTATTGTAAAAATAGTTTTTGCATCACCACATATTGAGAGCTATAATTTTTCCGTATTTTGACCCGAGTCATGTGAGGTCTTATTTTTTGCGGGATGAGTTGGCGTTTTTATTAGTACCATTTTCGGGCACGTGACATTTTTTGATCGCTTTTTATTCCGATTTTTGAGACGCAGAATGAACTAAAAGCAGCGTTTCATGAATTTCTTTTGGGGGGGTGCGTTTACACCGTTCCGCGTGCGGTAAAATTGATAAAGCGGTTTTATTCTTCGGGTCAGTACGGTTACAGCGATACCTCATTTAGGTCGTTTTTTTAGGTTTTGTCAGTTTTATGCAATGAAAACTATTTTATATAAAAAATAATTATTTTTGCATCGCTTTATTCTGCGAGCTATAACTTTTTTATTTTTTTGCGGATGATGCTGTATGGCGGCTTGATTTTTGCGGGACAAGCTGACGTTTTCAGCAGTACCATGGATATTTATATGCGTCTTTTTGATCGCGCGTTATTGCACTTTTGTTCGGTGGTATGATAATAAATCATTATCTTTTGCTTCGTTTTTTATTTTTATTTTTTAAGGGGTTCGTTAAAGGGGTTAACTAATGGGACAATTTTATAGGGCGGGTCGTTACGGACGCGGCGATACCAAATGTGTGTACTTTTATTGTTTTTTTTTATTTTCAAAAAAAGAATTTATTGGGGAATATATATTTTTTTTTTACTAATTTATTTAGCGATTTTTTTAAAATTATTTTTCCACTTTTTTTTTTAACTTTATTACATTGTCGCAGGTTGGACATCACTGTCCTGTGACAGATCGCTGATCTGTCACATCACAGATCATTGTGACAGATCAGCGATCTGTCACAGGCACTGCTGCAGACTTCCTCATGCCTGCGCTTTGCAGGCAGTGAGGAAGTCAGCTCCCTACAGGCCCCTGAAGGTCCCCGTCGCCATCTTGGATCCGGGGGCCTGTAGGGAAAGAGCCCCCCGCAGCAGCGCTGCACATTGCGCTGCCGTGGGGGGCTCAGGGAAGCACGGAGGGAGCCCCCTCCCTGCCGATGCTTCCCTTTAACCCCCGGTACACCGCGATCGTGTTTGATCGCGGTGTACAAGGGGCTAACGTGACACATTGTACCGGGTGTCAGCTGATAATCAGCTGACACCCGGCCGCGATCAGCGGCGCTCACCACGTGGGCGCCGCTGATCGCTATGACGTACTATCCCGTCCCTGGGAATTAAGTCCCAGGGCACATGGACGGGATAGTATGTCTGATGGCAGTAAGGGGTTAAATTACACAAACGCAGCGGGAAGTAAATCACCGACAGAGCCGCAAGGCAGATGACGCATCAGGCCAAGAGATCTACTGTGAAAACGGGAAAAAAATGAAATATTCCGTCTATGCTTGTGGAGCGCCCCACAGGGCCGTGGGACTCGGTCCGGGCCTTAGTCAGTTCTTCAGGGGCTTTGTCATGGCAGCGGTGACCCTGGGCGTCTAATCAAATAAAGATTGGGAAGTTAGTTGAAATAAAGTGGTGACGCCACCCGTGGTATTCAGCGATAATGAGATAGCCGATGCTGCTTAAGGAGGCCGCTGGGGCTGTTGGTGATGTAGCAGGGTTGATACAGCTCTCCACGGGTAGAGCTATGCCCCAGGGCAATTATAGTGTTAAAGATGTTGGTAATGGTTGCAGTGCAGTAAATATCTGAGCACACAGCGGGGTGCAGTCTTCACACTTTACTCACAGTTCTTCCACTTACAATCCCCAGCCGGGGTGCTATGTCCTCCGGGTTGGTGGTCCAACCAGCTCTCAGGTAGTTTGGGGTCCACTGTACCAGAACCCCCTTATGTTCCTTTCCTGGCAGTCTCTCTGCACTGGCTCCCGCTTCTTCTGCCCTGCGCCTTCACACACAGTGTCCCAAGCAAGCAGCCTAGGATCCTGTTGGGTGACATTCTCTTAGTCCCCTTGATCCTATCTGGCTGCTTTTTGAGCGAATGTGTATGGAGTTGGCTGTAGCACATACAGTCCCTACAGCCTCCGGTTTTCTAGCTGAGTCCTTAGTTTCTCCACTAGTCTGGGGCTGGTCCCTTACTGCGACCTGTTCCCTCCAGCCAACTACAGTCGGTGTGCATTCGGGCGCCAAGGGTGGATTCCTCACTTCCTGTGCCCCTAGGACCCCTTCTTTCTCTCTTTTCTCTCACGCTGCGCTAGTCTAGGGACATGCTCCTCTCTCCTTCAGTCCCCAGCATCAACTGTCTATCTCCCTCCAACTGACTCCTGTTTCCATGACAACTGCCTCTGACTACTCCCCAGCTCTACTTCCTCCACCCACACCCTCTACCTAGTTCCCCCTTGGCCTAGAGGAATATGGTGTTGGATGCTAGAGTGTGGGTACTGGGTAGTGACTCCTCCGTACCTGAGAGCGGAGTATCACACCTCTTGCTGAGGTGCAGTACCTCTGTGGCGACTGGACCCTCAGGGGCACCACACTTGTAATAATTGTTGGTGAATGTTTTTCCCAGCAATATGCGCTCCTGAAGGATGATGATGGAACTTGATATTTAGATTCAAGGATGATTTTTATTTTTAATTCAAAATAGAATACAACCGGTTGTATTCTATTTTGAATTAAAAATAAAAATCATCCTTGAATCTAAATATCAAGTTCCATCATCATCCTTCAGGAGCGCATATTGCTGGGAAAAACATTCACCAAGTGTTATAGTCTATGAAAGCGCTGTCCAGTGCTCTCACTAGTTCCCAGATCTTTGCAGCAAACTGAATGGAAAGAGGAATGGAGTGATCCAGGGATTGGATCTACATGCAGTATCTCAAGACACCAAATAGGTGAGTGTATTTACACTAAGTATATACCTTTGATAATTAACTACTACACTTAGAAGCTTGCGCTTCCCATTTTTTCTCCCTATAATCCCCTCTTGTTTCATACACTTGTAATAATAGTCACATTCAGCTCTCTAATACCAAAGAGGATGGGGGTGATGGTGGCTGATGCAGCCTGAAGTGTAAAGAATGGAGGATCCATCCTGGTAGTTATAGTAACTTGTGCCGGTGCCTTTTGGCAGAGGGTCTTTCAGACTCAGCCCATGTACCCTGCTGTGTGCATATGGCCAAGACGGGCGAGGACGATGACCCTGACGGGCGAGGACACAGCACTGACCTGCGGAGTTCCTCCTCTTTCCCTTTCAGCAGGGCCACATCCGCTTTGAAAGTGAAGTGAATCTGTATGAGGCTGAAAAACAAGAAAAGCTGCATTCAGACGGACACATCAGATGCTGCCGTGCCGGAGACAAAAAAAAGTTTGCAAAAGTTTCCATCGTTTCATTGCATGTAGATTAAAAAAAGAAGACTTCATGTGAGCAAACACTATATGAAAAGTTGTTGCAAAAAAAATGAAAACTAAATTTACTTTAAAAATGTCAGCAGCTGCGCAGATCAGCTTACTAGTTTAAGGGATTGTCCTGCAATAGAAAAACATGGCTACCCTTTCTCCAAACAACGCCACCCGGTCCTCAGGTCATATGTAGCATTGCAGCTCAGTCATATTCATAATAATAGTCTTTATTTTTATATAGCGCTAACATATTCCGCAGCGCTTTACAGTTTTGCACACATTATCATCACTGTCCCCGATGTGGCTCACAATTTTGTAGAATTTCCAGCAAAAGATACAAAAATCTGCAATATCACCAATCATACAATGTGTAAGAGTTGTTTACATACTGCACGCTCACGAGCTTCTCGCACTTGGGGTCATCGCCGGTCTTGTCCGTAACCCGGACCCCCGCGCTGTCCACGCACCAGCACAAGTTGGAATCTTCGTCGCATTGTTTCGCTTTGAAGGCTCCGCTCTCTTCGCACTCCGGATCATACACGTTATCAATTTCCACCTTATTGCGACCGGGGCGACTCCGCCAACTGCGGCTCCTGTGCAGCATCTCAAGATGCATCAGACGACACTTCGGAGTCACTGAAAAAGAGTGATTTTGGGTTCTTACCGTAAAATCTCTTTCTTGGAGCCTTCATTGGGGGACACATAATACCATGGGTGTATGCTGCTGCTGCTAGGAGGCTGACACTATGCAAAACAGGAAAATTAGCTCCTCCCCGGCAGTATACACCCACCGACAGGCACCAAGCACCTCAGTTGGTGAAAAAGCAGTAGGAGAAGCAACCAAAAACCCATGAACATATGTACCAACCCAACAAGGGACTCGAAGACCCAACACGGTACAACTTAAATAGGGAGGGTGCTGTGTCCCCCAATGAAGGCTCCAAGAAAGAGATTTTATGGTAAGAACCCAAAATCCCTCTTTCTTTATCGCCTTATTGGGGGACACAGAATACCATGGGACGTTCCAAAGCAGTCCCGAGGGTGGGAACAGCAAAAAAGGAACGACAGAAGGAAGGGCTTAGGTCGGCCGGTGCGCGACCGCCGCCTGCAGAACCTTCCTACCAAGAGCTGCATCAGACGAGGCCTGGGTATGAACCCTGCAGAACCTCGCAAAGGTGTGCAAAGATGACCAGGTCGCGGCCCTGCAAAGTTGTAAGGCCGAAGCCTGGTGTTGCACAGCCCAAGAAGCACCTACAGCCCGGGTGGAGTGGGCTTTCACTCCCGGAGGTGGCCGTTTCTCCTCAAGTCGGTAGGCTTCCAGGATGGTAGACCGAATCCAGCGAGCAATCGTCGATTTGGAGGCCAGAAGACCTTTCCGGCGACCCTCAGAAATGACCAGCAGGGAATCAAGACTGGCGAAAAGAAGCAGTCCTGGCAAGGTAAACATGCAAGGCTCTCACTACATCCAGTTTGTGGAGCGACTTTTCCAGAGGATGAGCAGGCGCAGGACAAAACGATGGAAGGACGATATCTTCGTTAATGTGAAAGGGAGATACCACTTTTGGAAGGAAGGAAGGAAGGAACTGGCCTGAGAACAACCTTATCTTGGTGGAGGATAAGGTACGGAGAACGACAGGATAAGGCCGCCAGCTCAGAAACTCTCCTGATGGATGTAATGGCGATTAGAAAAGCCACCTTCCATGAAAGCAAAGACAGAGGGATGTCCTGGATCGGTTCGAACGGCGCCTTCTGGAGAGCGCCAAGAACAAGATTGAGATCCCATGGATCTATCGGAGAATGATGAGGAGGAGCCACATGGGCAACTCCTTGGAGAAAAGTCTTCACCTGCGGTAAGGAAGCTAGATCCTTCTGGAAGAGGATTGCTAGGGCAGACACCTGGCATATTGAGAGTACTGAGGGAGAGGCCCGCATCCAAACCAGATTGGAGGAAAGTAAGAATGGATGGAATGGAGAATGATAGTGGAAAAACATCGTTATCCTCGCACCAACGGAAAAAAGCCTTCCAGTACCTATGGTAAATGCGGGAGGAAGCTGGCTTCCGAGCCTTGATCATGGTCTGAATGACTCGGCTGGAAAACCCTGATTTCTTCAGAATTGCGGCCTCAACGGCCATGCCGTTAAACTCAGAGACTGAGAATTCTGGTGGTAAAGAGGGCCTTGTGAGAGAAGATCTGTACGGTCTGGAAGCCTCCTGGGGACGTCCGCGAGCATGTTCACCAACTCCGCGTACCAAGGGCGTCTCGGCCTGTCTGGAGCCACTAGGATGACTGGGATGCCCTCTGACTTTATCTTTTTGACCACTCTTGGGATGAGGGCAAGGGGAGGAAACAGGTAAGGCAGTTGGAACTGGGACCACGGAATTACTAGGGCGTCGCAACCGACGGCTAGAGGATCCCTGGACCTGGCTACAAAGTGAGGAACTTTGTTGTTCATCCGAGATGCCATGAGATCGACGTCCGGGGTGCCCCAACGCTGGCATATCTGACTGAAGACTGTGGGATGAAGGGACCATTCGCCTGACGCTAGATCTTGGCGACTCAAGAAGTCGGCTGCCCAATTTTCCACCCCTGGAATGTGAACAGCGGAGATCGCCGGAACGTGACGCTCTGCCCAGTGCAGTATCCATGCCACTTCTGACATTACCTGCCTGCTGTGAGTACCGCCCTGGTGGTTTATGTACGCCACAGCCGTGGCGTTGTCTGACTGAATGCGGACTGGTTTGCCTACGAGGAGATGCTGCCAACGAAGGAGAGCAAGGAGGATTGCCCTGATCTCCAGAAGGTTGATGGGCAGAAGAGTCTCCTGGGCGTTCCAGCGCCCTTGGGCCGTTTTCTGATGGTAAACCGCCCCCCATCCTAGGAGACTGGCATCGGTGGTGATGACATGCCACCGAGGCGGAAGAAAAGATCTTCCGCGGAGAACTGACGCCGGCAATGCCCACCAAGTCAGCGATTGTCTGACTCTGAGCGGAAGAAGAATGGGGCGGTCCAGAGAAAACGAGGTCTTGTCCCAGACTGACAGGAGGAACAGTTGGAGAGGGCGAGAGTGGAATTGTGCGAAGGGCACTGCTTCCATGGAAGCTATCATCTTCCCCAGGACCCTCATGCAGGACCGAAGGGACATGATCCTCGAGCGTTGTAGGGACTGGATCCCCTTGCAAAGGGCTGAAAACTTGTCCCTCGGTAGAAACACCCGGGCTAGATTCGTGTCGAACTCCATGCCCAAAAAGGTCAGACGCTGGGTAGGGCGCAGGATGGACTTCTCCTTGTTGACTATCCATCCGAGGCGGCTGAGGGCATCCAAGGTTATCTGAAGACTGTGAAGACAGTCTTGGCGGGACGAGCCCTTGATCAGGAGATCGTCCAGGTAAGGAATGATAAGAATCACTCTGGATCAAAGGATGGCCATGACTGTTTCCATCACCTTCGTAAAGACATGGGGAGCGGAGGCTAGTCCGAAGGGGAGGGCCGTGAACTGATAGTGATTGTCCTGAATCGCAAAGCGGAGGTATTTCTGATGCCGCAGAGAAATGGGGATGTGGAGGTAGGCATCCTGTATGTCCACAGTGCAGAGAAACTCTCCGGGTTCCATGGAGGCTATAACCGAACGCAGAGACTCCATCTTGAAGTGGCGGATCTTCATGTGGCGATTGAGCAACTTGAGGTCTAAATTTGGACGAAGAGAGCCGTCCTTTTTCGGGACTACGAAGAGATTCGAGTAGAACCCTAAAAACCGTTCGTTTGTAGGAACGGGAACGATGACCCCGGCGGAAAGGAGGGAGGAGACGGCCTGAAGGAACCCTGGGATCTGTGATCGCTGTCTTGGGGATCGAGACAGAAAGAAGCGACTGTTTGGGGGGGGAAGAAAACTCGATTTTGTATCCGGATGTGATGATTTCCCTGACCCAAGCGTCGTCGACAACGGATAGCCATGCGTCCTTGAAAGAGGAAAGTCTGCCTGCCACCCTGGAAAGATTTCCAGGTGGGGGTGACCCGTCACTTAGATGAAAACCTGCCGGATCGGGAGCCTGAGGACCTGGGGGGCTGACCTCTGGATCTCCAGCGGGGAGCCGGCTTATAAGAAGGCTTTCTCGGGTCTCTGGAAGCCGGATGCCGGTCCTGCTGGGATGAACTTTCTGCGGGAGAGAAGGGGCGAAAGGACCTAAATGGCCGAGAAGCCTTCTTGTTAAAGAACCTCCTAGGGCGGGACTGGGGAAGGGAAGTGCTCTTTCCACCAGTGGCATCCGAGATTATTTGATCCAGCTTGGCGCCAAAGAGCCTAGTGCCGTGAAATGCCAGGTTGGTGAGCGACTTCTTTGAGGTGGTGTCCGCATTCCAAGACTTCAACCAAAGAATGCGGCGTATGGCCACTATGTTGCTGTTAGCTCTAGCTACGCACCCAGCCACGTCCAAGGAGGCGGCCAAAAGGTATTTGCCCGCATGATTAATTTGGTCTGCTAAATCTGCCAGCTAGTCCCGAGGAGCTGCCGCTGAAATGCCCCTGCGCAGAATTTTTGCCCAAGCCGAAATGACCTTCGCCACCCAAGCGGAGGCGAAGATAGGACAGAGGGAGGCGCCGGATGCCTCAAAAATTGACTTAGCCAACGACTCTATTTGCCTGTCTGTTGGGTCTTTAAGAGAAGCTCCGTCCGGAAGGGAAAGAACTGTCTTAGAGGAAATACGAGAAACTGGTGGATCTACCTCGGGAGCTTTGGTCCATTTCGTGACTAGATCCGCATCGAAGGGATATAGTACATCTAAGTACTTGCGGCCTGAAAAACGTTTCTCAGGATGTTGCCAGTGATTGGCTAAGGAAGTGTTGAACTCTTTGTTATTAGGAAAGGTTCGAGATGGAGGCCTCGCTTTCTGAAAGGAAACAGAGCATTCCTGCGGGGGTGCCTTATCCTCCTTTATCTTGAATGTTTGGTATATAGCCGATATGAGACTATCTACCATATCCCGAGTTCTAGCTATGTTGTCCGCATCTGAGTCAGATCCAGATTGGGAATCATCGTCTGACCTAGAATCGTCTGTTGAGGATGGAGACGAAGAGCGTAGCCTGAGACGCGGAGGGACCCTGCGAACTGGAAAAAGAGCCAGACAGGACCCGCTTCCTAGAGCCCCTACCCGGCTTGTCCGTCTGAGGGTCGCGGTCAGGTGCTGGCGACTCACCGTGAGAGGCGGTTGGTGCACAGGTGGCTGCAGATAACTGAGGTAACCGCTCTAAGACCTGGACCAGCGATTGAGACACTTTCGTCAGATCAGAAACCGACTGAGACATCACCACGGCCCACTCAGGGGGTGGGGTGGTCTCCACCCGGGGCTCAGAGTGCTCCTGAGGGGCAGAAATGGAGGAAGGGCTGCAGGATGGGCAGAGGGGAGACGACTGACCTGATGCCCACTTCTTTCTACAGCGCGCGCAGGCGTAGTGAATAGCGGTGGGTCTAGCACTGAAGGCCCTTGCAGGGTTGGGCATAAGTCTCTGTGGTAGAAATACTACCTGAATGAAACTGCGGGGGAGAAGCTAAGTCAAACGTCAGGGAGAGTCAGCGTCGAGCCTACCGAGGTTCAGAAGCAGACAGAACAGTGTTGTGTCCCCCAGGAAAAAATCCGGAGAAGAGGGAGGAAGAAGCTCAGCAAGACAGGAAAGGGACGCTGGCGGTGGGCGGGGCTTAGCCGCTGCACCGCGCGATTGGCTGAGACCCGAGGAGGGGAGCGCGGTTAATGTCATGCTGACAGGGCTGCAGTGAAAGCAGCCCTGAGATAGGCTGGAGAAGCGCGCGAAGAAAGCGCACGCAGGGAGAGGGAGGACCGCTTTTGAAAATGAAAGTGAAAGCGCTCCCTGTGCTTTCACTAGCAACGGCGCTCCCGGGTCCAAGAAACAGTGTATACCCCCGTAGATTAAAAGATGGGCTGGAGAGGGGGCACCGGGAATGCTGACCGAGGAAGCCCCCGCCGGACCCCCCCCGTGACAGGAGCGTGCGCCTGCCAGAGCTCTGGGCCAAAAGAGCGGGGAATTCAAACAGGAGGAGAGAGGTACCGACACTGACAGCGTGTGAGGGGGTTGCAGGGCGCGTGTTAGGAACGGCGCTGTACTGGCTGTGATAGCTGCAGACAGGGTTGAATGGGTCCTTGGTAGATGTATGAGAGCGGGGCTGAAGGGAACATTCAGATAAGCTTACCTGATGTCCCTGAAGAGGATGACCACAGGGGCCCACGATAGAGCGCAGGCCGCTGGGAGAGACGATCCTCAGTACCCGCACCAAGTCCGTATGGTGCAGAAGACGGCTCCAATCCCAGTGTCAGGGGAAACGTCACCGCTGGCGACTGCCGTCTTCCTCTCAGCCCTGTCCTGGGAGAGGGATGAGGAGGGGAATCGGCTAGGACCGGGCACCCATCCATGGCCCATAGCACCCGAGGGTGATAGGGGAAGGTCCTGCCTGCAGGCCTGAGAGTTGCGATGTGGGCAATACCACATTGCTCGCTCAGCCGCATTAATTGGAAAAGCAGGATGAACTCACATCCCGTTTCCTGATGCTGTATCTGGAAAATAAAGGGAAAACATTAATAAACACAACTAAAGAACCTGAAAAGAAAAAGATTAAATGCGGATCTGGGGAGATCACGGTCCGCCTCCTACAGACACTAAGCACAAACTGAGGTGCTTGGTGCCTGTCAGTGAGTGTATACTGCCGGGGAGGAGCTAATTTTCCTGTTTTGCATAGTGTCAGCCTCCTAGCAGCAGCAGCATACACCCATGGTAATCTGTGTCCCCCAATAAGGCGATAAAGAAAAGGAAGAAATGGAAATTATCACTGAGGTAATCATAAGACTACAGCAGAGAACTACTGCACCCATCATATAGCAAAACCAAGGGTCAGGAGTAACTGGGAATCACTGAGAATGCCATCACTAGAGATCAGCGGTGACATCACTGAGAATGCCTCCTATCCATCACTAGAGATCAGTAGTGACATCACTGAGAATGCCATCACTAGAGACCAGTGACGACATCACTGAGAATGCCTCCTATCCATCACTAGAGATCAGCAGTGACATCACTGAGAATGCCACCTATCCATCACTAGATATCAGAGGTGACATCACTGAGAATGCCTCCTATCCATCACTAGAGATCAGCGGTGACATCACTGAGAATGCCTCCTATCCATCACTAGAGATCAGCAGTGACATCACTGAGAATGCCACCTATCCATCACTAGATATCAGCAGTGACACAACTGAGAATGTCTCCCATCCATCACTAGAGATCAGCGGTGACATCACTGAGAATGGCTCCTATCCATCACTAGATATCAGCAGTGACATCACTGAGAATACCTCCTATCCAACACTAGAGATCAGCGGTGACATCACTGAGAATGTCTCCTATCCATCACTGGAGATCAGCAGTGACATCACTGAGAATGCCTCCTATCCATCACTAGAGATCAGCGATGACATCACTGAGAATGCCACCTATCACTGGAGATCAGCAGTGACATCACTGAGAATGCCTCCTATCCATCACTAGAGATCAGAGGTGACATCACTGAGAATGCCGCCTATCCATCACTAGAGATCAGCGGTGACATCACTGAGAATGCCCCCTATCCATCACGAGATCAGCGGTGACATCACTGAGAATGCCTCCTATCCATCACTAGAGATCAGCAGTGACATCACTGAGAATGCCTCCTATCCATCACAAGAGATCAGCAGTGACATCACTGAGAATGTCTCCTATCCATCACGAGAGATCAGCAGTGACATCACTGAGAATGTCTCCTATCCATCACACTCAGGACTCACGTTGGTTGCAGTTGACGGTCAGGTTGTCGTATCCGCTGAACACTGCCTCGCACGTTCCGCATCGGTTCAGGTGACAGGTGACATATTCGTTGTACGGACATGAAGAATCCTCGCAGACCTCGTCATAGTCGCAGTTCTCATGGGCAGGAAGAGCGTCTGGACACTCATCATCTGCGAGCGAGAACACAGGGGGAATTGTAGTCAGATGTATACTATCAGAAGTGAATACTCGTAGTCTTTTAAATGATGCCACAATGTAATAACATCAGATGTCAGGATCAGTATTAATACAATATGGAATGACATCGCATTATAGAACAGATATTAACTGCTTATAATTAGAGGGGGACACAGCAAGGGGCAATCACCGGGCAGCCAATGTGACCCAGTGTCAGGTGCAGAAGACTACAGAAACTGGAACCAGTGTAGAAATCACATACCCGGTACTGGGGAGATGCCAGACAGAGACCCCAGCAGCAGGAGACAAAGCCCAAAGCGGCAGGACCTTCCCGAGTCCATGTGAAATCTTGAGTAGCACCAACCCTGTCCACCTCTGCCACGAGCGCTTCAACTACAGCGGGTTCCACTCGGCTGGAGACAAGTTTTAGCTTTACCCCCTCCCCCAGGAAAGGTGTGAGGACACATATATTAAACTGTGGAAATAATGGCGGCCAATGACACTGAGAACACAGAAGCGACAACTATCCAAACAAGAACTGTCCAATCAACGCACACATAGCATAAGTTACATCCTGTATTATTCTCCAGAGCTGCACTCACTACAAGTAGGGAATACTGTGATACAGAAACTCTGCAGCCTGAGAGTGCAGCTCTGGAGTATAATCCAGTTCATGCAGGTGGCGTTCACAGGACATTATGGCGACTGATGCATTCACTTCCATTGAAACTTACATTCTAATCCATCTCCCCACACACCAGCCCCCCACGATTCCACGCCTCGTCACCGGACATCACTCAGGATTTGCTCTGCTATGGTCGTCATATATATTGATACTATATATACACGCTGATACACTGTAACACACCCTCAGTGGTGTGAACTAGAGTTGAGCGAAACAGGTCGGTCAGATTCAAAAGTCACCAACTTTCGCCAAAGTCGGGTTTCATGAAACGAAACCCGACCACAGTGTGAAGTTGGCCATGCGGTCGGCGACCCAAGCATCAAAGTCGGGTTTCGCCGAATGCTTGCACGTGACTTTTTTCAGCCAATGAGAGAAGCGGAGTGTAGCGTAGCTGGAGTGGGAGAGGGAGAAGAGAGATTTTGCCGCCTCTGGGGTTAAAATTCATGTCAGGTGTGTTTACAGTCCTCCACTCACTGCCGACTTTTCTCCCCATTGACTTGCATTGGGTTTCGTGTTTCCCGACTTTTCCCTATAGTCGGCCGATTTCGTTCGACCCGACTTTTGAGAAAGTCGGGAAATGAAACCCGACTCGACCCTAAAAAAGGCAAAGTCGCTCATCTCTAGTGTGAACATTTTTACCCAAGACCCACAGTGCAGAAATAGAAAAAAACAGGACAAAATGGAAATTTCTTTTTATATAAACTGGAGCGCTGCAGACCTGCAGCCTCTCACAAGGGTTTATTATACACACAGGGGGGAGTACAGGGGGCAAGACAGGGGTCAGTGACTAGTCCTCCAGTAACAGATCCAGCTCCTCCAGGGGCAGCCGAACCCTCAGCTCCTTCTCGGTCATCAGATCGATGATTTCTTGCAGTCGATCCGGGAAATATTCCACCGCGTCCAAATACAAGACCTGCAAACAGAAGAGGAGAGCGTCAGCAGAGAAACACCGCAGAGAGCGAATGCCCTGCAGAAACCCCAAAAATAAAGGACCCCAAAAACACTGCATTCATCAACAAGACAGCGGACAATCTGTCCTCATCCGCGGCATTGTGAGGGATCAGAACTCAGGGCTCATGGGGTTGAAGAACTACTCACCTTCCCCCAGGGACAGCTCTGTATGGCCTTATAGAACAGCCCCTGACCCCTGTCCCGCTGCCCCTGAGACACCTGCAAAAGAATACGAGGTCAGCAAGAAATGTCCACCAGCAGAACAGTAAGTGCTGCTCTGGAGCAGATTGTGAGCCCCATCGGGGACAGTGCCAATAATGTATGTAAAGCGCTGTGGAATTAATGGAACTATATAAATGAGTAAAATAAAATTAATAAATAAACACAGGATATAACTCAGGAACAGTAATGTAATGTATGTACACAGTGACTGCACCAGCAGAATAGTGAGTGCAGCTCTGGAGTATAATTCAGGATGTAACTCAGGATCACTAATGTAATGTATGTACACAGTGACTGCACCAGCAGAATAGTGAGTGCAGCTCTGGAGTATAATTCAGGATATAACTCAGGATCAGTACAGGATCAGTAATGTAATATATGTACACAGTGACTGCACCAGCAGAATAGTGAGTGCAGCTCTGGAGTATAATACAGGATGTAACTCAGAATCAGTAATGTAATGTATGTACACAGTGACTGCACCAGCAGAATAGTGAGTGCAGCTCTGGAGTATAATACAGGATGTAACTCAGGATCAGTACAGGATCAGTAATGTATGTACACAGTGACTGCACCAGCAGAATAGTGAGGGCAGCTCTGGAGTATAATACAGGATGTAACTCAGGATCAGTAATGTAATGTATGTACACAGTGACTGCACCAGCAGAACAGAGAGTTATGCTCTTGGGTACACCACTTATTATAAGAGTGTATGAATACATAGATGACTTCCTCACTGTGAAGTGCAGATACATCCTCCAGAGCAGCAGACATCGGGACCCCGACTCCGTACTCAGTCCGCGCTCAAACAATGCTTGGATACGATTGGACAGGCCAGTTTCTGGCAGGACGGTGAATACGTCTCCTGTTTCTCCCCTGTAAAACACATCACATTGCAGCGATCAGTAACAGACTTTCATTTCAGCTACCAAATTACTGAGTGGAAGCTGGAGAATATCATGGTATTTTTATCTTGTTAACTTTTTCAAAAGAAAGTATCATTAAATGCAGAAAACTTCTGCAACTTCTGAATGGCCGTTATATTTCAACTCCATAATTAATAGATCTCCGCTCGCTGTCAGTGAAATCCTTCCACTTCAAAGCCAAAGGAGAAAACAAACCCAGTGCAGACGATCCACAGGGAGATAAACCCATCAGTAGCACAGATCTATACGACGTCCTGGCAGTACGTTACAATGTATCAGCGCAGGTAAAATAGTTCCATCCTGCTTCCTCAGCTCACAGATGATTGTGCAGACATGAAACGACTGTAACAAAACCTCAGCTATAAGAACTAATGGGTCTGAAAACCGTGATAGTGAATTCTCACATTCACTGACAGCAATCTGAGATCTTGAAAACGAAAGAGTTGAGACACAAAGTATATTAGGAAGTTGCAGGATTTTTCCTTCTTCATCCCCTCAGTAGGGGCAGGATGAATCTACATAGCGGCGATACCTCTGCACAGATTCCACCAGCTTCTTCCTTATCTCTTCCGCTCGGATCGCGAACAGATATGGCTCAAGGGCGTGCGTCGCCCTCCTGACACCGTCTATGAACCTCCGAGACTTGCTGCAGTCAAGAGATCGGCTCTCCGTCTGGATGTAGGATGCCCACAGGGTGACATTATGAGGGTACAAGCGCAGAGCGCACATTAGAGCCTCCCTGAGAGGGGCACGTGGGTAGACGCAGACCCTCATGTGGTACTTCAGTAAGTTAGTGTGCATTATGGTGACCGCCTGCAGGGGGCTCCAGGAGCCTTGTGCTTCATTGCTTTCTCCAGCAGGGGGGGCCAGAGAGTCAGAGACCTGACAAAACACTGCGACAGCAGAGTCTATTCCTACAGTGAGATATTGAAAGAGAGCGAAGCAGCCGGTGACGGCGACCATCGCAGAGTCCATCGAGTCTTCCAACGCTCGCTCGTATGCTTTCCTTGCCTTTAATATGCTGACAGCAGGAACCGGCCCTTTATATGGCCCATAGGGGGAGCCGTCAGCAAGGCTGGTAAGGATGTGTACGGCCCGTGATCCTGCCTCGTGCCTAGATGTCATCTCCGCTTCCAGCTCAGCATACAGTAAGCAGAGGCCTCGTAACGCCTGGTCCTTTAACCCTCGGCTGCCTGCAAGTCCAATCGCGGCATCAAACACCTTCCTGGCCTCTTCTGTGTTCCCCAGCAGCCATTCCAGCAGAGCGTATTCCCTCCACAGTGCCAGGCTGTTCCGGTTCGCTGTCTCCTTCAGGAGCCCTTTTGCCAGACGTTTGCTTCTTTTTCCTTGGTTTTTCAGTTTTTTCTTATTTTTCACCTGCAGGCAGCAAACAACCTGAAAACGAGAAAGCAAAGACGCTGCTGGGTAAAAAATGGCGCAAACAGAAGGCGCTAGACCTACGATTATATCAGGATAGGTGTGGCCAAATCTGCGCTCACTGCGACGGCCGACTGCAACACAGTTCTGTGTTACGATCGCACCGCTCTCAACCTTACTGTTTACTTTCTGGTCCTGTCCTGTTACACAGCCTCAGGGCTTGTAACAATGTATCAGAGCTCTTTCCTGCAGCTGCAGCAGAGCAACATGACCAGGAAAAATGTTTTCTTTCACTGACAGTAAGCACGGAGCCTGCAGATAACAATACCTTGGATATTTCATACTGCAGCCAATAGACGGAAAGCTTCATCTTCTCATCCACAGTAAAGCAGGACATGGCGGACTGAAAGACGTCTTGTATGAAGCGCTCGCCTTCCTTACACTGACCGATCAGCGACCTGTCTCGGTTCATTGTATCAAGATGGCCGACAGCACCAATTCCAGACAGTGGGAGCTCTTGGGATGTCAACATCCGCTCGTAATAAGACGAGTGGTCAAAGATGGAGGCATTGTCCAGGGAGAGGTACAACGAGGCAGGAGGCGGTCTGGAGTCACAGGGAACCCCCATGAACTGAAGAAAGGACACTACGATCTGCAACGTCAGGTCTGCACTGGAAATCTTAATCATGGAAGGTCCGATGTCATCAAAGAAGACCTAAAATAAGACAAATACAATAGAGGACGTGAAAAACATTCTGTTAATCCAGAACATAAAATGTGCCGAATTATCAAACATACTACTAGTACTATTTCTACACCCTTCTCCATGAATGAGAAGAATTATGAGTGCAGCTCTGGATGTGACGGTTAGGTCTTGGTGCGCTCACCTGTCTCTCGGGGTCCTCGCAGTCGTCCTCGGTTTGTTTTTTGGTTGCGTCTGGTCTCCATGGTATCCAGTGTTTGGCCTCCCGAGCGCACTCCATACTGAGCCAGATTTCAGACCTGGGTCGGCTTTTATTGCCAACGTCCTCCTCCGCATCCTCATCTTCATCTTCACCTGGAGATAATAAAGTAAGAAATCAATTAAACTGCAGGCGCTAATAAAATCGGGACAAGCTTAATTTCCTCACTACTTCAAGATCTCTGCTTCTTTCAGTGACTGGAAGCTTTATTTTTGCCATCTATTGTATCCAGTCTAAGAAACGTCAATGAAACCAAACCTACACATTAAGCATTGCAACACGGACGGAGCAAAAACTCGAATCTCCCATCGCATACACATATACATACATATACACACACACACACACACACACACACACACACACACACACACACACATACATAGGTGCTTCTCACTAAATTATTTTATCAAAAAGTAAATTTATTTCAGTTTGTCAATACAAGAAGTGAAACTCATTATATAGAGTCATTACAGACAGAGTGATCTATTTCATGTGTTTATTTCTGTTATTGTTGATAATTTTGGCTTAAAGCCAATGAAAACCCAAAAGTCATTAGCTCGGTAATTTAGAACACTTTATAACACCAGCTTGAAAAATGATTTTAAAATCTGAAATGTTGGCATATTGAAATGTATGTTCAGTAAATGCACTCAATACTTGGTCGGGGCTCCTTTGGCATCAATTACTGCATCAATGCGGCGTGGCATGGAGGCAATCAGCCTGTGGCACTGCTGAAGTGTTATGGAAGCCCAGGTTGCTTTGATAGCAGCCTTCAGCTCGTCTGCATTGTTGGGTCTGGTGTCTCTCATCTTCCTCTTGTCAGCACCCCATAGATTCTCTATGGGATTAAGGTCAGGCGAGTTTTCTGACCAATCAAGCACAGTGATACTGTTGTTTGTAAACCAGGTATTGGTACTTTTGTCAGTGTGGACAGGTGCCAAGTCCTACTTGTCAGCAGAGGGAAGCATGTAGTGCTCTAAAATTTCTTGGTAGATGGCTGCGCTGACTCTGGTCTTGATAGAACACAGTGGACCTACACCAGCAGATGACATGGCTCCCCAAACCATCACTGATTGTGGAAACTTCACACTAGACATCCAGCAGTTTGGATTGTGGCCTTTCCACTCTTCCTCCAGACTCTGGGACCTTGATTTCCAAATGAAATGAAAAATTTACTTTCATCTAACAGTCCAGTTCTTTTTCTCCTTGGCCCAGGTAAGAGGCTTCTGGCGTTGTCTATTGGTCATGAGTGGCTTGACACAAGGAATGTGACACTTGTAGCCCATGTCCTGGATACGTCTGTGTGTGGTGGCTCATGAAGCAATGACTCCAGCAGCAGTCCACTCCCCCAAATTTTTGAATGGCTTTTTCTTAACAATCCTTTCAAGACTGCGGCTATCCCGGTTGCTTTTGCACCTTTTTCTACCACCCTTTTTCCTTCCTCTCAACTTTCCATTAATATGCTTGGATACAGCACTCTGTGAACAGCCAGCTTCTTTAGCAATGACCTTTTGTGGCTTACCCTCCTTGTGGAGTGTGTCAGTGACTGCCTTCTAGACATCTGTCAGGTCAGCAGTCTTCCCCATGATTGTGGAGCCTACTGCAACAGACTAAGGGACCTTTTTAAACGCTTAGGAAGCCTTTGCAGGTGTTTTTTGTTAATTATTCTAATTTACTGAGATAATGACTTTTGGGTTTTCATTTGCTGTAAGCAATAAACATCAACATTAACAGAAATAAACACATGAAATATTGCTGTTTGTAATGACTCAATATAATACATGCGTTTCACTTTTTGTATTGAAGAACTCAAATTAACTTTTTGATGATATTTTAATTTAGTAAGAAGCACTTGTAGATCCATATGAGGATTACCAAGATCACTAATGACGATCCAGCCTCCCCGCTCCTGCTGCCTCATCCACGAACTCCATCCTTTTGCTCCTTTTTCTCCAAACCGAGGTTCCCCACTGTCCCAGAAAGGTTCAAAAAATGCCACCTAAAAATAGAAAAATATCGAAACGTTATCTTACTATTAAGATTAATAATGAATTACATCCAGCATTATACTCCAGAGCTGCACTCACTATTCTGCTGGTGCAAACAAAATTGTAGAGGGAACAGCATCCAGTCCGGGTGAAAAATTCAATTCCTTTATTCTGCCATCAATACATCAGTACAACGTTTCGACCATGCAAGGTCTTTTTCAAGTTTGACTTGAAAAAGACCTTGCATGGCCGAAACATTGTATTGATGGCAGAATAAAGGATTTGAATTTTTCACCCGGACTGGATGCTGTTCCCTCTACAATTTTGTTGGTACTATTGTTCCTCATGGGTCCTGGGACTTTGGAGCGTGCATCCAACTGAATAATCTGTGTGCTGTCAGCTGAACTTTTGTGCTATTCTGCTGGTGCAGTCACTGTGTACATACATTACATTACTGATCCTGAGTTACGTCCTGTATTATACTCCAGAGCTGCACTCACTATTCTCCTGGTGCAGTCACTGTGTACATACTGTACATTACTGATCCTGAGTTACGTCCTGTATTATACTCCAGAGCTGCACTCACTATTCTGCTGGTGCAGTCACTGTGTACATACATTACATTACTGATCCTGAGTTACGTCCTGTATTATACTCCAGAGCTGCACTCACTATTCTGCTGGTGCAGTCACTGTGTACATACATTACATTACTGATCCTGAGTTACGTCCTGTATTATACTCCAGAGCTGCACTCACTATTCTGCTGGTGCAGTCACTGTGTACATACATTACTGATCCTGAATTACATCCTGTATTATACTCCAGAGCTGCGCTCACTATTCTGCTTTTGCAGTCACTGTGTATATACATTACATTACTGATCCTGAGTTACGTCCTGTATTATACCCCAGAGCTGCACTCCCTATTCTGCTGGTGCAGTCACTGTGTACATACATTACATTACTGATCCTGAGTTACGTCCTGTATTATACTCCAGAGCTGCACTCACTATTCTGCCGGTGCAGTCACTGTGTACATACATTACATTACTGATCCTGAGTTACATCCTGTATTATACTCCAGAGCTGCACTCACTGTTCTGCTGGTGCAGTCACTGTGTATTTATATTATTGCCCACTCCTCAATCCAGAATGACAAATGTCCAATGGCAGCATGCAGAATTGCAAATGCAGCTCTGGATGTGACTGGAGCATGATGCCACTCAGGATTTGCTACGCTATTGATGGTCTCCTCTTCTCTGTGACACTGTGTAATGAGGCCTGGGTGGTGCTTGCCTTGGAGGACTCGGTGCTCATCGGGGGGACTTACCTGCTCCTTCGTGCTCATGCTCTTCACGCTTTCTGGTTTATAGAAGGTGAAGTCCATAAGAGCTTGGAACAAGGACAAGGCTTTCTCGCAGTGCCCAGCCTGGCGCAGGAAGTGACACTGCTGAAGGAAGATATCTGGAAGAAGAGTGACATTGATAACCATCAGATTTCACATTTCAATGTGTCACCATTTTTAAGACCTCTGCTTGCTGTTAGAAGCTGGAAAACCTTTTTGTGATTCTCACATATTTACTTACAACTGGAACCAGTCTGGTCTTTCCAGTGAGAACTAATCCTAAGCAGAAAGCTGACTGGGGTCTTGGGAGTTTGTTACAATGCATCAGCGCACCTAAGATGTATCAGTCTGGAGTCCAGGCTCTCGCGGGATTGTCCAGACCGGATGCAACACTGACAATTCCTGCGCTTTTTTAGAAGAACTGAGCTTAGATCTAATTTCTGCATGAAAAAATAACGAATCTATTCATTGACAGCAAGCAGAGAAGCAGCATAGGCCAGACTATATTCTGCCAGTCTGTGCCCGCTGACCCACAGGGCCAGGCCCACTGCTGGCTGCAGACTCATAATATGAAGGCACTTTGTAGTGTTTTCTGATCTCACATTTTTGGTTCTTGTCTAAACGTATTACTGTTTGGGGTCTAGAAGCAAATGGTCACGGAAAACCCCCATCTCCAGGCTGTAGCAAAGGGGGGCTGCATGGTTCAAAACAACAAGTCGTCCCGCAAAAAAAAAAAAATCCCTTATAGGCATATAATAAAAAAAGTTATGGCTCCAAGAACAAGAGGAAAAAACAGAAGAACAAAAATGAAAATTTGGTGCAGTGGAAAGAGCGGATTTGAAAGTGAGAAGGTGGCAATACTTCATTCTGACAGCAAGTGGCAGCATTTCACCACCTGACTAAAAGAAATGCAGAATAGAGAAAGAAGTTTCCACTTGCCACACAAGCTGCATCACAAAGGGATTACAGAGAAATCTCCACTCATGACAAAAGCTGCATCACAAAGGAATTACACAGTGACATCTCCACTCACCACACAAGCTGCATCACAAAGGGATTACAGAGAAATCTCCACTCACCACACAAGCTGCTGTCACACACGGATTACAGTGACGTCTCCACTCACCACACAAGCTGCGCTCGGTGTCGGGCAGGGCTGGATGAGACCGCATGGTCCCATCATGCACTGCGGACAGGGTGCTCAGACACTTCCCATAGACGGCGTTCACTTTGGACACCGAGAAGCTGCTGAATTGCCCCCGAGAAAACTGCAGGTACTTCCTCCAAAGCTGCGGATCGTTGGGGTGCAGGAAGATCAGTTTTTGCCACTCCTTTAGCAGCGCGGCGGCCTCCCAGAACTCTGCACAAAGCCGCAGCCGTGCCAGCTTCAGCTCGGTGCTGCCCGGGTTGCTCTCGATGGCTCTCTCCAGGATAGAGAGCTTCTTCTCCAGCACCATCTTTACTGACATGCGGTGGCCGTCTGCCTCGCTCTCGCTAGTGGAGTACATGCTGGGATGATGGATCAGCTCGTCCTGCAGACCGAGATGGAAAGGAGAGGTCAGTCCGCCGCTCTGGACTCAGGAAAGCTGGGTGACGGCATCACACTTGTTGTCACCCAGCAGATAATACCGCCTGCTCATACATTATTGCCGCACCTGAAATGACACAAACTCCATCCATGCCGCAACGTCTCCAGGATCTTCTCGGACTCTCCGGTTGTAATCCTCCACCTTCTCCAGGACACCGGTGTCTCTGGGCTCCGCTGCTGGGGTCTTGCTCTCCGGTCCCCCTTTACCTTGCAGCCACATGGTGGTGGAGCTATCATACACTCCTAGTGGATTCACCAAGCTGGCGGGACCAGTGGGGTCTGGTGCACAGTCCTTCACCATAATAAAGGCGCAGGAGGAGTCTGCAGCGTCCGCACCGCAGCACACCATCTCCGCCTTTGCCCGCAACGTCTGCACCGATGTCCTGCTGTAGTAGCGTTCTGCTTTTTTCCGAGTCGTCTTCTTGGGGTTCGTGTTCTCCCAGACGATCTGCTGCTTCTTGGGATTAAGCCCCAGACAGGAATGACCTCTCCTCCTGTATCTGAGCATGGGAATCAAGGGCAGACATTACTACTACCCCCATCATAGGGTGAGTAGGACACACGGCAGGGCGTTTCTGCAAATCGTGGTGCTTAAATGGATAGTTCACCAGTAATCTGCAGGTGACATCGCTGCACTGCCCCCTGAGCAATTTTGTAGCACAATATTGCTTGCTGCGGCCGCTGTCACCCATGAGCAGTGCTCCACACTCATCCTCACCGTGCAATGTCCTCTCGGTACAGCGACTTGTACTCCCAGTTTGCCCGATCGGCTTTCCTATCAATCCTGAACGTCTCCTTAAGAGCAGACGGAGCTTCATCAAGCCAGATAGGTGCCAGCCTCTGGTCGCTCTGAGAGTCCTCCCTGCAGACGACAAGTCACATGCAGCAGCATGAACACACGCAGGATGGATTAACCATTTATAGAGCAACATTATGTGGATTCGGAATTTGTATCAGGCGCTTTCCATGACTGCTCATTCCATAACTACAGGTGACAAAAAAATGGGATGCTGTTGCAAAAAACTCTCAGTATCCTAACTTGTTTTCCCACAGTAAGAAACTCCAAAGGGTTCATAAAGCCACTTAAAGCCCCCATAAAACTAATGCACAGTGGGCCGAATATTCAGGTTAATGGACGGCAGGGGTCGCTGTATTGACGTGACCAGGACAATAATCACGATCTATGGTCAACAGCAGAAAATGAGCCTTTACCCACCTGGCAGCTGACAACAGCTGAGGGTCCTTTAAATCTCGGACGTTACTCTCATCATCATCCTCATCGCTGCTCCTTTTCAGCTTCTTATTCTTTTTGTGTTTTTTTTTCTTCTTTTTCCTTTTTTTTCTCTTTCTTTCAGCCTCAGAATTCAACGACTCGCTCGCAGACGTCTGGATTTTGGAGTTGTGACTGTGAATGACACACGGAAGCACTCGGTGACAACTGCTCTTAGCAAGGTGACACTAAAAATTTTTTTTTTTTTTCAACAATTGAAAAAAAAAAAAGAGTAAAGTATTAATTACATTTTGTTTATGGTATACATCTGGATGAGGCTTTAGGGCTCACATAGCAGAACTGAGCGTAGTTCAGAGTACAGGAACATGATGATGTCTGTGCTGCGCTCTGATCATTGCACTGCTAACAGCAGTGGTGAGTGCAGGTCGGGCAGCCTGATATCGTACTACTAATCCCAGGTTGCTGACCTGTCCTCACCAGTGGATAAGTCACTGCCGCAGACCTGCACTCACCCCTCAGAGCAGGACTGTTCAACTAACTTCTTGCAGCGGTGAGAACAGCTCTGAAGCCTGTGACTTGTAGTACAATGTAAGGCTGTGGACCTGCACTCACCGCCGCTGCCCAAGACCATTGTGTGACTGGTGACAGAGAAATTGTAGCTGAGCTCGTAGACCCGGTGGGCTGAGTGGCTCTCCCACAGCTGAGAACTGGGCAGCCCAGGGAGTGCGCACAGTTCACACCTGACACAGACACAGTGTACAAGATGAGATTGGACTCCGAACAAAAGTTCCTATGTCCAGAGGCTGCCATATTTACAGTGTGTAAGCCTCATGCTCAGAAACAAATAATAAAAATAGCACTCCCAGTAGCAGTCCCAAGCAGCTGCAGAGAACGTTTATAAAATGTTTAAGAAGTAAAATTCATTTTATATGACTAATAACTGATTATATAATCAATAATTAATGCAAAATAATTAATACAAAAATTGTGACACATTCCCTTTAAGTCCAGCCTTATCGATTATAAAAAAAAACTAAGAAAATTTGTTATATACATTGTGCTCCTAATTTCCTCATGATCAATAGATTCACTTCACACATTTTTTTTTAATTAAAAAAAATACAATAATTATATAATATGAAATGTACTTCCTCTAAAAACCACTAGGTGGCGCCAATGACACACAGATTTATATGATGGGTTTTCACATCTGAATATAGAGCAGGACTCTGACAGCAATCAGAGATGTGGAAAATGTGAAGCGGTGAAATACGTGCCGGGAACTGCAGAATTTGTAATTTAAGACTATTTCAAGTGCAAGGTTGGGACACAAATTGGAAGACAAACTACAAGATGCCAACTGTGCGGCTACAAACTGGATCCCCCGCACCCAGTGTTGGATGTCATTACAAATGGCAACACTCTGCACATGAGATTATCAAGACGGACAAGCTTCGTAAACCTTTGAGCTTCAATGACTCTTCTTTCTGTCAGTGAATATGACAGTGAATTGTTTATCCAGGAGCTGGAAACCAGTTTTGCACTAATATTACTCACAGCTGTAGGTTTGTTGCAATTGTATCCAATCTACATAATCATCTGTAAGGTAAGCTTCCTGGACTCCAGACTGATACATTGCAACAAAGAAATCAGGACAAAAGATTTATAAAAAAAAGGATTGTTTAAAGTAGATGCAATTGTAACTGACCCTCAGATGTGCGAGTCATACTAAGGGGTCAGGACTCATTTTCAGAATACAACTCCCATCAGATTATGTGCTGAATGTGATCAGACTACCTGGACAGCGGTGATTCGGGGCGAGAAGGCGGTGGGGCGAGCTGCGTGCGCTGGTGCAGGGACAGAGCGTCCTCTGTACAAAAGCTCCGATTGCTCAGCCAGTCCAGCCCTGCAGAGGAGACATGAAGAAATGAGATGACACTGCAGCTCTGCGAACACCCCTCCCCCATAGTGACCCCAGACATAGATGCACCAGACGATTTATTCATATCACATATCTTGAGGAACGTGGAAGTTCTTGTGTGAATAGAGCAGTACGGGGGTCTCCGGAGTGAATAAGGAGTTACAATTGGTCTTTGAGGTAAATAGAGGAGAACCGGGGTCTCTGAGGTAAACAAAGGAGTACAGGGGGTCTCTGGGGTGAATATGAGAATGGAGAGGTACAGGAGATAATGGCAGGGGAGGAGGAGTACAGGGATCTCTGGATTTAAAAAAGATGTACAACGGGTTTTTGAGGTAAACAGAGGAGTACAAAGGGTGTTTGGGTGAATATAGCAGTGTAGAGGGTTATGCTAGGGGTGGGGGGTACAGGGGTCTATGGCAGGGTTGAAGGGATACAGGGGTCTATGGCAAAGGTGGAGGGCTACAGAGATCTATGGCAAAGGTGGAGAAATACAGTGGGTACGGAAAGTATTCACACCCCTTTAAAATTTTCACTCTGTTTCATTGCAGCCATTTGGTAAATTCAAAAAAGATCATTTTTTTCTCATTAATGTACACTCTGCACCCCATCTTGGCTGAAAAAAAAAAAACAAATGTAGAAATTTTTGCAAATTTATTAAAAAGGAAAAACTGAAATATCACATGGTCATAAGTATTCAGACCCTTTTTTGCTCAGCACTCTTATTTAAAGGGAATCTGTCACCCTTTTTTTCCCCTATTGGCTGCCGGCATAGACATCGGGGGCTTATCTACAGCATTCTGCAATGCTGTAGATAAGCCCCTGATGTAACCTGAAAGAGAAGAAAAACACGTTATATTATACTCACCGAGGTGGGCGGTCCGGTCCGATGGGTGTCACCGTCCTGTCCAGCGCCTCCCTTCTTCATGCGATGACGTCTTCTCCCGTCCTGTAATGGCTCCGGCACATTGCTCTGCCCTGTTGAGGGCAGAGCAGAATTCTGCAGTGCGCAGGCACTAGACCTCTCCCGACACCTGCGCACTGCAGAATTCTGCTCTGCCCTCAACAGGGCAGAGCAATGTGCCGGAGCCATTACAGGACGGGAGAAGACGTCATCGCATGAAGGGGGGCGCTGGACGGGACGCCGACACCCATCGGACCGGGCCGCCCACCTCGGTGAGTATAATATAACGTGTTTTTCTTCTCTTTCAGGTTACATCGGGGGCTTATCTACAGCATTACAGAATGCTGTAGATAAGCCCCCGATGTCTATGCAGACAGCTGAAAGGCCGAAAAAAGGGTGACAGATTCCCTTTAAGTCACATGCTGTCCATTTCCTTGTGATCCTCCTTGAGATGGTTCTACTCCTTCATTGAGTCCAGCTGTGTTTAATTAAACTGATAGGACTTGATTTGGAAAGGCACACACCTGTCTATATAAGACCTCACAGCTCACAGTGCATGTCAGACCAAATGAGAATCATGAGGACAAAGGAACTGGCCAAGGAGCTCAGACAGAATTGTAGCAAGGCGCAAATCTGGCCAAGGTTACAAAAGAATTTCTGAAGTACTCAAGGTTCCTAAGGGCACAGTGACCTCCATAATCCTTAAATGGAAGAAGTTTGAGACCACAGAAGTCTTCCTAGACCTGTCCGTCCAGCCAAACTGAGCAATCGTGGGAGAAGAGCCTTGGTAAGAGAGGTAAACAAGCACCCCAAGATCACTGTGGCTGGGCTCCGGAGATGGGAGAAGGTTCCACAAAGTCAACTATCACTGCAGCCCTCCACCAGTCGGGCCTTTATGGCAGAGTGGCCTGACGGAAGCCTCTCCTCAGTGCAAGGCATATGAAAGCCCTCATAGTTTGCTAAAAATCACAAGAAGGACTCCCAGACTATGAGAAATAAGATTCTCTGGTCTGATGAGACAAAGAACCTTTTTGGTGATTATTCTAAAGTTCTAAGTGGTATATGTGGAGAAAACCAGGCACTACTCATCACCTGCCTAATACCATTCCAACAGTGAAACATGGTGGTGGTAGCATCGTGGTATGGGCGTGTTTTTCATCTGCAGGGACAGGACGACTCGTAGCAATTAAAGGAAAAATCAATGCGGCCAAGTACAGAGATATCCTGGATGAAAACCTCTTCCAGAGTGCTCTGGACCTCAGACTTGGCCGAAAGATCACCTTCCAACAAGACAATGACCCCAAGCACACAGCTAAAATAACAAAGGAGTGGCTTCAGAACAACTCTGTGACCATTCTTGACTGGCCCAGCCAGAGCCCTGACCTAAACCCAATTGAGCATCTCTGGAGAGACCTGAAAATGGCTGTCCACCAACATTCACCATCCAACTTGATGGAACTGGAGAGGATCTGCGAGGAAGAATGGCAGAGGAGCCACAAATCCAGGTGTGAAAAACTTGTTGCATCATTCCCAAGACTCATGGCTGTACTAGCTCAAAAGGGTGCTTCTACTCAATACTGAGCAAAGGGGCTGAATATTTATGACCATGTGATATTTTCTTTTAATAAAATTGCAAAATTTCTACGTTTTTGTTTTTTTTGTTCAGGCAAGATGGGGTGCAAAGTCTACAATAATGAGAAGAAAATGAACTTTTTTGAATTTACCAGATGGCTGCAATTAAACACAGAGTGAATAATTAAAGGGGTCTGAATACTGTCGGTACCCACTGTATAGGGCTCTAGGGGAGAGGTACAGGGGTCTATGGCTGGGGTGGAGGTACTGGGTTTTATGGCAGAGGTGGAGGTACAGAGGTTTATGGCAGCGGAGGAGGGGTACTGGGGTCTATAGCAGGGAATGGGGGTACAGGGGGTCGATGGCAGCAGAGGAGGTGTACTGGGGTCTATAGCAGGGAATGGGGGTACAGGGGTCTATGGAAGCGGAGGAGGGGTACAGGGGTCGATGGCAGCGGAGGAGGGGTACAGGGGTCTATAGCAGGGAATGGGGGTACAGGGGTCTATGGCAGCGGAGGAGGGGTACAGGGGTCTATGGCAACGGAGGAGGGCAACTGGGGTCTATAGCAGGAAATGGGGGGGTACTGGGGTCTATAGCAGCGGAGGAGGGGGTACTGGCGTCTATAGCAGGGAATGGGGGGTACAGGGGTCTATGGCAGGAGTATATGGGTCTTTGGGTAGTGGTATAGAGAGATCTTTATCACGTGCGGACATAGTGGGGTTTCTCTGGGAATTACCCGTCTGTTCAGGAGCAGCTCCCGCACTAGAACACCCGGCAAAGGCTGGAAATAGAGCCATGTCTGCGTCTCTGTCAACAATCCTGTTCTTGTCGCATACAATCTACGTCACACACTTCTACTTTCGGACTACTTCTCCCAGAAGGCCCTGCGGTAGAAAGTGACGCTTCACAGCGGGAGATGGGCCGCACTGGCTGTCGGGAGATGTAGTCCGAGCTCGTATGGAAACGCAACGAGTGTAAACCTCTTCACGAACGGAGACCCGCAAACGTGAAGCAGTGACAGTCCGACCGAGGAGGATGGCGGCGTCCGAGCTCCGGTAACAGGAGATCACGGATGAAAAGACCCCGGAAACCTGGAGAATCGGACCTGCGGGATAATCGTCTGCGCGTTTCGAGCTCACATTCGTCTTCATTTATGATCTGACCTTTCTGTTGCTTTCTATTCCATTCCTTCATAGAGTTAGGAGACCCTACACCTCGGGGATCCAATCTCAGGGGGCTTCCAGTGTCGGGGGGCTTCCACTGTCAGGGGGATCCAGTGTCGGGGGCTTCCAGTATCAGGAGGATCCATTGTCAGGGGGATCCAGTGTCGGGAGGCTTCCAGTATCAGGAGGATCCATTGTCAGGGGGATCCAGTGTCCGGGGCTTCCAGTATCAGGAGGATCCATTGTCAGGGGGATCCAGTGTCGGGAGGCTTCCACTGTCATGGTGATCCAGTGTCGGGGGCTTCCAATATCAAGGGGATCCAGTCTCAGGGGGGGCTTCCACTGTCAGGGTGATCCTGTGTCGGGGGCTTCCAGTATCAGGAGGATCCATTGTCAGGGTGATCCTGTGTCGTGGGCTTCCAGTATCAGGAGGATCCATTGTCAGGGTGATCCTGTGTCGGGGGCTTCCAGTATCAGGAGGATCCATTGTCAGGGGGATCCAGTGTCGGGAGGCTTCCACTGTCATGGTGATCCAGTGTCGGGGGCTTCCAATGTCATGGGACTTCCAGTGTCGTGGGGCTTCCAATATCAAGGGGATCCAGTCTCAGGGGGCTTCCAGTGTCAGGGTGATCCAGTGTCGGGGGCTTCCAGTTTCAGGAGGATCCATTGTCAGGGGGATCGTGTCGGGAGGCTTCCACTGTCATGGTGATCTAGTGTCGGGGGCTTCCAATGTCAGGGGACTTCCTGTGTCCGGGGGGGCTTCCAATATCAAGGGGATCCAGTCTCGGGTCTTCCAGTGTCAGGAGGATCCAGTGTTGGGGGGCTTCCAATGTCAGGGGGATCCAGTGTCGGGGGGGGCTTCCAGTGTCAGGAGGATCCAGTGTCAGGGGGCTTCCAATGTCAGGGGGATCCAGTGTCGGGGGGCTTCCAATATCAGGGGATCCAGTGACAGGGGCTTCTAATGTCAGGGGTCTTCCAATGTCGGGGTGATCCAGTGTCGGGGGGGCTTACATTGTCAGGGGGATCCCGTGTCGGGAGGCTTCCAGTGACGGGGGGCTTCCAATGTAAGAAGGATCCAGTGACGGGGGTTTCCATTGTCAGGGGGCTTCCAATGTCGGGGGGATCCAGTTACGGGGGCTTTCAATGTCGGGGATCCAGTGTCGAGGGGGCTTCCAATGTCAGGGGGATCCAGTGACGTGGGTTTCCAGTGTCGGAGGGGCTTCTTGTGTCAGGGGGATCCAGGGTTGGGAGGGGGCTTCCAATGTCAGGGGGATCCAGTGACAGGGGCTTCCAATGACAGGGGGATCCAGTGTCGGGAGGGCTTCCAATGTCATGGAGATCCAGTGACAGGGGCTTCCAATGTCAGGGGGATCCAGTGTCGAAGGGCTTCCAATTTCAGGGGGATCCAGTGTCGGGCGAGCTTCCAATGTCAGGGGGATCCAGTGTCGGGGGGGGGGCTTCCAATGTCAGGGGGATCCAGTGTTAGGGGGGCTTCCAGTTTCAGGGAGATCCAGTGTCAGGGGCTTCCAATGTCAGGGAGAACCAGTGTCGGGGGGCTTCCAATGTCAGGGAGATCCAGTATCGGGGGCTTCCAGTCATTGTTTCCTGATTTACTATTATATTTTAATTGTTTTTTTTCATGGACGCAGCAACAACAAATTTACTTATTTTGTAATGTTTTTATGTTTTAAGATTAAAAAGGAAAGGTTTTGGGGGGATTTTTTTTTGTTTTTATCACTGTGTTGTACATAGCAAAAGTCTCAGTTCCCTTCACAGGAGAGCCAACATGGCAGCAATGGCAACACATGACTACATTGCAGGGGTAAAACCGTAGAGATCAGAGCTCACACCTGAGCCACGCCGTACACCAGCACCAAAAATCACATGCTGTGAAAGGATTAATAATAAACTGAATCCTCATTGACTAAGAGGATGTTGCAAGTGGACTAATCATTCTTAGGCTATGTGCACATGTTGTGGATCCGCAGCGTTTCTGGCCCTGCGGGTCCGCAGCAGTTTCTGCTGCGTTGTACAGTACCATTCTTTGCCATGGTAAAACCAAAAACGCTGTGCACATGCTGCGGATTTGCTGCGGGTTACAATCCGCAGCATGTCAATTCTTTGTGCGGATTCCGCTGCAGTTTCACACCTTCTCCATTGTGAGGTGTGAAACCGCAGGGCTAATCCGCAGGTAAACCGCAGGTATTTTGACCTTTGGATTTACCTGCGGATTTTCCCAAATCTGCGGGGACAAATCCGCAGCACCTAAAACTACGTGTGCACATAGCCTTAAGGTGTCCATGACTTTTATATGGATGGGGTCTTAGGACAGGTCATCAATATCTGATTGGTGGCTGTGCAGCATCAATGGCATCAGCTACATAGTGGCCGCAGCGTGGTACTGCACATCCGCCTCCCATTGATTCAAATAGTGCTGTACCCAACTGCTGACACTATTCTGTTGATGGAGCTGTGTGGTGTCAGATGTTGCACCCCTACCAATCAGAGATGATCTATCCCAAAGATAGGCCATCAATATAAAAATCCCAAATAACCCCTTTAATTATAATTACAGCTTGCAACCACCATTAGGGGGAGCGTCCTGATTCATTAAATTTTTACTTCTATGGGCACTTCATAAATCTGTATACAGGGAGCTCCCTCTAGTGGTGGCTGCAGACAGGATCTTATCATGTATCTCTGTATACAGGGAGCTCCCCTAGTGGTGGCTGCAGACAGAATCTTATCACGTATCTCTGTATACATGGAGCTCCCCCTAGTGGTGGCTGCAGACAGAATTTTATGGGTCTCTGTATACAGGGAGCTCCCTCTAGTGGTGACTGCAGACTGAATCTTATCATGTATCTCTGTATACAGCGAGCTCGGACTAGTAGTGACTGCAGACAGAATCTTATCCTGTATCTCTGTAAACAGGGAGCTCCCCCTAGTGGTGGCTGCAGACAGAATCTTATGTATAGGCTCATTCACATGTCAGTATTTTGCATCAGTGTTTGTTTGCCAAAGTCAGGAATGAAACTTACCGAGAAAAAAATATAATTGAAAGACTGACTCCTGTTCCTTATTTTGGAGACATTCCTGGTTTTGGGATACAAATACTGATGAAGTACTGATCAAAAATACTGATGTGTGAAAGAGGCCTATCTCTGTATAGCGGGAGCTCCCCCTAGTGGTGGCTGCAGACAGGATCTTACCATGCATCTCTATACAGGGAGCTCCTCCTAGTGGTGAATGCAGACAGGATCTTATGTATCTCTGTATACAGGGAGCTCCCCCTAGTGGTGACTGCAGACAGGATCTTATCATGTATCTGTGTATACAGGGAGCATCCCTAATGGGGTGGCTGCTGACAGTATCTTATCATGTATCTCTGTATACAGGGTGCTCCCCCTAGTGGTGGCTGCAGACAGAATCTTATCATGTATCTCTGTATACATGGAGCTCCCCCTAGTGGTGGCTGCAGACAGGATCTTATCATGCATCTCTGTATACAGCGAGCTCGGCCTAGTAGTGACTACAGACAGAATCTTATCCTGTATTTCTGTAAACAGGGAGCTCCCCCTAGTGGTGAATGCAGACAGGATCTTATGTATCTCTGTATACAGGGAGCTCCCCCTACTGGTCGCTGCAGACAGGATTGTATCATGTATCTCTGTATACAGGGAGCTCTGTTGTGAGTTCATTTTCCCCTTCACCATTGAGGTCTGATGAACTCCCTCCTCTGGTCAAGAAAGGTAGTGAGGCTGATTACAAAGCACCTGAGCAGAATGATGATGACAGGGTGACTGGAATTGCTGACTGGATATAAGGCAGCCGACGCACTTCTGCCTTGTAGGTGATTTCTCTGAGGGATTCTTGGAGACCAGTCTGATTCCTGCTCCTCAAAAGCTAAGTTTTCTGAGCTGCTTTTTGCATTTGTGTTTTGGTTTTGTTTTGCCTTGTTTTTCTGGATTTCTGCCTTTCCCTGCTGGGTGAGCTGAATTCCTTTTTGCTCTGTCTTCAGAAAATACCTGAGTACTGATATAGTCTTTTGAAGCCTAGCGTCTTCAGGGCTTTTTTCCCTATCAGTCTGTTGGCTCTTGTTTTTGAGATCGTTTTGGCGGATTGCAGACAGCAGCTTTCCTATCCTGTCCTATTTAGTTAGCTTGGGCCCCATCATTTGCTCAGCCTATCTTTCTATCTGTGTGTTTTTTCAACTTGCTTCACCGTCATTATATGTTGGGGGCTGCCTATTGCTTTGGGGTCTGCTCTGGGGCAGTTTAGATTTCCCTTTCTGTCTTTAGGCTATGTAGTTCTCCGGCTGTGATCGAGGGGTCTAGGGCACCGTAGGAACCCCCCACGGCTACTGCTAGTTGTTGTTAGGTTCAGGGGTCTGCAATCCGATAGCTGCCAACTTCTCTGGTTTTCTGGACTTAGCTAGTATTTCTGTTTTTGCCTCCTACGGTGACTCATTCATAACAGAATCACCTGCCATACCGCAGATACTAGGGTACTCAACAGCAGGAAAGAATTGTAAAAAAAAAAAAAAAGTGTGTATATTTTTTCCTCTATATCTCTGAGGCTGTAGGGGGAATTTTTTTTCTCTCTCAATGGAGATAAAGCAATTGTCTGATCGTGTGGAGCAGCTCGCTGCGGAAATGCGGGGATTTCCACCTACCTTGCTCATTCACATGCTGCTGAACCAAAGATCCCTACTCCTGATGTGTTTTTTGGGGATCGGTCTAAATTTTTGAATTTCAAAAATAATTGTAAATTATTTTTTGCCTTGAAGCCTTACTCGTCAGGGAGCTCTGCGCAGCAGGTTAAAATTGTCATCTCTTTGCTGCGTGGCGATCCCCAGGATTGGGCGTTTTCTTTGAAACCAGATGATCCTATTCTGACTAATGTGAACCCATTTTTTCAAGCATTGGGGTTGTTGTATGACGAACCTAATGCTATTGATCAGGCTGAAAAGACCCTGTTGGCATTGAGCCAGAGTCGAGATTCTGCAGAATTGTACTGTCAAAAATTCCGAAAGTGGGCGGTCCTTACTACCTGGAATGATAATGCCTTGGCAGCTCTCTTTCAGAAGGGTTTGTCAGAAGCCGTAAAAGATACTATGGTGGGATTTCCTGTTCCCTCTGGTCTTGACGATTCTATGTCATTAGCCATTCAGGTTGATCGGCGTTTACGTGAACGCAGGACTGCAGGAGAGGTGTTGCCACCTGTCGAACAAGTGTCTGAACCTATGCAATGTGATAGAGTTTTGTCCAGGGAGCAACGTCAGGAGTTCAGAAGGCGTAATAAGCTGTGGTTTTTTTGTGGAGATGCCTCGCATATTATTTCTGTCTGTCCTAAACGAGAGAAACGTTTTGCACACACGTTTTCTGTGGGTGGTGTTCAACCTAAGTTTCTTCTGGCAATTACTCTGATCTGCTCCCTGTCCACATTTTCCGCCAAGGCTTTTGTGGATTCGGGAGCAGCCCTGAACCTAATGGACTTGGATTTTGCTAAATGTTGTGGATTTCCGATGACACTTCTGCGGACGCCTATCCCTTTGAGGGGGATTGATGCTACTCCTTTGGCGAAAAATAAACCTCAGTTTTGGTCCCAGGTGGTAATGCGGGTCGGCCCAGACCATCAAGAAAATTGCAGATTTTTGGTCTTGCATAATTTGCATGATACCATTGTTCTGGGGTTTCCCTGGTTGCAAAGTCATAATCCAGTTTTGGATTGGAAATCTGTGTCTGTGGTGAGTTGGGGTTGTCGGTGTGCCCTTAGTGAGGCTCCGTTTTTTCCCACCTCTCCTCAGTCGCATGATGTTCCTGACTATTTGGCGGACTTTTGTGATGTATTTAGTGAGAATGAGTGCATCTTTGCCTCTTCATAGGAGTTATGACTGTGCAATTGAACTGAGCCCGGGGTGTAAATTTCCCAAGGGTCGGCGCTTCAATTTATCTGTACCCGAGCACGAGGCTATGCGATCTTATATTAAGGAGGCGTTGGAGAAGGGTCATATTAGACCATCCTCTTCACCCTTAGGTGCCGGGTTTTTTTTCGTGGCCAAAAAGGATGGTTCATTAAGGCCTTGTATTGATTATCGTGCCCTCAACAAAATTACTATTAAATATCAGTATCCGTTACCCCTGATTTCAGATCTATTCTAGTTAAAGGTGCTTGCTGGTTTACCAAGCTTGACCTCAGGGGGGCGTATAATCTTATCCGCATTAAGCATGGGGATGAATGGAAGACGGCGTTTAATACTCCGGAGGGACATTTTGAGTACCTGGCGATGCCTTTTTGGCTCACTAATGCCCCTTCTGTCTTCCAGTGCTTCATGAACGACATTTTCTGAGAATTTGTGGATAAATTTTTGATTATCTATCTGGATGATATTTTGATCTTCTCCAAGGATTGGGATTCTCATGTAGAACATGTTCGGACTGTGTTCCGGATCTTGAGGGAGAATTCCCTGTATGTCAAAGGATCGAAATGCCTTTTTAGGGTACAGAGGATTTCATTTTTGGGATTTATTTTGTCTCCGTCAACTATTGAAATGGACCCGGCCAAGGTACAGGCCATTTATGATTGGGTTCAGGCCACTTCTTTGAAGGCCCTCCAGAAGTTTTTGGGTTTTGCTAATTTTTATCGGAAATTTATAGCAAAATTTTCTAGTATTGCCAAGCCATTGACTGTTCCGACTAAGAAGGGTGCTGATGTGTTGAATTGGTCTCCGGAGGCTGTTTCTTCCTTTCAGGAGCTGAAGCGAAGATTCACTTCTGCCCCGGTTTTGCGGCAACCTGATGTCTCACTCCCGTTCCAGGTAGAGGTGGACGCTTCTGAGATTGGTGCAGGAGCTGTTTTGTCCCAAAAGGATCCTGTAACATCTAAAATGAATCCCTGTGCTTTCTTTTCCCGAAAGTTCTCTCCATCTGAACGTAATTATGATGTGGGGAATCGGGAACTGTTAGCCATGAAATGGGCATTTGAGGAGTGGAGACATTGGTTGGAGGGAGCTAAACACCAAGTCGTGGTCCTCACTGACCACAAGAATTTGATTTACCTGGAGTCGGCCAAACGCTTGAACCCTAGACAGGCTAGGTGGGCCTTGTTTTTTACACGTTTTGATTTTGTGGTCTCTTTTCTTCCTGGCACTAAGAATGTCAAGGCAGACGCCCTCTCTTGGAGCTTCTTTGCTGATTCTCCTGTGGTGACCAAGCCTGCTACCATCTTAGGCGAAGGGGTAGTTCTTTCTGCCATCTCGCCCGATTTGAGACGTGCTCTGGAAGAGTTCCAGGACAAACCTGAGCGTTGTCCCAGTGGAAAGTTGTATGTTCCTGACCAGTGGAAGAAGAGAGTGATGTCTGAAGTTCATTGCTCTGCATTGGCTGGTCATCCAGGTATTTTTGGTACTAGAGATCTGGTGAGTCGGTCTTTTTGGTGGCCCGCCTTGTCTCGTGATGTCAGGAATTTTGTGCAGTCCTGTGGGACGTGTTCCCGGTCTAAACCTTGTTCTCGCTCTAGTGGGTTGTTGATGCCTTTGCCGGTCCCCAGGAGGCCATGGACCCATATTTCAATGGATTTCATCTCTGATATGCCTGTCTCTCAGAGGATGACTGTTATTTGGGTGATTTGTGATAGGTTCTCTAAGATGGTTCATCTTATATCACTCCCTAAGTTGCCATCTTCCTCTGAGTTGGTGCCTCTGTTTTTGCAACAGGTGGTTCGCTTGCACGGGATTCCTGAGAACATTGTATCTGACAGAGGAGTTCAGTTTGTGTCTAGATTTTGGAGGACTTTCTGTTCCAAGCTGGGAATTCAGTTGTCCTTCTCCTCTGCTTTTCACCCTCAGACCAATGGACAGACGGAGAGAACAAACCAGACCTTGGAGTCGTATTTGAGATGTTTTATTTCAGCTGATCAGGATGATTGCGTTTCATCTTATCATGTGTCTCTGTATACAGGAAGCTCCCACTAGTGGTGGCTGCAGACAGAATCTTATCATGTATCTCTGTATACAGGGAGCTCCCCCAGTGGTGGCTGCAGACATGATCATATCTAGTATCTCTGTATACAGAGAGCTCCCCTAATGGTAGTTGTATGCAGAGATACATAAAATTCTGTCTGCAGGTAGTTCCCCCTAGTGGTTGCTGCAATGCTCACTGTTCTCAGTTTACAATCATCCCCCATCATGCCCTTACAATCTGCTGGTAGTTGTAGTTTTGCATCTGCTGGAATGTTTCAAGTTGGAGCCTGTACAATAAGGAGATGATCCAGATTGGGGCCTGCGCTTTGTACCATGGTTTATAGCAGCTTTTAACACAGCAGATCAAAAGGATAGAGGTGTCGATATATATATAAAAAGGCAAAAGCTACAATATAAATAATTCATGTCGCTGCAGAGTAAAGCATCTTGTTAATTATTAATACCCTCATACTCTCTTTTTATGTCACAGGCTGCTCTTGCCCGTGCCAGGGCGGGGAGGAGAGTAAGACAACTTTGCAGGGAGGTCTCTCATGTAAAGGAACAGATAAACCTACAGTTAGGTCCAGAAATATTTCCACAATGACAAATTCACATATTCCAGATCCAGTTCTATAACCAATATGAGTTTAAAGTGCTGACTATCAGCTTTGAGGGGATTCACATCCTAATTGAAAGAAGGGTTTAGGAATTACAGCTCTTTAATATATGGTTGCCTCTTTTTATAGGCACCAAAAGTATTTGGACAATTATCTCAGCAGCTCCTTACTGGGATGCATTGGCTCTTCCCTCATTAATCCATCATCAATGAAGCTTGTAAACGTCTAGAGCTGATTCCAGGTGCGGCATTTGCATTTGGAAGCTGTTGCTGTGAATGCATAACACGCGATCAAAGGAGCTCTCAATAAAAGAGAAACAGACCATCATTAGGCCAAAAAAAAGAAGAAATACATCAGAGAGAGCATAAATGTTAGGAGTGGCCAAATCAACAACTTGGTATATTCTGCAAAAGAAAGAGCTCTGGTCAGCTTGGGAACTCAAAAAGGCCTAGACGTCCACAGAAGACAACAGTGGTGGATGATCCCAGAATCCATCTCAGGGTGAAGAAAAACCCCTTCACAACATCCCTCCCAAGTTAAGTCTCTCCAGGAAATCAGTGTCTCAGTATCTAAGTCCACCATAAAGAGAAGAGTTATGAGCGCAAATACAGGGGGGGGTCACCACAAGGTGCAAACCATTAATCAGAACGAAAATAGAAAGGCCAGATTAGACTTTGCCAGAAACATCTAAAGAAGCCGTGCTGTTCTGGAAAAGCAAAACTAAGATCAACTTGTCCCAGACGGATGGGAAAAAGAAAGTCAGGAGAAGGCTTGGAACGGCTCCTGATCCTCGGCACATCCTGTGTAACTGCCACAGGTTTACCGCAACAGAGAGGAGCCAGAAGACTGCAGCGGCTGATTTCTCCTACTTCTGCACTGATTAGAAGCACTTCACCTTCCTATTAAACATGTAAATTTCTTTTAGCAGTGCAGGGGTTAATCTGCCCAGTTGAGAGCTCCTGGAAGCTTTACTGCATTAAGGTTTTCAGCTGTTTACTGTTAGCCACTCCCATCTACATATTCTGGGCCCTGGCTAGCACTCATTGTCTGAACGAGCCTATTTTGTATGGCTGCAGGTTGTTGGAGAAAGTGTTTAGTGGATTTACCTGTGATTGCTGCTAGGTTTTAAGTGTGTGATAATTCCATTTCTACTCTACTTTGGGTTTTCCCCATCTCCAGTCCCCGGTGCATTCCTCTGTTTGTGTTAAGTATATTTGTATGATTGGTATTTTTCTATGTCCCTGTTTGTACTACTTTGTTAGTATGGTTGATGTATTTCGGTACACTACTACTCCCCTCTCCTCTGGCTGGGGGAAGGGTACAGACTGAGGGCAGATTCAGGATCTAAGGGAAGGTAAGTGGCCCTGGCATCTTCACCATCAGGAGTAATCAGAGGAACAGGGCAATCTAGGGTGCCACTAGCGTTTGGGACAGGGAAGGAGCTCCTGCTCCTGGGACACCCGACAAGAGTCATGACAGTAACACTTGGCAGAGGCTGTGTGATGGTCCGGGCATGCATAGCTTCTTCCAATGACACTGGGTCACTAGTGGTTACTGATGTGACTGAAGACAGAAGCAGCTGGCTGAATCTGTGTACAGGGCGAGACTTTCTGCTCAGATTCACCCAAATGCAGCAAGGTTGATGGACGGCGCTTCACAGGACAGATGGACAATGATCCAAAACATCCTGCAAAAGCAAAGAGAATATTCTGCAATGGCCGAATCCTCACCAGGTCTCAGCTCATCGAACCTCTTTTCACCGGTTGAAGACAAAACGGAAGACAGAAAGAGCCACAAACAAGCGAAAACTGAAGTCACTGCAGTAAAGGCGGCCAAGCCTCAGACCGGAGGAGACCAGCGATGGGGACAGAATAGGAGGAATAGGCCTAAGGAACAGCACATGTGAAAAAGACTTGGGTATACTAATAGATCACAGACTGAATATGAGTCAACAGTGTGATGCAGCAGCAAAAAAGGCAAATGCAATTCTAGGATGTATTAACAGAAGCATACAGTCTAGATCACGTGAAGTCATTATTTCCCTCTACTCCTCTTTGGTCAGACCTCATCTGGAATATTGTGTCCAGTTTTGGGCGCCACATTTTAAAAAAGACATCAACAAACTGGAGCAAGTTCAGAAAAGAGCAACCAGAATGGTGACCGGTCTGCAAACCCTGCCTTATGAGGAAAGGTTGCAGGATTTGGGATTGTTTAGTTTGCAAAAGAGAAGACTGAGAGGAGACTTAATAGCTGTCTACAAATATCTAAAGGGCTGTCACATTGTAGAAGGATCAACTTTATTCTCATTTGCACAAGGAAAGACTAGAAGCAATGGGATGAAACTGAAAGGGAGGAGACACAGATTAGATATTAGAAAAAACTTTTTGACAGTTAGAGTGACCAATGAGTGGAACAGGCTGCCACGAGAAGTGTTGAGTTCTCCTCCAATGGAAGTCTTCAAACAGAGGCTGGACAAACATCTGACTGGGATGATTTAGTGAATCCTGCTTTGAGCAGGGGGTTGGACCAGATGGCCCAGGAGGTCCCTTCCAACTCTACGATTCTATGACAGCCATTTACTTCAGGCCGTCATTGTTGCAAAGGATTCTCTATAAAGGGTTAAAATTTTATTTAAAGGAAAGTGAATTTGTTCAATTGCTATTGAGCCCCTGAAAAGAGGAGGCTTTGTAGAAAAATGTCTGCAATTCCTAAACATTTCACAGGAGATTTCAATTCAACCCGTTTAAACCTGAAAGTCTCCACTTCAATTGCAAAAATAGCAGCCTGCAGACCTGAAATCCCACTACTGAATACTGAAAGATGTCTGATTTTGGCATGGGATTAGCTGGGATGGCATGTGCCCTAGGATTGCAGTAGTGGAGGAGCCGGAGATGTCGTTACATAACCAGGCACATTCAGGGGCCTGGGAAAGCTGGGTGACAAGTCCATAGAAACTATTAGGAGCCATGATTGTTGTCACCCAACTTTCTTAGAAAGAGGTGAAATCGATTGTAGGATTCTAGCAGTTAAAGGTTAATTATGTGATTGCGCGCTGGAATCGGTCCACTCCCCCTCATCCCGACGCTCTGCAGTAACTATACTGATTGCTTAGTGCCGAGGCCGGGCCCCTTTTATAAGCTTTTCAGTGGAAATGGACCATTATTAGCAATGGGGGCCGGCACCCTTATCCAATGATGGCGACAGGGAAACATTCTGAGGTTGGGTAAACTTTGACCAGCTGAGATACAGCAGGATTTATATGGTCCCCGCTGTATAGGACTGACATGACGGTCTATTTATCTATGAATCTGATCAGTTTTGTTCATCCAGGGCTTCCTGGTTCATTTCAAAATCACTTGGTTTCAATCAGTAACAACTTCACAACACCTAATAATTGTATCCGGTCTTCACCTGCTTTGATCACATTGTAACAAATGATTAGGACAATAGGTGGAGTATCCAGCTCACAGAATATTGTCTAAACTGGAAACAATTGTAACACACCTACAGCTGTGTCACTGGATAAAATGCCCCATTCACTAACAGCAAACACAAAAGTAGAAGTGAAAGTTGCAGATGTGAGACGTGTAGCATATCCCACCCGCTGTGACCCCGTAGTATCGGTCCATGGTTCTCTTTTATCTCGTTACATTGGACTTTGGCGTTACCGGCATGCTGGGGGTTAATCATTACATGAATGTACACGTGACTGGTTACCGCCAAACTCCACAAATGGTTTGATCAGGGGGGTCTCTTTCTATATTGCTGTATAATCATAGACTTCATTACAAAGGTTATTTCAGTGGTGATTACCGAAAACTAAGCCACAGGGAACAGAGCGCGTATTGTGCAGCGCGGGACAATGCTGTCATTCTTCCCAGGAGCGCTTACCCCAAATTCTTCAGGAACAGAAAGTCCCATCAGCTACAGTTCACAATCCGACACTTGTGTCTTCACTTCCCCTCCTGATGCGGAAAATATATAACTGCTGAAATCATATCATTGCTGATAACATTATATTATTACAGTGTAACATCCACAGCCAGCATCGAGGATGGACAGCGGGACCCAGAGATCACACAGGACGCCCGGGCTTACAGATCTGTAGTGCCAGCTGCTATACCACTAGATGGCGGCCTGGTACAGTGTGACATGTCTGCTCCGGAGTATACAGATTAAGTAATGTCTCTACACAGTGACTGTGATTGCACCAGCAGAATAGTGAGCGCAGCTCTGGAGTATAATACAGGATGTAACTCAGGATCAGTACAGGATCAGTAATGTAATGTATGTACACAGTGATTGCACCAGCAGAATAGTGAGTGCAGCTCTGGAGTATAATACAGGATGTAACTCAGGATCAGTAATGTAATGTATGTACACAGCGACTGCACCAGCAGAATAGTGAGCACAGCTCTGGAGTATAATACAGGATGTAACTCAGGATCAGTAATGTAATGTATGTACACAGTGACTGCACCAGCAGAATAGTGAGTGCAGTTCTGGGGTATAATACAGGATGTAACTCAGGATCAGTAATGTAATGTATGTACACAGTGACTGCACCAGCAGAATAGTGAGCACAGCTCTGGAGTATAATACAGGATGTAACTCAGGATCAGTAATGTAATGTATGTACACAGTGACTGCACCAGCAGAATAGTGAGTGCAGCTCTGGAGTATAATACAGGATGTAACTCAGGATCAGTAATGTAATGTATGTACACAGCGACTGCACCAGCAGAATAGTGAGCACAGCTCTGGAGTATAATACAGGATGTAACTCAGGATCAGTAATGTAATGTATGTACACAGTGACTGCACCAGCAGAATAGTGAGTGCAGTTCTGGGGTATAATACAGGATGTAACTCAGGATCAGTAATGTAATGTATGTACACAGTGACTGCACCAGCAGAATAGTGAGTGCAGCTCTGGGGTATAATACAGGATGTAACTCAGGATCAGTAATGTAATGTATGTACACAGTGACTGCACCAGCAGAATAGTGAGCACAGCTCTGGAGTATAATACAGGATGTAACTCAGGATCAGTAATGTAATGTATGTACACAGTGACTGCACCAGCAGAATAGTGAGTGCAGTTCTGGGGTATAATACAGGATGTAACTCCGGATCAGTACAGGCTCAGTAATGTAATGTATGTACTCAGTGACTGCACCAGCAGAATAGTGAGTGCAGTTCTGGGGTATAACACAGGAGGTAAATCACGATCAGTAATGTAATGTATGTACACAGTGACTGCACCAGCAGAATAGAGAGTGCAGCTCTGGAGTATAATACAGGATCAGTAATGTAATTTATGTACACAGTGACTGCACCAGCAGAATAGTGAGTGCAGCTCTGGGGTATAATACAGGATGTAACTCAGGATCTGTACAGGATCAGTAATGTATGTACACAGTGACTGCACCAGCAGAATAGTGAGTGCAGCTCTGGAGTATAATACAGGATGTAACTCAGGATCAGTAATGTAATGTGTGTACACAGTGACTACTGTTATGAATGGGTCACCGAGGAGGAAAAAAACACAAAAAGCTAAGTCTCAGAAAACCAGAGAAGTTGGTAACTATGCAGATTGCAGATCCCTGATCCTAACCGCACAACTAGCAGCAGTCGTGGAGCGTTCCCACGATGGTCCCAGACGCCTCGTCACAACCGGAGAACTACATAAGCCTAAAGCAGGAAAAGAGGAAAACTAACTGCCCCAGAGCAGACCCCAAAGGAAAGACAGCCCCCCACATGTATTGACGGTGAAACAAGATGAAAATACAAACAAAGGCAGTAAAATAGGCTGAGCAAACGATGGGGCCCGACTAACTAAAAAGGACAGGAAAGGAAAGACACTGTCTGCAATCTGCCAAAAAAACCTACAAAAATATTGTCCAACACTTCTGATAGCAAAATTAACCCTGAAGTCACTAGACTTCTAAACCTATATCAGCACTCTGAAATATTCTGAGACAGAGCAAAAAAGAGGCCAATCTAATAAGGGACAAAAAGCAGATTGGCAAATACTGATTAATAGGAGTGGAATTTCAGCATAGCCCCAGCAGGGGCAGGCTGATTACACAAAAAACTGAACTGACTAACAAGCGCAAGTGTAAACATTAGCAAAAAACAAACTTAACTTGAGAAGACTGGAAGAGAGCTGAAGTCCAGGACCTGAGAAGCAGACTGAATCACCAGCACCAAGATAGGGCGTCGGCTGTCTTATATCCAGTCTGATACTCCAGAGATCCAATCGTTATCTTCCTCATCAGGTGGCAGATCACTACCACTTAAACCAACCGCACTACCTCCTGTCACCACCAGGGGGAGAACGGAAGGGGAACTCTCAACTGGTGGAGCAGAAAATGAGTTCATGACAGATTACACCAGCAGAATAACGAGTGCAGCTCTGGGGTATAATACAGGATGTAACTCAGGATCAGTAATGTAATGTGTGTATACAGTGACTGCACCAGCAGAATAGTGAGTGCAGCTCTGGAGTATAATACAGGATGTAACTCAGGATCAGTAATGTAATGTATGTACACAGTGACTGCACCAGCAGAATAGTGAGTGCAGCTCTGGGGTATAATACAGGATGTAACTCAGGATCAGTAATGTAATGTATGTACACAGCGACTGCACCAGCAGAATAGTGAGTGCAGCTCTGGAGTATAATACAGGATGTAACTCAGGATCAGTAATGTAATGTATGTACACAGCGACTGCACCAGCAGAATAGTGAGTGCAGCTCTGGAGTATAATACAGGATGTAACTCAGGATCAGTAATGTAATGTATGTACACAGTGACCGCACCAGCAGAATAGTGAGTGCAGCTCTGGGGTATAATACAGGATGTAACTCAGGATCAGTAATGTAATGTATGTACACAGTGACCGCACCAGCAGAATAGTGAGTGCAGCTCTGGAGTATAATACAGGATGTAACTCAGGATCAGTAATGTAATGTATGTACACAGTGACTGCACCAGCAGAATAGTGAGTGCAGCTCTGGAGTATAATACAGGATGTAACTCAGGATCAGTAATGTAATGTATGTACACAGTGACTGCACCAGCAGAATAGTGAGTGCAGCTCTGGAGTATAATACAGGATCAGTAATGTAATGTATGTACACAGCGACTGCACCAGCAGAATAGTGAGTGCAGCTCTGGAGTATAATACAGGATGTAACTCAGGATCAGTAATGTAATGTATGTACACAGTGACTGCACCAGCAGAATAGTGAGGGCAGCTCTGGGGTATAATACAGGATGTAACTCAGGATCAGTACAGGATCAGTAATGTAATGTATGTACACAGCGACTGCACCAGCAGAATAGTGAGTGCAGCTCTGGAGTATAATACAGGATGTAACTCAGGATCAGTAATGTAATGTATGTACACAGTGACTGCACCAGCAGAATAGTGAGTGCAGCTCTGGAGTATAATACAGGATGTAACTCAGGATCAGTAATGTATGTACAGTGACCGCACCAGCAGAATAGTGAGTGCAGCTCTGGAGTATAATACAGGATGTAACTCAGGATCAGTAATGTAATGTATGTACACAGTGACTGCACCAGCAGAATAGTGAGTGCAGCTCTGGAGTATAATACAGGATCAGTACAGGATCAGTAATGTAATGTATGTACACAGTGACTGCACCAGCAGAATAGTGAGTGCAGCTCTGGAGTATAATACAGGATGTAACTCAGGATCAGTAATGTAATGTATGTACACAGTGACTGCACCAGCAGAATAGTGAGGGCAGCTCTGGGGTATAATACAGGATGTAACTCAGGATCAGTACAGGATCAGTAATGTAATGTATGTACACAGCGACTGCACCAGCAGAATAGTGAGTGCAGCTCTGGAGTATAATACAGGATGTAACTCAGGATCAGTAATGTAATGTATGTACACAGTGACTGCACCAGCAGAATAGTGAGTGCAGCTCTGGAGTATAATACAGGATGTAACTCAGGATCAGTAATGTAATGTATGTACACAGTGACCGCACCAGCAGAATAGTGAGTGCAGCTCTGGAGTATAATACAGGATGTAACTCAGGATCAGTAATGTAATGTATGTACACAGTGACTGCACCAGCAGAATAGTGAGGGCAGCTCTGGGGTATAATACAGGATGTAACTCAGGATCAGTAATGTAATGTATGTACACAGTGACCGCACCAGCAGACTAGTGAGGGCAGCTCTGGGGTATAATACAGGATGTAACTCAGGATCAGTAATGTAATGTACACAGTGACTGCACCAGCAGAATAGAGAGTGCAGCTCTGGGGTATAATACAGGATGTAACTCAGGATCAGTAATGTAATGTATGTACACAGTGACTGCACCAACAGAATAGTGAGTGCAGCTCTGGGGTATATCCATTGTTGTGAGGGCAGTGGGAGATTCCTGTTTCTACTAAATGAATACAGATCATTACTACAGGCAGATTTTATTGCAAATTATCCTTCTAATGTCAGGAGTGATTTCTTTCAATGTGTTAGCACAGGTGAGTAATGACACAAGTCCAGAACTAGGTTCTCTCTTAAAGGAACATTTTGACCATAATAGTTGTGGGGTGAGAGGGGGAGTCGCTCAGTGATTGTAAACCTTCCCTGTAAAATCACATGCAGTGTCAATCACAGGGCAACTCCGCCCTCCACATCCTGGTTCTGTCAATACTTTTGCCACAACTATCAAGATAAAGTGCGGCCTCAATGTTACAAAAAGGAAACCCCGCCAGGATGTCATCAGTGTCACTCTGCCCCACGTTGTTACATTCTAGCCCTTTCCTCCACTGTCGGTCACTATTCGGCGATCGCCCTGCTTGTCGGTTACTAGTCTGCGATCGCACCGGTTATTGGTCACTAGTCGGCGCTCTTCCTGTTCGTGCACGTGTATCAGGAGCAGGCGCTACCACTGTGTGTCGGCTCCGCGCTCCTCCTGTCCCAGCAGCGCGTCGCTCACATCACGGGAGCGCAGGCAGCCCGGGCCTGCTACCTCCACTCTCCAGCAAACACAACCGTACTAAGAGGAACTGCCGCCACCACCAACACTTGACGCATTGCAGGTACAGCGCAACCAATCACAACTCTCGTCTCTGCTGAGTAACCACTGCAGGGTTCCGGCGACCAATCAAAGAGTACGTTACACATCGCGACCCGGTGACTGTACCTCCCAATTCGGTTGTGCCATCGTACTCTTCCGCGTGGAGATATAGTCCCTGGTACTGAGCCGCCTCGTGACCGCGCATCAGTGCCGGCCACTCCACAGCCGGGAGCGTACACTGTACAGTGAGTGACACATACACACCGGAATGTGAGTGTAATCTGTAATACTCTGTATTGATGGCTCTGACGAGACATGCAGTCCCTATGTAACACCTCACATAACTGTGAGTAGAAATGTGGTAGATGTCACCTGCAGTCCTATGTAACACCACAGATAACAAAGTGATAACTCTGAATACAGAAAATGTAGTAGATGTCACCCACAGTCCTATGTATCACAACAGATAATGTAGAAGCTACTTGCAGTCCTATGTAACACCACAGATAACACAGTGATAACCCTCTGAGTACAGATAATGTAGTAGATGTTACCTGCTGTCCTAAGTAACACCACAGATAACAGTGATAACTCTGAGGACAGACCTGCAGACCTATGTAACACCACAGAGATAACTAAGAACAGATAATGTAGTAGATGTCACCTGTAGTCCTATGTAACAACACAGATAACAGTTATAACTCTGAGGTGATAAGTCTGAGTAGAGATGTGGTAGATGCCACCTGCAGTCCTATGTAACATCACAGTTAACAGTAATCACTCTCTGAGTACAGATAATGTAGATGTCACCTGCAGTCCTATGTAACACCACAGATAATGTAATGCTAGGAGGGCACTTGGGGGCGAAAAAGATGCAGGAGCGCATTCTGCAGTATTTTTTTGGCCTGGGGTCTATGCAGAGGTACTGTGAAATGTGTCCGGAGTGTCAACTTTCCTCACCCAACGTGAACTACCGGAGTCCATTGGTGCCTCTGCCCATCATACAGGTACCATTTGAGCAGATAGCAATGGATCTGGTAGGCCCAATAGTGAAATCCTCCTGTGGCCATCAACATATTTTGGTCATAATGGACTACGCCACGCGGTCCCCAGAGGTGATACCTCTCTGCCACACATCGGCCAAGCTAATAGCCCACAAGCTATCAACCATGTTTTGTCGCCTTGGGTTACCAATGGAGATCCTCACAGATCGGGGGACTCATTTTATGTCCAAGATGGACAGGGATCTGTGTAAGCTGCTCCGGATTAAATAGCTACGTGCTTTGGTGTACCAACCACAATCTGACGGGTTGATGGAGAGGTTTAACGAGACCCTCAAATCTATGCTAAAAAAGGTGGTCGCTAAGGGCGGGATTGGGAGATGTTACTGCCCTATCTATTGTTGGCTATCCGCGAGGTACCGCAGGTGTCCACAAGGTTCTCCCCATTTGAGCTGTTATTTGGCAGGCACCCGAGGGGACTGCTGGTTGTAGCCAAGGAAACGTGAGAACAGGAGCCCACTCCGCATAACAGTGTCATCGAGCATGTGGCAAGCATGCAGGACCAGATTGTGACAGTACTGCCCATAGTAAAGGAGCATCTGATGAATGCCCAGGCCCCACAGAGGCGCGGGTATAATAAAAGTTCCATGGTCAAGACCTTTAGGCTGTGTGCCCACGTAGCGATTTTTAAGCATTTTTGCCGCGATTTTCGGCGTGAAAACGCTGCGAAAACGTTTAAAAATCGTGTACAGAACGCCCCCCATGCATTCCTATGGCATTCCGCACATGCTGTGCTAATGCTGCGCTTTTTTCCGTGGCGGAATCGCATCGCGGAAAAAATCGCAGCATGCTCATTCTTTTGTGTGGAATCGCAAAGAATTGCCGCGATTCCGCACCCATAGGAATGCATGAGAATCGCTTACTTCCCGCATGTGGCTATGCCCACCATGCGGGAAGTTAAGCGTCTCATGTGCGGTTGGTACCCACGGTGTGGAGGAGAGGAGACTGTCCTCCAGGCCCTGGGTACCATACCCCTGTAAAAAAAAGAATAAAAAATCGGGGTATATTTACCTTCCGACGTCCCGCGCTGCATTCCCGGCCTAAGTGTTCCCAGTAATGCCTTGCGGCAAGGCCCTGTAATGACGTAGTCTCGCGTGACTCTAGCGGTCTCGCGAGATCGCTATAGCAACTCGAGACTACGTCATCACAGGTCTCGCAAGGCATTACTGGGAACGCTGAGGCCTGGGATAGCAGCGCGGGACGCCAGAAGGTAAATATACCCCGATTTTTTTATTTTTTTATCATTTTTAACATTCTATCTTTTACTATTGAGGCCGCATAGGCGGCCTCAATAGTAAAAAGCTGCTCACACTTGTCAAACACTATGTTTGACGAGTGTGACCAACCTGTCAATCACTTTCCAAGCGATGCTTCAAATCGCTTGGAAAGTGCTTGAATATCGCACGCAAAAATCGCGATCATAATCGTGGTGAAATCGCGCGGAAAAAAACGCGCGATTTCTGGGAAGGAGTCCGGTTTTTAGTGAGCGTTTTAAAACGCTACGTGGGCACATAGCCTTAAAGAAGGGGACCGGGTATTGAATACTAGAGCCCACCAAAGAGAGTAAGCTCAAGGCCAAGTTGCAAGGGTCATATGATATACAGGGGTAGGTGGGAGAACTATATTAAAGAGTTTACCAGCCTGGGAAAAAAAACCCGAACAGCTGTATCACATCAACCTGTTAAGCGTGGAAGGACCGGGAATGTTTGACCGTAGAGGCAAGCACGATGGTATCCACAGGGAACCCTCTGTCACTGGCCAATGACAAGGCCTAGAGAGAGGTAAAAATAGGAGACACCCTCTCTAAACAGCAGCGTTGAGAAATTCGGAAATTAGTCCAAGAGAATGCAGATGTATTCTCGGAATTACCCGGTCGTACCTCAGTCATCCAGCATGACATTTTATCAAGTGCTTGATAAAGATCATTGGGATCGAAGCGTCACAACAGAAGGCAGAATGAATGTGATTTATATTCACCAACGCATGAGGCGCTGTCCTTTCTTTCTATGATAAGTGGACACTTTTCCAAGAAGGACTCCTTGGATATGACATGCGCTTCTTCTATGGGTAAAGTTAACCCTATATTTCCATGAGGTGCTGTGTACCATCATCGAATTTATCCAGCATGACATTGTCACTGATCCTCATTTAAGGGTACAAATAAAACTATACCGGGTTCCTGAGGCCTGGAGACAAGACATCACGAGCGAGGTAAGACAAATGCTCCAACTGGGAGTAATTGAGAAATCCCGGAATGGCTAGGCTAGCCCGATTGTGCTAATCCCGAAGCCAGACGAATCATTACGGTTCTGTTATGACTTCCTTAAATTAAATGAGGTGTCGACCTGTATCCAGTGTCTCGGGTGGACTAGCTGATCGAGCGCCTGGGTCAAGCCCAGAAGTTCGCCACTCTCAATCTGACCAAGGGTTATTGGCAGGTGTCTTTTACGGAGTCGGCAAAGGAAAAGACCGCCTTCATAACATCGGGGTGTCTGTACCACTGTAGTCTTGCCCTTAGAACTACATGGAGACCCTGCCTCATTCCAGAGGTTGATGGACATAGTGCTGGACCCCCATCGGAAGAATGCATCAGCGTACTTAGATGACATCATCATCTTCAGTACTTAAAGGCATACCCACTTGCCCCAGGTACAAGTGATAGTAGATTCACTCAGAGCCGCGGGCTTGACGGCGAATCCCAAGAAATGTGCGATAGGGCTCGAGGAAGCCCGGTACTTGGGTTACGTGATTGGCTGTGGAGTTATCAAACCTCAAATCAATAAATTCGAGGTCATTCAGAACTGTCCCAGACTGTTTACCACCAAACAGGGGAGACATTTCTCGGAATCGTTGGGTATTACTGGAGGTTTATACCTAACTTTTTGGAAAGAAGTCGGTCATGGTTCGGTGGAACCCCTAGGCAGAGGAAGTGTACCAGTCCATGAAGGTGGTGCTGTGCGGACAACCTGTCCTCATTAGCCCCACTTTCAGAAATGCTTCATTGTGCAGACATGCATCTAACGTGGGCCTAGGAGCGGTCCTGTCACAGGAGGTGAACAGAGAGAAGCATCCGGTCACCTACCTAACTAGGAAACTCACCCCGTACGAGAAAAATTATAGTGTAGTGGAGGAGTGCCTGGCCATTAAGGAGTGCCAGTGCAGGCGCTGGACCTCTCTGACCTTTCCCAGCACCTTCGCACTGCAGTACTTTACTCTGCCCTCAACAGGGCAGATAAAGTACACCTGCGCAGGAGCCGAGGGAGAAGCAAGGAGGAGGACGTCATTGTATGAAGATGGGAGGCGCCGGACCGCGACACCCACCACACCTGACTCCGCCCCCGGTGAGTATAATCTAACGTGTTTTTCTTCTCTTTCAGGTTTCATCGGGGGCTTATCTACAGCATTACAGAATGCTGTAGATAAGCCCCTGATGGCAGTGGCTGCAGCTTATAGGCCGAAAATAGGGAGACAGATTCCCTTTAATGACCAAGTCAATTTTTACAATTCTGACCACTGTCACTTTATGTGGTTATAACTCTGAAACACTTTAACGGATCCTGCTGATTCTGAGATTGTTTTTTCGTGACATATTGTGCTTCATGTTAGTGGTAAAATTTCGTCAATATGACTTGCATTTATTTATGAAAGAAACAGAAATATGGCGAAAATTTTGCAATTTTCAAACTTTGCCTTTTTTGCCCTTAAATCAGAGAGATATGTCACAGAAAATACTTAATCACTAACATTTCCCACATGTCTACTTTACATCAGCACAATTTTGGAAACAAAACTTTTTTTTGTTTGGAAGTTATAAGGGTTAAATTTGACCAGCGATTTCTCATTTTTACAACAAAATTTACAAAACCATTTTTTTTTAGGGACCACATCACATTTGAAGTCACCTTGGGGGGTGTACATGATAGAATATACCCAAAAGTGACACCATTCTAAAAACTACACCCCTTAAGGTGCTCAAAACCACATTCAAAAGTTAATTAACCCTTTACATGCTTCACAGGAACTGTGAAAGTTTTTTTCACAAACATTTTACTTCAGTACCATTTTTTTTATTTTCACAAGTGTAAAAAGAGAAAATGAACCACAAAATTTGTTGTGCAAGTTCTCCTGAATACGCCGATACCCCATATATGGGGGTAAACCATTGTTTGGGCGCACGGCAGAGCTCGGAAGGGAAGGAGCGTCGTTTGACTTTTTAAACACAGAATTGGCTGGAATTTAGATCGAACACCATGTTGCTTTTGGAGAGCCCCTAATGTGCCTAAACAGTGGATACCCCCCATAAGTGACACCATCTTGGAAACTAGACCCCCCCAAGGAACTTATCTAGATGTGTGGTGAGCACTTTGAACCCCCAAGAGCTTCACGGAAGTTTATAATGTAGAGCGGTGAAAATATAAAGTCATATTTTTTCCATAAAAAAGATTTTTTCACCCCAAATTTTTATTTTCCCAAGGGTAACAGGAGAAAGTAGACCCCCAAAGTTGTTGTGCAATTTGTCCTAAGTATGCTGATACCCCATATGTGGGGGTAAACCACTGTTTGGGTGCATGGCAGAGCTCGGAAGGGAAGGAACGCTGTTTGACTTTTTAATCTTAAAATTGTGAGAGCGGATGCCAAGTCGGGTTTGAAGATGTGCCTAAACAGTAGAAACTGACCCCATTTTGGAAAGTACACCCCTCAAATATTTTATCCAGGGTTATATTGAGCAATTTGAACCCACAGACACAGAATCTGATAACATTAGGTCGTCATATTGAAAAAGTTAATTTTTTCACAGAAATTTTGTTTTAGACCTGAATTTCTCACTTTTTTCAGAGATTACCCCAAAAAGTGGACCCCACAATTTGTTACCCACTTTCTTATGAGCGCGGTGATATCCCATATGTAGTCAAAAAGTTCTGTTTGGACAAACGGCATGACTCGGACAGGAAGGGGCACAATGTGACAAATTTGGCTTTATTTGAAATAGATTGTCATATTTGCAGAGCCTTGTGTGGTTCAAGAGCAACAGAAATTCCCCATAAATGTATTTTTTATAAATTGTGCTCTCTAATCTATTTATTTAGGGAGGTAGTGAGTAGTTTGATGCAACCATTTTTTATGCAGTTGATGCAAAACAAGTTTGAAAATTTACACTTTTTTCACTGTCTCTTTTACGATTCTTTTCTGTATGTTCTGAGGAATGCACCTCAAATTTTATTGCACTAGTTTTTATGTGTTCAGCAATATATCCAATGTGGCACCAATGCGAGTACTGGACATACGGCTTTGTCTATAATAATGGATGACACACCATTTGGTCTTTAGGGTAAACTTGAAGTTCCAGGACCCATCCAAAGCTTCTAGAGACATTGAGCAAACAAGAAAATCCTTCCAGGAATTATTACTCACTGAGGGAGGCATGCTCCTAAAAACACATTGACTGATTATAAAATTTGGTCTTGCTAACAAAACAGTTGTCCCGCATTTGCGTATATTGTAGCAGAAACAATAAACTGTACTGGAATGAAGGGCAAAATGTGGAGGAAAATGCAGCCAACTATGTGGTAAAGCTGAGTTTGTTCCAACGATGAAAGAACACCAGCAGGGCTAGAATGGCAGACACTTTCAGAGACTGGTTGTACAACGTCCGTTTAGGTCCGCCAATCCCTATATGAGAGACGAATGTGCCAATAGACAAGGTACACCATAGCAAGCTCCCACCCGATAAGGTAGGAACCGCTCGTATATGCGCAAAACAACCAATTCTCTACAGAAACTGTAAAGTATTGTCTGGTACAGGAGGTTCAGCAAGAACCATAAAGTAAAGCCTATAGTGTATAAGTACGGAACTTCCTCATTGTTAGAGACCCTTCAATAAAATGATCATGCCCATGTCACCAACATAAATATAAGTAATATAAATGGACGCCAAAGTTTTGTGTAGCAAGACAGTCGTAAAAACAGTCAAAGTTAGGCCAGGGTCACACTTGCGAGTGTCATGCGAGAAACCCGTGCATCCTTACCCGGCGCTGCCGTCGGCACTCGGGATCGGGGTGTGTATCTGCATAGAAATACATGCAGCCACACACTCAGGTCCCGAGTGCGGAGGCAGCGCCGGGTATTGATGCGAGACTCACGCGAGTTTCTCTCATATGGTCGAATGCTACAATGCTTCTGAAAGCCTACTCCAAGGGACGTTAGCACCCCACTGGCTCCCCAAGAAATCGCTGGAGAGTCCTGCGAAACCTACTTCATCTTCAAAAGAAGAGAACGTCATAATGAAGGGTAGCAGACCTACAAAGGACTATGGAGGTGGTACGGGCTCACATCAAGCCAGCAGACCTCGTCTGGGATCTCCATCGAGGAGACAAGGGCCTATACAATGTTGGCGATGTCGCGGGCTTGGCCATGTAGCAGCTAACTGCCCAATGACTACAGAGCCAATGGACTGTAAGGCTATGAGGCGTCTTTCGTTATATGTGCAGTCAGTCTGTGTGGCGGAGACCCTCACGGGAAATGAACAACACGTGTGCCACGTCGAGGTTGACGGTTATAGTGTGAATGCCGTCTTGGATTCCGCCAGTCAAGTAACTTTGGTACATGCCAGTTTGGTGGACTCTAGCGCCCTAACGAACTTAACCGTGGGCATTAGTTGCATCCATGGGGATACTAAGAACTACCCCACTGCCTGGGTTACTCTTGCCACGCCAGTAGGGACCAAAAGACATCAGGCGGCAATCATAAAGTCTATGGGACACAGGGTAATCCTGGGGAGAGACTTTCCCTTATTTTGGGACTTGTGGAACTTCAAAAGTGGCATGAACCCTCTAGTTGAAGACGGTATTCCGGAGCTAGCCCCTGAACCATTGCAGCAAGACGACGGAGAACCCATCTCAGAGGAAGTACTAGAATCTGCGGACTCTCCTCTGGCTGTGTATGCAGGCGAGGCAGACCAGCTAGAGGATGTTTTAAAAATGCCTGATCTTGAGGTGGCCCGTGGTAAGTTCGGGACCGCTCAGCAGCAGGATCCTACTCTAGCTACTCTAGCAAGGGCGTGGGAAAACATAAAGGTCTCCGAGGGAAGACCATTGTACCCAGGGGCTCAAAACGAGTTCCCACACGTGGCGGAGCAGCAGGATATGTTGTATCACATAGACAAGGTGCGAAGGGTGGTGGTAGAACAACTAGTGGTACCTAAGTCCTTTCGCCAGGTAGTTTTGGAGTTGGCACATAAACATCCCTTGGGAGGACACCTGGTGGTAGAAAAGACAAAACACCGTATTCTGCAACGTTTCTTTTGGCCGGGTCTAGTGGGAGACGTGACCCAGTACTGTCAGTCATGTCCTACGTGTCAAATGACCGCACCTATGTCACATTTTAGAAGCCCCTTAGTGCCCTTACCAATAATAGAGGTGCCCTTCGAGAGGATAGCAATGGATATAGTCGGTCCATTAGTTAAATCTGCCAGGGGTCATCAGTACATTTTGGTAGTATTGGATTACGCCACGCGTTATCCCGAAGCAGTGCCCTTGCGGAATGCCAATGCGAAATCAATTTCAAAGGAGCTGGTTAATATGTTTTCCCGCACCGCATTCCGAAAGAGATACTTACGGATCAAGGGACCCCCTTTATGTCTCGTATACTTAAGGATTTATGTAAACTACTAAAAATCTCCCTTTTGCGTACCTCAGTATATCACCCTCAGACTGACGGTTTGGTGGAGCGCTTTAACAAAACCTTAAAGAGAATGTTGAAAAGGGTGGTGGATAAGGACGGGAGAGATTGGGATGCCCTACTACCATACCTCCTGTTCGCTATACGTGAGGTACCCCAATCCTCCACAGGCTTTTCACCTTTTGAGTTGGTTTATGGGCGGTGTCCTAGAGGCCTGTTAGATATTGCCAAGGAGACTTGAGAACAAGAGGTGACTCCTTATCGCAGTGTAATTGAACACATAACACTTATGCAGGACCGAATTGCAGCAGTTATGCCAATAGTTAAAGAGTGTTTAGAGCGCGCACAACATGCCCAAAGCACGGTATACAACCGAGCGGCAAAAACACGAGTCTTTCAACCCGGAGACAGGGTGTTGGTATTGGTGCCTACCATAGAGAATAAATTTCTTGCGAAATGGCAGGGACCATACGAAGTGCTGGAACGAATAGGTGAAGTAAATTATAAGATACACCAGACAAGAGAAAGCCCGAACAAATATACCACATAAACTTGCTTAAGGCCTGGCGGGACAGGGAGAGTCTGGTGGCAGGAGCTGCCCTTGAGGATGGGCCTCGAGGGGCACCACCTTCTACGGTAAAGGACCCCCAGGTAGCTCCGCCAAAAGTGGGTATTGCAGACACGCTATCCGAAAGCCAAAAACGAGAGACCAGGGAGTTCATACAGAGGAACGCAGATATTTTCTCGGAACTTCCTGGCCAGACTCACCTAATTAAACATGACATTGTTACTGATCCACAGGCGCGGGTACGGCTAAAACCATATCGAATTCCGGAGGCTCGGAGACAAGCCATTGCCCAGGAAGTGAAGAAGATGTTAGAGCTCGGGGTCATTGAGGAGTCCCGGAGTGATTGGGCTAGCCCTATCGTACTGGTGCCCAAACCCGATGGGACTATCCGATTTTGTAACGATTTTCGGAAAGTAAATGAAGTATCGAAATTCGATGCCTACCCGATGACAAGAGTCGATGAACTGATAGAGAGACTGGGTTCGGCCAGGTATATATCCACTATTGACTTAACAAAAGGTTATTGGCAGATTACCCTCACGGAATCAGCCAAAGAGAAAACTGCCTTTGTTACGCCCCAGGGATTATTCCAGTACCGAGATATGCCATTTGGGTTGCATGGTGCCGCAGCCACCTTCCAACGTCTAATGGATATTGTCCTAAAACCCCATGGCCAGTATGCATCCGCGTACTTGGACGACATCATTATCTTTAGTGATGACTGGGACACGCATTTGTCAAAAGTACAAGCCGTCTTAGACTCCCTAAAAACAGCTGGGTTGACTACCAATCCCAAGAGATGTACATTGGGATTGGAAGAGGCTCGCTATCTGGGATATAGCATAGGGAGAGGCATCGTGAAGCCTCAAGCCAATAAAGTGGACGCTATTCACAATTGGCCACGACCGGTAACCAAAAAACAGGTTGGAGCTTTTTTAGGGATCGTTTGTTATTATAGGCGGTTCATCAAACATTTTGCGACCATCGCAGCTCCTCTCACAGATCTTACTAAGGGGTCGAAATCTGTCACAATAAAGTGGAACGCAGAAGCAGAGGAGGCCTTTCAGAGATTGAAAACAGTCCTCTGTGACCAACCAGTGTTGGTTGCACCAGACTTTAAACGGGAGTTTATTGTCCAAACGGACGCCTCTGGGGTGGGCCTCGGCGCGGTTTTGTCTCAATAAGTAAATGGCGAGGAACACCCAGTGGCCTATCTAAGCAGAAAGCTTACGAGAGCAGAAAAGAACTACAGTGTAGTTGAGCGGGAAGCCCTGGCTGTGAAATGGGCCCTGTGCACCTTGCGCTATTATTTACTAGGTCGCCAGTTTAGACTAGTGACGGACCATTCGCCCCTAACGGGGATGTCCCGGGCAAAAGAGGGCAATGCGCGGGTGACACGCTGGTTCTTAGCATTACAAGGGTTTAAATTTTCCGTTGAGCACAGGGCGGGCACAGCGCACAGAAATGCAGATGCGTTGTCTAGAACGCACTGCTTGGTGACTCGTCATGTCCGACCCCACGGGCTCGAACAGAGGAGGGGGGTGTGTGAGGTGCCAAGGGGAGAGGTACTAGAAAACAGGTATATTTCTCCCCGTTTCATTTCATATGTCTCCCTGTACTGATGATGAAGCCAGTTTATTTCACTGTAATCCAGTCCTGGTTTCCTTAGTGATCAGCATGGAAAGGACTGGTAGTTCCCCCTCCACTTATTCAATCCAGGTTTTGGTTTCCTGACTGGTCCAGCTGATATAATCAGGAGGAGCTGGGATCTCTCAGTCTATCTTGTCTGCTGAGCTGGGAGCTGACACAGTAAGACTACATGGACTTGTTTGCTGTTATATAGGTTTATTTTGTAGTTATAGACCTACATAGAAGACGGAGTATGACGCCATGAAGTCAATAAAATAGGTTATAATGTCAAAAAATATTCGCTCTTTATTGATACAGGTGCATAAAAAGTGTACATTACAAAATATAATCATATGATCAGATGTCGGATATGACACTACAAAGATAAAGGGGATGGATACACCGCACATGCATGGTAAATGCAATGATACCAACAAGTCAAATTACAGCGCCCCAAAGGAATGCATGAAAATAGGTACCCATGCTAAAGAGTCTCCCATTTAACCGTCAAGTATTACTAGCAAAGTGAAGTGCATAGCACACAGCATGGGGAGTTCATACAACAACTTTCCAATAAAGTGCTATGTGCAAGAAAAATTGGGGAATTTTGTAGAAAGGTGATCATGCTTACCCATTACAAAAGTGCATGTGCGTAGCGTCCAGCCCCAAAACCCCTACGCACGTTTCGCGCTAGGCTTCATCGGGGGGCATGTGTGGTACTGCTAGAGCTGCGGGGTATAAATGATTGAAAACCAGGTGTCCAAAATTAACATCGCTGCGGGGGGAAGTGAGCGCATGAGAGGCGGGCCCCGATCGCGGCGCGTCACATCCGGCCGTCATTGCCTGTGGGAGGGACAAGGAGAGATACAACTCTCCTGACGTCATTGTCCCGCCCCAGGCAGAGCTGACGCCTTCAGAGACGCCCACTGACCACGGGACCAGCCGCGCATGCGCAGCCGCGCATGCGCAACCACGCAGCGGCCATTTTAAGTACTGGCCAGAGGAAAGGGCAGGTGGAGGAAGAAGGGCAGAGGGACGCCCAAAGCTCAATGTAGTAAAATGAGATCAAAGATGTGTCTAAGCAAATTACTTGTATAGATAATATCTGGTAATGATTAAAGCACCCTTTTGTTCTTTCAGTATAATGTCATCATCATTAAATTGGGACACAGCCCACTTGAGATTAATCATAATAATCAATCTATGGTAGATCATAATGTCTAAAGGGTGCGATATATCATACCATCTTAACAAGATGTCAAAATCGCGTTTAGTTATTATAAAATTAAACAGAAAAATGAAATAATTTGTAAAATCCAAAAAATTACAAATATAAAAATATAATTCCAAAGTCTACATAGAGAGCAAAGAATGACAATAGCATATCCTGTGCGCAAGGAAGGTAGAGTTCCACATGATAAGTTATCCACCATTTTCTCCAAAATCCCAGATGAACTTGATGAGGACACACGGTCAAAAGTAACCCCGCATAAAGCATCCAATAACTCATACTGACTGTACACTGAGTAACGGATGAATCAGTATCTAGACTCAAATACCTATGTAATAAGAAAATACGTTTGTTGTGGAATAAGGCATTCCTAGAAAGATACTTACATAAGGGCCTAATTCCAAGAGGCCTCCGTGTACAAGTTTTTCCTTCTTTTACTATTGAAGATGAAGCTTTAAAAAAACAGTGGGAGGAATTGTCTTCGGGCTGTTCACAGGGATATATGAGGTTACTCATAAAATCCAACACAACCTCCCTTCAAGAAATTGAATCGGAGATTAATAATCTGCAGGAATCTCTTAATAGCACACTTTCCACAGAAGAATCCTCACAATTATTAAAACAGCTTGAAAACGATTTTTCAAAGTGGGAGAAGGAGATTGTGGTTTCAAAAACCAAAAAGTATCAGCGGGATCAGTTATATTATAAGAACAATCAGGTTTATCGTTGGAGAAAGAAACAAATGCCAGTTCAATCTATGCCCAGAACTCATCATAATTCATTCTCGTCAGCTTCATCTATGGACGAGGAGCCACAAAGCAGTGGCCATCGCGTTAATATTCATCATGAGAGATTTGCTATGGGAAGACAAGGGCATTTCAGGGGTAAATCCTCTAATAAACGTAAAATGACTCCACCTCAATCACTGGAGAAAAAACTAAATCTGGGAATGCCTTAGAGGTAATTAACCTCTCCACCCATTCTTTAACTAAAAATCAACTCGAGGTTTTGAGTCTGGGTCTGAATTTTGTTCCTACTAATGATTTTAACTTTTTTTCAGCTATGAAGGACATACAACTATTCCTAAGAAAAGTCTTACTACGCAAACTTCACACGAAATCGGTTGATAGTACCACCTTATGTTCATCGGCGGAACAGGAAGCTTTGGGCATATTGGAGGAATTAGAACAGGAGGGATCACTCAACCCCTCAGGTATTTTTCCTACTTCTGTTGTGCCAAAATCCACCACATTCCCCCCTTTTTCCCTCTGTCCATCGATTGAGATCTTCAATAAATTGGTAGTTGAAGATATAAAAGCTTTGACAAGGACACATAAGGGGGATAATTTGACAAGGGCCCATAGAGTTGCCATAAAAGAGCTTAAATCCTTAAAGGATATTGTCATAAAATCAGCGGATAAAGGGGGGAATGTGGTCATTTGGCCAACATTAAAGTACGAAAAAGAAGCCTTTCGGCAGCTGAGAGACCGTGAGTCGTATGCTATCCTTCCATCTAATCCCACTAGTTCTTTCAGTGCAGCCATTTACGACATTTTGGATTTTGCCTTCAACCAGGGTATTATTCCTAAAAAGATTTTTGACGGATTATTAGTCAAGAATCCGGTTGTTCCCACCTTCTATTTTCTGCCGAAGATACATAAGGATCCAGTGGATCCCCCTGGACGTCCGATTGTCTCTGGCATGGGAGGGCTCTGCGATCCCATTTGTAAGTTTGAGTATTACCTTCATCCTTTAGTGGAGACGCTGCCCTCCTATGTCAGGGACACTACGGACGTCCTGAAGAAATTAGATGGTCTCCATCTTGAATCAGATATGCTGTTTGCTACGATTGACATAGAATCTCTGTATACATGTATTGGACATAGAGATGGATTGGAAGCTGTGGGGTTCTTCCTTGGCATGAGTAATTTAGACCCGGCTCTACGATCACTGATCCTAGAACTGCTTGAGTTTATTTTAACTCACAATTATTTCACCTTTAAGGACAAATTCTATCTTCAGCGACGCGGCACTGCAATGGGCGCGGCCTGTGCGCCATCTTACGCTAACCTCTTCCTGGGACACTGGGAGCGGGAGGTTTTCGGGGATGGTGCATGTGCCGCGTCCCATGTGCAGTGCTGGTATCGCTACATCGATGACGTCTTTATAATTTGGCAGGGGACCGAGTCTGGCCTCCTCGATTTCATCTGTGGTTTAAATCAAAACTGTCGTAACATTAAACTGACCCACAGGGTGGCAACGGGTGAGATTGATTTTTTAGACATTAAGATCAAATTATGTGGGGATGGTGCAATTCAAACTGATGTATTTCGGAAGGACACGTCTGTCAACTCCTTACTACATGCATCATCTGCCCACAATGTTTCAACCATTCGAGCCATCCCTGTGGGTCAGTTTTTGAGAATGAAGCGAATATGCTCCACTGATGGGATCTTTGAGGATCGGGCTCGGGACCTTGCCCAGCGGTTCAGAGATCGTGGATATAGTATGAGAAACATTAAGTCGGGCTATTCTCGTGCCAGGAGGACCCCCCGCCAACAACTCCTTGACTCTAAACAACATGCCAATACATTTAGAGAACAACCACTGAGATGCATCATGACTTACAATAATCAGTGGCACAAGATTAGAGAGATCATGGGAAAACACTGGTCTGTCTTACAAACAGACATGACATTAAAGGGAATTTTACCTGATAGACCCCTCTTGACTGCCAGAAGGGGAAGGAATTTGAAAGACTTTCTTGTGAGAAGTCACTATGTGGCTAAACCTACTAACCCTTTCGGTGCTAGGCCCCAGAGGTGGGGGTGTTACCCATGTGGCTCATGTGTGGCCTGTCAGAATATCGTTAGGGCAACCACCTTTAAGGCGGCTGATGGTAGTATGGAATACCATATTACAAATTACATTTCCTGCAGCACCACATATGTGGTTTACTATGCTGTATGTGGATGCAACCTGATCTTCGTGGGCCTCACCTCTAGGGAGCTCCGCACCAGAGTTAGGGAACATGTTAGGGACATAAGGGCGGCTAAGGAGACTTTGGATGTTACAACATTAAAGACTATCCCTCGGCACTTTAAGCAAGCCCATAATTGTGATCCACGGACATTTAAAGTCAAGGGGATTGATCGAGTACATTTGGGGACTAGGGGTGGAGACTATAAGAAGGTCCTAGCCCAGCTTGAGTGCCGATGGATAGTCACTTTGGGTTCCATGACACCTCACGGACTCAATGAAAAGTTATCCTTTGCCCCCTTTCTTTAGTATCAATATGTCCTTCTGGCTAGTATATACACTTGTGTGTATAAATTGTTTTTGTTCTTGTTTTTAATTTTTGTTTTTATTCATCCTCTCTCAGTGTACAGTCAGTATGAGCTATTGGATGCTTTATGCGGGGTTACTTTTGACCGTGTGTCCTCATCAAGTTCATCTGGGATTTTGGAGAAAATGGTGGATAACTTATCATGTGGAACTCTACCTTCCTTGCGCACAGGATATGCTATTGTCATTCTTTGCTCTCTATGTAGACTTTGGAATTATATTTTTATATTTGTAATTTTTTGGATTTTACAAATTATTTCATTTTTCTGTTTAATTTTATAATAACTAAACGCGATTTTGACATCTTGTTAAGATGGTATGATATATCGCACCCTTTAGACATTATGATCTACCATAGATTGATTATTATGATTAATCTCAAGTGGGCTGTGTCCCAATTTAATGATGATGACATTATACTGAAAGAACAAAAGGGTGCTTTAATCATTACCAGATATTATCTATACAAGTAATTTGCTTAGACACATCTTTGATCTCATTTTTCTACATTGAGCTTTGGGCGCCCCTCTGCGCTTCTTCCTCCACCTGCCCTTTCCTCTGGCCAGTACTTAAAATGGCCGCTGCGTGGTTGCGCATGCGCGGCTGGTCCCGTGGTCAGTGGGCGTCTCTGAAGGCGTCAGCTCTGCCTGGGGCGGGACAATGACGTCAGGAGAGTTGTATCTCTCCTTGTCCCTCCCACAGGCAATGACGGCCGGATGTGACGCGCCGCGATCGGGGCCCGCCTCTCATGCGCTCACTTCCCCCCGCAGCGATGCTAATTTTGGACACCTGGTTTTCAATCATTTATACCCCGCAGCTCTAGCAGTACCACACATGCCCCCCGATGAAGCCTAGCGCAAAACGTGCATAGGGGTTTTGGGACTGGACGCTACGCACATGCACTTTTGTAATGGGTAAGCATGATCACCTTTCAACAAAATTCCCCAATTTTTCTTGCACATAGCACTTTATTGGAAAGTTGTTGTATGAACTCCCCATGCTGTGTGCTATGCACTTCACTTTGCTAGTAATACTTGACGGTTAAATGGGAGACTCTTTAGCATGGGTACCTATTTTCATGCATTCCTTTGGGGCGCTGTAATTTGACTTGTTGGTATCATTGCATTTACCATGCATGTGCGGTGTATCCATCCCCTTTATCTTTGTAGTGTCATATCCGACATCTGATCATATGATTATATTTTGTAATGTACACTTTTTATGCACCTGTATCAATAAAGAGCGAATATTTTTTGACATTATAACCTATTTTATTGACTTCATGGCGTCATACTCCGTCTTCTATGTAGGTCTATATATTTCCAAGGGAGTTGCCCTCTTGTTTATGCCATTATGAACTTTCTTTTTCCTAGTTAGGAAAAAGTATTATGTTCATTATTATGTTGGATTATGTTAAATTGTTTATTTTGTAGTTAGCCTGCTATTGTTAGTTAGTGGCCATTCGGCCTTAGATGTTTTATTTCATGTTTGGCATGTGTAACATTGAATAACAAGTGTGCACAATAAATATGCCGAGTCCATATTTATGTGGAACTTGCTAGTCTGCTGAAGTGACTTCATAGCCACACGCTTGTGCCAAAGCAAAGATCCCAGCTGAGCTATCTATTCCCACTATATATATATATATATATATATATATATGCATTCTATGTGTCTATATCTAATCTTTGGTTTCTGTTAGAAAACCTGTCATAGGGCTCCATTATATGTCCATTTTGCAAGCCTGCGAGAAAATCTCGCCATACGGATGGCATACGGATTACATACGGATGCTCACATGCGCAAAATACGCGACCACACCTTGCTTACGGATGACCTACGGAGCACTATTTAGGGGTCATTCATCTGTATTTCGCCTGTAAACTACGGGCCGTATTTTGCGCCGGTTAGTGTGACCACGGCCAAATTGTAAGATACAAATGCCTGGTTGAGATGCGCACGTGGGACAATAGTACCGGGAATCACTCCATCTTTCCATGCTTTCTACAAACCCGGCATCTTTTTTGACGATACCTTTGGGTGGGAGTGACAGAGACAGGGCGAGGAAAATGGCCTTCTGCAAGTCTCCGGGCATCTGCAGACTTGAAGGCTTCCCCCTGTGCCGTTGACTCAAGCATGAGGCCCTCAACAACTTTTTCCTGAAACTGGAGGAATGTACGCAGTTCTTTGGACTTTTTGTAGAGAACATAACTGTTGTATGTGGCAGGTATGGTTGGAGAACCTGGTCTGTCAGGTCAACACCACTCATAAATTTGCTATAATCTGTGACACAAATTGGTTTTTGTTTGTCCCTGGTGACGCCCGTCTCTGACCGTCACAGTGGTGTCCGCATGCAGTGTGGTCAGCATGTACACGTTCTTCCTGTCATTCCACTTCACTGCAAGAAGTTGATCACAGGCCCCTGTATTTGCAGTGTTGACGAATTTATATAGGGGGATGCTCTTGTAGGAGCTGTCCATATACATGTGGTACTCTTGATAAAAGGGCGTCATTAGCTCCCAGACAATTTTGCCTGGGAGGCCAATTGTCTGGGGGCAGTTTGGGGAGTTGATTTGGCGGTCCCTACCTTCATAAATTAGGAAGGTGGAAGTGTACCCTGATGAGCTCTCAGATGTTTTGTACAGTTTGATTCCGTAATTTGGCTCGCTTGAAGGACATAAATTGGCGGAATAACAGACGGCCCTTGCAGCTCATCATCAACTCCCACATTTTGCTCTGGGGTAGGAATTTAGAAATAAATTTTGTAGGAGGGAAATTAGGGGTCTCAATTTATGTAGCCGATCATAGTTGGAGTCAGTTCATGGGGGGGCTTGGGAATTGTCACTGAAGTGGAGGAATCGCATTAGGGCTTCATAACGGACTCAGGACATGATGGCTACAAATACAGGGGTGCTGTGGACAGCTTTTATTGCCCAGTAGGAGCGGAGTGTGGATTTTTTTTTTTACTAACCCCATATTCAGGATAAGGCCCAAATTTTTTTTTTATTTCGAGGACATTTGTGGGGATCCAGGAATGTTAATCAGGGCTGTGGAGTCGGTAAGCCAAACCTGCGACTCCGACTCCTCAATTTCCCTTACACCGACTCCGACTCCAACTCCGACTCCACGACTCCGACTCCGACTCCCACACATATTGCTTATATTTAAGTGAAAAATTTATTGTAGTACAATGTGAACCTCAGACATTTAATCATTTTTATGATCCAATAATCAAGATATTTAGATAGAACAGAATATATATTGGTGTACTACCCGGTTTTCATTCTTTTTGGTACAGATATGGATAAATGGATAGATAGAGCAGATTTCTAATCTGCTTTTGCTATTGAAAACATTATCTATGAGCTCAAAAACCTTTCAGGTGCTTTTGCAGCTGAAAAACGTATCCTCAAAAAACACAGGAAAAACGCTGTGTGTGAATGTAGCCTTAGATCAGGAATATAACAGCCATTTATAGGACATTTCATAACTTTCCCAAACTCCTATGAAAAAATATTCAGCACATCCTGCATTGAATTACTGTACCCAATTTATTATATATTTTAGGAGTCGGAGTCAGTCCATTTTATACCGACTCCAACTCCACCAAAATGAGCACCGACTCCACGACTCCGACTCCACAGCCCTGATGTTAATGAAAGACAGTGGTTTTTTGGGAGATGTATTGTCGGGCATATAAGTTTGTTTGGTGGGGGATCAATTGTAGGAGTTATGGGTTAATGAAAATTTGGAAAAAATCAATGGGAGTTAAATTGATGACATCTACTCTTATTCTAGGGGCTGCAGAAAAAGGGGGAATTTGAGAGGAAAATGAAGTGTCCATTATACCACAGCAGTGGGGGGACTGCAGTACTTGGTCCTGCCTATGACGCTTCAGCAGTGACGACCGACTCCTCTACCATCGGGCTGTGGGAACCCCAGGAGGAAGAGTCGCCACTGCCTGAAAACTGCTCTACTTCAGAGGCAGATTCTGTTTCACTGCCGGAGCTGCTGGAGCAAAGCAGACTGTACGCTTGCTCCGTGCTAAATGTTCTGCAGGCCACTTATTTATTTGCATGCCTAATGAAAAACTAAAGGGCCTGTTACACATAGCGATATCGCTAGCAATATCGCTGTAACGTTACCGATTTTGTGACGCAGCAGCGAAATTGCTAGCGATATCGCTATGTCTGATACTTACCTCCGACCGGCTCCCCCGCTGATTATCGCTGATCGCGCGAGAAAGTCCTGGACCATTTCTCGTTGGGCGCTTCCTGTGGCGCCGACGAGCGACGCGTGGACGCGGGCGGGAGGACGTCAGGATCGCCGCGTCTGACAGGTAAGTAGCGACCCCTGACCGCTGCTACATCGCTGTGAGATCTGCCTGTGTGGCAGCTCACTAGCGACCACTTAGCGATGCACCAGTGATCCTGACCGGGTCGTATCGTTGTCAGGATCGCTGGTGCATCGCTTAGTGTAACGGTACCCTAACTCTAATCTAACACTAGTATTTTTTTACTGCCTAACCCTAATAAGTGTAGCCCTAATACATGTAAGCCTAATATGTGTAACCCTAAGCCTAGCTGCAAAAAATTATGTATAATATATATATTTTTTTATAATCCCCTGACAACAGGGAAGCGGGGATTACGGAGAACGGGTGTGGGTAATTGGATGTTTTATGGGGTTTGCGGAAGCAGAAATTATTTTTTAGAATTCTGACAGGGCAGCGCTTGGACGTAGTGTATCTCTCTTCTCTCCCAGAACAACTACAAGGAGAGAAGAGAGAGGCACAGCCCAATTGCTGCCATATTTATTAATATTGGGGGTTTTGATCACTGTGATAGGGTCTATCACAGTAATCAAAACTCATCAGCCAATGAGAAAATTCTCATTGATTGCCGGGCGCAGGCAGGCAGATATTGGCAGGCGTACTGCGCATGTGCCCCCATTTTCTTTCTGCTGGAGGAAGGAGGGGGACTGGGGGACTACTGATCTGGTTCATAAAGGTACCGTGGTGGGCTTGGGGACCCTATTTCTCTCTCCTCTGATGTCTTATACCATTAATAACGGCGATTGCAACACCAGGGTTGGTAGAAACCGACCCAAATAATGTTCTCTGGGGTCTCGGCTACCCCCGGTAGCCGAGACCTCAGAGAAATTCCGACTCTGGGGGGCGCTTTACACATTTCTCACCGCTAGAGTTGAGCGACTTTGGTCGGATCGGGTTTCGTGAAACCCGAATTAAACAAAATTTGAGTTGGATGAAACTGGTTCGACTAGGGCAAAAAAAGTCGGAGTTTCATCCGAAACCCGACCCCAATGCAAGTCAATGGGAAATAAAAGTCGGCATTAAGTGGATGAATGTCATCCGCTCAACGCCGACTTTTATTCCCCATTGACTTGCTTTGGGGTCGGGTTTCGGACGAAACTCCGACTTTTTTTGCCCTAGTCAGATCAGCTTCATGCGACTCAAATTTTGTTTCATTCGGGTTTCACAAAACCCGATCCGACCAAAATCACTCAACTCTACTCACCGCCGTTAAAAAGCGGCACTGAGGGATAAGTACCCTTAACTGCCGCCGTTGAAAGGTGTATCGGCGGTCTTTAAGGGGTTAAACCTGTGTTTACTTTGAACTCTAACTGGGTTACTGCCTCTTCACTGCACAGTGAGGCCCCCCCTGCACTACAACAGTGATAACTCTCTGAGTACAGATAATGTAGTAGATGTCACCTGCAGTCCTATGTAACACCACAGATAGCACAGTGATATCTCTGAGTACAGATAATGTAGTAGATGTCACCTGCAGTCCTATGTAACACCACAGATAACACAGTGATAACTGAGTAAAAATAATGTAGTATATGTCACATACAGTCCTATGTAACACCACAGATAACAAAGTGATAACTCTCTAAGTACAGATAATGTAGAGAATGTCACCTGCAGTCCTATGTAGCACAACATATAAAACAGAGATAACTCTCTAAGTACAGATAATGTAGAGAATATCACCAGCAGTCTTATATAACACCACAAATAACACAGTAATACTCTTGAGTACAGATAATGTAGGTAGTAGATGTCACCTGCAGTCCTATGTAACACCACAGATAATAGTGATAACTCTCTGAGTACAGATAATGTAGTAGATGTCACCTGCAGTCCTATGTAACACCACATATAACACCGTGATAACTTTCTGAGTACAGATAATGTAGTAGATGTCACCTGCAGTCCTATGTACGTACAGTAACAACACAGATAACACAGTAATACTCTCGAGTACAGATAATGTAGAGAATGTCACCTGCAGCCCTATGTAACAGAACAGAAAAAACAGAGATAACTCTCTAAGTACAGATAATTTAGAGAATATCACCAGCAGTCCTATATAACACCACAGATAACTCAGTAAAGCTGGAGTCACACATAGCGACTTACCAGCGATTCCGACCCCGATATCAAGGAGTCAGGATCGCTGGTAAGTCGCTATGTGATCGTTGGTGAGCTGTCACACAGACAGCTTCACCAGCGATCAGCACAGCGATGCCGAGCGCTCGGCATCGCTTGCCATCCCTGTAAAAAATAGAATTAAAATAAAAAATATTGTTATTCTCACCTTCCGACGTCCCGCGCAGCCTTCCCGCCTCTCTCCACGCTCCTGGTCCCAGTAATCCTTTGCGAGAATGACCGCGAGACGTCACGGTCTCGCGGGAGCGCGAAGTCTCGCGGTCATTCGTGCAAAGGATCACTGGGACCGGAGCGTGGAGAAAGGCGGGAAGGCTGCGCGGGACGTCGGAAGGTGAGAATAACAATATTTTTTAAATTATTTTTTACAGCTAATCGCTGGTCTCCCGCCTGTCACACGCAGCGATGCGTGCTGGCCAGCGGGAGACCAGCGACGAAAAATATGTCCAGAGGTTTCTTGCAGTGATCAGCGATACCGGCAGGGGGGGGCGCTCGCTGATCGCTGTCACACACAGCGATCTCGCTGGTGTGATCGCTGTTACGTCACTAAAGTTGTGACTCAGCAGCGATCTCGCTAGTGAGATTGCTATGTGTGACTCCAGCTTAATACTCTTGAATACAGATAATGTAGTGGCTGTCACCTGTAGTCCTATGTAACACCACAAATAAAACAGTGATAACTTTCTGAGTACGGATAATGTAGTACAGTCATGGCCAAAAGTTTTGAGAATGACACAAATATTATATTTTCACATGATCTGCTGGCCTCTGGTTTTTATGTGTGTTTGTCAGATGTTTTTATCACATACAGAAATATAATTGCAATCATATTATGAGTAGCAAAAGGTTATATTGACAGAATGAGTTAATGCAGCAAGTCAATATTTGCAGTGTTGACCCTTCTTCTTCAGGACCTCAGCAATTCTCCCTGGCATGCTCTCAATCAACTTCTGGATCAAATCCTGACTGATAGCAGTCCATTCTTGCAAAATCAATGCTTTTATTTTGTCTGAATTTGAAGGTTTTTGTTTGTCCACCCGTCTCTTGATGATTGACCACAAGTTGTCAATGGGATTAAGATCTGGGGAGTTTCCAGGCCATGGTCCCAAAATCTCTATGTTTTGTTCCCTGAGCCATTTAGTTATCACCTTTGCTTTATGGCAAGGTGCTCCATCATGTTGAAAAAGGCATTGTTGATCGCCAAACTGCTCTTGGACGGTTGGGAGAAGTTGCTCTTGGAGGACATTCTGGTACCATTCTTTATTCATGGCTGTGTTTTTAGGCAAGACAGAGAGAGCCCATTCCCTTGGCTGAGAAGCAACCCCACACATGAATGGTTTCAGGATGCTTGACAGTTGGCATGAGACAAGACTGGTGGTAGCGCTCACCTGGTCTTCTCCGAATAAGCCGTTTTCCAGATGTCCCAAACAATCGAAAAGGGGATTCATCAGAGAAAATGACTTTACCCCAGTCCTCAGCAGTCCACTCCCGGTACCTCTTGCAGAATATCAGTCTGTCCATGATGTTTTTCCTGGAGAGAAGTGGCTTCTTTGCTGCCCTCCTTGAGACCAGGCCTTGCTCCAAGAGTCTCCGCCTCACAGTGCGTGCAGATGCACTCACACCTGCCTGCTGCCATTCCTGAGCAAGCTCTGCACTGCTGGTAGCCCGATCCCGCAGCTGAAACACTTTTAAGAGACGGTCCTGGCGCTTGCTGGTCTTTCTTGGGCGCCCTGGAGCCTTTTTGGCAACAAGGGAACCTCTCTCCTTGAAGTTCTTGATGATGCGATAGATTGCTGACTGAGGTGCAATCTTTCTAGCTGCGATACTCTTCCCTGTTAGGCCATTTTTGTGCAGTACAATGATGACTGCACGTGTTTCTTTAGAGATAACCATGGTTAACAGAAGAGAAACAATGATGCCAAGCACCAGCCTCCTTTTAAAGTGGCCAGTGGTGTCATTCTTACTTAATTATGACAGATTGATCTCCAGCCCTGACCTCATCAACACCCACACCTGTGTTAATGGAGCAATCACTGAAACAATGTTAGCTGGTCCTTTTAAGGCAGGGCTGCAATGATGTTGAAATGTGTTTTGGGGGATAAAGTTCATTTTCTAGGCAAATATTGACTTTGCAAGTAATTGCTGTTAAGCTGATCACTCTATAACATTCTGAAGTATATGCAAATTGCCATTAGAAAAAATGAAGCAGTAGACTTTGTAAAAATTAATATTTGTGTCATTCTCAAAACTTTTGGCCATGACTGTAGATGTCACATGCAGTCCTATGTAACACTACAGATAACACAGTGATAACTTTCTGAGTACACATAATGTAGTAGATGTCACCTGCAGTCCTATGTACAGTAACAACACAGTAATACTCTCGAGTACAGATAATGTAATAGATATCACCTGCAGTCCTATGTAACACCACAGATAATACAGTGATAACTCTCTGAGTACAGATAATGTAGTAGATGTCCCCTTGCAGTCCTATGTAACACCACAGATAACAGTGATAACTCTCTGAGTACAGATAGTGTAGTAGATGTAACCTGCAGTGCTATGCAACACCACAGATAACACAGTGATGACTCTCTTATTATAGATAATGGCAGGCACGGTACCGTATAGGGAATGTGCCTCTGACTGCAGAGCCCCCTAGATAATAAGCTTGAAAGAAACTCCTTGCAGTGCCTCCCACTACTCCCCCAGGTGATGCCATAATTGGGACGCACAACTGACCAACGGGAAGAAAGAGGAAGGGGCGTCCGGCCACACGCTCAGGGGTTAAATTCAGTGCCTAGGTTCGGTGACTTCCTCTTTCTCCCCGGCTGACCCTTGGAAGTTTTTGAGAGGGCACAGGGAGGTGAGCACTCAGGTCAGATATGAGGTCTTTTACCCTTTGCTCACCTTCCTGTGCTGCTCTCTGCCACAGGGCCTCAATCAATGCCTCGAGGGTTGGCTTTTTAAGGATAGGCGTGATTGTGGCATGCTTGAAAGCAGAATGGAAGGTACCGGACGTTAGTGACAGGTTGAAGAGGTGGGTTAGGGATGGGATAAGTGTGGTGGTGAGGTTGGGGAGGAGGTGGGATGGGATGGGGTCAAGTGCACAGGTTGTGAGGTGCCATTTGGAAAAGAGGCGATTAAGCTCCCCTTCAGTGATGTTGGAGAGTGAGGTTATGGGGTTTGGGCATTGGTCTGGTATACAAAGGGGTTGTGGTGGTTGAGTGATGAAGACTTGCCTTGTTTGGTCAATCTTGTTTTTGAAATGTGTGGCAAAGTCCTCGGTTGAGATGAGGGAGGGCGGAGGAGGGAGTTAAAAGTTTTGAATAACTGTTTTGGCTTGTAAGAAAGGGATGATACGAGGGTTGTGAAGTAGGCCTGTTTAGCAGAGGTGAGGGCAGATTTGAAATCGAGTGTTGCCTGTTTGAATGTGGTGAAGTCATCTTGCGAATTTGTTTTCTTCCAGCGCCGCTCTGCAGTCCTGGACACTTGCCGGAGCTTTTTAGTGGTGTTATTGTGCCAGGGTTGTCTGTTGATACGTCGCATTCTGCCATGAACGAGAGGGGCAACCGTGTCAATAGCTGATGCGAGAGTGGCATTGTAGAAAGCAGTGGCACTGTCTGTGTCATGGAGTGAGGATATGGATGCCAGTGGTAGAATAGAGTCAGAGATCGCGTGGGTGTCTAGGTGTGCAAGGTTTCTGCGGGGGTGTGCGTGTTGCTGGACATGGGTGACAGGTGAGGAGGACAGGGATGAGAAAGTGAGTAGATGATGGTCTGATAGAGGGGAGGTGGTGAAGTTAGAAAGAGAGCAGAGACGGGTGAAGACCAGGTCTAATGTGTGTCCATCTGTGTGGGTGGCTGAGGAGGCCCACTGAGTAATAAGTCCAAAGGATGAAGTGGAGGTCGGTATATGACGGCCACTTGGAGGTTGGCATCAAACCTCACTGAGCTCGAACTGTTTGCCAAGGAAGAATGAGCAAGAATTTCAGTCTCTCGATGTACAAAACTGATAGAGACATACCCCAAGCGACTTGCAGCTGTAATCGCAGCAATAGGTGGCGCAAAAAAGTGTTAAGTTAAAGGGGCTGAATAATATTGCACGCCCCACTTTTCAGTTTTTGAATTTCCACAAAAATTTAAAATAACCAATAAATTTCATTCAACTTCACAATTGTGTCCCACTTGTTTTTGATTTTTCACCAAAAATTTACATTTGGTATCTTTATGTTTGAAGCATGATATGTGGGAAAAAGTTGATAAGTTCCAGGGGGCCGAATACTTTCGCAAGGCACTGTACATATCAGAAAAAAAAGCTTCACCTTACAAAACAGTTTTTATTGAAGCAAAATAATTTCACATGCAAAATGCAAAATAGAAACCAAAATATCAGCAGAAATTAAAACCATTAGACTGTCGTTGATACGATTTTTCAGGGTTGTCCCTATATAACATCCAACAGCAGGGTGGATAAAAATCTTGATTTTTTTAAAAAAATCAAAAAAATCAGATTTTTTTGATTTAAATCAGATTTTTTTGATTTAAATCATTTTTCTTTTCATAGACTTTAACCATCCCAGTAAAATGTCTGTTAAAAAAATAGGTTGTAAATTAATTGCCAGACTTACCACTAGTACTAGGCTCCTGGTGCATAAGAAGCTGTGGGGGTTCATTGACATTAGTTGTATCACTATCAACATCTTCATTTCCCTTCTGGTTGCAGTTTTTATAATGTGATTTCAAAACGGCAAACAAGTCCTTGGATATCCTTTTGACAGTATTTGCACTTTGCTCTTGCACCTTTCTTTCCAAGATCTGCTGCTGGCATCTCAACAAAATGAACCCAAATAGGGTCTCTCTTACGACCTGCTGCCATGGCTCACACAGATCACTTATGAAGTTTGATTGTTACTACAGCCTGAGCCAAGCACTGCTGATGTTACTACAGCCTGAGCCAAGTACTGCTGACTATCCAACAAGTTTGGGCATGTCAACTGAATGCAGGGAAAAAGAAACTAAACCAAAACTGAAACCAAGCTAGAAGTGTGGAATTAAAGGGGCAGTATGAACAAAATGTGGAGGCTATTAATAGTTTATACAATTAAGACATGCTGCTTTTAAACACCTACCTATTGCCATATAGTAAAACAAAAAAGATTTTTACTTACTTTGGGGTCCCCCCTTCACCCTGGCGTTAGATCGTTGCCCCTAGTTTCGTCCGTGTAACTATGGGCGCACATGCACACTGCTCTCACTTCTCATTTTAATCGTGATTTATATTAAAAAAAAACCTTTTGATTTAAATCAGTGATTTAAATCATGATTAAAATCATGATTTAAATCGATCCGATTTAAATAGAAAAAAATCTTTTGATTTAAATCGTGATTTAAATCATGATTTAAATCGGCGTGATTTAAATCAATCCACCCTGTCCAACAGTAATCTGCCATCATTGAGTCATTCCAAAAACCATGGTAGTGGTGTTCCATTACTTTAACCCCTTTCTGACATTAGACGTACTATCCCGTCCATGGGACCCGGGCCACTATGCCCAGGGACGGGATAGTACGTCTAGCGCGATCAGCGGCGCACACGTGGTGAGCGCCGCTGATCGCGGCCGGGTGTCAGCTGATTATCACAGCTGACACCCGGCACAATGTGTCAGGGGCGGTCACGGACCGCCCCCGACACGTTAACCCCTTGCACACCGTGATCAAATATGATCGCGGTGTACCGGGGGTTAAAGGGAAGCATCGGCAGGGAGGGGGCTCCCTCCGTGCTTCCCTGAGCCCCCCACAGCAGCGCATTGTGCAGCGCTGCTGCGGGGGGCTCTTTCCCTGCAGGCCCCCGAATCCAAGATGGCGACAAGGGCCTTCGGGGGCCTGCAGGGAGCTGACTTCCTCAGTGCCTGCAAAGCGCAGGCATGAGGAAGTCTGCAGCAGTGCCTGTGACAGATCGCTGATCTGTCACAGTGATCTGTGATGTGACAGATCAGCGATCTGTCACAGGACAGTGATGTCCCACCTGGGACTATGTAATAAAGTAAAAAAAAAAAAAAAAGTGTTAAAATAATTTAAAAAAAATCTGCAAATAAATTAGAAAAAAAAAAAAAATTCCCCCAATAAATCCATTTTTTGGAAATAAAAAAAACAAAACAATAAAAGTACACATATTAGGTATCACCGCGTCCGTAACGACCTGCCCTATAAAACTGTCCCATTAGTTAACCCCTTTAGCGAACCCCTTAAAAAATAAAAAATTAAGCAAAAAATAATGATTTATTATCATACCGCCAAACAAAAAGTGCAATAACGCGCGATCAAAAAGACACATATAAATATCCATGGTACTGCTGAAAACGTCATCTTGTCCCGCAAAAAACGAGCCGCCATACAGCATCATCAGCGAAAAAATAAAAAAGTTATAGTTCGCAGAATAAAGCAATGCAAAAATAATTATTTTTTACATAAAATAGTTTTCATTGCATAAAACCGACAAAACATAAAAAAAGACCTAAATGAGGTATCACTGTAACCGTACTGACCCGAAGAATAAAACCGCTTTATCAATTTTACCGCGCGCGGAACAGTGTAAACGCACCCCCCCAAAAGAAATTCATGAAACGCTGGTTTTTGTTCATTCTGCGTCCCAAAAATCGGAATAAAAAGCGATCAAAAAATGTCACGTGCCCGAAAATGGTAACGTCAACTCGCAAAAAATAAGACCTCACATGACTCGGTGGGTCAAAATACGGAAAAATTATAGCTCTCAATATGTGGTGATGCAAAAACTATTTTTACAATAAAAAGCGTCTTTTAGCGTGCGACAGCTGCCAAACATAAAAACCCGCTATAAATAGTAAATCAAACCCCCTGTTATCACCCCCTTAGTTAGGGAAAAATAATAACATTAAAAGAAAATGTATTTATTTCCATTTTCCCATTAGGGTTAGGGCTAGGGTTAGGGCTAGGGCTGAGATTAGGGTTAGGGTTGTGTTGGGGTTCGGGTTGGAGTTAGAATTGGGTGTTTCCACTGTTTGGGCACATCAGGGGCTCTCCAAATGCAACATGGCGTCTGATCTCAATTCCAGCCAATTCTGAGTTGAAAAAGTCAAATGGTGCTCCTTCCCTTCCAAGCTCTGCCATGCGCCCAAACAGTGTTTTACCCCCACATGTAGGGTATCATCCTACTCAGGACAAATTGCAAAACAACTTTTGGGGTCCAATTTCTCCTGTTACCCTTAGGAAAAAAAAAATTGGGGGCAAAAATATCATTTTTGTAGAAAAAAATGATTTTTTTTATTTTCACGCCTGGGCGTTATAAACTTCTGTGAAGCACTTGGGGGTTCAAAGTGCTCACCACACATCTAGATAAGTTCCGTGGGGGGTCTATTGTCCAAAATGGGGACACTTGTGGGGAGTTTCAATAGTTTAGGTACATCAGGGGCTCTCCAAACGCACATGACACCCGCAGAGCATTCCATCAAAGTCTGCATTCCAAAACGTCACTACTTCCCTTCCGAGCCCCGAAGTGTGTCCATACAGTAGTTTTCTCCCACATATGGGGTGTCAGTGTACTCAGGACAAATTGGACAGCAACTTTTGGGGTTCAATTTCTCCTGTTACCCTTGGGAAAATAAAAAAATTGGGGACTAATTGATCATGTTTGTGGAAAAAATACAATTTTTTTTATTTTCATGCCCGGGCATTATAAACTTCTGTGAAGCCCTTGGGGGTTCAAAGTGCTCACCACACATCTAGATAAGTTCCGAGGGGGGTCTATTGTCCAAAATGGGGTCATTTGTGGGGGTTTCCACTGTTTTGGTACATCAGGGGTTTTCCAATCGCGACATGGTGTCCGATCTCAATTCCAGCCAAAAACGTCAAATGGCGCTGCTTCTCTTCTGAGCTCTGCCATGCTCCCAAATTGTGGTTTACCCCCACATGTGGGGTATCAGCGTACTCAGGACAAATTGCACAATAAGTTTTAGGGTCCTGTTACCCTTGGGAAAATAAAAATTGGGGGTGAAAAGATCATTTTTTGGAAAAAATATGATTTTTTTAATTGTACCGCTGTACGTTATAAACTTCTGTGAAGTCCTTGTGGGTTCAAAGTTCTCACCACATATCTAGATAAGTTCCTTGGGGGTCTAGTTTCCAAAATGGGGTCACTTGTGGGGGGTTTCCACTGTTTAGGTACATCAGGGGCTCTCCAAACGTGTCATGGTGTCCGATCTGAATTCCAGCCAATTTTGCATTGAAAAAGTCAAACGGCGCTCCTTCCCATCTGAGCTCAGCCATGCGCCAAAACAGTGGTTCCCCCCCACATATCAGGTATCAGCGTACTCAGGACAAATTGCACAATAACTTTTGCAGTCCAATTTCTCCTGTTACCCTTGGTAAAATAAAAAAAATTGAACCTGAAGTATTTTTTTTGTGAAAAAAAGATGTTCATTTTTTCTTTAAATATTCAAAAAATTCCTGTGATGCACCTAAAGGGTTAATAAACTTCTTGAATGTGGTTTTAAGCACCTTAAGGGGTGCAGTTTTTAGAATGGTGTCACTTTTGTGTATTTTCTATCATATAGACCTCTCAAAGTGGCTTCAAATGTTATGTGGTCCGTAAAAATAAAATGGTGTTGCAAAAATGAGAAATCGCTGGTCAATTTTTAACCCTTATAACTTCCTAACAAAAAAAAAAATTTTGGTTCCAAAATTGTGCTGATGTAAAGTAAACATGTGGGAAATGTTACTTATCAAGTTTTTTGTGTGCCGTATCTCTGTGATTTAAGGGCATAAAAATTCAAAGTTGGTAAATTGTGAAATTTTTGCCAAATTTCCGTTTTTTTCACAAATAAACGCAAGTTATTTGAATTAAATTTTACCACTATCATGAAGTACAATATGTCACGAGAAAACAATGTCAGAATCACCGGGATCCATGGAAGCGTTCCAGAGTTATGACCCCATAAAGGGACAGTGGTCAGAATTGTAAAAATTGGCCCCGTCATGAACGTGCAAACCACCCTTGGGGGTGAAGGGGTTAATGTCCTTGTGAAACCGCTCGCCTTGTTCATTGCTTACATCCCCAAGATTTTGAGGGAAGAAATCTAAATGTGAATGCAAAAAGTGCATTTTCAGAGCCATGCGACATCCAAGACACTGGTATGCATTTAGCAGTTCCTCAACACCTTCAACATATTCTGGAGACTTTTTTTTCCTAAGAAGTTTTCATAGATCCATGCTTTTCCAAGATTTCAGTTACTTATCATTTAGAGTTCCTTCAAACACGTCATCTCTCATAAGCTCTCTGATCTGAGGACCAACAAATATCCCTTCCTCACGTTTTGTTGGTGAAATGCTGGAGAATTTCTGTGAAATGTACTGGGACCCTTGTGAATTTGTCTTTGCCATGGCTTTCACAAAGTTTTTAAGCAATCACAACTTTATATGTAGTGGAGGAAGAAAGATTTTTGTTGGAGCAACTTAATGATTATGCTGAACATTGTGTCTACCTGGAGCATAGATGTTTCTCTGTCCCCAATCACGACAAACATAATGCTCTACTGTATTTCTACTGTCCCATAAACACAAGAAGCAACAATATTTTGTGAAACCTCCTTGCATTCCCATTAGCAGACTAATCACTTTAAAATCTCCAGATATTCCATTGATGATGTTTATATATTGTATAGCATCCAAAACAACGGACAGATTTTCATAACTTTCCTTTAGATGACATGAGTGAGCATTAGGGATTGGTGGTTTCATATTTCCATTGTGAAGCAACACTGCTTTCAAACTTCTCAGGGATGAGTCAATAAACAATCACCAATCTGCAACAAAATACTCTTGATTCAGTTCTTCAAAGAGGCCTTTCACATTGTTGCAATACACCATTGGTCCATCAACTGTGGAAAAACTGTGTTAAAGTGTTACTTCTGTTTAATAACACACTTCTGTAATAACACACTTTGATATCATCATGAAGAAGATTCTTCTGTTTCAACCTAGATGCAAGAAGTTCATCTTTCTTTTAACAATGAAAGGTCTCTGATGAGATCATTTAATTCATGTTGAGTAAAGCATTCTGGCTGCTCGGCTGCTTCATCAGGTACATACTCATCTGGACTTGAGGTCTCCATGTCTTCTCCAGTAGCTTCAGCTCCATAGTCTACTGCATTGTGCACACCTGCGTCATATTAGCGGTCGCGCTCCACTATTCAGTTACACTGGACATTTCCATATTGTGCTGTGCATTCGTTACTGTTGCAGGAAGTGCTATTAGTTTTGCTTTACTTGCATCATTCCATGTTATGCTGTGTTTTTGTTACTATTGCAGGAAGTGCTCTGTTAGTTTTGTTTCTCTTGTTAATATACTCATTTGCATCAACTATGGTCTCAGTTTCGTATTATCCCACGCAATCAGATTCTGTAGTACCCATATAATTGTTACACCACGTCTTTGCCAGTAGCTTCAGCTCCATAGTCTTCATATTCTGCTTCATTTTCATCCAATCCAGACAACGGTGGTACAGGAACTGGCAAGGTACCATCATGTGGAACTGGCCTAAACGCAGATTCAAGTTCAGGGTAATTAATCTTATGTTTGTTCTTTGTAGAAAACAAAAGTAGCAGTCATCACTATGATATTTGGGTTCTCTCCAAATCATGGGAACAGCAAATAGCATGGCCACTTTCCTCATATTCAACCAGCCAAGAAGACCATTTGAACAACTTGAGCATATCACGAGGGGCCCAGCTTTTGTCTTGATCACCAAGTGGACACTTAACCGCTTCTCGACCGCCCACTGTAGATAAACGTTGGCGCTTGCTGGGCTTTGTGCAGCGCCGACGTTTATTTACTGTCGGCGGTTTTGTGCCCCCCGGGACCCCCACATACCTTACAACGCGGGGATCCCGGTGCACAATGCATGCTGGGACCCCCGACGTCATCGAGACCTGATTGGTTCAGGTCGTGATGACGTCAGCGTCACAGCAGCCAATGGGAGCGATCGCTGGGAAAGCTGCTTGTTTCCCGGCGATCTCCCTCATTGTAACGCGGCTTCTCCCTCTGATCTCACTGACAGATGATCAGAGGTGAAGCAGCGTTACTGTGTGACTAGATCGCTGCCTGGCACAGCTGATCGCTGCCTGGCACAGCTGTGCCAGGCAGCGATCTTGTCACACAGTAACGCTGCTTCACCTCTGATCATCTGTCATTGTGAGATCAGAGGAGAAGTCACGTTACAGTGTGCCAGGCAGCGATCTAGTCACATAGTAACGCTGCTTCTCCTCTGATCATCTGTCAGTGTGAGATCAGAGGAGAAGTGTCGTTACTATGAGTCAGATCGCAGCGCAGCAATCTTGTCACAAAAATAAAAAAAAGGAAAGAAAAAAAATAGAAAAAAGCAGGTACACAGGCTAGGGCTAGGGTTAGGGTTTGGGCTAGGGCTGGGATTAAGGTTATGGGTGTGTTGTTGTTAGGTTTGTGGTTAGGGTTATGGTTAGGGCTGAGATTAGGGTTAGGGGTGTGTTGGGGTTAGGGTTGGAATTAGAATTGTGGGTTTCCACTGTTTAGGTACATCAGGGGCTCTGTAAATGCAATATGACGCCCGCAGACCATTCCATCAAAGTCTGCATTTCAGAACGTCACTACTTCCCTTCCGAGCCCTACCGTGAGCCCAAACAGTAGTTTTCTCCCACATATGGGGTACCAGCGTACTCAGGACAAATTGGACAACAACTTTTAGGGTCCAATTTCTCCTGTTACCCTTGTGAAAATAAAAATTGGGGGCTAAAAGATCATTTTTGTGGAAAAAAAATGATTTTTTTATTTTCACGCCTCTACATTATAAACTTTACTGAAACACTTGGGGGTTCAAAGTGCTCACCACACATCTAGATAAGTTCCTTGGGGGGTCTAGTTTCCAAAATGGGGTCACTTGTGGGGGATTTCCACTGTTTAGGTACATCAGGGGCTCTGCAAACGCACATGACACCCGCAGACCATTCCATCAAAGTCTGCATTTCAGAACGTCACTACTTCCCTTCCGAGCCCCACCGTGTGCCCAAACAGTAGATTTCTTCCACATATGGGGCGTCAGCGTACTCAGGACAAATTGGACAACAACTTTTGGGGTCCAATTTCTCCTGTTACCCTTGTGAAAATAAAAATTGGGGACTAAAAGGTCATTTTGTGGAAAAAAAAATGATTTTTTATTTTCATGGCTCTACGTTATAAACTTCTGTGAAGCACTTGGGGGTTCAAAGTGTTCACAACACATCTAGATAAGTTCTTTAAGGGGTCTAGTTTCCAAAATGGGGTCACTTGTGGGGGGTTTCCACTGTTTAGGTACATCAGGGGCTCTCCAAATGCGACATGGCATCTGATCTCAATTCCTGCCAATTCTGCATGGAAAAAGTCAAACGGCGCTCCTTCCGTTCTGAGCTCTGCCGTGTGCTCAAACAGTGGTTTAGCCCCACATACGGGGTATCTGCGTATTCGGGAGAAATTGCACAAAAAATTTTGTGGTTCATTTTCTCTTTTTACACTTGTGAAAATAAAAAAAAATGGTTTTGAAGTAAAATGTTTGTGAAAAAAAGTTAAATGTTTATTTTTTCCTTCCATATTCCATTCATTCATGTGAAGCACCTGAAGGGTTAATAAACTTCTTGAATGTGGTTTTGAGTACATTGAGAGGTGCAGTTTTTAGAATGGTGTCACTTTTGGGTATTTTTTGTTATATTGACCCCCCAAACTCACTTCAAATGTGAGGTGGTCCCTAAAAAAAATGGTGTTGCAAATTTTGTTGTAAAAATGAGAAATCGCTGGTCAACTTTTAACCCTTATAACTTCCTAAAAAAAAAAAATTATGTTTCCAAAATTGTGCAGATGTAAAGTAGACATGTGGGAAATGTTATTTATTAACTATTTTGTGCGATATCACTCTCTGATTTAAGGGCATAAAAATTAAAAGTTTGAAAATTGCAAAATTTTCGCCAAATTTTGATTTTTTTAACAAATAAGCGCAGCTCATATCTAAAAAATTTTACCACCATCATGTAGTACAATATGTCATGAGAAAACAATGTCAGAATCAGTAGGATCCGTTGAAGCGTTCTAGAGTTATGACCTCATAAAGTGACACTGGTCAGAATTGAAAAAATTGGCCCGGTCACGAAGGCAAAAACAGGCTCGGGTGTGAAGGGGTTAAATTACATCTGGTACATCTTTTTAATGTCATGAGCAATGGAACGTACTAGGCCTTTTGGTGTAAAAGAACCACACACACACACCAGAATCTGTTTGGATGATTGATACACTGTTGGGGCAGTTTTCTCCTTTAAATCAAGCAGTAGAGTAAGTTCAGTTCAATGATGGTAAAAACGCAAAAAAAAAAAAATGCGACGAGCCGTCCGACTATATGTAGATATTTCCCCACAGCTGACACAGGCAGCTTGTATTTAGAACCGGTTTTTCTGGAGGTAATCTGGTACATAACTATATACAGTTGTGAGGTAAATGGTTCAGCCTATTCCTTACAGATGGACATTTGCAGACAGGCAGTTTCTCAGTGTGATATTGGCTGCTTTCAGGTTCTCTCTCTGTGGAGACCCTCACTCAGTTACACCTCAGTAGCTGAGCTGTTTTCTTCCCTCTGAGGCGACTTCTCCTCCCAGTGAAAATCCTCTCACAATGGCGGCTGTCCGCTGCCTCCCTTCTATCTCCCTGTGGCAGAGCTCAGATCCCTGTAGAGGCCTGTCTCCTGTCAGAGTCTCACATACCAGTCCTTGCTAACACCATCCATTTCTGACTGACTCAAATCTTACCGCCTCAGAACAGTTAGCTCCTCCCCATAACATGTGACGTACCGAGAAGCAGTCATTGGTTGACTGCACTGTCAATACTCCTTCCCATAAAACTCATTAAAACCTTTACTGATGTTGTCCATGTAAGAAAAGTCACAATTAAGACAAGCAAAGAAATGGGAATAACATAGGAAAACCCACATTCATTGAAAATGCCGAAATAACATAGTATTTTTGTTATCTCAGAAACTTTATGTGATAGAGCAAAACTAAACATATTTTTGGAATCAGCACAACAAACTCCATAAAACACACATTACCTTTGCTGATGATTTTTTTGTGTTGACCAGTGGTAGTAGATGTCACCTACAGTCCTATGTAACACCATATATAACACAGTGATAACTTTCTGAGTACAGATAATGTAGTACGTACATGTCACCTGCAGTCCTATGTAAGACCACAGATGATACAGTGATAACTCTGAGTTCAGATAATGTGGTAGCTGTCCCCTGCAGGCCTATGTAACACTACAGATAACACATTGTGACATAGCTGGTGGCAGTGACGTCATACACTCTGATTTGCTGATGTCATTAGTGCATAGTAGTGGTCAGTGTAGGTGGCGGGAGCTGTGCAGGGTCACTTTACTTCTGGGGTCCACTCCAGTGTTGCCCCTGACATGGTTTGGTGGGGCTTTGGCACAGTTTTGTGCACTGCTCAGTGAGTGAAAGGGTTAAAGCACGTGTACTCTGTGGCTTTGGGGAGCGGAGTCAGTTTTCTGTGTCAATATTTAGCGCTCAGGATATCCCCACTGACTGCCGCTTTGTGCTCCTCGTCTTAGCAACCTCCTCTCCAGGAGACGGACGGGGATTGCTGGCAGCGCTGTGCCCCCTCCCAGGATCGCGCCTGCCACCGCCGCTCATGAATGATCGCCTGTAGTAACGTGTCTGCGGGCCGCTGCTGGGCGGGGGGACGCTGCACGACAATACACAGGCGCAGAATATGGAAGCTGTGATGGCACAGCAGCCTCACAGTCATTACCAGAAGAGTCTCTTAAAGGGGAACTCCAGTTTAGTTGCCATCTGATATGCCCCTGCACTCTGGGTGGAGAGTTGTGTAGCTGGGTCTTTTGGATACAGCTATTGTATAGGGCTTAAAGTGGTTCTACAGAATTGGACTAACACTTTCTTCCAGGAACTGCTCCCCCCCTGTCTGTGGGTTGTGTCTGGTACTGCAGCTCATCCCCTGTGATGTGATTGATGCTGCGCCAGCACCCCCTTTCTTAGTTTCTTTCTGCACAGCAGAGCGCCCGATGCTCTTTTTAACCCCTTTAATACCTCCACCTCTTAACTCCCTATTTCTTCTATAGTTCGCTTAGGGACTCTCTAATAATAACCCCCCATACCAGGTTGTTATCAAGTGGCAACATTTTTTGATAAATAATCTAGAATGCAAATATTACATCACATCCCCCTTATTCCCAGTGCCCCTATAACTGTCAGCCACATTACTAAGTGTATAGTTGCCAATCATAGTGCCCCCACAGCTGAGAGCAAGAATAACTGCAGTGTCTCCATAAAAGTGAAATCTACAGTGCAGTGGTCCCTATAACTGAGATCTACAGTGCAATGGACCCTATCCTGGGTGCCCCTGTAACTGTGAGATCTACAGTGCAATGGACCCTATCCTGGGTGCCCCTATAACTGAGATCTACAGTGCAATGGCCCCTATCCTGGGTGCCCCTATAACTGTGAGATCTATAGTGCAATGGCCCCAATCCTGGGTGTCCCCATAAGGCCGGGGTCACACTTGCGAGTGTGATGCAAGAAACTTGCATCAATACCCGGAGCTTCCACCTGCACTTGGGATTTCTATGCAGTCGCACTCTCCGGTCCCGAGTGCCGGCGGTAGTGCCGGGTATTGATGCCAGAGACTCGCGCATCACACTTGCAAGTGTGACCCCGGCCTAACTGTGAGATCTGCAGTGCAGTGGCCCCATAAGGGCCCTATCCTGGGTTCCCCTATAACTGTGAGAGCTACAGTGCAATGGCACTTATTCTGGGTGCCCCCATAAGTGTGAGATCTAAAGTGCAGTGGCCTCATAAGGGCCCTATGCTGGGTGCCCCTATAACTGTGAGATCTACAGTGCAGAGGCCTCACAAGAGCCCTATGCTGGGTGCCCCTATAACTGTGAGATCTACAGTGCAGTGGCCCCATAAGGGCCCTATTCTGGGTGCCCCCATATTAGAGGACATTGCTGCAGACACTCTGGTGTTCGTAGCCCCCACCTGGCAGATCACATTTCACAGCGACGCTCATTATCCGCATTTGCTGAACTGTATATGCGTCATGTAATGTGTGCGGCGTGGAGGACGGCACTCGTCTGATGTGGAATAATTGGAGGATATCCTGCTTTGTTGTGCGGCGGTGAAGCTGCGGCCCCCCACTTCCTGATTATTAGAGCAGATTTCACATATTCACCGTCACCGGACAGAAAACTAGACAAGCTTCAACACTTCTATTTAAGGGCAGGTCGGCCACAGTGGCACTCAAATGGCAGGCGACTGTATGCAGCACAATTCTTCTCTAGCTCAATATCTTTCTAGCAAATGTACAATAGGGTAGTCAGTTTGAGGATGTGTATGTGACTCCAGGTCATGAATCGCTGTCTGCTGTCAGTTTGGAATCAGTTTTTAGATTAGTTTCAGGCAAAACCTGTGATGCAAACTCTCATTTCATAATCAAGGGATTTGGACATTAAACCCCTGGACCCCAGGAACAGAGATACTAAAGTTCTGGACACTTGGGACTGGGGAACTAAAGCTCTAGACACTCGGGAATGGGGCATTAAAGCTTTGAACTCCCAGTATTGGGATACTAAAGCTTTGGACAACCGTTGACTGACACTAAAACCCTGGACACCTGGTACTGGGACCCTAAAGCTTTGGACTCCCAGGATTAGGACAATAAAGCCCTGAACACCTGAGACTGGGACACGAAAGCCCTGGACTTCCATGACTGGGACACTAAAGCAATAGACTTCTGGGACTGGGACACTAAAGCCCTGGACACCCGGGACTGGGACATTAAAGCCCTTGGCTGAAATACTAAAGTCCTAGACTCCCGGGACTGGGACACTAAAGCCCTGGGTACCCAGGACTAGGACACTAAAGTCCTGGACACCCAGGACTGGGACACTAAAGCCCTGGACACCCAGGACTGAGACACTAATGCCCTGGACATCTGGGACTGGGACCCTAAAGCACTTGACACCCGGGACTGGGACCCTAAAGCCCTGGACTCCCAGAACTGTGTCACTAAAGCCCTGGACAACCGGGATTGGGACATCAAATCCCTGGACTTCCATGACTGGGACACTAAAGCCCTAGACTCCCGGGACTGGGACACTATAGCCCTGGGCACCCAAGACTGGGACAATAAAGCCCTGGGCACCTGGGACTGGGACATTAAAGCATTGGACTGAGATACTAAAGCTCTGGACACCCAGGACTGGGATACTAAGGCCTTGGACTCCCGGGACAGGGACTCTAAAACTCTGAACTCCTGGCACTGGGACACTAAAGCTCTGAGCTCCCTGGACTAGGACACCAAAGCCCTGGACTCCCGGGACTGGAACACTAAAGTTCTCGACTCCCGGGACTGGGACACTAAAGACCTGGACCACCGGAACAGGTACCCTAAAGCCCTGGGCTCCAGGGACTGGAACACTAAAGTTCTCAACTCCCGGGACTGGGACACTAAAGACCTGGACTACCGGAACAGGTACCCTAAAGCCCTGGACTCCAGGGACTGGAACACTAAAGTTCTCAACTCCCGGGACTGGGACACTAAAGCCCTGGACTCCCGGGACAGGGACTCTAAAGCTCTGGACTCCCGAGACTGGGACACTAAAGCCCAGGACTCACAGGACTGGGACACTAAAGCCCTGGACTCACAGGACTGGGACAGTAAAGCCCTGGACTCACAGGACTGGGACACTAAAGCCCTGGCTCCTGGGACTGGGACACTGATGTTCTACACACAAGGCATTAGGGTACTAAATTCTTCAACATGGGCGATTGGGGCTGTTAATCTATAGGACACTGGGTGAATAGGGATAAGGTCAGGAATAAATTAGTAAACCTCCAGTACCAGCCTCACCCACTAACCTCCCACATGGCGAATGGTGACGTGTGCACAACCCTTTCTCTGGAGTCTACATTCACACCTCTCATAGGAATAGCTGCAGAGTTCATGCTTGTTTTTGCCCCGTACTCTCACCAGGGCTGATTCTATAATACCATTATCACTCAGTTTATGACCCCATTGGGTCCGTATTCTGGGGGGCACCTTATGGGAAGGATTTCGGCCCCTCATAGAGTGCAGGAAAAGCCATGCAGTCACTAATGAGATAAGTTGCATTCCTCCAAATAGCATTTTTAGTGAATAATTCACAGTGCTCACCCAAGGGCTGATATTCCTCTCACCTATGCTCTTTATTAATAAAATATCTGATATCCGTATAACCTAACACCAATTTCTGAAAGTTGCATTGGCCATAGGGTTGAAACAATGATCTCGATATACTGTGTAACACGGCACCCCTGCAAACGAAATCCTAGAAGACTTCAACTAATTACACCCCCCTCCCAAATCTAGGTGACACCTGATAGGGCTTGTGTGGATGGCTGTGTTTTGGGATAAGCTGGGGGTGGACAGTGCATTCAGCATGGCTGCTCCTCAGTTCCGCTTGCTCTCTCCCCCTCTAAACTTGCTTTGGATTAAAGACAAAAAACAACAAAATGATGCAATTTTCCATGTCACATTCCAGAGCCTCCCACTCTGACCTTACTGCAGCATTACTATGCATCCAGCTGCCTAGGAATCCTCCACTCAAAGCCCAGCGGCCACCACCAGTGTGTGATGCCCAGAATGATACACTGGGCAAGCCCTGGGTCACTTTGGTCAGACCCCCAGAGCTCCAGCATTTAGGGTTTAATCTATCATATTAAAGGGCTAATCCCATCTAAGACACTTTCAGCATTTTCAGTGTACCCATAAATGTCTGCTAGTTGGGGGGTCTCATCTCTTATTTGGAAGAGAAACAGGGACCCTATTTCAGCCGCAGATTGAATGGAGAAATGGGCAGCTCTTTACATAATCAGCCCTGGCTCTTATGGTGACATGAAGGTCCGATTTTCCTGATTTTCCCAGAAATGAAAGCCCATCTTTGTGATATTTGTATGATTATGCCATAATTGTCTCAGAGAGGAATATCCTTTTAATTATAAAAACCTCTTTAGGCTGGGGGCTATATGTAGACTTTGGATGTGACGCAGGACTCGTGGCCACAGATCATTCTGTGTCACTGCTACATGGCAGCGTAGTACAGGTGAATGGCATACCACTGCAGTCTCGAGGTTACTGGGATGATCCAGTTGGTTCCTACTTTTTGTGATTTGCCTATTTGCGGTCGTGGTACTCTGTGCCTGCATTACACAGTGATATAGTAGAGGCTTAGAGCGATCTTTGGTCACGCGACGTGTTGTTGCTGTGTAGCCCAAGCCTTAACTTGTCACTGGACAACCCCTTTATCCATGGGTTAGGTGATAACTGACCGCTGGGTCCAACTACTGAGACCCCCACTAGATTGTGAGACAAGGAATCATTATCCCCCAAATGGGCACTTTAATCCCCGTTAGTATAGAGCGGCAGAACACATGCCCGGCCGCCAAGTCCATTCATTCTTTATGTACCTGTCAGAAGAAACAGAGCGCAATGCTGGGCAGCCCCATAAGGAGTGGTGCAGCGGTCGGCCATGTGCGCTGCTGCTTCATACTAACAGATAAAACTTATGCCGATCATTGATAACTTGCTAATCCCTTTAGGCTGTGCGCCCACGTTGCGTTTTTTATGCGTTTCCGCTGCGGAAACGCTTAAACGCTATCCCATGGGATTCCACAGTTGCTGTGTCAATGCTGCGGATTTTTCCGCTGCGGAATCGCATAGCGGTAAAATCTGCAGCATGTTCATTATTTCTGCGGAATAGCCGCCATGGGATTGCATTGAAATGCTCACTTTATGCATGTGGCTATGCCCACCATGCGTGAAGTGAGCGCTTCATGTGCGGATGGTACCCAGGGTCTGGAGGTGAGTATATCCCTATTTTTTATTTTTTTTTTAAATTATTTTTATCATTCTATTGATGCCGCATAGGCAGCATCAAAAGTAAAAAGTTGGTCACACTTGTCAAGCACTATGCTTGACAAGTGTGACCAACTTGTCAATCGCTTTTGTAAGCGATGCTTCAAATAACTTGGAAAAGCGCAATCATTCTGCAAGTTAAAAATGTTTGCAAAACGCTTGTGTTTTGCAGGAAAATGCATGTGAATTCCACATGCTTTTACCCACGGCAGGGAGTTGCAGAAATGCTGCGGACATTTCCGCAGCATTTCTGCAACATGGGCACATAGCCTTAACGTTCACATGAAATCATGGTAAGGAATTGCTACTTTTAGAGAGAATCTCTTTGGTCATATTTTTCTTGCACTGATACAATGTTGCAAAAGCAAGAGAAATCTTTGTGCTGACATCATGGGACAGTGTCTGGGGATCCTTCCTCTGTGAGGAGGGATCGTTCTGTGCTGGTCATCAGAGCAGAGATCTTGAATAATGTAGCCGAAGAATTCTTCATCCTACATTGACTAATCCCAGTGTGAAGATCATAGGTGTACGCTGGTGGTGGATTCTGGTGCAACCGCTCCCTGCCTGTCGGCACTTTCCCTTTCCTTTGAATGCTTTGCCAGCTCCGAGGTGACATACTGCCGGGGCCGTCCCTCCACTTTTATTAGGACAATCTTTTCAACATCATTTACACTTTGACCAATGACCAAAAGTCACATAAAATATGCAATAAAGATTAGACTGATGTAATGTTACGTGTGACTGGATACACCGCCTCCAGCAGGGCGAATTACTATAACACCCGTGACCCTGGATACACCGCCTCCAGCAGAGTGAGTTTAAACAGAGTTAAGGGAAACACCGGGGAAACAGTTACAATGGAGGGCCCTGCAATAGGGAACGGGGACGTGGAGACCTCCTGCACTCCCCTGAGTCAGTGTTCCTACACTCCTGACGATCCTTAGGCAGGTTCCGCACCTGGCGACGAGCTGGATACCTCAAATCCCTAGCTCGTCCTGCACCTATCCCTTTTTAGTGAATTGGATGGTGCAGAAACTAATCCCACCACTGCACTAATACACCCACAAGGAAAGTAACAAACAGGGAAAAACACCACTTAGCTTTTCTCTGTTGCTATTGCTCCCAGCAACAGAGTACGACACCAAAGTTCAGCTTCACCCCTGAAGCTCGACACCTGAATTCAGCTTCCGCCTGAAGCTATTACACCAGAGCTCCCCCGAGCTGCCAGGAACTCCTCTCTGTAGTTCCTTCCTTCACCAGACTTGGTTGGAAATGAGCAATATCATCAACAGTGAGTGAGACCACCTGCTACTCCTTTATAGGTTGCAGCCAGGGAATCACACCTGCTTCATTATCACGTGCAATAACACTAGTGGCCACCGGGGGCAAATAAACTAAAGTAACCAGAGTGTAATGACCCTAACGGCCACCGGGGGCAAAACTAGAACTAAAACAACCAGAGTGTAATGACCCTAATGGCCACCGGGGGCAAAACTAACTTTAAGCCAACAGCTTAAAGGAAAAGAAAGTTTACTTGTGCAAAATCTGTCATAATCCAACCTGGATCATGACAACTGATACATAGAATTTCCTGCTAATTCTGCACATATTTTCTGCAGGGTGCAGAAGTGTATTAGCTGCCACCATATAATTAGACTGCTTTCTCCTTCCCTGTCACCTCCGCCAAGATGAATAGAAACTCAAAAGAAAAAGTTTACATTGTAAGCTCCCAGTCAGGGTGTGGGCTGTCATGCGGTTGTTCCTACCGCCAAGAAAATGGGTGTACAGACGAGAAAGGGGAGGAGAGTTAGCACAGCCTCTGAAATGGCTGTGTATGACTGCAACTTGATGTTCTCCAGCCATCCATCTGTGTTTAGGGCCTCTAACAACCGCCCCAATGGACGATATGCGGGGAAGGGTCAGGATAAAGGAATGTTGACGTTCAGCACTGATTCTTTCTGTCCCCATGTGTTTTTACGACTCTCCCAGTTTTGTCTGTGGCCAGCACTCCCTTTTTAGGGTTCGTGTTGCTGTCCCATCCACTGCTCCTATTGTCACTTTCATTTGCACCATCGCCTCTGATACCTGACTGCACAGATTGTGATCCCTGAAGTGTCGCTGACTTGGGGTCACACTGTGATGAGCTCACGTCCCCTCCCTTTTTTGATGGTCACTTTATAGTGTGACTGTCTGACGCACCCTATAACATAATTGATCCCGGCCTTGTATCCTCTGGGCATCGCACCACGTGGTAACTAAGATATGATATTTTATAATCCCTCTGGCGTTTGAAGTCTTTACCAGCGAGCATGACGGATATGAACAACAAACTTCTCCTGTTTTATTTGCCTTTTTGGTGAATTCACCCGTGGATCTGCAGCAGCCCTACAACTCTGAGGACAAGGTCAGCATATAACAATACTTATCAACCAGATAAGACCCTATTGTTGTGCTAATAATAATAATAATTTTATTGCTATAGCGCTGACATATTCCGTAGCGCTTTACATATTTAAGACAATAGACATTACAGCATAACAATAAACACATAGATCAAAGCAGCAAGAGGAATGAGGGCCCTGCTCGCAAGCTGACAATCTATGAGGAAAAGGGGAGACACGGAAGGAAGATGGTAACAATTGCTTTCGTTTTTCGGACCAGCCATAGTGTAAGAATCGGGTATTCATGTAATGCTGCATGAACCGGTTATCAGCCTAAGCATGTAACAGCACAGACACAGAGGACTATTAAATGCATAAAGCATGTGAGAACAGGATGCGTTTTTAGGGCATGCTTAAAACTGTGGGGAATGGGGATTAATTGTACTAACCTGGGTAGTGCATTCCAAAGAATTGGCGCAGCACGTGAAAAGTCTTGGAGATGGAAGTGGGAGGTTCTGATTATTGAGGATGTTAACCTCAGATTATCAGCAGAACGGAAGGCACGGGTAGGGTGGTAGGCTGAGACAAGGGAGGAGATGTAGGGTGGTGCTTTGTGGGTGAGGTTAATAAGTTTATACTGGATTCTGGAGTGGATGGGTAGCCAGTGTAATGACTGGCACAAGGTAGAGGCATCGGTGTAACGACTGGTGAGGAATATGATCCTAGCTGCAGCATTCAGGACAGATTGGAGAGGGGATAGTTTGGTAAGAGGGTGACCGATTAGTAGAGAGTTACAATAGTCCACACGAGAATGAATAAGAGAAACAGTAAGAGTTTTTGCAGAGTCGAAAGTAAGAAAATTCTAGAAATGTTTTTGAGGTGCAGATAACAAGAGCGAGCCAGTGATCAGATGTGGTGGATGAATGAAAGCTCGGAATCAAGTATGACCCAAGACAACGGGCATGTTGCCGGGGAGTAATGGTGGAACCGCACACGGAAATGGCAATGTCGGGCATAGGTACATTAGTAGAGGGAGGAAACACTAGGAGTTCAGTTTTTGACAGGTTCAGTTTCAGAGAGAGGGAGGACATGATGTTAGAGACAGTGGTAAGACAATCACTGGTGTTTTCTTAAAAACAAGTGTGGTGCAGTGACTGCTGTGACAGCTAGGGGGCGCTGTAGGGTTCATGCACACAGGCATATCCATTGTGGTAATGGAGATAGGTTGGTAAATGACCATTATGTATCCCAGGGTGGGTGGCCCTGGGATGGAAGCTTGAACGCGCAGAGGTACGGCTGAGGTTTTTGTTACAGTGTAACAGGGAGAGCTTCCAGGTGGCTGGTGAGACAGGTGGGACCAGTCACCTACAAACCCACCCAGGGGCGTGTGTCTAAATGCCCATGGTACGCCTGTATAAATGTGTATATGGCTGGGTGTCTGAAATAGGACCTACAATGAGGTCATAGCCATGTGATCCAGTGGGTGTGGCTACGGACCATATAAGGTGACCAGGGTAGGTCACATGAGAGAGTGCCTGGATCTGAATTGGTCCGAGTGGAAGGTCCCGGAAGGTCGACGTGCTGGAAGGTGTGCTGCCTTCCTGAAGCGCACATGCGGAGGCCGCTGACCGGGTGAGGCCTGTGTATTGTGGCCTGTGTGTGTGGGACAGTCCCAAGGAGGGAATGGACGTCCTGAATAAGAAGCAACTAAGAGGAAACCCCAGACAGGGGAAAATTACTGTGATGCTGTAGAGCCTGATTGCTGGACATCGCACAACCTGTGTGACCACAGGTCTGAGAGGGCGGAGCTCTACATGAACTTTCTGTTGCTGGATATAAGCCTGTTGCAGTATATGGTTTATGCTGATTAATAAACCCCATGGACTGTTTATGCTGAAACACCCGTGCCGGACCTGGTTAATCGGCTGCCCAGCGAGTGTCCCCCAATACACTCAGTAAGCGCTACCTTACATAAGCTATTTTTTTCTCCTCGGCTCTTTTGTATATTCAGTATGGAGCATTGGGGATCACTGTCAGATTCATGGGATATAACCAGGACATGGATCTGAGTGCAGGGCACTGTGCAGACTGATAGGCACAGTAGCATACACAGACACAAGAGGCCTCTGTGCAAAAAAAACAAAGTATTAGCCCTTTGTAGCCCAATAGCTCATCATAATGCACAATTCAATAAGTGACTCCTTAAATCTTGGGCCCCTATGGAGCTTCAGAGGTTGCTCCAATGGTATGTCTGCCCCTGCACGGATAGAAGTGTTCATCTTGAGCCTCCTGGTCCATGACGGGGTCATATATGTATTATATGGGCCCTTGTGTGACTTTTATTGCTGAGGTCAGAGTACAACTGAAGGGTTCGTGGGTTCAAGTAAATTCCAGTAAAACCTGATTTGTGGGCTGGTGATGAGGGAGCGGTGGCAAGGGCTCCAGTGATGGTTGCTGTTATACAGACTGGAACATGAATACCCCACTTGTCTGTACTGGAAAATTACTCCATTCTGCAGTCTTGTCTCATTCATAAAGGACTTTGAGCTCCCAGCAGTGCATTACTCCTCACCATAGCTGCAGGCAGGGGTCTCAGTAGTGCAGTGTGGTATAATCAGCAGGCAGGGGTCTCAGTAGTGCATTGTGGTATAGTCAGCCGGCAGGGGTCTCAGTAGTGAAGTATGATATTGTCAAGAGGCAGAAGTCTCAGTAGTGCAGTGTAGTATAGTCAGAAAGCAGGTGTCTCAATAGTGCAGCATGGTATAGTCAAGAGGCAGGGGTTTCAGTAATTAAGTATGGTATAGTCAGCAGGTAGGGATCTCAGTAGTGCAGTATGGTATACTCAAGAGGCAGTGGTCTCAGTGGTGCGGAATGGTATCGTCAGCAGGTAGGGGTCTCAGTACTGCAGTGTGGTATAGTTGACAGGCAGGGGTCTCAGTAGTGCAGTGTGATATAGTCAGCAGGGGTCTCAGTAGAGCAGTGTGGTATAGTTGACAGGCAGGGGTCTCAGTAGTGCAGTGTGATATAGTCAGCAGGGGTCTCAGTAGAGCAGTGTGGTATAGTTGACAGGCAGGGGTCTCAGTACTGCAGTGTGGTATAGTTGACAGGCAGGGGTCTCAGTAGTGCAGTGTGATATAGTCAGCAGGGGTCTCAGTAGAGCAGTGTGGTATAGTTGACAGGCAGGGGTCTCAGTAGTGCAGTGTGGTATAGTCAGCAGGCAGGGGTTTCAGTGATGCAATGTGGTACAGTGGGTACGGAAACTATTCAGACCCCTTTAAATTTTTTCACTCTGTTTCATTGCAGCCATTTGTTAAATTCAAAAAAGATCATATTTTTCTCATTAACCCCTTAAGCCCCAAGGGTGGTTTGCACTTTCATGACCAGGCCATTTTTTACAATTCTGACCACTGTCCCTTTATGAGGTAATAACTCTGAAACGCTTCCATGGATCCCGGTGATTCTGACATTGTTTTCTCGTGACATATTGTACTTCATGTTAGTGGTAAAATTTCATTCATATAACTTGCGTTTATTTGTGAAAAAAACGGAAATTTGGTGAAAATTTTGCAATTTTCCAACTTTGAATTTTTATGCCCTTAAATCACAGAGATACGGCACACAAAAAACTTGATAAGTAACATTTCCCACATGTTTACTTTACATCAACACAATTTTGGAACCAAAAATTTTTTTTGTTAGGAAGTTATAAGGGTTAAAAATTGACCAGCGATTTCTCATTTTTGCAACACCATCTTATTTTTACGGACCACATCACATTTGAAGCCACTTTGAGAGGTCTATATGATAGAAAATTCCCAAAAGTGACACCATTCTAAAAAATGGACCCCTTAAGGTGCTCAAAACAACATTCAAAAAGTTTATTAACCCTTTAGGTGCGTCACAGGAATTTTTTGAATATTTAAAAAAAAAATGAACATTTAACTTTTTTCACAAAAAAAATACTTCAGGTTCAATTTTTTTATTTTACCAAGGGTAACAGGAGAAATTGGACTGCAAAATTTATTGTGCAATTTGTCCTCAGTACGCTGATACCTGATATGTGGGGGGGAACCACTGTTTCGGCGCATGGCTGAGCTCAGAAGGGAAGGAGCGCCGTTTGACTTTTTCAATGCAAAATTGGCTGGAATTCAGATCGGACGCAATGTCACGTTTGGAGAGCCCCTGATGTACCTAAACAGTGGAAACCCCCCACAAGTGACCCCATTTTGGAAACTAGACCCCCCAAGGAACTTATCTAGATATGTGGTGAGAACTTTGAACCCACAAGGGCTTCACAGAAGTATATAACGTACAGCGGTACAATTAAAAAAATCATATTTTTTCCACAAAAATGAGCTTTTCACCCCCAATTTTTATTTTCCCAAGGGTAACAGGACCCTAAAAGTTATTGTGCAATTTGTCCTGAGTACGCCGATATCCCACATGTGGGGGTAAACCACTATTTGGGTGCATGGCAGAGCTCGGAAAGGAAGCAGCGCCATTTGACGTTTTTGGCTGGAATTGAGATCGGACACCATGTCACGATTGGAAAACCCCTGATGTACCAAAACAGTGGAAACCCCCCACAAATGACACAATTTTGGAAACTAGACCCCCCAAGAAACTTATCTAGATGTGTGGTGAGCACTTTGACCCCTCCAGTGCTTCACAGAAGTTTATAACGTTCGGGCGTGAAAATAAAAAAATCGTATTTTTTCCACAAACATGATCAATTAGTCCCCAATTTTTTTATTTTCCCAAGGGTACCAGGAGAAATTGGACACCAAAACTTGTTGTCCAATTTGTCCTGAGTACGCTGATACCCCATATGTGGGAGAAAACTACTGTATGGGCACACGTCGGGTCTCGGAAGGGAAGTAGTGACGTTTTGGAATGCAGACTTTGATGGAATGTTCTGCGGGTGTCATGTGCGTTTGGAGAGCCCCTGATGTACCTAAACTATGGAAACTCCCCACAAGTGACCCCATTTTGGAAACTAGACCCCCCACGGAACTTATCTAGATGTGTGGTGAGCACTTTGAACCCCCAAGTGCTTCACAGAAGTTTATAATGCCCGGGCGTGAAAATAAAAAGATCATTTTTTTCCACAAAAATGATATTTTTGCCCCCAATTTTTTATTTTCCTAAGGGTAACAGGAGAAATTGGACCCCAAGAGTTGTTTTGCAATTTTTCCTGAATAGGCTGATACCCTATATGTGGGGGTAAAACACTGTTTGGGCGCATGGCAGAGCTTGGAAGGGAAGGAGCACCATTTGACTTTTTCAACTCAGAATTGGCTGGAATTGAGATCAGACGCCATGTTGCATTTGGAGAGTACCTGATGTGCCCAAACAGTGGAAACCCCCAATTCTAACTCCAACCCTAACGCTAACACACCCCTAACCCTAATCTCAGCCCTAACCCTAATGGGAAAATGGAAATAAATACATTTTCTTTCAATTTTATTATTTTTCCCTAACTAAGGGGGTGATAACGGGGGGTTTAATTTACTATTTATGGTGGTTTTTATGTTTGGCAGCTGTCGCACGCTAAAAGACGCTTTTTATTGTAAAAATAGTTTTTGCATCATGACATATTGAGAGCTATAATTTTTCCGTATTTTGACCCACCGAGTCATGTGAGGTCTTATTTTTTGCGGGACGAGTTGACGTTTTTATTAATACCATTTTCGGGCACGTGACATTTTTTGATCGCTTTTTATTCCGATTTTTGGGACGCAGAATGAACAAAAACCAGCGTTTCATGAATTTCTTTTGGGGGGTGCGTTTACACTGTTCCACATGCGATAAAATTGATAAAGCGGCTTTAATCTTCGGGTCAGTACGTTTACAGCGATACCTCATTTTTTTATGTTTTGTCGGTTTTATGCAATGAAAACTATTTTAGATAAAAAATAATTATTTTTGCATCGCTTTATTCTGCTAGCTATAACTTTTTTATTTTTTTGCTGATGATGCTGTATGGCAACTAATTTTTTGCGGGACAAGATGGCGTTTTCACCGGTACCATGGATATTTATATGCATCTTTTTGATCGCGCATTATTGCACTTTTTGTTTGGCGGTATGATAAATCATTATTTTTTGCTTCGTTTTTTATTTTTTAAGGGGTTCACTAAAGGGGTTAACTAATGGGACAGTTTTATAGGGCGGGTCGTTACGGACGCGGCGATACCAAATATGTGTACTTTTATTGTTTGGTTGGTTTTTTTTTCCAAAAAATCAATTTATTGGGGGAATATTTTTCTTTTTCTAATTTATTTGGCGATTTTTTAAAAATCATTTTAACACTTTTTTTTTATTGTTTTTAACTTTATTGCATTGTCCTAGGTGGGACATCACTGTCCTGTAACAGATCGCTGATCTGTCACATCACAGATCACTGACAGATCAGCGATCTGTCACAGGCAGTGCAGCAGGCTTCCTCCTTGCCTGCGCTTTGCAGGCACTGAGGAAGCCGGCTCCCTGCAGTCCCCGAAGGTCCCCGTCGCCATCTTGGATTCGGGGGCCTGCAGGGAAGGAGCCCCCCGCAGCAGCGCTGCACATTGCGCTGCCGTGGGGGGCTCAGGGAAGCACGGAGGGAGCCCCCTCCCTGCCGATGCTTCCCTTTAACCCCCGGTACACCGCGATCGTGTTTGATCGTGGTGTGCAAGGGGTTAACGTGTCGGGGGCGGTCCGTGACTGCCCCTGACACATTGTGTCGGGTGTCAGCTGTGATAACCAGCTGACACCCGGCCGCGATCAGCGGCACTCACCACGTGGGCACCGCTGATCGCTATGACGTACTATCCCGTCCCTGGGAATTAAGTCCCAGGGCACATGGACGGGATAGAACGTCTCATGGCAGAAAGGGGTTAATGTACACTCTGCACCCCATCTTGACTGAAAAAAAAACAGAAATGTAGAAATTTTGCAAATTTATTTTAAAAACTGAAATATCACATGGTCTTAAGTATTCAGACTCTTTGCTCAGTATTGAGTAGAGGCACCCTTTTGAGCTAGTACAACCATGAGTCTTCTTGGGAATGATGCAACAAGTTTTTCACATCTGGATTTGGGGCTCCTCTGCCATTCTTCCTTGCAAATCTCCTCCAGTTCTGTAAGGTTGGATGGTGAACATTGGTGGACAGCCATTTCCAGGTCTCTCCAGAGATGCTCAATTGGGTTTGGGTCAGGGCTCTGGCTGGGCCAGTCAGGAATGGTCAGAGAGTTGTTCTGAAGCCACTCCTTTTTTATTTTAGCTGTGTGCTTAGGGTCATTGTCTTGTTGGAAGGTGAACCTTCGGCCAAGTCTGAGGTCCAGAGCACTCTGGAAGAAGTTTTCATCCAGGATATCTCTGGACTTGGCTTCATTCATGTTTCCTTCAATTGCAACCAGTCGTCCTGTCCCTGCAGCTGAAAAACACCCCCATAGCATGATGTTGCCACCACCATGTTTCACTGTTGGGATTGTATTGGGCAGGTGATGAGCAGTGCCTGGTTTTCTCCACACATACCGCTTAGAATTATCACCAAAAAGTTCTATCTTCTTCTCGTCAGACCAGAGAATCTTATTTCTCATAGTCTGGGAGTCCTTCATGTGTTTTTTGTTTTTTTTTAGCAAACTCTATGCAAGCTTTCATATGTCTGCCACTGAGGAGAGACTTCCGTCGGGCCAATCTGCCATAAAGGCCCAACTGGTGGAGGGCTGCAGTGATAATTGACTTTGTGGAATCTTCTCCCATTTCTCTACTGCATCTCTGGAGCTCAGCCACAGTGATCTTGGGGTTCTTCTTTACCTCTCTCACCAAGGCTCTTCTCAGACGATTGCTCAATTTGGTTGGATGGCCAGGTCTAGGAAGACTTCTGGTGGTCCCAAACTTCTTCCATGTAAGGATTATTGAGGCCACTGTGCTCTTAGGAACCTTGAGTACTGCAGAAATTCTTTTGTAACCTTGCCACAGTTCTGTCTCTGAGCTGTTTAGCCAGTTCCTTTGACCTCATGATTCTCATTTGGTCTGACATACACTGTGAGCTGTGAGGTCTTATATAGAAAGGTGTGTGCCTTTACAAATCAAGTCCTATCACTTAAATTAAACACAGCTGGACTCTAATGAAGGAAAAGAACCTTCTCAAGGAGGATCATAAGGAAAATGGACAGCATGTGACTTAAATATGTGTCTGAGCAAAGGGTCTGAATACTTATGACCATGTGATATTTCTTTTTTAATAAATTTTTAAAAATTTCTACATTTGTTTTTTTTTTTTTTTTTAATTCATACTCATGACAGCACCACGAGAAGGGATCCACGCTTCAGGAACAGGAAACCTACAGATACAAAAGGGGGCACCTCTCCCACGCATCAGTTGGTGTCCTGACCTGACAGGAGACATTGAATCCCAGGCCTGGGCGGTCGGCTCAGGTAGCGGGGGGTCTCCTACCTCGGCCGGTACCGGGTTCCTGGAAACACCACGGTGGTCCTCGATAGACTTCACGGCAGTGTGCGTACAGCAGGGAGCGGGGTCTGGAGGATTGCCGTCTCCAGGAAGTCTGCGCCAAGGTAACTAATCCCAGGGTCTCTGCTACTCTGGCGGGTGCCACGCGGTCCATGCTGGGTCCAGCAGTGTCTGAGCGAGGCTGGGACCTGGGGCATGCGCGAGGCTCGTTTCCGGGCAGATCTCTGACGCAATTTGCGTCATCGGGTCGCTGGTGATGTCGGGGGGCCGGGGCCGGCGTGTAAGTCTGGGTCACTGATGCCAACTCTACCGTGCGCATGCACGAGCGTTCGGACTGCAGCCGGGAGCGGTACACTCAAAGGACACATGGATTCCTATGTGCAGGGTCCGAGGAGCCTGCTGGGAGGGCGGAGATCCGGGGAGGAAGGAGCATGACATGACCTGCTGACCCGGACGGAGGGGGATATATGCAGAGCTCCACAAGGAGCCCACGTTTCTGGCCCATTATCCATAATGGAAAGCGAGAAGCAGCAGTAACTATTGCAGCAGGAGGCGGCTGCAGACCATCATGCTACACAGAAGCCTCGGGCTCGTCTGAAGTCCCGAGAGGGTACGTATCGTGGCTAGTTAAGCGATCTTTCCAGCTGCAGGAGCTCTTCCAGGCAGGAGTTGGTAATATCGGCTGAGGAAATCCCCCCTCGTGTTCCGGTATCTATTTTCTGCATGGACACTGGTAAGTCATCTTTGTGAAAGTTCACTCAGTGATGCATGCTTCCCATTATGTTTTGATTTTTAGGGGAAGAAGTGCAAGGTTAAGCTTAAACACAGGGAATGTGCCATCTGTGGATGCCCCCTGCTGGACTCGTGTCCAAAAAAGTTATGTCTCCTCTGTATCCGGCAGATGGTTGCGGAAGAAACTCCCAACTTCGCCACAAGTTTGAAAGATATCATTAGGACAGAAGTGAGGGATGCCATAAAGTCCCTGACTCAAGGGGAGAGTTCTAAGTGGAAAGACCGTAACATAGATCTTCCGGAATCAGATTCATCGGCTGGAGGAGGAATAGGGATTCCTCTGATTCATCCCCTTCACCCGAGGAAGACTCGGGTCGCTTCTGCCTGCCCCTAGATCGCGTGGACAAGCTATTGAAAGCAGTTATGGGAACAATGGGGATAGTGAAGCCCAGGCCAGTACTGTCCATGCAGCACGTCTTGTTTAAAGGATTGTATCAAAAGAAACGCATGTCCTTTCCCTTGAATGAGAAGATTCAAGGTCTGATTCTTCAGGAGTGGAACAGGTCGAAAAAGAGAGGCTCATTGCCTCAGGCCCTCAAGCGGAGATACCCTATTGATGACCCGGCAGTTAACACGTGGGACAAAGCTCCCAAGTTAGATGCAGCAGTAGCCAAAGCATCAAAAAAAATCTTCCCTACCCTAAAAGATCCCCTAGATAGGAAGGCGGATATCTTCCTTAAAGGGACTTGGGAGATGGCAGCTGGATCCCAAAGACTGGTAGTGGCATCTACTTGCGCGGCCATATCAATAATGGTCTGGCTGGACCAGCTTGAATCTCAGCTAAAAGAAGGAGCACCTCAGGAGACTATTCTGGGAGCCCTTCTAATAATTTAAAAGATGGCAGCATTCCTGTCAGATGCCTCAGCAGATTCAGTCAAGATGGCGGCAAGAGCAGCGGATCTTTCCAAGGCGACCCGCAGGGCTCTGAGGTTAAAATGCTGGCTGGGGGATAACCAGGCAAGATCTAAGCTCGGTTCTATCCCATGTGAAGGAGAATAACTTTTTGGCCCGGTTTAAGACGAGCTACTGGAGAAAGCGAGGGACGAGAAAAAGAGGTTCCCCAACCTGTCGTCCTCTTCTTACTGACGTCCCTTCACCAGGAGAAAGTTTGGTCAAGGAAGACCTACAAGGGACCATTCCAAGTGGGATGACAGAAAAAAGAGGCTTTATGCCTTCATGTTTAGGCGCTCTTCACGAGAACGCAAAAAACCATCCCAATGTCCCAATGACTAGCGGTCCCTGTAGGGAAATACAAGGGAAATCCTGAAAACATGACCTGTTGGTGGGCCTTGAGGACTGGAGTTGGGGAATCCTGCTGTAGGGAGTAGATTGTTGGCCTTCTATCCAGCCTGGTCACGAATCACCAATAGCATCTGGGTGCAGGGCGTGATATCTTCAGGACTCAAACTTGAATTCCTTTCTGTTCCAGGGGTTAAATTCAAGTTAACTCCCTTCTGCTCCTAAAGCAGGCTGCTCTTGAGGTGGAAGTCATCAAATTGTGTCATAAAAGGGTCCTGGTAGAGGTTCCGGAATCCGAGAAGGGTAGAGGTTTTTACTCTCCCCTGTTCTTGGTTCGGAAACCAGATAACTCTTACAAAACCATCATCAATCTCCGGTCCCTCAATAAGTTTCTGATCACTTGCCCCTTTAAAATGGAAACAATTGGCTCAGCAATAAAAATGATATTTCAAAACTGACATGGCGGTTTTAGACTTAAAGGATGTGTATTATCATGCGCCTAGTTACGCAGACTGTTAGCGTTTCCTGAGAGTAGCGGTGTCCATATGTGGCTCAGTCCGCCATTTCCAGTTCAGAGCCCTCCCCTTTGGCCTGTCAGTTGCTCCACGGGTCTTCATGAAGTTAATTGCCGAGGTCATGGCCCACCTTCGGTAATCAGTCATCCTGATTATCCCCTATTTAGACGACTTCGTAATTATAGGCAGTTCGGCTGATCATTGCCTTTCACAGGTAGAAAGGTCTAGGTAAACTCTGAAAAATCCCGTTTACAATCCTTGAAGGTTCAGCAATTCCTCGGTCTCGTTCTACATTCGGAAAGTCAGGAATGTCGTCTGCCAACGAACAAAATTATTCGCCTTTGTCACCAGGTTTTTCGGGCGGTAAATAGGCCCCCTCTATGACCCTCAGGCAGGCCCTGTCCCTAATGGGTTCCCTAATATCCTGTATCCTGACCGTCAAGTTGGCTCAGTTTCACACAAGGGCCGTTCAGAGGGATATTTTACTTAATGATAGAACCCTGGGGGGGATTCCTTCAGGGAAAAATGACATTGGGTCCATCAGCCATAAGTTCCCTAGGATGGTGGCTTAACAAGGATAACTTGGCCTCAGGGGTTCCCTGGGAGAATCACATATCACACATAATAATCACAGACACCAGTCCTTCGAGGTGGGGGGGCATATATGGGGGATATTGTGGTCCAGGTCCAATGGGATCTCCAGATAGAAAGCTCATCTAACCTGAAGGAACTATCGGCTGTAGAGCTGTCAGTTAAATAACTCCTTGTGTACCTACAGGGTCACCATGTCAGAATTCTCTTGGACAACCAGGTGGCGGTGGCTTACATCAACCACCAAGGTGGGACCCAGTCCGAGGCCCTGATGGAAGTAGCAGAAGGTCTTTTCCAGATAGCAGAAAGACACCATCTATCTTTGACAGCGCTACACATAAGAGGAAAAGACAATGCCAAAGCAGACTTTCTAAGCCGCAACGTACTAAGGCAGGCAGAATGGTCGCTAAATGTAACCGTCTTCAACCAGATTGTCTGCATGTGGGATCAGCCAGATATAGACCTTTTTGCCACCAGGAGAATCAGAAAGGTAAAGCAGTTCTGTTCTCTGGAACCAGGGGAAAAACCTCTTATGGTGGACGCTTTCCTGAGGAAATGGGATTTCAATCTGGTCTACGCATTCCCTCCGTTGTCCCTGTTGCCTCTGGTAGTGATCAAGATCAGAGAAGACAGGGCAGGGATTATACTAATTGCTCCCTTCTGGCCCAGACGGGTTTGGTTCTCGTGGCTAAGAACTATGTCAGTCTGCGATCCTTGGATACTTCCAGATCTTCCGGATCTTCTCTCCCAGGGCCCAGCCAACCATCCACAAGTAGCAGGACTCCACTTGATGGCGTGGAGTTTGAAAAGACATTATTAAGGGATAAAGGATTCTCCCCGAATCTAATAACCACCCTTCTAAAGATTAGGAAGTTAATAACAGCCAAGATCTATGCTAGAACCTGGAAATATTTCCTAGCTGCTTCCAACTTTAAAGGGCAGATTCTAAAATTTCTTCAGAGGGGTCTAGAATTAGGTCTTGCCACTAATACCCTTAAGATGCAAGTTTCGGCCCTTGGTGCCTTATTTTGCTGTGATATCGCAAACAATTACTGGGTCTCCAGATTTATTAAAGCAGCTGGCAGATCTAGCCCCATTCACTTGGACTTGGTGCTTACAGTTATGACGGAGGCTCTGTTTGAACCCATGGTATCTGCCTCAATTAAGGTTATATCCCTCAAGGTAGCCTTTCTGGTAGCACAATAACATCAGCGCGTAGAATGATATTCAGGCAATCTCTAGAGGTTCCCCTTATATGCAAAATTTGGACGACAGGGTAGTGTTTAGGCCAGACCCTGCCTACTTGCCCAAGGTTGCCTCAGACTTCCACAGGTCACAAGAGATAGTCCTTCCCTCCTCCCTAACCCTACTAACCAGAAGGAGGAGAAGCTTCATACATTAGATGTTAGAAGATGGCTGCAAGAGTATCTCTCTGTCACTAATCCCTGGAAAAAAGACAATGCCTTAATTATATCCTTCCAGGGCTCTAGGAAAGGTCCTAGAGTTTCGAAGTGTACGTTAGCAAGATGGAGGGAGGCTATCTCTCTAGCCTATACAGCAGGTGGCAGTCCGGCGCCACAGAATTTAAGGGCGCATTCCACTCGAGCCATGACATCTTTTTGGGCAGAAAGTTCTGGAGTTTCCATTGACCAGATATGTAAAGCGGGCCTTCGTGGTCATCCCCCTCCACCTTCTTTAATCATTATAGACTAGACATGGGTGCTTCCTCAGATCTCCCTTCGGGTTAAGGGTACTGCAGGCTGTAGTCCCTCCCTAAATTAGTTTTACATCTCTGTAAGTCTCTCGTGGTGCTGTCATGGGATTCCGAATAAAGCATTACGTTACATACTGGTAATGGTATTTTTTGGAAGCCCATGACAGCACCCTTAGCTCCCTCCCTTAAATGTATGGGTGTGCACTTCTTCCGCTTATAAGTTTCCTCACGGGTGATATTGTTCAGGTTGTGTATATTTTATGTGTCATTATCCATGGAGGTCCTCTCAAGCTCTGTAATCCAACTGATGCGTGGGAGAGGTGCCGCCCTTTTTGTATCTGTAGGTTTCCTGTTCCTGAAGGGCGTATCCCCTCTCTTGGTGCTTCCAAAAAATACCGTTACCGGTACGTACGTAACTTAATGCTTTTCAGTTAAGGCCCGTTTCACACATCAGTTTTTTCAAATCAGTCAAAATCCGCCAAAAAGTGAAAATGGTGGATCCGCTAAAAATGTGTAAAAACGGATGCCAGCTGATGGTACGGATCCGTTTTTTGACGGATCCGCTATACGGATTTTTGTACGGATCCATCAAAAAGCGGATCCGTTCCATCCGCTGGCATCCGTGTTTTCCATCCGTTGGATCCGTTTTTCCACACCTCCAAAATGGGATGCTCCCAAATATGATTGGCTCTTGGAAAATGCTCCCAAATGTGATTGGATTCTGGAAACTAGGGAAAACTATATCTAGGGTGTTGTAATACAATATCTTTGAAAGGTTTTAGAGCTAGTGGCAGCGATGGAAGGAGTTATTGTGAATATTAACAGCTTCTGTGTGGACTTTGATCTTCACTGCAATCGGTTGGCAATTATTGCTCTGCAGAGTGAGAAAAGAAGACTGCAAAACCTGCGCTGGAGAAGGAAGAGACGACGGCAGTGGATTCATCCGATAAATGCACAGAGATTTACCCTTGGTGTGTTTTCTACATTGTATCTTGAATTGAGGGATAATCCGGACAAGTTCTTCAACTATGTGCGCATGAGACAGGACCTGTTCGAGATATTGGTGGAGTGTGTTGGAGCACAAATCCGGAGAAGGGACACCTACATGCGCTTTTCTATTTCACTGGTGGAGCGTTTGATGTTGACCCTTCGGTAAGTAATTTTTTAAAAGGTTTCAGATTCTGCAGACTTTTATTGTTATGTTATGGCTTGTAGTTTGCATAAATTTTACTTTTTTCCCTTTTTTTTACCAGATTCCTGGCAACTGGAGAATCCTTCACCTCCCTCCATTACCAGTTCCGGCTTGGGATTTCAACAATATCTGGAATTGTCCTACAGATCTGCCAGGCGTTGTGGGATTGTCTACATGAGGAATACATCCCACAACCAACACAGGAGAGGTGGTTGGAGATTGCCGACAACTTTGAACAAATCTGCCAGCTTCCAAATTGCATTGGTGCTGTAGATGGGAAGCATATCAGGATTGTGAAACCCATCGGATCTGGATCAGAGTTTTACAACTACAAGAAATTTTTTTCAATTGTACTTATGGCCATTGCAGACGCCAAATGCAAATTTATTGCGGTGGACATTGGTGCATATGGTCGTTCAAATGATTCTCCGGTTTTCAAGATGTCCGCAATGGGCCGTCGTTTGTATGGAGACAATTTTGACTTCCCCACCTCCAAGACCACTCCCTGGAACAACAGGCACACCAATGCCAATTGTGTGCGTTGGTGACGACGCATTTCAGCTGTCCAAACACCTCAAGCCATATGGTAGTTGTGGATTGACACACCGCAAAAAATTTTTTAACTATCGATTGACCAGAGCGCAAGAGTGGTGGAATGCGCTTTTGGGATTTTATCATCAAAATGGAGAGTGCTGTTAACGGCCATAAAAATGAAAACAGAGACTGTGGATGAGGTGGTGAAGGCATGTGTCATCCTGCACAACTTTGTACTTTCAAAGGAATCTGTTTCCATGGAAGAAAATGTTTGTGAAACCACCTTGTGGGATTATCAGCAGCCAACTGTTCGGAGTACTGGGTCAGTGGCAAGAATGAGGGACACATTTGCAGATTATTTTCTGACACCAGAGGGAAAACTTGACTGGCAAGATGACATGGTATATTTTTTTTTTTTTTTTTTTTTTTATACCAATTGTGGGTAATAACAGTGTTGTGTTTTCACCTTTACACCACCTGTGTACTTTTGAAATGTTACCGTGTGTTGTGTTTTTTTTACCTTTTACACCACTGGTGTGCTTTTGAAATGTTACCAAGTGTTGTGTTTTTTTACCTTTTACACCACCGGTGTACTTTAAACCTTTACCAAGAAATAAGGAAAAAAAGAAACTACACAATAAAGTTCATTTGAAAACAAATTTATTTGTGAATTTATTCAAAATTTTATATTTGAAAACTTTTTTTTTTTGGTAGACAAATTTTTTTTTTTTTTAGAAATTTGTTTAAATTTTTTTTTTTTAGAAAATACATAAATATTTTTTAAATATTTATAACCTTACTAGCTGAAGAGCCCGGCGCTGCCCGGGCATAGTAACTAACTGTGGTTAGTTATAGCAAATTATAATTATCCTCCATCCCATAGTCCCGTGCCCTTATACCCATCATACATATCCTCCATCCAATAGTCTAGTGCCCATATACCCATCACACATCCTCCATCCCATAGTCAACCATTATGACATCAAAATGAGCGGCGGCAGGGCTTGCAACCTATGATGACATCAGCGTCGCCATGGCAACCATTGTGACATGAGGGGCGGGGCTTGATACGCACACACTGCTTCCCCAGTATGCAAACAGGGGCATTATGACATCATGAGGGGCGGGGATTGACGCTCACACACTTTTTCCCCAGTATGTAGATAGGGGCAAAATTGTTTGGTGAATTGGAACGCGCGGGGTTAAAATTTCGCCTCACAACATAGCTTAGGATGCTCTCGGGGTCCAGACGTGTGGCTGTAGTTGCGACGGTGCGGATGCCTATCCCAGACATACACACACACATACATACATACAGACATTCAAACTTTGAGCTTTATATATTAGATAAATGCTGGTATTGTTAGATGGAGATACTATCAGAGGGGTTAACAGGGTCGACCACATCGAGGAGGGGGTGGAGGACTGGGGGTGGAGGACTGGGAACGGAGTTGGTGAGGATCAGAAGTGGAAGGGGAGTTGAAAACATGAGGTTGGGACTGGAGTTGATGTACAGACGAGGTTTGTGGGAACATTGAAAGTGTGTGTGGGGGTGGGTATGGTGAGGGCATTGGGGTATAATGCAATGGGGAAGGAAGGTATGGGGAACTAGAGAAAGGAGAAAAAGTGGTAGGAGAATGGATGGATGGTGGAAGGATGGACGGGGGAAGGATGGACAGGGGGAGGATGGGATGCTTCAGAGAGTACCTCCACTAGAGCATTGTGACAGGCTTGCATCACACGCATCTGCTGGTGAGTACTTAAACCTTCCATTTGCCGGACAACTGATTGAAAAAAAATATGTCTCGGCGTCTGGTTTGACTCTGAATTTATCTGTTCCATGTATCTTCTGAGTTCCATGATACTTTGATCATGTTCAACCCAGAAGATAACTGTTGTCCATAAGTGTGGAAACCCTGCTGGATGGACGAGTTCAGACTCAAACAGTCAGACAAGGTCATCCTTTCCTGATCTCTCAGACGCTGCCGGCCAGAACCAAAAGTTGGTCGAGATGTTGCGGCAGTGTCAGAGGGGTGGGGTAAAGGGTACTGTAAGTCGTCACCAGCAGCTTCATGTGATGAAGTCTGCCCTGCTGCTCCAGTGCTGGTGGAGGGGATAGAGGGACGAGACAAGAGGGAAGGTAGAGAGGGGTCGGATACCTCGATGTGGTCACCGGGGGCGGTCTCACAAGGGATCCCTCCAGAGGGAGGCAACTCAGATGCAGGCTCCCGACTGCTGCAGACGGTGCTAAAAAAAGAGAAAAAAAAATATTAATATATTGATATTTAATTAAACTTTGCTGAAAAAAAAAATTGGTTAAACATGTAAACATTTGTACTACAGAAATGGTGTGTGGAATATTTACCTTCTGCTCACCATTGTCGACCGGAGGAACGCCAGGGCTCTATAATTTTTATACTGGGTGCTCCTGCGTCCTCCCGATCCACTCGGGGCCTGCATCTCCTTGTTGAAGTCCCTCTTGAAGCGATCCCTGAGCGACCGCCACCGTGTGATAACCCTCTCACCTGTGAAGGAAAAAAACAAAGTGGTTAGTATTCAACACTTCACATGCTGGAATATAAGTTACTGAAATTGGAATACTTACGCACAAAATCCATGGCCCTCGCATCGAGCTCCTCCCAGTTTTCAACAACCTCCAAACACACCTCATCCCAGAGCCGTCGGGTGGTTGGTTGGTCGGCATGTAAACGGTTTGCCATGTTCCACTTATTACATTCAAACACATGAGGTTCATTAATCAATCACCCAAATAAAGGGTTACTTACCGTTCGCCGACCACCAGAGGCAGCACCTCGACGACGCTGGGATGTCCTGGGAGTCGCTCTAGTGCGGGCACCAGATTGTGAAGACTGTAAAAAAAAAAAAAAATTGGTTGGATGGATGCGTAGTTATTGTGTGTGCTGTGATTAATGTTTGTGTTGGGTGTATTATTTATGTATGTGAGTTTTTGTGTGTGCTAAACTAAGGGTATGTGCACACGTTGCAGAAAATTTCTGCACAAAAACCTGAATCCCTTCCCAGAAACCGCACCTATTTTTCCCGTGGCGGTTTTTGCGCGTTTTTTACCGCAGCGGTTTCTAAAAGCATGGGAGAAGCCTAAACCGCGGAAAAAAACGCAAAATTAATGTGCATGCTGCGTTTTTTACCGCGATGCGTTTTTTTGCTGTAAAAAACGCATCAATGTGCACACAAAGTGCAAAATGCATAAAAATGACTGTGCAGCTTATTGTTAGCGGTTTTATAGCAGTTTTATAGTGAAAACCGCGGTAAAAACCGCTAAAACAACGCTGTGTGTGAACACAGCCTTACACTCTGCGCGCCCCCTCCTTGTATTTCTCCACCCTGCATGTCTCCTCCTGGAAACTCCTCAGCTTCAGCTTCCTGTGAAAACATAATACATGCATATAGGTTAAAAAAAAAATAAAATTAAAATACGTGTAAAAAAAAATTAAGATTTAAAAAAAAAAAAAAATTACTTACCTCAGTTCGCTGATGATGTGAGGGGGAGCTTTCAGAAGAAGACATTCCTGCGGCCTGGCTTGCGGGTCTCCTCTGCTGCGGCCTGGCGGGTCCTTCCTGAAAGGATCTGCAAGTATAAAGACCCTTGTTAAGCTACTATACAAAGAATATTAAAAGCTTTCAGGCCTTTATACTTACTGAGAACAAGGTTGTATGCAGGTCTGCTGCGGCCTGGCGGGTCCTTCCTGAACGGATCTGCAAGTATAAAGACACTTGTTCAGCTACTATACAAAGGATATTAAAAGCTTTCAGGCCTTTATACTTACTGAGAACAAGGTTGTATGCAGGTCTGCTGCGGCCTGGCGGGTCCTTCCTGAACGGATCTGCAAGTATAAAGACACTTGTTTAACTACTATACAAAGGATATTAAAAGCTTTCAGGCTTTTATACTTACTGAGAACAAGGTTGTATGCAGGTATGCTGTGGCCTGGCGGTTCTGCTGCAGCCTAGCGGTTCTGCTGCGGCCTGGCGGGTTCTTCCTCAAAGGATCTGCAAGTAAAGAGAATTTTAATAACATAAAAAAAACATTCATTGGTATTAATGTGTGTTAATTCCCTGAAAAACTCACTGAGAGTGTAACCACACTGTGATTGCAGATGTGTAATTCCTGAGTATACCCACACTTTGTGTTTGCATGTGTTAATTCCCTGAAAAACTCTCACTGAGAGTGTAACCACACTGTGCTTGCATGTGTGTAATTCCTGAGTATACCCACACTTTTAGTGTTTGCATGTGTGTGAATTCCATGAAAATCTCTCACCGAGAGTATACCCAAGTGTTTGAATGTGTAAATTCAATATACTCTCACTTCAGAGTATAACCACACTTGTATACCAAAACCCAAAAATTAATGTACCTCTTTTGTACATATTAACCATACTTAATTTTACCGGGTTTTAACCCCTTCACCCCCAAGGGTGGTTTGCACGTTCATGACCGGGCCAATTTTTACAATTTACGCTTCCATGGATCCCGGTGAGTCTGACATTGTTGTCTCGTGACATATTGTACTTCATGATAGTGGTAAAATTTCATTCAAATAACTTGCGTTTATTTGTGAAAAAAACGGAAATTTGGCGAAAATTTTGAAAATTTCGCAATTTTCCAACTTTGAATTTTTATGCCATTAAATCACAGAGATAAGGCACACAAAAAACTTGATAAGTAACATTTCCCACATGTTTTCTTTACATCAGCACAATATTGGAACCAAAATTTTTTTTGTTAGGAAGTTATAAGGGTTAAAAATTGACCAGCGATTTCTCATTTTTGCAACACCATTTTATTTTTACGGACCACATCACATTTGAAGCCACTTTGAGGGGTCTATATGATAGAAAATACCCAAAAATGACACCATTCTAAAAACTGCACCCCTTAAGGTGCTCAAAACCACATTCAAGAAGTTTATTAACCCTTTAGGTGCGTCACAGGAATTTTTTGAATAAAAAAAAGGAACATTAACTTTTTTTCACAAAAAAACCACTTCAAGTTCAATTTTTTTTATTTTACCAAGGGTAACAGGAGAAATTGGACTGCAAAAGTTATTGTGCAATTTGTCCTGAGTACGCTGATACCTGATATGTGGGGGGAACCACTGTTTTGGCGCATGGCAGATCTCAGAAGGGAAGGAGCGCTTTTTGAGTTTTTCAATGCAAAATTGGCTGGAATTCAGATCGGACGCCATGTCACGTTTGGAGAGCCCCTGATGTACCTAAACAGTGGAAAACCCCCACAAGTGACCCCATTTTGGAAACTAGACCCCCCAAGGAACTTATCTAGATATGTGATGAGAACTTTGAACCCACAAGGGCTTCACAGAAGTTTATAACGTACAGCGGTACAATTAAAGAATCATATTTTTTCCACAAAAATGATCTTTTCACCCCCAATTTTTATTTTCCCAAGGGTAACAGGACCCTAAAAGTTATTGTGCAATTTGTCCTGAGTACGCCGATACCCCACATGTGGGGGTAAACCACTATTTGGGCGCATGGCAGAGCTCGTAAGGGAATCAGCGCCATTTGACTTTTTGGCTGGAATTGAGATCGGACACCATGTCGCGATTGGAAAACCCCTGATGTACCAAAACAGTGGAAACCCCCCACAAATGACACCATTTTGGAAACTAGACCCCCCCAAGGAACTTCTAGATGTGTGGTGAGCACTTTGAACCCCCAGTGCTTCACAGAAGTTTATAACGCCTGGGCGTGAAAATAAAAAATTTGTATTTTTTCCACAAACATGATCTTTTAGTCACCAATTTTTTTTATTTTCCCAAGGGTACCAGGAGAAATTGGACCCCAAAAGTTGTTGTCCAATTTGTCCTGAGTGATACCCCATATGTGGGAGAAAACTACTGTATGGGCACACGTCGGGGCTCGGAAGGGAAGTAGTGACGTTTTGGAATGCAGACTTTGATGGAATGGTCTGCGGGTGTCATGTGCGTTTGGAGAGCCCCTGATGTACCTAAACTATTGAAACTCCCCACAAATGACCCCATTTCGGACATTAGACCCCCCATGGAACTTATCTAGATGTGTGGTGAGCCCTTTGAACCCCCAAGTGCTTCACAGAAGTTTATAACGCCCGGGCGTGAAAATAAAAAAATGATTTTTTTCCACAAAAATGATATTTTTGCCCCCAATTTTTTATTTTCCTAAGGGTAACAGGAGAAATTGGACCCCAAAAGTTGTTTTGCAATTTGTCCTGAGTAGGATGATACCCTACATGTGGGGGTAAAACACTGTTTGGGCGCATGGCAGAGCTTAGAAGGGAAGAAGCACCATTTGACTTTTTCAACTCAGAATTGGCTGGAATTGAGATCAGACGCCATGTTGCATTTGGAGACCACCTGATGTGCCCAAACAGTGGAATCCCCCAATTCTAACTCCAACCCTAAGGCCTCTTTCACACTTCTGTTTTTTACAATCCGTCAAAATCCGCCAGGTTTTGAAAAAAACAGATCCGCAAATTTTTTTTGCGGATCCGTTTTTTTCCCCATTGACTTCCATTATCGGCGCATTTTGACGGATTGCCGTCCGTTGCATCCGCCATAATGTTGCTGTCCGTTAACATCCTCAAAGATTTCCAAACGGAGCTTGCAACGTTATTTTGGCCCGCGGATCCTCCAGACACTGATTTAACCCCAAATTCTGTCTGGGTGCCGGACAAAAAAAAATTCTCTCTCTCTCTCGCCAGCGGTTCCTTTAAATTTCCTCATTTTGCAGATCCGTCAAAAAACGGATCCTGTGGCATCCGTTCACATCAGTTAAGAACGGATCCGCTTCTCCACCTTTTTGGCGGATTGTAACTGACACAAAAAACTGAAGTGTGAATAACCCCAACACACCCCTAACCCTAATCTCAGCCCTAACCCTAGCCCTAACCCTAATGGGAAAATGGAAATAAATACATTTTATTTAAATTTTATTATTTTTCCTTAATTAAGGGGGTGATAACGGGGGGGTTTGATTTACTATTTATGGCGGTTTTTATGTTTGGCGGCTGTCACACGCTAAAAGACGCTTTTTATTGTAAAAATAGTTTTTGCATCACCACATATTGAGAGCTATAATTTTTCCGTATTTTGACCCACCGAGTCATGTGTGGTCTTATTTTTTGCGGGATGAGTTGATGTTTTTATTGGTACCATTTTCGGGCACGTGACATTTTTTTGATCGCTTTTTATTCCGATTTTTGGGATGCAGAATGAACAAAAACCAGCGTTTCATGAATTTCTTTTGGGGGGTGCGTTTACACCGTTCCGCGTGCGGTAAAATTGATAAAGCGGTTTTATTCTTCGGGTCAGTACGGTTACAGCGATACCTCATTTAGGTCTTTTTTTTATGTTTTGTCGGTTTTATGCAATGAAAACTATTTTATATAAAAAATAATTATTTTTGCATCGCTTTATTCTGCGACCTATAACTTTTTTATTTTTTCGCTGATGATGCTGTATGGCAACTCGTTTTTTGCGGAACAAGATGACGTTTTCAGCGGTACCATGGATATTTATATGCGTCTTTTTGATCGCGCGTTATTGCACTTTTTGTTTGGCGGTATGATAAATCATTATTTTTTGCTTCGTTTTTTATTATTTTTAAGGGGTTCGCTAAAGGGGTTAACTAATGGGACAGTTTTAAAGGGGAGGTCGTTACAGACGCGGCGATACCTAATATGTGTACTTCTATTGTTTTTTTGGTTTTTTTTTTTCCAAAAAATGGATTTATTGGGGGAATTTTTTTTTTTTTTCTAATTTATTTGGCGAGGTTTTTAAAATTATTTTAACACTTTTTTTTTTTAACTTTATTACATAGTCCCAGGTGGGACATCACTGTCCTGTGACAGATCGCTGGTCTGTCACATCACAGATCACTGTGACAGATCAGCGATCTGTCACAGGCAGTGCAGCAGGCTTCCTCATGCCTGCGCTTTGCAGGCACTGAGGAAGCCAGCTCCTTGCAGGCCCCCGAAGGCCCCCATCGCCATTTTGGATTCGGGGCCTGTAGGAAAAGAGACCCCGCAGCAGCGCTGCACATTGCGCTGCTGTGGGGGGCTCAGGGAAGCACGGAGGGAGCCCCCTCCCTGCCGATGCTTCCCTTTAACCCCCGGTACACCGCGATCATGTTTGATCGCGGTGTGCAAGGGGTTAACGTGTCGGGGGCCCATTGACACATTGTGCTGGGTGTCAGCTGTGATAATCAGCTGACACCCGGCCGCGATCAGCGGCGCTCACCACGTGGGCGCCGCTGATCGCGCTAGACGTACTATCCCGTCCATGGGCATAGGGGCCCGGGTCCCATGGACGGGATAGTACGTCTGATGTCAGAAAAAAACAGTTTTCATTAAATTTTTTAGTATTTTTTTTTTAACAAGTAGGAGCTACTCTGCTCTTTATTTTAAATACCACAATAAATGAAAATTAAAAAAACAGTGATATACAAGAGAAACACCACATACAATACACAACACAATCACAGCATAATTGTAAATCTAATATATAAAGCTCAAAGTGTGTATGTATGTATGTGTGTGTGTATGTGTGTATGTCCGGGATAGGCATCCGCACCGTCGCAGCTACAGCCACAAAATTTGGCACAGTCACACGTCTAGACCCCGAGAGCGTCCTAAGCTATGTTGTGAGGCGAAATTTTAATCCCGCACGTTCCAATTCACCAAACAATTTTGCCCCTATCTACATACTGGGGGGAAAAGTGTGTGCGTGTCAAGCCCCGCCCCTCATTATGATGTCACAATGCCCCTATTTGCATACTGGGGAAGCAGTGTGTGCGCGTCAAGCCCCGCCCCTCATTATGATGTCACAATGGTTGCCATGGCGACGGTGATGTCATCATAGGTTGCAAGCCCCGCCGCTGCTCATTATGATGTCATAATGGTTGACTATGGAATGGAGGATGTGTGATGATTATATGGGCACCGGACTATGGGATGGAGGATATGTATGACAGGTATATGGGCACGGGACTATGGGATGGAGGATATGTATATGGGCACGGGACTATGGGATGGAGGATATGTATGATGGGTATATGGGCACGGGACTATGGGATGGCGGATATGTATATGGGCACGGGACTATGGTATGGAGGATGTGTGATGGGTATATTGGCACGGGCTATGGGATGGAGGATATGTATGACGGGTATATGGGCTCGGGACTATGGGATGGCGGATATGTATATGGGCACGGGACTATGGGATGGAGGATGTGTGATGGGTATATGGGCACTGGACTATGGGATGGAGGATATGTATGATGGGTATATGGGCACGGGGCTATGGGATGGCGGATATGTATGATGGGTATATGGGCATGGGACTATGAGATGAAGGATGTGTGATGGGTATATGGGCACTCGACTATGGGATGGCGAATATGTATGATGGGTATATGGGCATGGGACTATGGGATGGAGAATATGTATGATGGGTATATGGGCACGGGCTTATGGGATGGAGGATATGTTTGACGGGTATATGGGAACGGGACTATGGGATGGCAAATATGTATGATGGGTATATGGGCATGGGACTATGGGATGGAGGATGTGTGATGGGTATATGGGCATGGGACTATGGGATGGCGGATATGTATGATGGGTATATGGGCACGGGACTATGGGATGGAGGATAATTATAATTTGTTATAACTAACCACAGTTAGTTACTATGCCCGGGCATCGCCAGGCTCTTCAGCTAGTATTGAAATAAAATCACAGTACTATGAAAATAAAATTCAGTACACATGCAACAGTAAAACAATTAAAGTATGAAAAAAAGCATAATAAAAATGCACACACACACAGACATGCAACACTGGGAAAATACATGCAGAAAGGTAGACCACACACACTCAGGCAGACAAGCCACAGACACACACAATCATGCCCCACACAAATAGTTTAATAGTCACACAATTGCAGGCTTTGGTAGCAGGCCTCTCCATCCTGGCTTGGTGCTGGGCAGGTGCTGTCAGGCCTCTTGCTCCCGGAATCTTGCAGCTGGGGGTCTTGCTGCTGGGGAGGTTTTATAGCTCGGCTGAGGGTCTTGCTGTTGGGCAGGTGCTGGCTGGATGGCTCTGTGTCTGTCTTCAGTCTGGCTGGTGCCGGATGTCTGGGCCCAATGATTATTTAGCCCACCTTATATAGTTTTTGGACTGTCTGGAAATGTATCTTTTTAACTGAGCATGCTCAGTGCGATTTAGCGGATTCCGCAAAATCGCGGATCCGCCGACCATAGGCGCCCATTTTACCGCATGGCGGATGACGGCGGATTCGCCGTCGTCCGCCATTTTGACGGCGCCAAGAAACGTTGCAAGGGCCGTTCAACTCAGAAGAATCCGCTAGGAATCTGGCGGATCCGACCGAATAGCAGACGTAACGGACGACCATCCGCCACTAATGTATCTCAATGGGAAAAAATGGCGGATCCGCGATTTTCAAATTTTGGCGGATTTTGACTGATTTGAAAAAACTGATGTGTGAAACAGGCCTAAGATACCCCGGGTTGCAGAGTGTACATTAATGAGAAAAAAAATAACTTTTTTGAATTTAAGAAAATGGCTGCGATGAAACAGAGTGAAAAATGTAAAGGAGTCTGAATACTTTCTGTACCCACTGTATATACATCAGGCAGGGGTCTCAGTTGTGCAGTGTGGTATAGTCAGCAGGCAGGGGTCTCAATAGTGCAGTGTGGTATAGTCAGCAGGCAGGGGTCTCAATAGTGCAGTGTGGTATAGTCAGCAGGCAGGGGTCTCAATAGTGCAGTGTGGTATAGTCAGTAGAGATGAGTGAAATTGTTCGGATTTTGACATATTTGTTCCATATTCAAACACTTCGTGCCGAATGTATGTTAGAACATCGGTTCCAAACATATTCGGTAATTTCTACTCCCATTGACTCTAATGACGTTCGGCTGTGTTCGACGAATATTGCAAAACAATATTCGATGCCGATCGTATTCGGAACCGAATCCGAACAAATTCGCTCATCTCGAATAGTCAACAGGCAGGCGTCTCAGTTAGAGCAGCATGTTATAGTCAGCAGGCAGGGGTCTCAGTGATGCAGTATGGTATATACACTGCTCAAAAAATAAAGGGAACACTTAACAGAATATAACTCCAAGTAAATCAAACTTCTGTGAAATCAAACTGTCCACTTAGAAAGCAACACTGATTGACAATCAATTTCACATGCTATTGTGCAAATGGAATATACAACAGATGGAAATTATTGGCAATTATCAAGACACCCTCAATAAAGGATTGGTTCTGCAGGTGGGGATCTCAGGCCACATCTCAATACCAATGCTTTCTGGCTGATGTTTTGGTCACGTTTGAATGTTGGTTGTCCTTACACACTCGTGGTAGCTTGAGACGGACTCTACAACATACACAAGTGGCTCGGGTAGTGCAGCTCATCCAGGATGGCACATCAATGTGAGCTGTGGCAAGAAGGTTTGCTGTGTCTGTCAGCGTAGTGTCCAGAGGCTGGAGGCGCTACCAGGAGACAGGCCAGTACACCAGGAGACATGGAGGGGGCTGTAGGAGGGCAACAACTCAGCAGCAGGACCGCTACCTCAGCCTTTCTGCAAGGAGGAACAAGAGGAGCACTGCCAGAACCCTGCAAAATGATCTCCAGCAGGCCACAAATGTGCATGTGAAAAATGAGGATGAATGTAAATCAATCAGCCGTGGAGACACCATCACATGTTTCTCAACGCAAGCAATGACTAGCCAGGTGTTTCACCGGGAAGGAACAACCACGGGAAGGGCAGTCTCCAATGAAGGAAACAACCTATGCCAAAAAATGGTATCCATCCACAGACAGCTGTTTCGAGGTATTGCCCCTCATCAGTGTGGAGTAGGAAACTGGCTAGTAGGAGCAATGCCTAGTAAAAGACTATGAAAATGAGGATGAGTGACCTCATGGAGATCAACATTCAACACTGCGGAGACACCATCACCTGTTTCTCAACGCACTGATTCTAGAGCAAAGCCCCCATCCCTTATGGGAAATATGTAAAAATATGCAAAACACAAGCCTCGGAGACACCATCACGTTTCTCAACGCAAGCAATGACTAGTCAGGTCTTTCCCCGGGAAGGAACAACCACGGGAAGAGCAGTCTCCAATGAAGGAAACCACCTATACCAAAATATGGTATCCATCCACAGACAGCTGTTTCGGGGTATTGCCCCTCATCAGTGTGGAGTAGGAAACTGGCCAGTAGGTGTCTCCGCGGCTTGTGTTTTGCATATCTAATATATAAAGCTCAAGTGTGTGTGTATTTGTCCGGGATTGGCATCCGCACCGTCGCAGCTACAGCCACAAAATTTGGCACAGTTACACGTCTGGACCCCGAGAGCGTCCTAGGTTATGTTGTGAGGCGAATCCCGCGCGTTCCAATTCACCAAACAATTTTGCCCCTGTCTACATACTGGGGAAAAAGTGTGCGCGCGTCAAGCCCCGCCCCTCATTATGATGTCATAACGTCCCTATCTACATACTGGGGAAACAGTGTGTGCGCGTCAAGCCCCGCCCCTCATTATGATGTCGCAATGGTTGCCATGGCGACGCTGATGTCATCATAGGTTGCAAGCCCCGCCTCTCATTATGATTTCATAATGGTTGACTGTGGCATGGAGGATGTGTGATGGGTATAAGGGCACTGGACTATGGGATGGAGGATATGTATGACGGGTATATGGGCACGGGACTATGGGATGACGGATATGTATGATGGGTATATGGGCACGGGACTATGGGATGGAGAATATGTATAATGGTTATATGGGCATGGGCCTATGGGATGGAGGATGTGTGATGGGTATATGGGCACGGGACTATGGGATGGAGGATATGTATGATGGGTATATGGGCATGGGACTATGGACTGGAGAATATGTATGATGGTTATATGGGCTTGGGCCTATGGGATGGAGGATGTGTGATGGGTATATGGGCACGGGACTATGGGATGGAGGATATGTATGATGGGTATATGGGCACGGGACTATGGGATGGAGGATATGTATGATGGGTATATGGGCACGGGACTATGGGATGGAGGATGTGTGATGGGTATATGGGCACTCGACTATGGGATGGCGAATATGTATGATGGGTATATGGGCATGGGACTATGGGATGGAGGATAATTATAATTTGTTATAACTAACCACAGTTAGTTACTATGCCCGGGCAGCGCCGGGCTCTTCAGCTAGTTTTTACATATTTCCCATAAGGGATGGGGGCATTGCTCTAGAATCACTGCGTTGAGAAACGTGATGGTGTCTCCGCAGTGTTGGATGTTGATCTCCATGAGTTCATTCATCCTCATTTTTCACAGTCTTCTACTAGGCATTGCTCCTACTAGCCAGTTTCCTACTCCACACTGATGAGGGGCAATACCCCAAAACAGCTGTCTGTGGATGGATACCATGTTTTGGCATAGGTGGTTTCTTTCATTGGAGACTGCACTTCCCGTGGTTGTTCCTTCCCGGGGAAAGACCTGGCTAGTCATTGCTTGGTTTGAGAAACATGTGATGGTGTCTCCGCGGCTTGTGTTCTGCACAAATGTGCATGTGTCTGCACAAACGGTTAGAAACCGACTCCATGAGGATGGTCTGAGTGCCCGACCTCCACAGAAGGGGGGTTGTGCTCACAGCCCAACACCGTGCGTCCCTCCAAAGAAATTCCACCCCACACCATTACTGACCCACTGCCAAACTGGTCATGCTGAAGGATGTTGCAGGCAGCAGATTGCTCTCCACGGCGTCTCCAGACTCTGCCACGTCTGTCACGTCCTCAGTGTGAACCTGCTTTCATCTGAGAAGAGCACAGGGCGCCAATGGCGAATTTGCCAATCCTGGTGTTCTGTGGCAAATGCGAAGCGTCCTGCATGGTGTTGGGCTGTGAGCACAACCCCCATCTGTGGACATCGGGCACTCAGACCATCCTCATGTAGCGGTTTCTAACCGTTTGTGCAGACACATGCACATTTGTGGCATGCTGGAGGTCATTTTGCAGGGCTCTGGCAGTGCGCCTCCTGGCACAAAGGCGGAGGTAGCGGTCCTGCTGCTGGGTTGTTGCCCTCCTACGTCCCCCTCCATGTCTCCTGGTGTACTGCCCTGTCTCCTGATAGCGCCTCCAGTCTTTACGCTGACAGACACAACAAACCTTGCCACAGCTCGCATTGACGTGCCATCCTGGATTAGCTGCACTACCTGAGCCACTTGTGTGGTTTGTAGAGTCCGTCTCATGCTACGACAAGTGTGAAAGCACAAGTGGCGGCGAAGCGGAAGAAGCTGGCGGCGAAACGCGCGTCGGGGTGAGGAGACCCTGGGAGCACCTCCACGATCTATTGGTAATAACCTTACATTTACCGATTTGGTTGCATAGCTTTTTGGTCATTTTGGGGAATGTCTAATCGATTCCTCCCTGCCCTATGATTTCAATCATAGTGTCACCACACACTTGGGCATTTTTTGTAGACACTATTATATAGGGAATGCAACCCTGTCTTTCTTTTATTAGGGTATTTTTTTATTACATCAGTCTATTATTGTACATTACATTTACATGTAACGGGGTATTCTGTTTCTAATTTTTGTGATGTGTACTTTTTATAATAGTACTAGCTGAAGAGCCCGGCGCTGCCCGGGCATAGTAACTAACTGTGGTTAGTTATAACAAATTATAATTATCCTCCATCCCATAGTCCCGTGCCCATATACCCATCATACATATCCACGATCCCATAGGCCCGTGCCCATATACCCATCATACATATCCTCCATCCCATAGTCGAGTGCCCATATACCCATCACACATCCTCCATCCCATAGTCCCATGCCCATATACCCATCATACATATCCTCCATCCCATAGGCCCGTGCCCATATACCCATCATACATATCCTCCATCCCCTAGTCGAGTGCCCATATACCCATCACACATCCTCCATCCCATAGGCCCGTGCCCATATACCCATCATACATATCCTCCATCCCATAGTCGAGTGCCCATATACCCATCACACATCCTCCATCCCATAGTCCCATGCCCATATACCCATCATACATATCCTCCATCCCATAGGCCCGTGCCCATATACCCATCATACATATCCTCCATCCCCTAGTCGAGTGCCCATATACCCATCACACATCCTCCATCCCATAGGCCCGTGCCCATATACCCATCATACATATCCTCCATCCCATAGTCCAGTGCCCATATACCCGTCATACATATCCTCCATCCCATAGTCCAGTCCCCATATACCCATCATACATATCCTCCATCCCATAGTCCCGTTCCCATATGCCCGTCATACATATCCTCCATCCCATAGTCCAGTGCCCATATACCCATCATACATATCCTCCATCCCATAGTCCAGTGCCCATATACCCATCACACATCCTCCATCCCATAGTCCCATGCCCATATACCCATCATACATATCCTCCATCCCATAGTCCCGTTCCCATATGCCCGTCATACATATCCTCCATCCCATAGTCCCATGCCCATATACCCATCATACATATCCTCCATCCCATAGGCCCGTGCCCATATACCCATCACACTTATCCTCCATCCCATAGTCCCGTTCCCATATGCCCGTCATACATATCCTCCATCCCATAGTCCAGTGCCCATATACCCATCACACATCCTCCATCCCATAGTCCTATGCCCATATACCCATCACACATATCCTCCATCCCATAGTCCCGTTCCCATATGCCCGTCATACATATCCTCCATCCCATAGTCCAGTGCCCATATACCCATCACACATCCTCCATCCCATAGTCCTATGCCCATATACCCATCACACATATCCTCCATCCCATAGTCCCGTTCCCATATGCCCGTCATACATATCCTCCATCCCATAGTCCAGTGCCCATATACCCATCATACATATCCTCCATCCCATAGTCCAGTGCCCATATACCCATCACACATCCTCCATCCCATAGTCAACCATTATGACTACATAATGAGCGGCGGGGCTTGCAACCTATGATGACATCAGTGTCGCCATGACAACCATTGTAACATCATAATGAGGGGCGGGGCTTGACGCGCACACACTGTTTCCCCAGTATGTAGATAGGGTCATTATGACATCATAATGAGGGGCAAGGCTTGACACGCACACACTTTTTCCCCTGTATGTAGACGGGCAAAATTGGTGAATTGGAATGCGCGGGGTTAAAATTTCGCCTCACAACATAGCCTAGGACGCTCTCGGGGTCCAGACGTGTGACTGTGCCAAATTTTGTAGCTGTAGCTGCGTCGGTGCGGATGCCAATCCCAGACGCACGCACGCACGCATACACACACTTTGAGCTTTATATATTAGATATGGTAGCATCTTGAGCTCTGTTTATTGATTGCTGTATTGAATCATAATAATTGTATGCAAGCCTATGATTGCTAACTACTCTCCTGTATTACTATACACGTTTTTTGGATTGTTGTTATTATTCGCCCTATCAAGGATTATTACATTGGTGTGCTCCAGCGTCCCCGTAAATGACATTTTGCTTTTTTATTGTTGTATTTTTAATAAGCATGTAATAAATTGTTTTTAATTTTTTGGGTATCTCTTCTTTGTCCCGTCTACACACTTATGGGATGGTTGGTTACTGTGATGTGAAGTGCCCATGGTTATGAGTAAGGACATATGTTGATCTTGGGGTCTCACTAGTGCAGTATGGTATAGTCAGCAGGCAGGAGTCTCAGTAGTGCAGTTTGGTATATACCGTACATCAGGCAGGGATCTTAGCTGAGCAGTGTGGTACAGTCAGTAGGGGTCTCAGTAGTGCAGCATGTTATAGTCAGAGGGCAGGGGTCTCAGTAGTGCAATGTGGTATAGACATTAAGCAGGGGTCTCAGTAGTGCAGTGTGGTATAGTCAGCAGGCAGGGGTCTCAGTAGTGCAATGTGGTATAGACATTAAGCAGGGGTCTCAGTAGTGCAGTGTGGTATAGTCAGCAGGCAGGGGTCTCAGTAGTGCAATGTGGTATAGACATTAGGCAGGGGTCTCAGTAGTGCAGTACGGTAGTCAGCAGGCAGGGGTCTCAGTAGTGCAGTATGATATAGTCCGCATGCTGGGGACTCAGTGATGCAGTGTGGTATTGTCAACAGGCAGGGGGTCTCAGTACTGCAGTGTGGTATAGACATCAGTCAGGAGTGGTCTCAGTAGTGTAGTATGGTATAGTCAGCAGGCATGAGTCTCAGTAGTGCAGTTTATTACAGTTAGCAGGCAGGGATCTCAGTTGTGCAATCTGGTATAGACATCAGGCAGAGGTCTCTAGTGCAGTATGGTATAGTCAGCAGGCGGGGGTCTCAGTGCACTGTGGTATAGACATCAGGCAGGGGTCTCAGTAGTGCAGTGTGGTATAGTCGGCAGTCAAGCGACTGTCATCAGGTAGGAGTCTCAGTGATGCAGTGTGGTATAGACATTAGTCAGGGGTCTCAGTAGTGCAATGTGGTGTAGACATGAGGCACAGTTGTCAGTAGTGCAGTGTGGTATAGATGATGGTGGCAGTGGTGCAGTGCGGTATATTCAGGGAGCTGGGCCATAGTGAGGTGTAAAGGCTCTAAAGATCTCCGTAATAATATATTTTTAAATAAGTTATTTCTATGGCGCCAGCATATTCTACAGCCCCTTACATCTCAGTAGTGCAGAGTGGTATATTCATAACTTTGGGGGTCTATTAGGTGCAGACTGGAGTAGTGCGGGGTTTGGGCATCTCCGTAGTAAATTGTGGTAGGTCTCAGTCTGTGATGTCCGCAATGCAAAAGTGAGGTCTCTTCAGAGGCGTAGTCTGGGGGTCTATGGATGATGTGCTAGGGGTTTCCTGAGGACTGAAGTGTGGTGTCCCTAACGAGGCTGAAGTTGGTTTCTTATTCGGCAATTTTTTCTTGTTTTTACAGATTTAACAACAAAAAAAAGCAACACAATAATAAAAAAACCAATGCACTGAGGTGCCCTGATGTGAATACACTTAAAATCAGCATCAAAAATTATAAAACTGGCACAAAAATGGGCATCAAAGTGGGCACCAAAGGGCATTAATGAAAGGGTTTAATGACTTTGGGCCACTGAAATCACACTAAGACCACACAGACAGTGATGCCCTGCATCAAACCCAAGTCCCTCCAGCCTGGCCCAAATGGGTTATTGGCACCAGAACTGGCATCAAAGTGGGCACACAATCGATTTTCACAGGTTTGAATAAGTAAGCCTCGTCCCGTTAATGGTCTTGGTGTAGAGGGGAGTATCCTTGGTGGTGGTCTTCATGTAGTTGGGGGTCTCCTTGATGGTGGTCTTGATGTAGTCAGGTCTCCTCGATGATAGCCTTGGTGTAGTGAGGGGTCTTCTCGATGATGGTCTAGTGTTGTCAGGGGTCTCCTTGGTGGTGGTCTTGGTGTAATTGGGGGGTCTCCTCTGTGGTGGTCTTGCTGTGAGGCACTCGGGGTCTCCTAGGTGACGGACCACTCACTGCCGCTGTCTTCAGGCGTACACTCGTAGCCCCGCCTACACCAATGGCTGTGAGTGGCAGAGGCGTGGATTGGGGCGTGTCTTTGGCGCAGTCCCGGCTCCCTGGCGGTGTGTGGCCGTTGGCGGAGGGATACGCGGTTATAAAGCGCTGCGGCTTCACCTCACACCATCAGCACTGTGTGGAGCTCGGCGTGCTGTGCGGACGTTCTCGGCCTTTCCTGTCACACGGACACCTAGTCCTCCCGCCTCACCGCCATGGTATGTAGCCGCCTCTCGGTGTCTATAATTTCAGCGGTGTTGTGCCAGCGCTGTACGGACCTGGCTTTACCTCACGGCGTCGCTTTCTCCCGGTTTATTCCGTCCTGCGGGCCGGCTGTGTGGCGCTGCTCCCGGGGGCGGGGCTCTGGGGTGTGCGGGCGTTGTGGTTGCTGCGCGCTCCCGCGGATCGCGCCGTGGGCGCGCGGCAGCTGCAGAACCTCTTTTACGGCTGCCGTTTTCTTACATGATTGTTTATAGACTTGTACATCCGCTCTGAGCCCGGAGGTCTCGGGAATAGTCCCTGGGGTCCCGTGTCACTGCTGCGGTCATTTATCATCTCTGGATTTGGTCTGTAATGTTACATGTATGCCCCCCCTGTAACGGTCCGGAGCTGGCGATGGGTATGCCCCCCCTGTAACGGTCCGGAGCTGGCGATGGGTATGCCCCCCCCTGTAACGGTCCGGAGCTGGCGATGGGTATGCCCCCCCCTGTAACGGTCCGGAGCTGGCGATGGGTATGCCCCCCCCTGTAACGGTCCGGAGCTGGCGATGGGTATGCCCCCCCCTGTAACGGTCCGGAGCTGGCGATGGGTATGCCCCCCCCTGTAACGGTCCGGAGCTGGCGATGGGTATGCCCCCCCCTGTAACGGTCCGGAGCTGGCGATGGGTATGCCCCCCCCTGTAACGGTCCGGAGCTGGCGATGGGTATGCCCCCCCCTGTAACGGTCCGGAGCTGGCGATGGGTATGCCCCCCCCTGTAACGGTCCGGAGCTGGCGATGGGTATGCCCCCCCCTGTAACGGTCCGGAGCTGGCGATGGGTATGCCCCCCCCCTGTAACGGTCCGGAGCTGGCGATGGGTATGCCCCCCCCCCTGTAACGGTCCGGAGCTGGCGATGGGTATGCCCCCCCCTGTAACGGTCCGGAGCTGGCGATGGGTATGCCCCCCCCCTGTAACGGTCCGGAGCTGGCGATGGGTATGCCCCCCCCCTGTAACGGTCCGGAGCTGGCGATGGGTATGCCCCCCCCCCTGTAACGGTCCGGAGCTGGCGATGGGTATGCCCCCCCCCTGTAACGGTCCGGAGCTGGCGATGGGTATGCCCCCCCCCTGTAACGGTCCGGAGCTGGCGATGGGTATGCCCCCCCCCTGTAACGGTCCGGAGCTGGCGATGGGTATGCCCCCCCCCTGTAACGGTCCGGAGCTGGCGATGGGTATGCCCCCCCCCTGTAACGGTCCGGAGCTGGCGATGGGTATGCCCCCCCCTGTAACGGTCCGGAGCTGGCGATGGGTATGCCCCCTGGAAGATAATCCTTTAATCGTCCCACCATGGGGAAACTCCGAGCATTGCAGCAGCAAGGCAGGAACAAGTACAGATGCATAAAGGCATTACATTGACAGTAGGTAGGTACATATACGGAAAAAAAAAAAAAAAAAAAGATATAACCGGACTATCACAACTTTGGATCTATCAGTTCACTGTTTGGGTCGTTCTCTGTTTTGGACAGTGCTGGTTATATAGCCTAACTGTAGCAGGAAGGAAGGCTGTGGGCCACTGCCAGTCATTGCTGTATCGCCCTGTGATTGCTGCTGTTGTACAGATGCTGAGTGTCCTCTGTTCTGCTGTGGTGTTATGGAGGATTTATGATGTGTTGGCACTTGGCTGTCTGTGGTGCCAACCTGCAGGCCCACTGTAATAACTCTGCAGAACGTGGCTGTAAAGCTGCTTCCCTGCAGCTGCGGTATAATTCAATTTTGTGTGCAGAGATCTTAAATCTCCTCCAGCAATGCAGGAATCAAATGTTCATCTCCTTTCGCTGGAACATTTCTGGTTCTGGGCTTCTCAGCTGTGCCTGGCCTGCTTTAAAGCTTGTCATTTTTGGGGGGCGAACGCCATGCCTTTAAAGGTAGATGGGGTGATTTACTTATGGCCAAGGGTCCTTGTGTTTTTAGTTAATTTGCATTTCTTACATAACCAGAAAAATGTAAAATGTCATGTTAGCAGCCAGCAGCCTAGAAAAAGGCCCATAGAGCATTAAAACCCTGGTATAGCCCTATAAAAAGGCAGGGAGATGCCCCAAATATGGGACTTGGGTAACAGCACATGTAGAGAAATGGTGGCAAATATACATGTGGGGACCCCCAAGGGGGCTCAGTGCTTGCAGGTTGTAGACTGGTGCAGAACTGCTTCATGGTCTCTCCCAGCTGTACGCTGTCTAGATGTGAAAATGACAAGTGATACCTGGCATTATGTAGTTAAACATTACTTGTGTACAGAAATCACATCATTGTGTGATAGGTGCAGGTAACCTGCACCTCATTTAGGCTATGTGCACACGTAGTTTTTTGGGTGTGCGGATTTTGGAGAGAAAACCGCAGGTAAATCCGCAGGACAAAAATCCTGCGGTTTATCTGCGGTTTTGCCCTGCGGTTTTACACCTCTTAATGGATGAGGTGTAAAACTGCAGCATTTCTGCAGCAAACAATTGACATGCTGCGGACTGTAAACCGCAGCAAAACCGCGCGGAAAAATCCGCTGCATGTGCACAGCGTTTTTTTTTTTTTTTTTTTTTTTTTCCCCATTGGAAATAAAGGTACTGTACAACACAGCAGAATCTGCTGCGTTTCCACAGAGCCAAAACCGCTGCGGAAATGCAGCAGATTTCACTGCGTGTGCACATACTCTTATACCAGATACAGAAATCCTGGAAGCGGTGTCGGCAACATGCAGTGAATCCATAAGCCAGATGTGCTCATTCTCCTAGGGATCTCTTTTTCTGCTCTGCCCTCCTCCCTGCAGACTGCTCACGTTGCATGGCTGTGACAACTTGTCTGCTGATTTGTGGTGGAGATTTTAGGATTTGCCACTTACCTGAGGGATATGGGGACATTGCTTCTTCAGTTGCAGTGTAGTGTGGTCTCTAGCTCCATTATGTCAATCATGTCAGCTCCATGGGGTGTGTATTATATAACATTTATTTTATGGAGCTGCAGTAAATAACTTGCATCGCCGTGTGCAGTGTTTTTGCAATGCTGGTCCTGCAGGTTTGCAGCAGAGAATGTCACCCCACCCTCCCCTTCCATTTTTAGGCATGCCCAGCTAATGTACTCATAGATCTGCTATGTTATCACTACATCATGCATTGCTTCTGTCTCTCATACATTATTTTTCTCTATTTAGGCCGATCAGCTGACTGAAGAGCAGATTGCTGGTGAGTAATTACTTTTTCCAGCGACCAGGGTAATTTGGTTTGCAGGCTGTTCAGTTGCTTGTTATCCGGCTGTGACTAAGCTTGTTTAAAAAGCGGAGCTTGCCTGTCATCAATCTCTTCCTCTAGCTCTCGCTCCTCCGGCTACTATACGGCACATAAATCTGCGTGTGCTACTGCGTAAGAGGAGCATTTATGACATTTTCTGGAGTTGCCTGCACAATCTCAGCGTGTGAATACTTAGCAGATTTGCAACCTGCACTGCTGCAAAAATCAAACATTAGCCAAGGGCTGTGTACAGAACTATGGAATAACCTAAAGGTCCATCAGCCCCTGCTCACAAAAGCTTACAATTGCTTACCTACATTGGAGCCAGTTTAATAGGAGTCAATTTAGCCTATTAGTATGTAGCTGGTGTGTGGGGGAAAAATATTAATGCTTAGACTCCATGCAGCTGTGGCCCCTGGTCATATTTCACGTAAGGCCCAAGTGCAGAGAGGTGATGGGTATTCAGCCATTCACCTTACAATTTTCCATTGGGCAGTCTGTATGGAAAATCACTTCTTTGCATTGTTTGCAGTTTTTTTTTTTTTTTTTTTTTTTGGGGGGGGGGGGGGAGGGGCATGTGCTGCCTCTCAACAGAGACCACCAGAGCAATTCTACATTGAAGGATAAGCATTAACCCTTTAATTTCCTGAGGATGCTTTTGTCACTTGCTGGACTGTACCCAAGCCTCCAGGGCTGTCTCCATCTTACTCAATACCTCAGAGGTTCATTGCCAAGGAATTACTCTCAAATTTAGGCAAACTGGAATGTAGGCATTTTTTTCTTCAGCAGTCAGAGGGTTCGTGCACAGACTTGTAATGTTCAGCTAAATTTTCATGACTTGTCCTGGGTCACTTTGAGCGCTGGAGTAAGTACAAAACCATTATCTTATCACAGATTGGGGCTTTTCTCTTTTGGATGGACTTGGGCAAATTATTGTACTTGGGGTTTGGACATGGGATATATATATATATATATATATATATATATATATATATATATATATATATATATATATATATATATATATATATTAGTGTGTATGTATATGTCTTATCATGCCTGTCTGTAACCGAAATCCTGCGTCGCTGATTGGTCGCGGCCTATCAGCGACAGTCGCTTAGTCGTCGCGGCAACATGGCCGCATCGCTTATTGTACAGGCACATTACAGCCGTTAAAGGCATCACTGCTGCGTCGCTCATTACACAGGCACAGTCCTGTACATATACAATACATTAGGTAACAGCAGAACAGTGACTGCAGATCTGGGTGTAACTGGACTACAATACTTTAGGTAAAAGCAGAACAGTGACTGCAGATCTGGGTGTAACTGGAGTACAATACATTAGGTAACAGTGACTGCAGCTCTGGGTGTAACTGGAGTACACTACATTAGGTAACAGCAGAACAGTGACTGCAGCTCTGGGTGTAACTGGAGTACACTACATTAGGTAACAACAGCAGAACAGACTGCAGCTCTGGGTGTAACAGGAATACATTAGGTAACAGGAGAACAGTGACTGCAGATCTAGGTGTAACGAGTACAATACATTAGGTAACAAACGAAAAGTGACTGCAGCTCTGGGTGTAACAGGAGTATAATACATTAGGTAAGAGCAGAATGGTGACTGCAGCTCTGGGTGTAACTGGACTACAATACATTAGGTAAAAGCAGAACAGTGACTGCAGCTCTGGGAGTAACTGGAGTACAATACATAAGGTAACGGCAGAACAGAGACTGCAGCTCTGGGTGTAACGGGAGTACATTAGGTAACAGCAGAACAGTGACTGCAGATCTGGGTGTAACTGGAGTACACTACATTGGGTAACAGCAGAACAGTGACTGCAGCTCTGGGTGTAACAGGAGTACATTAGGTAACAGCAGAACAGTGACTGCAGATCTGGATGTAACTGTAGTACAATACAATAGGTAACAGCAGAACAGTAACTGCAGATCTGGGTGTAACTGGAGTACACTACATTGGGTAACAGCAGAACAGTGACTGCAGATCTGGGTGTAACAGGAGTACATTAGGTAACAGGAGATCAGTGACTGCAGATCTAGGTGTAACTGGAGTACAATACATTAGGTAACAAACGAAAAGTGACTGCAGCTCTGGGTGTAACAGGAGTATAATACATTAGGTAAGAGCAGAATGGTGACTGCAGCTCTGGGTGTAACTGGACTACAATACATTAGGTAAAAGCAGAACAGTGACAGCAGCTCTGGGTGTAACTGGAGTACAATACATTAGATAACAGCAGAACAGTGACAGCAGCTCCGGGTGTAACAGGAGTATAATACACTAGATGGTGGCCCGATTCTATCGCATCGGGTATTTTAGAGTCTCTGTTAAATTAAAAAATAGTTATATAGTCTCCTTCCGACGGCCCCCGGACTCTGTCCCTCCTCTCACCACGCGCCCGGGGTTTTTTTCCAGTTCCAGTATTGCTTAGCGAGAAGGGCTGAAGATGACGTTACACTCGCAAGAGCGCGACGTCATCAGCGGTGTTTCGCGCAAAGCATTACTGGAACTGGAAGATGCCAGGAGCGTGGAGAGGAGAGAGTTTGGGGGCCGTCGGAAGGCGAGTATATCACTATTTTTTATTTTAAAAGAGACTCTAGAATACCCGATGCAATAGAATTGGGCCACCATCTAGATAGATAGATAGATATCCATTAGGTGAGTTGTCCATGTATAGTTTTTAATCTGCTTTCCCATTTTTCTTTCTCATTTATAGAATTCAAGGAGGCTTTCTCCTTATTTGATAAAGATGGGGATGGCACCATTACCACCAAGGAGCTGGGCACAGTCATGCGGTCACTTGGTCAAAACCCGACAGAGGCTGAACTGCAGGACATGATCAATGAAGTAGATGCTGATGGTAAGTGATGTCCTAATTACTGTAGCCGATTGATTAATGGCTGTTTTCGGAGGAATAATTGGATCTTGTAGGTGCTTCCAGCATTGTTGGCTTAGTCACATAAACGTATTAATAACAGGCAGTGATGGCATTCGTTGGTTAGATGTCTGGGTGTGAGGGACAAAATGCCATGTGCTTTTTGTAGTGAAACAGAAAGTTTCCATTTTGAATTTAAAGTGGTACACTCCTTGCTTGCATGACTTCTGATTACTAGTGTCTGTGTGCTAGCTGCCAGGCACTGACATCTCTAGGAGTAATAGCACAGTGCTGTAATGCTCCAAGTGTAGGAAGGTGTCTACTTGGCACCTAAGCCCTCTGCTCTTAATCATTAGCACGGCTGCAGTGCTGACAGTCACAAGTGGAGTGGCACTTGCACCGAACATAACTCCTGGGGGAGTTGGATGCAGCTGCTTGTTTATGAAACGCCAAGTTCGAGACATGGCCAGGGGCTCGGAGTGATGCAGACACTATCAGAACGGCTGCCAAGGGCACTGTCATCTGCAGTAAGAGGCTGTGGTTCTGCACAGAGTTCAGTTTGCTCAGTCTTTCGCTGCTAAACATTGGAGCCTTTAGGTGGTTGACCTTCAGGAAAATGTCCTCACTCTCCTCATGTTTAACCATCTCTTATCCAGGCAACGGCACAATAGACTTCCCTGAATTCCTGACCATGATGGCACGAAAAATGAAGGACACGGACAGCGAAGAGGAGATCCGTGAAGCATTCAGAGTGTTTGACAAGGTAACAGATCCCAGAGCGTTCTGTCTGCACATAGTGCCAAACTATAGATGGGCACGATCTGATGGAGACTTCTGATTTTTCTTTCTACAGGACGGCAATGGTTACATCAGCGCAGCAGAGCTCCGTCACGTAATGACAAACCTAGGGGAAAAACTTACAGACGAAGAGGTAGACGAAATGATCAGAGAAGCTGATATAGATGGAGATGGACAGGTCAACTACGAAGGTAAGAAATGGGGGACTTAGTTTACCGCTGCAGAATGGGCTTAATAATTTAGGAACCCCCATAAATAGCATGACATACATGGAGCAGAGAAAATTGACTCTTTATATTCCATACAGCACATCGTGGCCTGTCAGGTTTCATCTACTAAAGAGGTTCTGAGGCAATGCAATATCTTGTAGTTTCCTGATGCCTAAAGCAGATTTGATATTGATATCTGTATAATGTCGCTTACCCAGTTAGTCATATTCAGCTCTTAATGGCCGGTTTCAAAGTTACTTTTCATATTGATCACATTCCAAAAACTTGTGCAGTCCCAGAAGTACAAAGTCAATACTTGGGCAAAATAATGCATGCTGACAGCCATCTCGGGTGGACCAGGACATCTCTCTTCATACACCATCCGACTAACCCCCTCCATTGTTTTTCTTTCCAGAATTCGTACAGATGATGACCGCAAAATGAAGAATTGTCCCCAATCTTACCCTCTAGAAGAATCAAACTGAATCTTTTACTTACCTCTTGCAAAAATGTTCATTTACTCATTCTGTTTCTGTATAGCAAAACTGAATGTCAAGAAAACCTTCTGTCCACAAAACAATCTGCATGTAACGGTTGGTGGTCCTGTCCCCAAAAAACAAACACAAAAGATGAGTTTAAACATCAGTTTTACAGTATCTTGATACTCCTACTACCTTTTAACAACAAGGAAACACTTAGAGGACTCCTTTAAGCTCCATTTGCTAATGATTACTCTACTGTTTGGGCTGGCCAGTTTTACATGCATGCAGCTTGACAATTGAGCACAGTCAAACCTTTGTATTTAAAACCAAGAAAAAAAATGTAAAAAAAAAAAAATTGTAAAAGCTATTTTGCCCTCTGTGGCGAGTTTCAATTTGTAGTATAAATTGTCATAGCTGGTTTACTCTAAAATTGGTTTATACCTCAGGATGGTATGCAGCAGTATGGCTGATGGATACAGATGTTGGAAGCCCTCCTTCCCCTAATTGACTGATCCTTTTTGTACTGAGATGATGACACTACCCGAGGATGGCATGCCTGTTCTAATCTCAGTTTAACGTTCTCGTTTCGTGCTGCACTTGAGTGAGACGGGTGTTGTGCCATTTACGATTCTGATAAAGCGTTCACCGTTGGGAGCAGCTTTGGACTCGTCCTTTTCAAAGAAAATAAAAGAAATGTATGTACCGAACTTGGAGACAGCGGATTCCTAAAATCATTGTAGGACTTGAGCACAATGACCGAGGCTGTTTAAGGAAGAAAAAAAATAAACAAACGTCCATTCCAAGTCGTAAATGCTAAGTTTTTTTCCAATTAAAAAAACAGCGCAATAGATTTTTTTTTTTACTATTTATTCATCCACCCATGTACAGAGTGCTTCTCATTGCTTTGCCATCCTCCTAGTTGCATCCTTTTAGTGTCTTCTCCCTTTGTAGTCTGCTAGTGAGCTTTGTACATGGTCTTCTGATGGGTGACGGGTCTGAACCCCCTGGGCAGCGAGCGTATATTTTATATTGCTGAGAATCACTTCTGTTGTTTTTCATTGACTTCTAGTCTTAATGCGTAGCACATGGACAAGCCTTTTATTTGCATGCACAAGTATACTGTACAGAAACTAAGGCTCATTATTTTTTATTTTGGCTGATAATCTGGATTTTTCTTTTTATGAACCGAGGACTAAAGGTGTGAATTGTTTGGCAAGAGCAACAGCAGGTAACTAGTCGGTGAGCATTGCTTACAGCTGTCTCTGCCGGTAGCACAGGGGTGTGATGGTGGCCAGTAGGTGAGGCGTGTTTTGCAGAAGAATCGTTTGGTCTCCGGTCCAGAGTTCTCACTGTGCTGGTTGACTCAAGCTTCCTCATCTGTATAGCAATGTGCTGGCTGTGTGACTTAAAACATGTTGCACTGATTACTATGGACCTAGTTGTGTATGCAGTGGATAAATGTAAAATGTTTCAGGCTTTTTTGAGGTGTGAGCAGTCACTTTGAGACCAGCGGCAGGTGTGACAGATTCTGCCATATGTGGCTGCAGCCACGGCCTGCAAAGCTCTATATACAGCCACGTGCTATATTCTGTCCTCCACCATCCATCAATATGGTTCTGGCAAGAGCTTTGGTATTGAGGGGATGATATTTAGCAGACATGCTGCCAGTCTGCATTTCATGTACCGATTTGTAACTTTGTTTCCTCCTTGGCACCATTTTAATAAGTTGAGCTGCAGTATTCCAAAGATTAGACTGTGCATTGGGCATGGTGGTGGTACGTGGGGTAGACTGGCCCAGGCAAGGATTGTAAGGAGTCTCCTGCTATTTAAGTTCCCATCATTCTCATTTGCAGGCCATTGTTGGTGGTGAACATGACAGTGTGGACGTCGGGGCACTCCTGCGCTCATTCTACCATGGTGTGACTGGAAGCTTGTGCTAATTCTAAATCTGTGCTTGCACTTTAGGGAAAAATAAAACACGCTAAGCCTTGAAACGAAAGACCTGGATAGAGTAAATGGCTGTCCTGTATTGCAACTGAAATTAATAAAGCCAAATAAAAACAAGCATCCCTCGTGGTCATCATTGCTGGGGGATGTGTGGTAATCTGCCTTTTGGATCTGTCCAACATGTCATAGTTGAAAATGAGATCCTGTTGCTGCTGAGGAACAGCTGCTGGATGAGCGAAACGCAGAAATGGTGGAGTTTGTGTCCGGCCTCTTTATAAGCCAAATATTGAAACTCTGTCCCTTTCACTTCAGTGAGGCTTGGCTGCAATACCAAACATTGCCAGTAGACTTGAGTGTCACTGTCCCTACATGACGAAATGTTCAAATTCTAAGTAACTTTATCAGCCCTTGACAGTTTCCAAAATCTGCTTGCTGTTGGTGAATCACAATAGGAGTCAATGAGTAAATAAAGGATACCCTTCTAACTGACTGCAAATAGAGCTCTTGTAAAAGATTATGGAGATGTGAAAATTACAGAGCTTTTATACTGATCTCATTGTGTAATAAAATCAGTTGCAGCCATTGGGATAAGAAGTTGCTGCATGCGTCCACCGGGAAAGCTGAAGAATCCAGCTGTTTTCTTCTGTAACGATCAGCCCACTCCTACACTTCCCTTTCCCTCATGCTTTTAGTGACCTATGATCTTGGATTTCTACATTTTACCCAATTAGTTGGGTGTACAGGAGCTTTTCCAACTGAAACCCTGCTCTTCCCTTATTGTTTGTGCTCTTGTTGCATGGTGATTAGTGATTCTCTAGGACAATAACTTTATTCCAACAATAAATTCAACCAAAATCCAACTGGAGACACAGCTGCAATATTGTGTAATGTCTAAACTGTCTGCGTATTACAGTCCATTTCCACTGCACAACTAGTGGGAACCATTCCAAAGAATAAGACCTTTTCCTGATAATCGCGCAAGATCTCAATCACCTGCACGCAAAATTGACTTGCTTAAATGTAATTGTTCTCGGCAGCATACTGGTTACAAAAGACGACGTGCTGTCGAGAATGTGCAGAGACTGATTGATCTGTGCGTATCAGATGGCCACAGCCTGTCTAAGCATAATATTACAAGGCCGCCAGGTGTTCTAATGCTTGGGGTTGGCTGCTGTAAATCCAGCCTACACTGTGCCTAGTAGTAGCCTAAATGGTCACTGCCATAGTAGTTCAGAGTGTGGGAGATGAGTGTGATCTTAAATCTCCACTACAATAGGAACGTGTTTGGCTGGGTGACTACTGACTTTTGGATGTGCTTAGACTGATGGTTCTCAAGAATTGCCCAGAACTTGTAATGTTTTGGGAAAAATTAAAGGGCGTTTTCCATGGGCCGATAACTAGGGAATGAATGTTTGTAAGGAATATGCGCCAGCTAAACATGATGGCAAACGCAGATGTAAGCAAAACACCGTTCTAACCCCTTTACCCCAAGGGTGGTTTGCATGTTAATGACCAGGCCAATTTTTACAATTCTGACCACTGTCCCTTTGAGATAGTAACTTTGGAATGCTTCCATCGATCCCGGTGATTCTGACATTGTTTTCTTGTGACATATTGTACTTCATGATAGTGGTAAAATTTCTTTGATATGACTTGCGTTTATTTGTGGAAAAAAAACAAAACGGAAATTTGGTGAAAACTGAGAATTTTACAACTTTGAACTTTCATACCCTTAACAGAAATATGTCACCCAAAATGGTTAATAACATTTCCCACGTTTACATCAGCACAATTTTGGAACCAATATTTTTTTTTTTTTTAGGAAGTTATAAGGAGTAAAAGTTGACCAGCAATTTCTCATTTTTACACCATTTTTTTTTTTTTTTTTTAAGGGACCACATCACGTTTGAAGTCACTTTGAGGGGTCTGTATGATAGAAAATACCCAAAAGTGACACTATTCTAAAAACTGCACCCCTGAAGGTGCTTAAAATCACATCCAAGAAGTTTATTAACCCTTCAGGTGCTCTACAGGAATTTTTGGAATGATTAAAAAAAAACAAAAAACTTTTTTTTCACACAAATTTTTACTTCCGATCTAATTTGTTTTATTTTACCAAGGGTAACAGGAGAAATTGGACCTCAAAAGTTGTTGAACAATTTGTCCTGAGTACGCTGATACCCCATATATGCAGATAAACCACTGTTTGGGCTCATGGCAGAGACGGGAAGGCGCACCGTTTGACTTTTTCAACGCAGAATTGGCTGGAATTGAGATCAAACGCATGTCACGTTTGGAGAGCCCCTGATGTGCCCAAACAGTGGAAACTACCCCTGAGGCTATGTGCACACGTTGCGGATTCTGCTGCGTTTCCGCAGCGTTTTTGGCCCTGCAAAAAACGCAGCAGTTCCGCAGACATGGTACAGTACCATGTTAGCCTATGGCATTTCAAATCCGCAGTTCTCACGCGGTTTACAAACCGCAGCATGTCAATTGTTTGGGCGGATTCCGCAGCGGTTTCACACCTTTAACATAGCCTGCGGTTTCACACCTCTACTAATCTGCAGGAAAACCGCAGGTCACTTTACCTGCGGATCCGCGCGGAAAAACCCGCAGGTGAATCTGCAGCGTGTGCATATAGCCTAATTCTAATTCCAGCCCTAATTCCAACCCTAACTTTAGTGCTAAAGGGAAAATTGAAATACATTTTTATTTTATTTTTCCCTAACTAAGGGAGTAATAACAGGGGGGGGGGATTAATTTACTATTTATAGCGGGTTTTTATGTTTGGCAACTGTCACGCACTAAAACCTTTTATTGCAAAAAATAGTTTTTGTATCACCCAAGTTTTGGGAGCTGTAATATTTCCATATTTTGGCCCACAGTGTCATGTGAGGTCTTTGTTTTTTTTTTGCGGGATGAGTTCACATTTTTATTGGTACAGTTTCAGGCACATGACATTTTTTGATTGTTTTTTATTACGATTTTTGGGAGGCAGAATGAACAAAAAACAGTAATTAAGGTATGTGCACACGTATGCTTTTTTTTTTTTTCACGGTTTTACTAAATAAAACTTTTAAAAGAAGCATCCCATTCATTTTAATGAATTCCGCGCTTTTTGTGCATATTGATGTTTTTTTCCACGAAAAAAACTCGGCATGTGCATTAATTTTGCATAAAATTCTGCATTTCTAGCTATTTTCTATGAGGCTGGGACCGCTCTGGAAAAAACGCATAAATGCGTGTTTTTCCACGGAAAACTAACAGAAAAAGCGGATTTTCTGCATACGTGTGCACATAGCCGTAATCTATTGTTTTTTTTGGGGGGGGCGTTTATACCGTTCTGCGTGTCGTAAAATTGATAAAGCAGCATTATTCTTCGGGTCAGTACGATTACAGCGATACCTGATTTATATTTTTTTTTATGTTTTGGCGCTTTTATACAATAAAAACTTATATAAATTATTTTTGCATTGCTTTATTCAGAGAGCTATAGCTTTTAAAAAATTTTTTGCTGATGACTCTGTATGGCGACTTGTTTTTTTGCGGGACAAGATAACGTTTTCAGCGGTACTACGTTTATATCTGTCATTTTGATTGCGTGTTTCCACTTTTTGTTCAGCGGTATGATAAAGCATTGTTTTTTGTTGGCTTTTTTTTAAATGGTTAAAGGGGTTAACTAGTGAGTTTTATAGGTTGGGTCGTTATAGATGCGAGGATACCAAATGTGTGTACTTATTGTTTTGATTTTTTTTATTAAAATATTGATTAAATGTTAAAAAAAATCAATATTTATTCTATTTTTTTTTTTTTTTTTTATTCCATCTTTAAAAATATTTTTACAATTATTTTAAATTTTTTTTTATTTAATTCTTAGTTTTACTTTTTCCCACTATGGGACACTCGTTTTGTGCAGGCTGATTGCTTCTATAGCGATATGCTGCGGGGTCTCCAATCCAAAGGCAGAGGGGCTGTCACAGCTGACAGCCTGTCTGCTTCCGAAACGCTGCGATCATGTTTGATTGCAGTGTGCTGGGGGGTTAAAGCGCCGGGAGCGGTCCGTGACTGCCTGTGAGCCTCTTCTGATCGATTATCTCCACCAAGATAACTTTTTTTTTTTTTTTTTAACTTCAGTAGTGTGCACCCCACTGACTGGACTTAACTAGTCAGTTTTAAAGGGAATCTGTCACCCCTTTTTTGAGATATCATATAATATCATTCAATTGTGTGTCACATAAGGATTCTCTTAGTACTTTTGCTTCCCCCTGACCCCGCACCTTTCATGCATAAATACCTTTTTAATATCGGTTCAGATGTATGTAAACTGCTGCGGTCCGGTCCGATGGGCGGGGCTTATTCAACTGCTCTCTCTCCCCCCCGTCTTGCTCTACACAAGAAGAAATGCATAGAGCAAGACAGGGAGGAGGGGGGGGGGGGCAGTTTGAATAAGCCCCGCCCATTCATCTGAACCGATATAAAAAAGGTATTTATGCATGAAAGGTGCGGGGTCAGGGGGAAGCAAAAGTACTTACAGAATCCTTATGTGACACACAATTGATATCATATGATATCTCAAAGGGGTGACAGATTCCCTTTAACTTGGTGTCATTTGGACACAAGTCTTTTGCTAGACCCATATCTACCTTGGATTTGTTCATAGGTGGCTGAGAGAACCTAGGATACAATGATCAGATTTGGGATGGGTCTGTGAGCATAAATCTCCATGTGAAAACTGCGTCCCTCTGTACATACTGCATCATAGTTGCTCTGCTTTTTGTCAGCAGGATTGTGAGCTGTCCCTTATCTCCCATAGTGAGTGCAGCTCTGGAGTATAACACATCATGTAACTTGGGATAAGTAATGTTAGCTGGTGTAAAGACACCTAATCGGAGTTTGTATTTTCTGGTGCAGATTATACATGTAAATTCAGGCTGACTTGTAAGACGTGTGCCTGCATCCATGGCCTGTTGCTCCTGCGTGTCTTTTGGCTGGTGGCTCATGTTTTGCGTTCACTGCAGATTTGTAATCAGGTTCTTTAAGCTTGGCTACAGAGTCAGTGTTTGTGTCTCTGGTCCCAAAGATGGAGGCCATAGTATGGTTATTGCTTACCAGCTGCTGTCACTGATGGGGCTACGTGGTGACAATGGCTGAGCAATTACAGTGCAACATTACAGCTATTTTTTGTGCGGTCACAATATGGCTCAATAAAAGAAAACACTAAAACCACTTTTGTATTTGGACACAAGTTGCCTGTGCTGTGCTATAGGCCTCAGTGTACACGGTGTGCAGTCTTGTGAACCCATCAGAACTTTTTGTTCTTATGAGCACTTTAGGAATAATTATTGTATCAGGCACAGAGCAAAAGAGAAGCATCTGATACTGGTCAGAAATTTCAAAATGTGATTTTTGAGATTTGCTTCCTGTTTCCACTGTAGAGAGAAATTAACAGAGAAGTTGAGGTGGATAAAATGTACAGAAGAGCTGAGTGCTGGCGCCAGCATTGCTTCTCCTGCACAGAACTCCTCCATACTGTAAGCTCTCTGCAAACTTATGGTGCCGTATAGCAAACGTCTGGTCTGTATATATAATCAAAGAAATAAAGGAAACACAAACAGCCTGTTGCCAATGGAATAGTGTTCCTTTTATTTTTTTTTTGAGCAGTATATATAGTGCAAAGCCAACCGAACCCATTGCTAAACGGTGTCACTATGTAGCATGCGGCTGCAGCTGATTATCTGCAGTGCTGGGTTGTATAAGGACAGTGAAGGGTACATTGCAGAGGATGCTGTCAGCCGCATGTCTCCCTGTTTCCTGCTCTAGGCTATTGTAGCTTGTGCATGGGCTGCAGAAAGCACCGACAGCACCAGCACGGAGCAGACAGTAACTCCATATATGGTGTGAACAGGGCTGATACTGCTGTTCCCAAGCTGCAGAATTACTGAGCTCTGGGAGCCATGAAGCAGCTGACCCCTCTATGGGTACAGCCTTCAAATACATGCACAACATAGCAAGCAGCCCCAAATACAGGAAAACCACCTTGTGGGAAATGCAGGGTTAACATAGGAATAATATTACCAGTAGGATGTGGCCCCTTTAAATGTTAACCCCCTCTTTGCAGTAGACAGCAGCAGCTCTATAGAGTGGTGTCCCAGCAGGATCAGATGTACAATCCTTCCTCTCCAGCTGCAAATCTCTGCAGAAAAGAGGTGAATGCTCTGCTGGATATTGACAAAAGCGCCGCAGCTCCTCTGCATTGCAGAACTCCTGGGCACAGTGTCATTGCAGGCAGGGCACAGGTTTATCTTGGGGCAGCTGCTAATCCATCACTGCTGACTCATAGTCCTAGCCCAGACTCCCACTGGCATCAGGCCAGGGCATGTACTCTGCTATGCAATATAAGCTATAGGTCCTGATATTCTCATGTATCGTCAAAGGCCAATTAGTTGCAGCTGCTACCCCTGCACTCATTATGCAGTGGTTCCTATCCACTGACAGCAAGCAGAGATCTTAAAAGAGGGGAGGAATTGAAAATAATTTTATTAAGATGAAATGTATATTCTCATATACATACCAGCTGACTACATTATTGCTGCAGCTCTGGCTGTGACTGGAGTATCAGGGTATGGGCACACGTTGCAGTTTGGCTGCAGATTTTTCCACATGGATTTGTCTGAATCCACAGGTAAAATGACCTGCATTTTACCTGTGGATTTCACATGCATTTTTACACCTGCGGATTCCTATAATGGAAGAGGTGTAAAAACGCTGTGGATTCAAAACCGCAGCAAATCTGTGTGGCGTTTCCTGCAGCATGTGCACAGCGGATTTGGTTTTCCTTAGGTTTACATGGTACTGTACACCGCATGGAAAACTGCTGTGGATCCGCAGAGCCAAATCCGCAACTGATCTGCAGCCAAATCTGCAACGTGTACACATTGGCACACGTTGCAGCCAAACAGCAATCTGCTCCATTCTTTCTCACTGGGACTGCTGGAAAAAAGCCAGAGTCCTGCGTCTGTGGGGGGGGGCCAGTGGTCGAACCCACAGTCATCCTGATGTTATATTAACTTATGAAAACTTAGCTGAAGTTCCTTAGCGGGATTGTCCACAGCAAGTGTGGATGCAGCAATTAATTGATATGCATGTGGCCTACAAAGAACAGCAGGGTTCAGAGGAGTGGATCGATTTTGATTTTTTTTTTTTTTTTTTTTTCCCCCCCTCTCACTTGTGTGTACAATCAGTAGTTTTTTTTGTTTGTTTTTTTTACTCCGCAGCCATCAATAGTTTACAGGACCACTTACAGTTTCTCATATTACAGAATTGCAATGTATCTGTAAAAATCAGATGCCTCCGATGGGCCGTATGTCATCCAATTATTTTCTCGCAACCCTGCAATTTCAGTCAAATTGCAACATGCTGCAAATTTTTCCTTACACCGAGTACAGCTGAGGAAAGACCCACAGATCTGCATTGCCTTGTAGAACCCCATTGGATTGGTCCATTTATATGGCTGTGTGATCGAGACCTAACATGGTAGATGAGGAGAGTGATCCTGCAGGACGGCGATTTATCACTTGTAGTGCAGTCGAGCGCATACAATTTATTGCAATTTCTGAGATGTTTATAACTGGCCATTCCTCACACACAAATAATTTTTTTTTAAAGAAGCAATTCCTCTAAATAGACACATTGGACAGGCGGCTTTGTGTGCTATTTGCCCACTCCGTGCTGTTTGCACAGCTGCCAGAGATCCACACCTCGCAGGTGTACGGGGAGAAGAGCTGTGTATACATACTTATATACACACATTATATATATATATTATACTGTACTATTGACCCGCACAGTCTGTGGTGGTTTCCAGCCTGGGTCTCCTAGCAACTGCCTGCTGAGATCTGCCTGTAGCGTGTGCCAAAGTTGGGAGCGGCCCCCGGCATGCACCGCGTCTGTGCTGTGTCCACAGGAAATGATTCACTCCATCCACAGTATACAAATGCGCATGGAGGAGGGGGCTCAGCGTGCAGACATGTGCATACAGCCATGCTCTGACCGAGACATCTGGGGCACTAAGAGTAGAGGGGTCCAATTGCAAAACTGGATTCCCATCGGTGTAGGGTTTTACCAAGTTGGACGGGAGGGCTTGGGGTATGAGCACATCCCTTTACACGACCCACAGGCCAAATCCTAAGAAGTGAACCCTGCATGGAGCAGAATAGGAACAGCCAGGGTTCGGCGCCATCTGGTTATGGGCCCCTAAATAACCTAAAACAAGAATGCACAAAGCCCCTTAGAAAACTCACCATCTTCCACAGTAATCCCCATTATGACACTTATCCATGTGGGGTCCAATAGTTGATGCTTTGCTGCAAACCTTATGCACATATAATACCACCAAAGAGTGCTCATGTATCAATACCGCACCATATACTGCTGTGTCCGCTCTCACATTCACCGTATCTGGTGTGTCGGTTTCGGATCACCAGAGTGTTTCCTTCCTATGGATTATTGCAGTTTCTTCACATGAGACGCTCGCAGCCGTCATCTCAGAGAAGGTGATTGGTCCGTCGGGGGGGGGTCACAACGGGGGAATCGAAAAAAAGAAAAATGCAAGATTCAACTTTCAATCAACCCGACAGAAGGGTTATTGGTGGTGATACGACTGCAGGACGCGGCTGGGGGTCCACGTCATCCCAGCGAAGGTGACATCGAGGGGATTTCCAAGTCCTCCGCAACCTCCAGCGTCACATGACCTGAGTTGTCAGCCATGGGCATTGCAGGAGCGAATGTCACTGGCCAAAAAGGAGGGACTGGGGTCAGTAGATGTATACACAGCCAATTAAACCCTTGTGCCCTGTATACAGCCCTCTATTAGTCAAAAGCGGGATGAGATACTGTGCACTAGGATACAGCACCAAACACTTCATATCAATTCATCAGATAGTTAGACATTCAGAATAATCTTTGCATCTCGTCACCTTAATGCAGGGGTGGATTAAGGGTAGCCAGGGCCCGGGGCAGTTCAGACTCTGTGGGTCCCCCTCGTCACGTGACGGGGGTCACGAATCGTAGAGCCACACTCTACATAGAGAATAATGGGGCCTCCAGCACCGACCTCCACCCGCAGAGCCGCACTCTACATAGAGAATAATGGGGCCTCCAGCACCGACCTCCACCCGCAGAGCCACACTCTACATAGAGAATAATGGGGCCTCCAGCACCGACCTCCACCCGCAGAGCCACACTCTACATAGAGAATAATGGGGCCTCCAGCACCGACCTCCACCCGCAGAGCCACACTCCACATAGAGAATAATGGGGCCTCCAGCACCGACCTCCACCCGCAGAGCCGCACTCCACATAGAGAATAATGGAGCCTCCAGCACCGACCTCCACCCGCAGAGCCTCACTCCACATAGAGAATGGAGCCTCCAGCACCGACCTCCACCCGCAGAGCCGCACTCCACATAGAGAATAATGGAGCCTCCAGCACCGACCACCCGCAGAGCCGCACTCCACATAGAGAATAATGGAGCCTCCAGCACCAACCTCCACCCGCAGAGCCGCACTCCACATAGAGAATAATGGAGCCTCCAGCACCGACCTCCACCCGCAGAGCCGCACTCCACATAGAGAATAATGGAGCCTCCAGCACCGACCTCCACCCGCAGAGCCGCACTCCACATAGAGAATAATGGAGCCTCCAGCACCGACCTCCACCCGCAGAGCCGCACTCCACATAGAGAATAATGGGGCCTCCAGCACCGACCTCCACCCGCAGAGCCGCACTCCACATAGAGAATAATGGAGCCTCCAGCACCGACCTCCACCCGCAGAGTCGCACTCCACATAGAGAATAATGGAGCCTCCAGCACCGACCTCCACCCGCAGAGCCGCACTCCACATAGAGAATAATGGAGCCTCCAGCACCGACCTCCACCCGCAGAGCCGCACTCCACATAGAGAATAATGGGGCCTCCAGCACCGACCTCCACCCGCAGAGCCGCACTCCACATACATGGCTGCTCTCAGTGCTCTGTGCTGTGCGCACAGGACCTGTGATGAGGTCACAGGAGGGGAGGAGACAGGGGTCACATGATCGGGGGCCCTGACACCTTACCTCCTGTGATCTCATCACAAGCCTTTGCATGCTACCAGCAGCATCAGCGTTCACGCTACTTGTAGATGCTGCTGGTAGCAGAGCACATAATGCCGCCCCCACGGTCACTCACTTTTAGGTGGGGAGAAGATGGAGTGCCATTGCAGCAGCCAGCAGGAATGTGGTGGGGGCCCCCTTAGAAGCTCTTGTGGTGGGGGCCCCGGGGCTGAAGCCCCGCCTTCCCTGCCTATAATCCGGCCCTGCGCGGTGGCGGATTATAATGGGGCAATTTACTGGCCTGGGCTGTGGGCCCCTTAACCCCACTGGGCCCGGGGCAACTGCCCAAATTGACCTCATTATAATCCGCCACTGCCTTAATGTAAGATAGTCACAGTGTTTCAGGAAAAGATGGTCTATGTCAATTTGGGTCCTACAGCAGTACAAAGACCAGTTAATTTGGAGGATAAGGGTATGTTTCCACATGGAGTAATTCATCTGGATTTGCTGCGTACCGCCGCAGCGTCGAGATGTTACAGCATAGTGGAGGGAATTTTATGAAATCCCATCTCCACTATGTGTGCAGGGACGTGGGTGACACACCCGAAATTACAGACATCCGGCGTGTCTTTTTAGACTGCAGCATGTCTATTTATCTTGCAGAGATGCTCAGTCTCTGCAAGATAAATAACCCATTCAATGAACACATACGGTATCACCGCGAGTAGAAAGGGGGCAGCGCTTTGGGCAGAGCGGGGTTTCCGCAGCGTCCAAAGCGCTGGCAATACACTGCATGGAAACCTACCCTTAGACCCGTGGCCATCATGGGCTATACAGGCGTCAAAAGCTCAATTGGAAGGCCCCCACAGCATCAGTAAACTCCCATGCTGACATACTCTGCTGGTTGAGACCCTGCAATTTCCGCAGTGTAACTTCCTACAAGATCATCCGCCCACTTCACTCCTGTGATCCTCTCTGTGCTGCTGGGGACAATGTTCCATCCTCTAACAGTCAGCAGCACAGAGTGTTTCAGGAGAGTAGTCTGCTAAGTGACCCAATTCCTTCCACTATGTACGCTAGGAACAACATTAAATCAGCCTAGTCTCCTGAAAAACTCTGTACTGCAGAAGACCAAGCATCAGCCCCTACAAAACTCTGTCTGTGACTTCTTTCCAGGTCAGTATATTCCTCTCCAGAAATACTCTGTGCTGCTGGGGATCACTGATCCTTCAGCTCTGTAACCTCCCACAAGATCAGCGACTGCACTCTTGAAATATATTCAGTGCTGCTGGGGGAACCTAATTCCTTCTTCTATGTAATTGCAGGCTGGGATTCCTTCCATACTGTAACTCTCAGTCTAGGACTTTGCACAAGATCAGCCAACGGGAGTATAAACTCATGCTCCCCTTACCCCGTTTCTCGGTCTGTGGCCCCTGCTATGGAGATGTCTGCATTATTCCCCCTCTACTGTGTGTTCCTGCTTGGCTCCTTTGAAGGAATTCACCTTTTAGAGAAATTCTCCCCATGAAATATTCAGGGCGCTGCTGCCACCCATCTGGGGAGATGTGACTTTGAAGAGATCAGAGGCAGCGGTGAGGGCCACATGGATAATTCTGTCTATAAACCGTATGAAACATCTCCTCCACATTGCTGTCAGATTTTAAAGACACCGGCAGAAGCGTGGCTCTGGAGAAGATCTGACGAGAGGCACCATGAATATTCCATCACATCTGACCGCAGCTGCCGAGGGTGTGCGCAATGCAAATCAGAAGAAACAACAAAATACAGCAGCCATCATTATGATATGGAAGCCACCGGGCTGTCCGTTCATGAGGGTCCTCTACAGTCTAAGCCACAATAGACCCCCAACTGCTGATGATGTCACAAGCAATAACATCACACTATGCAGGAGGTAATAATGAGCCTTGAGGAGGTGTCCAAATGGCTGCTGATGTCACAAGTGTTGCAGGGGGTAATAATGGAGCTTAAGGAGGTGCCCCACCCATTGATGATGCCACAAGCGATGACATCACACTATGCAGGGGGTTATAATGGATCATGGTGCCTGGTTGTGGTCATAGCTGCAGATGTCACAAGCGATGACATCACACTGTGCAAGGGGTTAATGATGAGACTGTGTCCAAACTGCTAATGATGTCACAAGTGATGCCATCACACTATACATGGGGTTATAATGGATCATGGTGCCTGGGTGGGGTTATAGCTGCAGATGAGATCACAAGTGATGACATCACACTATGCAGGGGGAAATAATGGGGCCTAAGGAGGTGTCCAAACAGCTGATCTCAGAATCGATGACATCACACTATGCAGGAGGTAATGGGGTATGAGGACGTCTCCAAATAACTGATGATGTCACAAGCGATGACATCACACTGTGCAGGATATAGTCACAGCTGTGGCAGGATGCTCGGCTGGTTGGGGCACCGCTGTCACCTCACAATGACCAGTGGCCTGGTGCAGCAATGGCAGCCTCAGTGGTAGTTGCCCAGCTTTCCTGGACAACATCAGCTCTGATATATTGTGGATTTCTGCACATAATACTGGGTATCGTCCGCTCTATTTAACACAGCGGCGTTGTCCAGCGAGCACGGGCGCCCGCTCCTGATCATTCATGTAAGCGGAGACCGTAACAAACGCTGGTGAATGCATCGGATTTATCTCGCCCCATTTATTCCTTGTTTGTTCCATGTCTCGGCTGGGAATCCTCTGTAGCCCAGACCTATATATCTGTGATTCAGCTGTGCGGCGCTCGCCCAGGAGACCGCACCGTATGTTCATTAATAAAGGCTCACCCTGTGCAAGAAATGTAGGTCAGCGCTTGGGCGGACGCCATACTTACACCCCCTGGGGGGACGCAATGGCACTGAGCATTAGATACAGGATACCCCTCCTCCGCCCTATGGTGCAGGACTCTGAATCCTGTGACCATGCAGCCCCCCAAGGTCTACCGGACCCTATATCGTCAGCTATAGCAGGCATTGGTGCTGAACAGCATCACATAAAACAACGGTCCTTTAAAAATTATTTTATTGACACCGTGACTTGTAAATCATTGTACAACATGAGGAATGTCACCTAAGCGTCTCCATAAATAATCTCTGAACCCACATAAAAAAAATCTTAAGTAGAACTGAGATCTGCGTCGTCTCGTAACAGGCGAAACATAAATCTCTGATAACAGAACGGTCTGTTCGGCTACACAACGTGACACGCGAATTCTGAGGGACCAAGTGATATGAGGAAAGAGGGGCAATGGCGATAGAGCGGGCGCAGTTACCGGTTTACGCCTTTTTGACCATTTATACATAACATAGGAGCAACAAAATGGCGTCGGTGAGTGAGATTCTAGCCTGCTAACCTACATCAACCGAAACAGCAATATGGCGACACGTCGCCTCCAACGCTAAGACACCACCTGACATCATGCAGCCAGGGAAAAACGTCCAACGTGTCTTTGGCACTTGCGTGAATTTGGCGATAATCCCGTCACGGTGCCTCGCCGCTCAGTTCTAAGGTTCGAAAAAAATAAATATTTCAGAACAAAATAATACAGCGCTCAATGGAAGCCACGTGACGACAGCGACAGCCCGCCACTACACGATGACAAGAGACGACTGAGAGAAAGATCACAACACGTCAGGCCGTGTCCAGAGCTGCAAATATCGTTATAATGAACAAAATGGTGCAACAGGAAAACTAAAGTAACAGATGCCAAATATGGCAGCATTCCTAAATAATTTAGTGTGGTGGCGGGTCCGTGTGTGCAATTTGTTTGCATATTAGGGTGAAATGAATGATACAATATTACTACAGCAAGAAAATGGCGCAGTGCTCCAACTATGGAGCCCATCACCAAGATCTCGATATCGGACGGACTGGCATCAGCCTGTAGAGGGAAAGGCTGGAGATCGGCAAAACGTTTTCCCATCATGCAACAAAGCCCCGGACGCTATTTTCCCTGCATTATACTGCAGTGCCGATATACAAGGTATCATGGAGATCACTGGCCGACAGATTTCAGACGATGATGTAACAGTTATAACATGTAAGTTGCCCCCACCCCTGGCGAGCGATGACCGTACCCTCGGCGATTGGTACGGTTATGATTGTAATGCTGAAGCAGGACTGATTGTTGAGGTTGAAGGGTCTCAGATCACGCTGTCCCCCACCTCACGCCTCTTCATCACAAAACTCGCGGGATGATGGTGAACGGCACGATGGGACTGCTCGCCTCCAGCTCCAGAGCGGTCAGGAAGCACTCGGTGGCGGCATCATCATTCCCCTGCGCCTGCAGCACTTCCCCCAGATTGTTCCACACCTCGTGAGCCGTGGAGTTCACCTGCACAGCGTCTCGGAGGATTTTCTCTGCCAGGCTGTAGCGGCCATGGTGATGGAGGATCAAACTCTGAAACAAGAATCGAAGTGGGTTATAGGACAGGCTATAAATTACACCAGTTCCTGTCTGTCTGTGGTCATTACAAATGGTGACACTAGCCTAACAACTGGTACAGTAGGAATTGGGTGACAATGCTGTTTGCCCCCGAGTGACGGGCATTGCCAGCTCCACTGTATTTCTCGAGGGCAGACAGTGAACAGACAGCAGCACCGCGGTCAGGACCCTCACAGTTTATATGCCGACTGTGTAACTCTCCAGATATGAGGTGCCGGCATAAGAGCAGCGGCTGCAAAACTCGAAGATTCACAAATCAGTGTGATCAGGGAGGCAGGAAATCACCAGGATCAATAAAGGGGTCCTGACCGTAGAAAAAGACGTACCCCATCATATATCCCTCTCTGACTCTGAACAACCAGGTACAAACAGTTGGGAAAAGCTGGGCGACAACTATACAGTCAAGAAAAGTAAAAGCAGGGGCTAACAACCAGAAAGTTGGGAACAGCCGGGCGACAACCAAATAATTGAGAAAAGATGAGCAAGATACAGACATTTGGGAAAAGCCAGGCTGACAACCAGACAGTTGTAAAAGCCAGGCTGACAAACAGACAGCCAGGGAAAGGAAAAGCTGGGGTGATAACCTGACAATTGGGAAAAAGATAAAGTCCTGCAAGATCTATACATATTTGAGAAAAGCTGAGGAAAAAGAAAAGTCAGGGTAACAGCCAGTTATAAAAAGCAGAGGTAACAAAAAGAAAGTCGGGAAAAGCCAGGAAACAGATATAGTCAGAAAAGCTAGACAACAAGACTGCAGAGGAAAAAAAAAAAAATTGCAGCGACAACTGAACTGTCCAGAAAAAAAAATGATAGCTGAATAGTGAGGAAAAGCTGGGTGATAACCAGACAGTCCGCTTATAACTCCTGAACGGCAGATCTGCCTCTCGGTGCAATACTACATCCTTTAGTCCAGGAAATCAGAGTGAATAGCCCCGAGGGTGGTAACGGGGCTCAGATTAGTTATATTAGCAGTGACCCAGGTTTCCCAGAAACGGAGAACTAAGAAAAGGCTGAATGGAGTATTCAATGACCTGACATAAGGCTTACGATGAGTGAACAGAAAAAATGGCTGCAGCTTTCGATGTGAGTGGAGTACAACACAGGTTGTAACCAAAGAGAAAGCTGATGACATTAGGGAGAAGGGAGTCGCTGATCGCAGACACTTCTGTTGGCTGATTATCTCCCTCACATTACCTCTAAGGTTTGGGGGTCTGTGCACAGCAACAGTACAATGTGGGGACTACAGATGGGATGTAATTTACAGGAGCGCCCTCTTAAGGATTAGGAACCCTGCGACAGGGTCCTTTCCAGTCTGCTGAACATCTGGCACCATGTGGATGTTATTTATTTTATCCCAGATTTCACAGACCCCAAAATATGACTGGTCATGGTGGACGCGCCTAAGGAGTGCAGATGTAAATAAGTAACAGGATTGTTTCTGCTGCCGCCGTCTGACACGACGTCTTGGGAGCGATGGAGAAATCTCTGCTTAGCGGCTGCACAACACGGGGTCTGTGCCCTCATTAGTAACAAGGCTGCCTCTGTTATGTCATTACCATAATCTGAGCCGTCACAGCGGGCGAGGGGGCAGCCCCCGGGAAGGGTCCAGACACAAAGCCAGGACTGAATCCTCCATATCACATGAGCTAATCTGGTTCTGCAGCTCACATCCAGATCTGCATCCATTGTACTGCTTCATCATGTCCTATACTCCATTCACATCCAAAGCTGCAAACCAAAATAAATACTGGAGTCCTCCTCTTCTGCAAATGGTTAATAATTATATTCAACCAACATGGATGACAACCAATGTAGCCACTGTTCAGCTCCACCCAACGTGTGAAAGAACAGGAGCCCCAAGTTATATCAACCAGCAGAACTGTGAATGCAGCTTTGGAAGCGACACATATCAGAGGGGAACTGTATGTGTACGAATGACACAGACCCTAATATAATATGGCTGCGACTGCAGGGGAGAGTGCAAGGGTCTGCTGAGGGCACGTGCTCTCAATAGGGAGAGAGACGTATCCTTCTGTTGGACATAACCCCCTTAGTACAGAATGATTGGGCATATTAAAAAACAACATGCCTGATTCCTTATTGCCTCAAGATGAGGCAAGTCGATAGGAAGTAAAATACATGAGAGAGACAGAAGATTCGGCACTGCTCCTTAACCCCAAAGCAGTTCCATGACTGCTATTCAAGTCGAAAATCACACACCTGGACCGACCGCCAAAATACCGTCAGAACAGGTGCTCAATCCAGAAAAGCAAACATGTAATCTGATTTTGTACAAAAGTGAAAAAAAAGTGATGGCACTCACCGTTCTGTCGTGAAAATTCTTTATTAATTAAAAGGCATTGGCACGGGAGGATTGGCCAATGCATTTTAATTAATAAAGAATTTTCACGACAGAACAGTGAGTGCCATCACTTTTTTTTTTTCTTTTTTTTCTCTTTTGTACAAAGTCGATAGGAAGTCTAATATGTGTAAGGCCACACAGAAAATAGTGGCTAGCAGGTCACAGCAGCCAGACCACCACTGGTCACTATATAGAGCCTTCTGCACCCAGGCTGGTGGATGATGGGGAGTGTGACCCCTGCTGGCACTCACCAGTCTCTGCATGCTCTTAACATGGGTGGGGCTGATGGACAGTGCCTCTTCATACCATCTTTTGGCATCATCAATGTTTCCTCTCAGCTCGGACACCTGACCTCTCATGTAAAGCACATTGTGGGACATAGGAAAGAGGTTGGCGGCCTCCTGGATACAGGCCGTGGCTTCTGACGGTTTCCCTATCCCGATATACACCTCCGCTGTGAAGACACAAGGAAAATCTGCCGTCACATGAGCTGCAAGCATCAAACGAGTCAAATCACATCATGTAGTAGAGAATCGCTTACATAACAACGCCCTCGTGTGACTGATGCTAATGTAACATGTAAAATCCCTACTTTAAATATTAGAAACCATCAGTAAGTAGTCTGAACGCTGCCAGTAAAAAGCAAAGAACTGGGAATTCCATGGGTTCACTGTAATGGGGCAATGTCTCAACTGGTACTTACCTAATGTGATTGCTTTGCATCATTTATCTATAGCGGCAAAACTATCAGTGTTTTCTAGGAAAGCATCAGCAAGCTGGAGACAGGTGCAAAAGGGAAACATATCATCACATTAAGAGATTGTTGTTGAAGCTAAATATCTCTTTATTTATTCACATATGATTTGCCATTTTCCTCCTCTTTGCAGAGACATATCAGGGGGCAGCGATGATGATGGTGAGCAATCATCATCCTCCATGAGTGATGTCAGCACGGCCAGACCCTGGCACCAATCACAGGGCAGAACACACAATGATGACACGTCTGCTACCACCGAATGGATGGTGCCTTTATATGGAAAGCGAGAGGCCGCAGCAGATGTGATGGCAGGCAGCCTCCAGGCACGCTGCCCTCAATTAACCCCCTATGCCACAGCAGGTTGCAATTCAGAAGAGGATCGCCATGCTGACTGCCTCCACACAGAAGGTACGGAAAATCTACCCACAGCACGATCAATGGACTCAAGATATTCAACTACTACTGATAATGTCCCAGAATCACAGAAAAAGAGATTATATAAAAATCAATCATTAATTCTGAAAGTTCATCTAATCATAACACAGCAGATTTCATCGCCTTTATACATTGCTCCATATGTACACTAATATAACCACTATAATACTACCCTATGTGCAAGAATATAACTCGTATAGTACTGCCCCTAGGTACAAGAATATAACTACTATAATACTGCCCCCTATGTACAAAAGTATTACTACTATAATACTGCTCCTATGTACAAGAATATAACTACTATAATACTGCTCCTATGTACAAGAATATAACTACTAGAATACTGCTCCTATGTACAAGAATATAACTACTATAATACTGCCTCCTATGTCCAAAAATATTACTACTATAATACTGCTCCTATGTACAAAACAGGGATTTTTGTGAGTACTCACCGTAAAATCCTTTTCTCCGAGACGCTCATTGGGGGACACAGAGACTGTGGGTGTATGCTACTGCCGTCTGGAGGCCGACACTAAGTATACAAAAAAAACAAGTTAGCTCCTCCTCCGCCGCATACACCCTCGCCCCGATAGCGGGCGGAAACCAGTTTAGTGCCAAAGCCGTCGGAAAAGCTGACAGCAATTTAGCTCTACCGCAGAAAATTATATGTCTGAAAAAAAAGGACCACCCTACAAAATAAGGGTTTATACCCATCAAAAATAAACAAAAGCCAACTGGCTATCAGGGTGGGTGCTGTGTCCCCCAATGAGCGTCTCGGAGAAAAGGATTTTACGGTGAGTACTCACAAAAATCCCTGTTTCTCCTTCGTCTCATTGGGGGACACAGAGACTGTGGGACATCCCAAAGCAGTCTCTGGGTGGGAGCAACTCATCAATCTACACCGCATGCCTACCTGTTCAAAGGTGTGCCACTGCTGCCTGGAGAATCTTCCTACCCAGGCTCGCATCCGACGAAGCCTGCATATGTACGTTGTAATGTTTAGAGAACGTGTGCAGGCTTGACCATGTTGCCGCCTTGCATACCTGCTCTGCCGAAGCCTGATGCCGAAGCGCCCAAGAGGCGCCCACTGCCCGAGTCGAGTGCGCCCTTATTCCAGGTGGAACCGGCGTGCCTCTAATACGGTAAGCCTCTTGAATAGTAAGGCGAATCCATCTGGCTATGGTCGACCGTGAGGCTGCGAGCCCCTTCCTGCACCCTTCAGGGATCACAAACAACGAATCTGTCTGGCGAAAAGGCGCTGTCCTCGACACATACCTCCTGAGGGCCCTCACCAGGTCCAGCGTGTGGAGCGCTTTCTCAACCCTGTGTACTGGAGCTGGACAAAATGAAGGCAAAACGATGTCCTCATTAATATGGAACAAGGACACCACCTTCGGCAGGAACGGCGGAGGTGGTCTCAAGACTACCTTATCCTTAAAAAAAGGTCAGAAACGGTGCTCTACAGGATAGGGCTGCCAGCTCCGAGACCCGCCTAATAGTGGTTATTGCTACCAAAAACACGACCTTCCTGGTAAGGTATGGCAATCCGACCTCCTGCAATGGCTCAAAAGGAGCTTCCTGCAGGGCCCCCAGCACCAGATTAAGGTCCCAGGCGTCTAAGGGAGCTCTAAAGGGGGGCACTAGATGCGAGACTCCCTGAATGAAAGTTTTGACCTGCATAATGCTAGCGATCTTTCGCTGGAACAGAACAGACAAGGCCGAGATCTGTCTCCTCAGGGAACTCGGAGCCAACCCTGCGTCCAGGCCTGACTGCAGAAAGGCCAGAATGTTGGGAACCGAGAAGGACAATGACGCAACCCCGTGCTCTCGACACCAGAGAAAGAAAACCTTCCAAGTACCATGATAGATCCTCACCGAGGCCGGCTTCCTGGCGTTAATCATCGTGGCTACCACCTCACGCCCAAACCCCGCCTGGGTCAGGACCCAGGACTCAACGACCATGCCGTCAAACACAGGGCCCCTAAGTTCGGGTGGTAGATCGGCCCCTGGGACAGTAAGTCTGGCCGTTCCGGTAGACGCCATGGCACGTCTGCGAGGAGCTGTACCAGATCTGCGTACCAGGCTCGACGGGGCAAGTCTGGGGCCAGCAGAATTGCCGGAACCCTCTCCCTCTTGATCTTCCTGATTACCCTCGGGAGAAGAGGCAGAGGGGGAAACAGGTACGGGAGCCGAAACTGGCTCCATGGAAGAACCAACGCATCCGCTGCAATCGCTCGCGGGTCCTGAGACCGGGCAACAAACCTGTCTACCTTGGCGTTCTCTCTGGAAGCCATCAGATCCACGTCCGGAGTTCCCCACCGTTGGCAAATCTGCTGGAAAACCTCGGGGTGCAGGGACCATTCTCCGGCCACGACCCCCTGCTGACTCAGGAAATCTGCTGCCCAATTTTCCATGCCTGGTATATGGACCGCTGAAATTACTGAGTGGTGCCTCTCGGCCCAACGGAGTACGTGTTCTATCTCGCGCATGGCTGCCCTGCTGCGCGTGCCTCCCTGGTGATTCACATACGCCACTGCCGTGGCGTTGTCTGACTGGACCCGGACTGGGCGACCCACTAGCCAGTGCTGAAAATGCTGCAACGCCAACCACACTGCTCGAATCTCCAACAAGTTGATCGGCAGAAGGGCCTCCTGGGGAGACCACTGCCCCTGTGCTGTGTGATGACGAAACACTGCTCCCCAACCTATAAGACTCGCGTCGGTTGTAACCACCAGCCATTGATCTGGAGGAAAGGGTTTCCCCTGAAGGAGAGAGGAGTCGCGCGTCCACCATTGCAGTGCCCGCCGGACCTGAAGGGACAACCTGCACTGATGACCCAGGGAGAAAGGACTCCTGTCCCATGCTGCTAAAAGAGCATGCTGCAGGGGGCGAATATGAAACTGCGCAAACTGTATTGCTTCTATTGCTGCTACCATCCTCCCTAGCACCCTCATCCCAAATCGAATCGTGTGAGGGCCTGGCCGCTGAAGACTCCGAACCCCCCGCCGGAGCGCCTGGGCCTTGTTTTGAGGGAGAATTACCAACCCTTGGGAAGTGTCGAAAATCATCCCTAGGAATGGAATCCTCTGAGCCGGGGTAAGACATGACTTCTTCCCATTGACTAACCATCCCAGGCGGGATAGGGTATCCAGCGTGATGCCGACATTCTCCTCGCATGCCTGAAAAGACGATCCTTTCACAAACAGGTCGTCCAAGTATGGCAGCACTACTATGCCCCGAGAATGAAGAATGGCTATAACGACCGCCATCACCTTCGTGAAAACCCTGGGTGCCGTGGCCAACCCGAACGGCAGAGCCACAAACTGGAAATGCCGGCCATTTATCGCAAAACGAAGGAACTTCTGATGCGGAGGAAAAATAGGGATGTGCAGGTAGGCATCCTGAACATCGATTGAGGCCAAATACTCTCCCTGCTCCATGGCCGATATCACTGACCGGAGGGATTCCATCCGAAAGTGCCTGACTTTGATGAACCTGTTTAGGAGCTTTAGGTCCAAAACCGGTCTTACTGTTCCGTCCTTCTTGGGGACTGCGAACAGGTTGGAATAAAATCCCTGGACCTCTTCGCCCTCTGGTACCGGGATAATGACCCTGTTGTACAGAAGAATCCTGATGGCCCCTAGCAATGCCTCTGCCCGGGATTGCAATTTGGGAAGACGGGATTGAAAAAATCTCCTTGGAGGGTGTCCGATAAACTCTATTTTGTACCCGAATGACACCAATTCCGCCACCCATGCGTCGTGTGCCACCTTGACCCAGACGTGGCGGAACCTGAGCAGACGACCGCCTACTCTGCTGTCCTCGGGTACCTGATGCCTCAAGTCATTTTGTAGAGGGCCTTTGGGACCTAGCTCCCCTTGACCTGGGTGGACGGCCCCGCATCCTCCCCAGCGGGTTGGCTCTATACGTGACCTGGCGCTCTCTGTCTTGGTTGTGACGAGCCGGGGCAGTAGAATCGGCCGCTGATGCCCATCCTGGGGCGCGAAATGCTTGAAAGCGCGCCTGTGGTTGACGAAAGGGCGGTCTGCTCTTCTGCTGTGGGAGAAAGCTACTCTTTCCCCCTGTGGCATCTGAAATAAGCTTGTCTAGCTTCTCTCCAAAAAGCCGATTATCCTGATAAGGCAGAGATGTTAACGACTTTTTAGAAATCGAATCGGCCTGCCATAGCCTTAGCCACAATGCTCTCCTAATGGCGATAGCGTTTGCTGCGGCTAGCGCCGCGCAATTAGCCGCATGCAAGGATGCATTAATTAGATAGTCTCCTGCCATCGAGATCTGATTTGATATCAGACACCTCTACCGGCAAGTCTCTGTCCTGCAGGACTTTGTTCAAAGACTCCGACCACGACATCATGGCCTTGGCCACCCATGTTGCTGCGAACGAAGGCAAAAGCGCTGACCCCGATGCCTCATACACCGAGCGGGCTAGACCCTCTATGAGCCGATCCGTGGGGTCCTTAATGGAAGAACCACTAGGCACCAGCAACAACGATCTTGAAGCCAGGCGTGACACTGGGGGATCCACAATCGGAGATTCTGCCCACTCTTTACAGAACTCTGGTGCAAACGGGTACCTTGTCTCTAGCGTTTTCTGCCCTGAAAAAGGCTTGTCTGGGCGTTCCCTGTGCCGCTGCACCGTGTCCTCGAATTTTGGATGAGTGCTAAACACCCTATGTGGGCGCCTGGCCTTTTTAAAAGATATTTTATGCTCTGCGGTCAGGGAGACGTCCTCCTCAATACCAAGAGTCTGATTGACGGCCTCAATGAGACTGTCTACTGTCTCCGGACACCCGGGAATATCCAGATCCAAGGCTTCCTGCCTGTCCTCATCCGAACTCTGCTCGCTCTCAGACAATGGTGATGGAGAGCGAGACGCCGCACTCACAGATGCCGAAGCACCGGAGGGGCCCGGAGACGCCATATGGGTTCTTTCCCTGTACGTCTCCTTAGAGAGGGTACGGCCCCTGCAGGCCGGCGGCTCATGTGAGGTGGATGAACCTTCCCAAACTGGAGAGCCGTTGTCTCTACCCCTATCCGGGGCCTGAAGGGTCTCGATCGCCTTCGTAAGTGAAGCCATAGACCGAGACAGTGATAACGCCCATTCCGGGGGCTCCGACCCCCTGGGCTCCGTTGGCGGGGAGGGCTCCTGGGCGCGTTCGGAACTACAGACATCACATATCTTAATAGTCTGCGCTCGCGTGAACACAGCCCCACAGGAAACGCATGCGGTATAAAGGAAGGTGTGTTTCTTCCCTTTTCCAGAAATACTGCGGAACAAATGGCCAGAAAAAAACCTTTTTCTATTTTTTTTTTTTTCTTATGGCATCCAGGGGTATGAGGAGGAGGACAACCTGCCCTAGTGTGGCCAAGACGGGGTCGCACTTACCCGAGCTCCTGCTGTCTCCCCGTGCTCCTGTGCTGCTGCTGCTGCTCGCTCCCAGCTGCTGGTCTCCCTGGGTAGGCTGCGATGCTTCCTGACCGCGGCCTACCCCATTCTGACGCCGGGGCCTCCATTTTATCCAGCACCCGCCCAGTATCCGGGGGCGGCGCCGGACCTGACGTCACGCCGGGGAGCGGGCCTTCCCCCTGCGTCCTAGGCAGACGCTGCGGGCTAAATTTCGGCCCTGCCCACCCGCCGCACCTGGGGGCGGGCCTTCCCCGCGGCCTAGGCCGAAGCCGCAGGCTAAATTTGAGCCCTCTTCCCCGCGGCCTACCTCGCCCCGGAACTGGCGCTCTAAAAGGCGCCTACTCAGCTACGCGCGCTCCTTCCCCAGCCCGGCCACTGCAGAGGGCCGTGGCAAGGGAGAAGGGGAACACGCCGCTGCCCCTGCCGCTCCGAGGAAGCCCTCCTGCTCTGCCTGCAGGCAGGAGAGGGGAGCCGCTCCAGCCCCTGGAGAGTACGCCGCAGCACTGGCCTGGAAACCTCCCGCTGCCCAGGAGCCCTGCTTACCCTGAGGTAACCCATATCTTCGGACGGTGCAGGCACCCTAGCTCCGTCCGCCTTGGCTGGGCGAGGAGAGGGACCGTCCGCCACCACGCAGTACCACCACCTGGCGTTGGTGTAGCCGTGGGGCCGCACAGACTAGTCTTGTGCCTCTGTGCAAGCCCATGGTTTCGCTACCTAGGAGTGGACAGGGCTAAGTCTGGCCTATTGTCCCACGTCACGGGAGAGAGAACGTGGAGGGACACTCGCACGTGGTCGCCCGTTGATGGTTTGGGGAAATCGGATCCTTTCAATAGGATGCGTTGCCCCTGTCATATCTTCTTTAAAATTAAAAAGAAAAAATAGATGTCTGGGGAAAAGTCCCAGAGATGTCCCTCGGTGCGGGAAAGGATACGCGGAGGGATACTCGCGCGTGCTCGCCGGTTGATGTTTGGGGGAGATCGGACCCTTTCAATAGGGTCTGTCGCCCCTGTCTCCTCTTCATAGTAAGAAAATGTTAAAAAAAAAAAAAAAATAGTCTGGAGAGACCCAGACTGCGTGTGCCTCCATCAGACACTAAGCAAAAACTGGTTTCCGCCCGCTATCGGGGCGAGGGTGTATGCGGCGGAGGAGGAGCTAACTTGTTTTTTTGTATACTTAGTGTCGGCCTCCAGACGGCAGTAGCACACACCCACAGTCTCTGTGTCCCCCAATGAGACGAAGGAGAAAATATAACTACTATAATACTGCCCTCTATGTACAAGAATATAACTACTATAATACTGCCCTCTATGTACAAGAATATAACTACTATAATACTGCCCCTGTGTACAAGAATATAACTACTATAATGCCGCCCCCTATGTACAAGAATATAACTACTATACTACTGCTCCTATGTACAAGAATATAACTACTATAATACTGCTCCTATGTACAAGAATATAACTACTATAATACTGCTCCTATGTACAGGAATATAACTACTATAATACTGCCCCCTATGTATAAGAATATAACTACTATACTACTGCTCCTATTTACAGGAATATAACTACTATAATACTACTCCTATGTACAAGAATATAACTACTATAATACTGCTCCTATGTACAGGAATATAACTACTATAATACTGTCCCTATGTACAAGAATATAACTACTATAATACTGCCCCCTATGTACAAGAATATAACTACTATATTACTGCTCCTATGTACAAGAATATAACTACTATAATACTGCTCCTATGTACAAGAACATAACTACTATAATACTGCCCTCTATGTACAAGAATATAACTACTATAATACAGCCCCTGTGTACAAGAATATAACTACTATAATGCCGCCCCCTATGTACAAGAATATAACTACTATAATACTGCTCCTATGTACAAGAATATAACTACTATAATACTGCTCCTATGTACAAGAATATAACTACTATAATACTGCTCCTATGTACAGGAATATAACTACTATAATACTGCCCCCTATGTATAAGAATATAACTACTATACTACTGCTCCTATTTACAGGAATATAACTACTATAATACTACTCCTATGTACAAGAATATAACTACTATAATACTGCTCCTATGTACAGGAATATAACTACTATAATACTGTCCCTATGTACAAGAATATAACTACTATAATACTGCCCCCTATGTACAAGAATATAACTACTATATTACTGCTCCTATGTACAAGAATATAACTACTATAATACTGCTCCTATGTACAAGAATATAACTACTATAATACTGCTCCTATGTACAGGAATATAACTACTATAATACTGTCCCTATGTACAAGAATATAACTACTATAATACTGCCCCTATGTATAAGAATATAACTACTATAATACTGCTCCTATGTACAAGAATATAACTACTATAATACTGCCCCCTATGTACAAGAATATAACTACTATATTACTGCTCCTATGTACAAGAATATAACTACTATAATACTGCCCCCTATGTACAAGAATATAACTACTATAATACTGCTCCTATGTACAGGAATATAACTACTATAATACTGTCCCTATGTACAAGAATATAACTACTATAATACTGCCCCCTATGTACAGGAATATAACTACTATAATACTGCTCCTATGTACAAGAATATAACTACTATAATACTGCTCCTATGTACAGGAATATAACTACTATAATACTGTCCCTATGTACAAGAATATAACTACTATAATACTGCCCCTATGTACAAGAATATAACTACTATAATACTGCCCCCTATGTACAAGAATATAACTACTATACTACTGCTCCTATGTACAAGAATATAACTACTATAATACTGCCCCCTATGTACAAGAATATAACTACTATAATACTGCTATGTACAAGAATATAACTACTATAATACTGCTCCTATGTGCAAGAAAAGAATATACAGTAACTACTAAAATACTGCTCCTATGTATATTTAGGTGATGATTATATCTGAAGGCATATTTTGCAGTGGGTGCACTTTATTATCTGCAGTGTTATGCAGCGTTTCTGTTGCTCATTGGCCTGTACGAGGTAACTGGTGATAATATTGGGACGTTATGTCTGGCAGGTTCAGTACATGATGGGACATAGTAGAATAGTTGCTCCCATATAATGTGATGAGATAACGATCAGTGATGTCACAGAGACGTTATCAGCACAGTCTTTGTGGTGTAAGAATGTGATGGCGTCACCCTCCTCGGCTGTGAACGCTTAACCACGCACATTCCTGGACAATCGAATAGACAAGCAGCGGCCGGTGCACAGGGCAGGGAATGGCAGAACAGAGCAAATATTGTTTATCAATGAAAAGGGTGAAAATCCCTGACAGCGCCACCACCAGGAAGGGAGAAGCACAAAACGTAAAAGGTCGCAACTCACAATGCAGCTTTCAGAGCCCAGAAAAGGCACAATCAATATGTTGCACCGCAGTGCCAGAGGGGATCTGACAGGAGCCGGGGTGAAACGTCACGGGAGTATGTCAAGGGAGCTGGGGGGAACGTCACGGGAGCCAGGGAGAAAGTCGCGGGAGCCGGGGGTCACATCACAGAAGTCGGGGGATGGGGCACATTGCGGTAGTCGGGGAACATATCACGGGCAAGTGTGGCATACTGCAGTATTGCATGACTGGAAAAGCCAGGTCTGCTCAGGCTTTCACCATTACTCGTCCAGCTCTGCTGCATATGAAAGCCATTAGTGGAAACGCCGGCTCAGCCGACACCCAAGAATGTGCGATTTCTTCTGTCTGTGTGACCATGAAATATTTTCACACCTCCACCTCCTCCAGATTCCCCTCCAGCACTGGGATGAAATGTCAAATGACTGGAAAAGGTGGAGGCACCGATGTGCCTCCGTCTACGCGTTCAATACGCCATCATTTAACTCATATAGCAACTCCCTAACATTGAATTGTTCCTGATCACTGCGGGGGGATTCAGAGTGCAGACAGGACCCCCAATCTGAGTTCCTGGCGTTGCCCTGCCATAGTTTTCAATCACTCGATGGAGTTACAATTAAAGCAATTGTCTGAAAACTGAACAGTAAATTGTGAGAGAATTGCAGTGTTACCAATAAAAGTATTAACTGAAAGGCTGCTGTGAATACACAACCTCTATGGGGGGATTCGGTGCCAGCACGGATTGGCACCCTGTAGTGGCTCCTGTGATCGGTCTGTGCCCTGCAGCATTTTGAGCTTCGTCTTCTGAGCACAGTTATCTGGTAATGTTATCGGGCCCCCGGGGTCACCTGATGAATAATACACGGCAGCTAGCGCCTGGTGCGCGGGGTGTAAGGCGAGCTGCTCACAAGCTGATCGCAATTTGTCATCAATCTCCTGATGACTTACAATCAGGCCCCTGCCCCTTTAATAACCACCATGACCAAATCTCGCCGCGTCTGCCTTGATTGTTGCTCTGCTGTCACACACGGATACGAGAGCGATCACATCATAAATCCGCGCCACCAAAATATACCCGGCTTGTATATCTTACAAGTAAATGCTTCCGCATCCCGAGAGCCGGTGATGCTTTCTGCAGTAGGTGAGCACTGTATCCACCCCTCCATTTAAGAGACCGTGCCGAGGTCTGTCCCGCTCACACGGCTGAGGATTTGTCACAGGTGTATTACATTTAGACAATCCCATCTGATAAACTTCCATGACAGGGGAGAAAATTGCGCCGCTGCTCCTGAAAGGTTCTACAGATGAGCTTTCCATTCACAGGGCACAGATTTTAAAAATAATGAGAAACTGAAATGCAAAGTTACAGAACTTCTGACGAAGTTTAAGGCAATAAATCAGGGAGATCATTGTGATAGGCGCTCTATTGCGGTGCACATCCCTTTGATAAACAGTGCCCCCTAGTGTCCGACAACGGACTGCGGGAGCACTGTGTCATCATTCTAGCTGAGGCCTCTCGATATCTGAGAGCATATTCCACTCACAAACCTGGAAATAGCGCACGCCATCATTCACCCCAAGGGATACACTCCACGCTAGCAGTGCCGCTATGAATAGGGCGCAACGTAAATGCTATAATCAGGAGCGGCAACAAGCTGGAATTAACCACCCACCTTCAAGCAATTTTTAGCTTTCTTTCAAAAAACAAAGTCAACAGGACCTGCAGCTCTGAAAACAGAACTGAGTGATCTGGATATACTGTATTTAAAGGGCTGGTTCACTTCTGACCATCGCATGGCGGGGTGACTGAGCACCGCTCAGCGAGATTTGGGCATCCAGGAGGCGCAGCTTCACGTGGAGCCGCTGTAATTCCATCGTCCCTGTGTGAAACCATGATGAGGACGACGAAAGGGCAAAAGGTAGTTGTGCGCTAAAGAGTCGGGGGTGAAATTTCAGCCGGCCTGGGGAAGTCTCCTATCACTGTTTCCGCACAGATCTCTGTCACTGTAACAAGGTCAGACTGACAGAAGCCACGGGGAGGATTCGTACTGACGGACGCGAAAAGAGCTGATCTTAAAGGGCCGGTGTCCAGCGAACTACGCACAATTGTCGAGTTGTGCAACTTTTCTAATAAACTCAATATCATTCACAAGCTGAGGTGTTGTTACAATGTATCAGCCTAGGCACAGATTTTCATTTCTTATCAGTCTATTTTCTACCATTTACCACCTATTCCTCCCTGTAAAGGTGGTCCGGCCATATCCACGATAAGGGCGATAAATGGACGTTACCTGCATGAAGCCAGATCTGCGCCAGGGTCATCCATGGGTGCAGCGGGCCTTGCTTTGGGGCGCTGCTCTGCAATGAAGACGCCACTTCAGACAGGGCTTGCTCTACGCGTGATGCTGCGATGGACGTGGCGTGGACAGAACCTGCAGTGGTAAAAAGAGATGTCAGAGAGAAGCAGAGCCATGTGCAGATAGATGCCACTTATCCATTGCGTGCAGTGACCCGGTCCGTGCTGGACATACACACACAGGCGTGAAGCCCTCCATTGTGCCAGATCTTACCTTACCTGGAGAAGGACGAGATGCTTAGCGATCATCACCCCATCATCGTCCTCTTACTCCCCACATCTCTGACCACACATAGCTGCCATTATCCAAGCTGGTCAGCGCACAGGCAGTGTTGTCATGGGCTCTATACTAAATGGAATATTCCTACAATTTATATAAATGGTAGGAGCTGCACACTACTTAATCTTTAGCAGTAGAAGACCCTCCATGGATATTGCACCTTGGGGTCCCTCTGCAATCTGCAGCTTCTCCAGCTGGTGGTCTGGATTGCTCCAGAAAACGATCCAGCGTGAGAAATGTCGCAGGTAAGGTGAATTCTGACTCATTGGGACGAGGTATATGAGATCATATTCTGCAGCAATCTGGAAGCTGTGCATGGGAAGTAGGGGGAAGCTGTGCAGGATGAACCCATATTTATGGGAACATTGGCTGCTGAGGAGCTGGAGACTTCCCTGAAGACTGAGGTACCACATGCCTCATACCTCAGAGATGCCAAGACTGAATACAGGGGGTGCATACTACTCTAAATTGCAGAAACTCTACAGATGGATTGTGCTGCAGGCTCCAGGACGATGCCAAGCTCAGCGAGGCACAGCGACGACTGAGGTCTGTAATGGCATCTTCTGCTCAGAGTCAGAGCCCCAGAATCTGAGAAATTGATAATGAGGTGTAATGGGAGCTCCAGTAATGGTGCAGATGCAGAAGACTCGTGTGCAGCACGGATGTTACTCAGTGTATCCAGTAGATCGAGGCATAAGCAGCAATTTACAGACGCACCGCACTCTATCCCCAGGAGCAGCACTCTAAAATCTCCATGACTGCAACAGATTCAGTCCAGCAGATGCAGCAACAAACCCCAAGGTGCATGCGGAGGTGTGCAGGCAGACACGCAGGTAACACAGCTTCTGTGGCATGCGTCGTGCTGCAGGCTGACAGTCTTTTACATCTACGAATTAATCAAATTTCTTATCTATATTAAAAAGACAGTAGACACCCAAAGATAGAGAAATTAGAGGGCGCAAATCAAATACTTATGCAACTAAAATTCATCAATGCATTTAAAAATAAATATAATTAACATTGCAATTAAAAGTCTTACCTTTCTGCGTATACAGCTCGGCTGCAGAGTGATAGGGTCAAGCTACAAATAAAACTTATGTCGTCTAGTCCGGCTGAAGATCGGGTTGTCATCTCAGGTATTGATTCCTGACTTGGTTGCATTGTGATTGTTGCAAAAATTAAACTCTGTTGGAACTTTTGGGCCACGTGGTCTTTAATATGACCCACAGGCAACTTGTCTGTGCCCCAGCATCTGGATAACAGCACAGAGAAGCCGCACAAAGTTTTTTAGTCGCGTGACTAGTAAGGGTATGTGCACACGGTGCGGATTCTGCTGCGTTGTACAGTACCTTTATTTCCTATGGAAATTAAAAGACGCTGTGCACATGCTGCGGATTTTTCCGCGGTTTACAATCCGCAGCATGTCAATTGTTTGGTGCAGAAACGCTGCAGTTTTACACCTCATCCATTATGAGGTGTAAAACCGCAGGCAAAACCGCAGATAAACCACAGGACTTTTGTCCTGCGGATTTACCTGCGGTTTTCTCTCCAAAATCCGCACACCAAAAAAACTACGTGTGCACATAGCCTAACTGTGGCTTACTACTTTCCGTCTTCTACTCTCTGGAGGAACAGGGCAGCGCAGAACAGCAGGATCTGGGGGGGGGGGTTGATGTTTATGTTACACATAAGTCTGCAACGGAGCTGTAAACTGCAAACGGTAGACTATTTTATCCGTAAAAGATTTACTTAAGCAAATTAAAGAATTGACTGCATTAGTGTAAATACCCATCAAGTCCATGTCACTTGATTGGGTGGTGGAACACGATTTGCAGCAAAAACCCCCCCCCAAAAACGAAGAAGTGATGGGGAGGAGGGAGATGCAGCTTCAATCACATTAGGAAAAATAAAATTGTGCAGCCATGATTCTCGGCTCCAACACAGGGGACGTTCACGGTCTCAGCATCAAACTCAGAAGTCACGTCGCTTACTGTCACGTAATGTGTGTAGGAACATATGTGTCATCATGTTATAAGCTACACATATGTAACAGGCAGAGCAGGTCCGAATAAAGACGCTGCAACGTAAGAGTGCCACTATTATTAAGTAAAGAGGCCTCCTAAAATAACCGTGCACTGAAGCTTTTGTAAATGAATACTGTCTCTTTAATAATTAAAGGGCCAGTCCAACAGTATTTAGGCCTAATCACAACTCACTCAGCTTTCAGCCTTCACCTGCAAGTGGTGAGGTAGACATAACAAAATAAAAAAACACTGGCTCCCCTGCCTGGCAAAGAAGGGTACAGCGGGCAGTAATCACATGACATGTCACATGACTGCTGGAAAGGACAGGCCGGTTGCAAAGCGAGACACTAAGCCAGCATTACTTACAAACAGAAAACATGGAGTCAAAACCATGAGAGTGGGGGATGTCTGGAGAGCGCCCTTCAAACACTGGGTACAAATCACAAATTAAAAGAGAATGCACAAGCATCACTGCAAATAAAATCAGCTCCCAACACCCCCCAAACAAAAACTATATTTTCTGAGGAATCTGCAAAAAGAACGGCTGAGGCATAAAACCAATGAACCAGTTCCAACTCATAAGGTCAGACCTGTAGATTTACATCCAGGACAAATAATTGCGTGCTGTTCCTTTAAGAACAAAAGTGTTGCCCAGGTTAACACTTGATATTTTGCCATTATCTGAGAGTCTGCTCTTCTATGACAAACCAAGAATACAAAGGCGAAATTCGCTTTTCATTATCTGTTTTCTAATCTGAGATATGACATTGTGTAGTTACAGGCCCAAAGCCTGAGGCTGCACTACTGCCAGGTACAGAGGACAGCAGCAACACCGTGCACAAACACTAATATATGCTAGGGAGGATGAACATCCCCATAATGCACCTGGCAGGAAGCCGAACCCTGTAGTGAGGCATCCTCAAACTCGGGGTCTGAAACGTCACACAATCATATCTAAGCTCCGAAAAATGATCTCTAAAAGCAGTTTTCTCATTTATAATGTTGACTGAGATGTCATGTCTTCTCTTGAAATGAATCATCTCAGATTTATGAGCCCTTGTTGCAGATTAGCAGAAAATAAAGGGACAAAAGGGAAAAACAGTTCAGAGCAGGAAACCAGTTTACAGTGAGGAGGTTCAGGCCCGGAGGTGAGCTCAGCGCTGGCAGGGGACCTGGTTATAGGGTCGGTTTTGGAAGGTGGATGAGGAAGATGAGAGGAGACAAACAGGTGGAGAGGAGATTCTGGTCTCGAAAGGGAAGAGGAGTCAGATGCTAAAAGACAAAGCAAGAGAGAGGGATGAAGGACACAGACAGGAGGCCGGCGGGGAGGAGCTGGAGGCCGACCGATCCTGCACCTCTACCTGGGCAAAAGAGGGCAACTCCCTGCCAATAATGCATGCAAATCATTGGCTACATAATTGTCACAGAAAAGGTCACATGATCTCTCTTGGCCAATCGCCCCAGAGGGATGCACTAGTGATCACTGTATTTAACGTTGCAACTTTCCCTTGAACTTATACTCTCTCATTTTCAAAATCAGTGCTTACTGTGAGTGAACGGGAGAATGCAATGATTGCATTTAAAGCATAAAACCCCATCCTGATCAAGACCCACTTGAACCAGGGAGGTTGCGTGATATGATTGGGGGCTAATACTTAATATGGACCCCCCCAATTGGGCATGTGTGCTTACACTCAAATTCATCTATGTGTTTGCAATCATTGAAATGGGCGTGTGTCCCTCCTTGTGTGCGCAATGATGGGGTTCCCACCTTTCCAGTGGCTGGGGACACAACCACAAGTGATCGTACTCATTGTATAGAGTGCGGCTGGTTGTACTGACATTGTACGCTGCGTGCAAGTACAGTTACTGACATCTGGTGATGACGTCCTGGCTGCAGCTCAAGCCCTGACAGATGGCCTCATATTAATGCTCAGGAGCAAAAGAGACCACGTGACTCACAGAGGACGCGGAGGTGATCAGGGAGGGGACACAGAGAAATCTGGATGAAATGAAAAGACGAGAACATAGTGGAAGGCATCGGGAGGGGTAAAACACAGACGAGGGAGGTTAAAGGTAATATATCAGACTGAGCCAGGATAGAAAGTCGACATCAGTAAATAACAACTAACCATCGAAAAAGAAAAATTCAGCAACTTCTAATTCACTATGTTTCATTTGATCACAAATTTCAAGACATTTACTTGCTTTCAATGAATGGTAACATTCCTACTTCCACATAGAAGCTGACAACCCATGTAAATCTATTCACAGCTGAGGGTTTGTTACAACTGTGACCCAGTAAATACCATCATTTCACTGCAGATACACTGTAACAAACCAGCAGAAGAGGAGAGTCAGGATCAGCTGTGTGAACAGAACACGATGAGGGTGATTTCAGCCTCTGAATAGAAACATTCAAAAAATGCAGATAGAGATCTTGAATATTACAGAGAACGGAAAACAATTATTAGAAAGTTGCAGAACTTTTTCTTATACAAAAACTAATGTAAAATAGTAAAAGCTCGGTAACAATGATATCAGCGTACTCCTGCCACAGAGAATTCAAGAAGAGTGTGAGAGGAGGAAAGACAAATATGATGGGGAGGTTGGGACGAAAAGTATACAGGCACAACAATATGAAAGGGTTATTTGGTTTTCCAGAAATGTGAAACAATGACATAATTATTCCTCACAACATAAAGTAATGAGGCTGTGCAGAGTATTTCCCCGCTGAGAATGTGCTGCAGACGTGGAAATCCTTATAAGATGCTCCGAGCTGCCCCCTCAAAGCAGTGGACATAGGAGGGCACAGGACTGGAGGGGCCGGGGGTCCTTCTCACCTGTCTCTGGGTCACTGAAGTCCGGCAGGGTGATCGTGTTCAGCTGCCTCCGGTCGGCGATGGCTCTGTCCAGTAAACTGCTGCCGCGTCCGGAGTCACTGCCAGAGGCAACACGGGTCACTAATACTGGGGGGTGTGTATAGGCCCTGAGGGAGCCCCATCACGTCTACAGACATTTACCTGGGATTAGTGAGGTTGTAACAAGACTTCCAGATCTGCAGCATATGCTTACAGGACAAGAGCGCCTCATCCGGCCCCCGGCAAAGAGACTCCAGCTTCACCTTGGTAAATAGCAATCTACAAGAGAGAAAACAGAGACGGAAGAAAAACAAACGAGAGATAAAAGCCTCTGTAACCAGCAGAATACTGAGCACAGCTCTGGAGTATAATACAGGATGTAACTCAGGATCAGTACAGGATCAGTAATGTAATGTATGTACACAGTGACTGCACCAGCAGAATAGTGAGTGCAGCTCTGGAGTATAATACAGGATGTAACTCAGGATCAATAATGTAATGTATATACACAGTGACTGCACCAGCAGAATAGTGAGTGCAGCTCTGGAGTATAATACAGGATGTAACTCAGGATCAGTAATGTAATGGTATGTACACAGTGACTGCACCAGCAGAATAGTGAGTGCAGTTCTGGAGTATAATGCAAGATGTAACTCAGGATCAGTAATGTATGTACCCAATGACTGCATCAGCAGAATAGTGAGTGCAGCTCTGGGGTATAATACAGGAGATAACTCAGGATCAGTAATGTAATTGTACGTACACAGTGACCGCACCAGCAGAACAGTGAGTGCAGCTCTGGGGTATAATACAGGAGATAACTCAGGATCAGTAAGGTATGTACACAGTGACTGCACCAGCAGAATAGTGAGTGCAGCACTGGAGTACAATACAAGATTTAACTCAGGATCAGTAATGTAATGTATGTACACAGTGATGGCACCAGCAGAATAGTGAGTGGAGCTCTGGGGTATAATACAGGATGTAACTCAGGATCAGCACAGTATCAGTAATGTAATGTATGTACACAGTGACTGCACCAGCAGAGTAGTGAGTGCAGCTCTGGGGTATAATACAGGATGTAACTCAGGATCAGTACAAGGTCAGTAATGTAATGTTTGTACACAGTGACTGCACCAGCAGAATAGTGAGTGCAGCTCTGGAGTATAATACAGGTTGTAACTCGGGATCAGTGATGTGATGTCTGTACACCGTAGCATCCATGATAGCGGTCACTCAGCTTTCCCAGGATCAGATATAACCAAGAATCTTTTTTTGGACAGTGACATGACCTGATGACTGATGGGAGCTGCGGTATAATACAATGGCAGCCATACATGATAATTCCCTGTAATGATGGTAATGTGAGCTCCATTGTTAATAATGTTGCTATATACCCCAGGTCGTATGGAGCAGGATATCACAATCTCTATACAGGTCTGGATTTAGATCCTGCGGCGAAGGAGAAGAAGCCGCGCAGCTGGTGTACAAGAGCTGTTGTACGCTTCGCCTCAGCCCCGAGCTCCGGTTACAATATTCTGCAGATGGCGTATTGTGATGATTTCCAGCGCACAGAGGAGCTGTTGGTTAATATTCATTATTTAAAGGGATGGGCTCAGGTAACATAAGCGTATTGAGGCCGGGAGAGTAACCATGAGATAACCGTGATATCTGAAAGGATGAAAGCAGGGAATAAATATTTCATTGAGAAACACAATTCTGCAGTGGCAGGTGGTCAGGAGGAGCTGTGGGGGGTCGGAGCCCTCAATGTCCGGGAGATGAGGATGTTGAAACAGTGGGGAAATGGATTGATTTAACATTTTCCTGCTTGTCAGCTTTTATGTACCGGTGATATACAGTATTCTGCAGCATTTGTGCACTCAGGGTAACCACTTCAACCATTCACATGGATGGGTTGTGACGCAAAATAAAGGAGAGAAAAAAAAACACAAGTCCAACTTTCTGCTGGATTTTTTTTACTTACATGAAGTTCTCTGGATACTCGCTCAGAGCCATGTCCATGATATTCAGGGCATCGTGGTAGTGCTTCTGAGCAGAGAGCAGCAGCGCCAACAAGTGGAGGGAGTTGGAGTCATCACCCTGGAGCTGGAGAGCCTGACGAACATAACCCAGAGCTTCCGGGATCTACAGTCACAAGAAAACGCAGGTTACAGAGGAACAACTAGAAATGTTCTGTGCCGCCTATCTATAACTAGAGATCAGCGGTGACATCACTGAGAATGCCTCCTATCCATCACTAGGGATCAGCTGTGACATCACTGAGAATGCCTCCTATCCATCACTAGAGATCAGGGGTGACATCACTGAGAATGCCTCCTATCCATCACTAGAGATCAGCGGTGACATCACTGAGAATGCCTCCTATCCATCACTAGAGATCAGCGGTGACATCACTGAGAATGCCTCCTATTCATCACTAGAGATCAGAGGTGATATCACTGAGAATGCCTCCTATCCATCACTAGAGATCAGTAGTGACATCACTGAGAATGCCCTTTATCCATCACTAGAGATCAGCGGTGACATCAGAGAATGCCTCCTATCCATCACTAGAGATCAGCGGTGACATCACTGAGAATGCCTCCTATCCATCACTAGAGATCAGCGGTGACATCACTGAGAATGCTTCTTATCCATCACTAGAGATCAGCGGTGAGATCACTGAGAATGCTTCCTATCCATCACTAGAGATCAGCGGTGACAGCACAGAGAATGCCTCCTATCCATCACTACAGATCAGCTGTGACATCACTGAGAATGCCTCCTATCCATCACTAGAGATCATCAGTGACATCACTGAGAATGCCTCCTATCCATCACTAGAGATCAGAGGTGACATCACTGAGAATGACTCCTATCCATCACTAGAGATCAGCGGAGACATCACTGAGAATGCCGCCTACACATCACTAGAGATCAACGGTGACATCACTCAGAATGCCGCCTATACATCACTAGAGATCAACGGTGACATAACTGAGAATGCCTCCTATCCATCACTAGAGATCAGCGGTGACATCACTGAGAATGCCTCCTATCCATCACTAGAGATCAGCGGTGATATCACTGAGAATGCCTCCTATCCATCACTAGAGATCAGCGGTGACAGCACAGAGAATGCCTCCTATCCATCACCAGATATCAGTGGTGATATCACTGAGAATGCCTCCTAGCCATCACTAGAGATCAGCGGTGACATCACTGAGAATGCCTCCTATCCATCACTAGAGATCAGCGGTGACAGCACAGAGAATGCCTCCTATCCATCACTAGAGATCAGCGGTGACAGCACAGAGAATGCCTCCTATCCATCACTAGAGATCAGCGGTGACAGCACAGAGAATGCCTCCTATCCATCACTAGAGATCAGCTGTGACATCACCGAGAATGCCTCCTATCCATCACTAGAGATCATCAGTGACATCACTGAGAATGCCTCCTATCCATCACTAGAGATTAGCGGTGACATCACTGAGAATGCCTCCTATCCATCACTAGAGATCAGCGGTGAGATTACTGAGAATGCCGCCTATACATCACTAGAGATCAACGGTGACATCACTGAGAATGCTTCCTATCCATCACTAGAGATCAGAGGTGACATCACTGAGAATGCCTCCTATCCATCACTAGAGATCAGCGGTGAGATCACTGAGAATGCCGCCTATACATCACTAGAGATCAGTGGTGACATCACTGAGAATGCCTCCTATCCATCACTAGAGATCAGCGGTGACAGCACAGAGAATGCCTCCTATCCATCACTAGAGATCAGCGGTGACAGCACAGAGAATGCCTCCTATCCATCACTAGAGATCAGCGGTGATATCACTGAGAATGCCTCCTATCCATCACTAGAGATCAGCGGTGACAGCACAGAGAATGCCTCCTATCCATCACTAGAGATCATCAGTGACATCACTGAGAATGCCTCCTATCCATCACTAGAGATTAGCGGTGACATCACTGAGAATGCCTCCTATCCATCACTAGAGATCAGCGGTGAGATTACTGAGAATGCCGCCTATACATCACTAGAGATCAACGGTGACATCACTGAGAATGCTTCCTATCCATCACTAGAGATCAGAGGTGACATCACTCAGAATGCCTCCTATCCATCACTAGAGATCAGCGGTGACATCACTGAGAATGCCTCCTATCCATCACTAGAGATCAGTGGTGACATCACTGAGAATGCCTCCTATCCATCACTAGAGATCAGCGGTGACAGCACAGAGAATGCCTCCTATCCATCACTAGAGATCAGCGGTGACAGCACAGAGAATGCCTCCTATCCATCACTAGAGATCAGCGGTGATATCACTGAGAATGCCTCCTAGCCATCACTAGAGATCAGCGGTGACAGCACAGAGAATGCCTCCTATCCATCACTAGAGATCAGCGGTGACATCACTGAGAATGCTTCCTATCCATCACTAGAGATCAGCTGTGACATCACTGAGAATGCCTCCTATCCATCACTAGAGATCATCAGTGACATCACTGAGAATGCCTCCTATCCATCACTAGAGATTAGCGGTGACATCACTGAGAATGCCGCCTATACATCACTAGAGATCAACGGTGACATCACTGAGAATGCTTCCTATCCATCACTAGAGATCAGCGGAGACATCACTGAGAATGCCTCCTATCCATCACTAGAGATCAGTAGTGACATCACTGAGAATGCCTCCTATCCATCACTAGAGATCAGAGGTGACATCACTGAGAATGCTTCCTATCCATCACTAGAGATCAGCGGAGACATCACTGAGAATGCCTCCTTATCCATCACTAGAGATCAGTGGTGACATCACTGAGAATGCCTCCTATCCATCACTAGAGATCAGCGGTGACATCACTGAGAATGCCTCCCATCCATCACTAGAGATCAGAGGTGATATCACTGATAATGCCTCCTATCCATCACTAGAGATCAGCAGTACCATAAGTATTTGAGTTGTCAGATATATTACCATTACAGGAGGTAACTGGTTACCATTAACCCCTTGCTGTCAGCAACACAGTTTTGCTGGGGGGGATGACATTATGGCACAATAGAAAGCAGCAGAGCAGGTGGCCTTTCTGGGGTTATGTAAAGCATCTAGAAAGAGCTGAAAATGGCTTTACACATGAAATATGCAAAGTGGCTCCATGACAGCAGCACAGAGGGGGCAGCCTGCGCCGATCCCTCCCAGGAATCGCTCCTCTGCTGACCCCAATACATACAATTATGCTAATGTTTTGTAAAACCAAGATTGGATCAGTCTCTACAGTCTACAATCCATGGGCCACGGTGTTGGTTGATGGCAGCGCAGCCATCACTGTGCTCCTATATAATGCCACTCACCTGTCTGGATATCGCCAGCTGCAGAGCCAGGTAAAAGGCTGCCTGATGGTCGGTGGGTGACAGGCTGTGAGCCCTGTGTGACAGAACCCGCCATGAGTACAATTCTAACTAATCACAGGTTGTCAGGAAATTTTGGAGGTTGTCAGATGATTGCATTTGTGAGGTCAGGATGGTTCTGAGCACAGTAGACGTTATTTTGATGGTATACAACTCCTTAATGTGATTGTGCATTATCTCGGGACCCCTTGTACCAACCAGAACCACAGAACAGAGAGATTCTGGCCATGGAGGACCCACAACATCTCGGCAACCGGAGGCGCTGCAATAATACACAGATTTCAGGGAATAGTGTGCTTTTACAATCTATAAGAACAGGGTCGCTATGAATTCTCAGTATGTTGGTTGTAACACTGTACGCGTGTACAGAACGTGTCATGGAGGCCGAGACTTCACCGCACTCACCGCTGAAAGGCCAGGAGAGCTTTCCTCTGCAGATCTTCCTGCAAACCACGCAGCGACGCTGCAAGACAGAGATATGACGTTATGTACCTCCCCCTGCCCCATCAACAAGATGATCAGGGTGCAGATCAGCTGGAGTCACTGAAAAGCAGAGATGCAGTGTAAAGCATCGGAAAAGAGGAGCAACATTTGTGCCTCCGATAAAACGTCAGACTTTGACAATGCAGCCAAAGTCACTCACCATCACCCCTGGGTACTGGTCTGAATAAAGCTGGATCTCTGCTTTATGTTCAAGGTACCAATGTGGATGTTTCCAGACTGGTACCAGTACCAGGGTTAGAGGTTACACATATGAGCATTCCCTAGAACCGTGTGCGCCAATGCCCCTTACCATCAGAGGCTTGTAAACTATATGCCAGTCCAAGGGCCAGGAAACCTTTGGCTTTGAATTCGGAGCTTTTTTCTGCACATTCAACCACCATTTTGGCGAATCTTTCAGCCTCTTCCATCTACAAAAATTAAAATTTTGGTCAACTAAGAAATACCGAAACTTACAGGTCTCCATGTGTCCTGGCAGAGGCTCTTACCCAGTGCAGAGAGCCCATACACAGCTTGGCAGCGAGGAGGGGGATGGTGGCGTCCTCAGGCTTGAGGCGGATACATTCTCTTAAAACCTTCACAGCTCTGGCCGACTACAAGAACAAGAGAGAAATTTAATGGGAAAGCCAGACAATCAGGGGAAGACTGCACAAAGCAAGAGCAAAATGCCAACAGTGTGGCAGCAGAGGAACATGTGCTCGCGGTTTGCACAGGAGCATTTCTGCGCTGACAATTGGCGTTGGTTTTCTCTGTGGACTGTATGGTTAATACGATAGTTCGGTCCCCATGTGATGTGCATATTATCGGCAGCACACTCCCCGTTTACATGGGGTGATGTCAACAAGGACAAGTTTAAGACCCTCATAAAAGGGTGTAAAAAGAGCAATAGTTCTGCTTGTTCGCCAGCTGATCAGCGACATGTTTATTGGGCACTGTGATCAGAAAAGTGTGCAGTTATGAAGACGGTTTGACTTGATTACTGCCCGGGGTAAAGGGGCCTAATCAGGTTCAGAAATTCGAATAATGCAGAAAATAATGGCCATAGCATGCTTGTCGAACATTAAATTAGTATCTGATCCATGAGGAAACTGAAGGGACGAGAGGCCGAGGACACCCTATCAGCATTCATCAGTGGTCAGCACACCATGAGTCTCCAGCAGCAGATACAGCTTTAAGGACTTGCTGGCACTTATAGTTTTCCAATGGTTGAGGAGCCACAGAATCCCAGTGAGATTAAAAAAAAAGGGACTTAAAAACCCCACGATTAGCAAAATGAAGGGTTGCAGTGTTTGCTGGGAGGACGGTGGTCCATTGATTATCCAGACAGCGCCACACTTACAAGACTGGCTGAGGCTGGTACTGCAGCTCAGTCCATCACATGATGGAAGGATAAAACGATAAAAGCACCACATTATTCCAGTGAATATTGCAGTCTTTCATCCAGCCGACCATGAAGGTGGGAGTCCTGTCCATCATACCGATATGGGCTAAAGGAACACTATAAAACCAGCGTGGGTATAACACAGGATGTACGATCCGGGAGCAACAGAGGACATCACCTTTCCTGCAGCCATGAGCGAGAGGGCAAACTGGTACCAGAGGTGGAACTCTTCAAAGGCAAACTTCATGGCTCTCTCCAAGCACTGTTGGAAGGAAAGCAGGAGAGGTCGGAGGCAGCCGCTATGCAACACGCCATTACAATCCAGAGAGACAAGGTTATAGAGGACCAGCAAGACAATGAAAGGGTTAACGGGCAACCCTGGATCAGACATAATCCATCATTTTCTTATAATGGTTGGGACGCTGCATAAGCCACGATGCAGGCAACCCAGAATCCACCGATGACATGTCCACTTCCTCAAGGCTTACACTATACTTTGGGGGTCTTATTTATTTTTTTCTTGTGTTGTGTACCTCCGAGAGCATTTCATACTGCCCCCTCCGCCCCAGCGCGATGGTCAGAAGGTCGTACACCACAGAGGCGCTCTGCAGGCTGATGATCCGATCGTTCTTATGTTCTGGGATCCGGCTGAGCACGGCGTCCCTGTTGGCCTAAGACAAGATGAAACAACGATTAATACCTCACGTCAGTAAATTAATAGACGCATTAAATGGTGGCGTAATCGGGGCCATATTTGGTTGTTAGAGGCCGACAGAACGATCGGATAGAATTTTTAACAACGTAACATTGTATCATCCTCTTTTAATCGGTCAAGTATGGGGCCGCGACGGCTCCCGGAGTCCGTGCCAGGCTCAGATATGCAGCGCAGTAATGAACGCCAAGTATTCACAGTGGACATATAATAGCCCTGAATCTGGGCGCGGCCATGTCTGTTTACAATCTGTCTCCCGCCCCCACCCAAAGCCAATCTGAACAATCTGGAAAAAGCCACAGTTGTCATGGAAACGTCTAAATTTAGGAGGCGATTAAAAAGCGGATCTAAAAAAAAACCCCGAATTCCTCCAGTACTGGGTAACGTCTTTGCAGAACCACTTGTGAATATCATATTAAGGTATAGAGGGGTTACCCAAATCGGCAGCCCCCCTATCCGTGTAGCACACAGGAATGGTCGGCATACAATGCACATTCCTGATGACCCGTGAGAAGATCTAATTGTCAGGGATGTGGGAAGAAAAGGATTCTCTTTAGAAGACTTCCCCTCTAATTAAAACTTCTATAACTCTCTGTTTCAGTTCTTTACCATTTTCAATATCTCTGCTTAGTCACAGAGAACGATGCTCATATCCAGAGGCTACAATTCCCCAATCTAATTCTTTTGACAGCTGATGGGTTTGTAGCAATAAATCAGGATATGTAAGAGATTTCACCATGATGAGAGATTTGCATCATCCTCCCCGACAGAAAAAAAATATCTTTGTTGACATACTGCAACAAATCATCAGCGGTATAAGAAAGTTCAGCTGGACATGGATTGTACCTCTCACAAGAATGGTTTCACTCCATGACATAAAGTAGAGATATGGAAAATAAGTAACTTAAATCTTAGTAAGTAATGGCATATTGCTAGGATATGGTACATTAATGGTGGTCTGACTTGTAGGAATCCCACTGATCCTGAAAATGAAGAAGGCACAGTACTGTTATACACAGCAGAGCTGTAGATCTATCTACTTAAAGGGAGACAAACTGCGGCAGGGGGGCCAGAAAACCCCTCTGAGGAGGAAAACCTGATATTGGCTGATGGGAACACCCCATTAAAGTAGAAAGCTGATAAACTTTTCATACCACATTAATTAAAAAGGCTTTTCTGCAATCAAAACTTATCATCTATCCAGAGGATAAGCATCAAGATGCTGTGGGTCATGTCAATCACAGGAACTTGGGGGTCATCTGAACGAAGCAACAGTCAGACATGCTCCCAACCACTCCACGAATCAATAGCACTGACGGGAGTAGCTGAGGGCTGCGGATAGGGGAACGTGCTTCATGGTCAGTGTCGTACACTGTGTAACGGGGGGCTCTTACCATGGACTCGCTGATCAGCAGCAGGAGCAGCGCCTCTTCTGTGTTTTCTTGAGGACAGAAAATGCTAGAAAATAAATGAAATCTTAAATCAAAGCAAAAACTTCAAAATGCAAGATTTCTACACAGAAGTGCTTGGGAATGCTCACTTCTCCCCTGAATAGACCCGCGGCCTCCGGCTTAATGCATAGCTTTTTGTGTTCAGACCCTGTCGGAGGGGGTCATCCAGGGGCGACTGGTTGGGGGGATCTTCCAGTGGGTTCCAGTAACTTTGTTCGCACATTCCCCGGAGCAGAATCTCAGCCAGCTGCCGAGCGATCGTCTGATATGGAGAAAGTAAAAAGTCAAGACAGTCACCACTTAATGACCTCCATTTATGTAGGCGTGACTAGTATACAGGCCCGTGCTTAGCAATGTCCTGCAAATACTCACACACTCACCATCCGTAGGTTCTGTGTGGTCCTGGTCTCTACAGCTCTCAAGATCTCCCGGAATCGGCCCACTCCTCGGGTCAGGTTCCTGGATGAAGAACAGACACCATGAACTCTGTCCTAAACCTCAGGATTAGACTGTCAGCTCTGCAGGACAGGCTTCGATTCTCTGTACGTACTGCATCAGTCATGACTGTGTTCCTATGCCCCAGGAGGGGGTGAAAACTTTTCCTGGCGCATTACTGCTGCATGCCTGTAACCTGGAGGGAGCCCCTATATTCGCTATAGATTTTAATTCTCCGCTGTCTACCATGTGATCTCCTGCATCTAATATAAACGGCTGCAATAATTTACAGCCAATTCATGGTTTCTGGCATTTACTTAGCAGCACATTAACTTCTGTATACCTGTGACAAGTCTGAGTGGCGAGAGATGGCGGATTTTCATGGCGTTTGTGGAGTTCACAGAGACTCGCTCCTGGGGGGCGACGCTAATGAAGTAGTAAAGTGTAATTATCAAGGGCAAAACAAGTTCCGCGCAGAGTCCCCTTGGCAGCCTAACAAGGGGTGCATCTAATTACTAATTACAGAACTAGCAATGTAGTATTAACGCCATCGCCGCGTCAACAATTGTATTCCCTTTCCACGGACTGGATCTGCGCCGGCAGAAGATCAGCACTATGGTGTTTTATAGAAGTACGCCTTATCGTTATACAATGAAACATTCTGCAACTTTCGCATAAACATTGTATGTCTGTGGAGCATTTTTAAGTTTTCCGTTTGCTGTCAGTGAATTGAAACGGTCACATTCACCAGTCTGGGCACAGTCCTGCTCGCACAGCTGGGGAGCGTAACAATGTAGGCCATTCTCTAGTAACCAATGCCAGCAAAACAAATCTCCCCAGATGAACTGCTATTTCCTGCACTGACACATTGTAACAAGACTAGAATTTGTGCTGAATATTAAAAGAAAATTCTCGAGTAGCCGAATGCCATAATTATTTTTCCCACAGGCTGGTGTATTATATTAATATTTCAGTGACGGGCACGTGGGTGCAGGGCAGGACTCACAGGTTTGGCGTTTGGCGTAGACCCCGTGCAACCTGAACATGGCATTGGAATAGTCTCCGTCGGGCACAGAGACTCGTTAATCCTTCCAATTAATTCTGCTTAGTGAACTGGCAGCAGGACAGGTCCGGCCGCCGCAGATCTGTCAGCGCCTTCGTCGTAGGTTTTATAAAGACGTCTGATGCTGAACTCAAGGAGATGCCACCTGAGAAGCGGCCCACTACGACTTGGCAGCTGATCAAGGTTGTTTGTGCTGTACTTGGAGGCTCCTAGGGTTTTACAAAGGACTCCAGGGATCAAAAGGAAATCGACTTTATTTTATCCCTTAAATACCCCCTACAGGGCAATTATAGGATAATCCGACACAACATCCCCTGGATTGCGGCACTAAGCCTCCAGCGCAACACAGAGGAGAAAGTGACTGGGCAAAATAAGCAACTGGGAACCATTCCTGAAATACTCTGTGGGGCTGGAGGACCCTGCTCCTTCTACTACACAGCACAACGTCTGCAGCCTTCAACCAGAACACCACCCATCTTTCTGTAATACTCTGTGCTGCTGGGCACACTGCTCCTTCCACTATGGTATTACCAATCAGTAACGTTCCACAAGATCAGTTCACTACTATAGTGCCGCCATCAGAAACCAGGCGCATATCACCGCTTACACTGATCTCCAGCTCAGCCTCAGCGCAATAATCACATAACAGGTCGATTTAATAGGATTGAGACCTGGAATGAACTTCTAATCTGAAGCATCCACACAAAGTGACCCAGGCAGTTATAAAACCTGAAGAGCCGCAGGAATAAAGGTCACATAGAAAAAAATGTCTGAAGTGCAATTCCCTAACATCCTGCTATCACGGGAATACAGGGAAGCAATGAAAAGTACGACTGTAAGGTCCCCAGAAGTCAATCTACAGGTTCAAAGAGTCAAGCAAGCGGCGCTGGAGTTCACTAAGCAGTCAGCAGCCAACGGTTCCTGAAGTGAAGGTCACAACGAGTCCATGCCTGGCCGAACGTTACATTACTTGTCCACTAATCAGAGGTTCTAGTAATAATCCGACTTGTGTAACGTCAAAAAATAAAACCGTGTTTCCAACCCCCCGTCCTCATATGCCCTCCAAGAGTTATAAATGACTGACAACTGCCCTGATGACAACACATCTCAACATCCATATACATGGAAGACACAATGTGTCTATACATTACTGACCAGAGAGCAGTATTATAGCAGTTAAATTAATGCACATAGAAGCAGTATTACAGTAGTTAAGGTATATTCTTGTACAGAGGAACAGTATTATAGTAGTTATATACTTGTACATAGGGGCAGTATTATAGTAGTTATATTCTTGTACAGAGGAACAGTATTATAGCAGTTATATTCTTGTACATAGGGGCAGTATTATAGTATTTTTGTACATAGAAGCCGTATTATAGTAGTTACTGTATATTCTTGTACATAGAAGCAGTATTATAGTAGTTATATTCTTGTACATAGGGAGCAGTATTATAGCAGTTATATTCTTGTACATGGGGTAGTATTATAGTAGTTATATTCTTGTACATAGGAGCAGTATTATAGTAGGTATATTCTTGTACATAGGGGGTATTATTATAGTAGTTATTGTCATGAGCCAGACCTGATTTTGGGTCTTGCCTCTCCTTTCCCGATCTGGTCATGTCAGGGGTTAACGTTCTCTGCCTCATTCCGGTGTCCGGTCTGCTAGTTCTCTGTGCTGCATCCTGCAGGCAGTGCCAGTTATATTTCCTGCCTACGGTGCATGTAGCTGGCTCTGGTGAAACCCTGATTTGTCCTGCGGCATTTAGCTGACTTTGTCCGTGTCTGTGTACTGCTCTTTCATCCGTCCCGACTGTGTCCCTGTGTGTTTGTTTTCCCCGGTTCTCAACTCTGCTTTGACTCTGATCTGATTCTGTCTCTTCCTTCTGGTACTTCTTCAGACTGGTACTGATCTTTTGGCGCTCCTCTGACTCTGTGTTTGGGGTTCCCCTTGGTACTACGTTACTCTCTGGTATCGACCCGGCTTGCCTGACTATTCTGCTGCCACCTGGTGGTAGCCTCGCTGCAGTTTTGCTGGTCTGCTCTGAGCAGGATTTCAGCCCTTTCTCCACTCCGCTGCCATCTAGTGGCGCTTGTGTTACTCTGCATTTTCCTGTAGTGCTGCAGCGTGACAGTTATATTCTTGTACATAGAGAGCAGTATTATAGTAGTTATAGTCTTGTAATTATGGGCTGTATTATAGTAGTTATATTCTTGCACATAGCAGCAGTATTATATTAGTTATATTCTTGTATATAGGAGCAGTATTATAGTAGTTATATTCTTGTACATAGGGAGCAGTATTATAGTAGTTATATTCTTGTACACAGGACCAGTATTATAGCAGTTATATACTTGTACATAGGGGCAGTATTATAGCATATTCTTGTGCATAGTTGTACATAGGGGGCAGTATTATAGTAGTTATATTCTTGTACACAGGAGCAGTATTAAAGTAGTTATATTCTTGTACATAGGGGGTAACATTATAGAAGTTATATTCTTGTACATGGGAGCAGTATTATGGTAGTTATATTCTTGTAATTAGGGGCAGTATTATAGTAGTTATATTCTTGTACACAGGACCAGTATTATAGCAGTTATATACTTGTACATGGGGCAGTATTATAATAGTTATATTCTTGTACATAGGGGGCAGTATTATAGTAGGTATATTCTTGTTCATAGGAGCAGTATTATAGTAGTTATAATCTTGTATACAGGACCAGTATTATAGCAGTTAAATTCTTGTACATAGGGGGAAGTATTATAGCAGTTATACTCTTGTAGATAGGGGTAGTATTATAGTGGTTATATTCTTGTACATAAGAGCAGTATTGTAGTAGTTATATTCTTGTAATTAGGGGTAGTATTATAGTAGCTATATTCTTGTACATAGGAGCAGTATTTTAGTAGACAGGGGGCAATAATATAGTAATTACAGTGGGGCAAAAAAGTATTTAGTCAGTCAGCAATAGTGCAAGTTCCACCACTTAAAAAGATGAGAGGCGTCTGTAATTTACATCATAGGTAAACCTCAACTATGGGAGACAAACTGAGAAAAAAAAATCCAGAAAATCACCTTGTCTGTTTTTTTTTCATTTTATTTGCATATTATGGTGGAAAATAAGTATTTGGTCAGAAACAAAATTTCATCTCAATACTTTGTGATATATCCTTTGTTGGCAATGACAGAGGTCAAACGTTTTCTGTAAGTCTTCACAAGGTTGCCACACACTGTTGTTGGTATGTTGGCCCATTCCTCTATGCAGATCTCCTCTAGAGCAGTGATGTTTTTGGCTTTTCACTTGGCAACACGGACTTTCAACTCCCTCCAAAGGTTTTCTATAGGGTTGAGATCTGGAGACTGGCTAGGCCACTCCAGGACCTTGAAATGCTTCTCATGAAGCCACTCCTTCGTTGCCCTGGCGGTGTGCTTTGGATCATTGTCATGTTGAAAGACCCAGCCACGTTTCATCATCAATGCCCTTGCTGATGGAAGGAGGTTTGCACTCAAAATCTCACGATACATGGCCCCATTCATTCTTTCATGTACCCGGATCAGTCGTCCTGGCCCCTTTGCAGAGAAACAGCCCCAAAGCATGATGTTTCCACCACCATGCTTTACAGTAGGTATGGTGTTTGATGGATGCAACTCAGTATTCTTTTTCCTCCAAACACGACAAGTTGTGTTTCTACCAAACAGTTCCAGTTTGGTTTCATCAGACCATAGGACATTCTCCCAAAACTCCTCTGGATCATCCAAATGCTCTCTAGCAAACTTCAGACGGGCCCGGACATGTACAGGCTTAAGCAGTGGGACACGTCTGGCACTGCAGGATCTGAGTCCATGGTGGCGTAGTGTGTTACTTATGGTAGGCCTTGTTACATTGGTCCCAGCTCTCTGCAGTTCATTCACTAGGTCCCCCCGCGTGGTTCTGGGATTTTTGCTCACTGTTCTTGTGATCATTCTGACCCCACGGGGTGGGATTTTGCATGGAGCACCAGATCGAGGGAGATTATCAGTGGTCTTGTATGTCTTCCATTTTCTAATTATTGCTCCCACAGTTGATTTCTTCACTCCAAGCTGGTTGGCTATTGCAGATTCAGTCTTCCCAGCCTGGTGCAGGGCTACAATTTTGTTTCTGGTGTCCTTTGACAGCTCTTTGGTCTTCACCATAGTGGAGTTTGGAGTCAGACTGTTTGAGGGTGTGCACAGGTGTCTTTTTATACTGATAACAAGTTTAAACAGGTGCCATTACTACAGGTAATGAGTGGAGGAAAGAGGAGACTCTTAAAGAAGAAGTTACAGGTCTGTGAGAGCCAGAAATCTTGATTGCTTGTTTCTGACCAAATACTTATTTTCCACCATAATATGCAAATAAAATGAAAAAAAAAACAGACAATGTGATTTTCTGGATTTTTTTTTCTCAGTTTGTCTCCCATAGTTGAGGTCTACCTATGATGTAAATTACAGATGCCTCTCATCTTTTTAAGTGGTGGAACTTGCACTATTGCTGACTGACTAAATACTTTTTTGCCCCACTGTATATTCTTGCAGATAGGGACAGCATTATAACAGCTATATTCTTGTACATAGGGGGTAATATTGTAGTAGCTATATTCTTGTACATAGGGGGCAGTATTATAGTAGGTATATTCTTGTACATAGGAGCAGTATTTTAGTGGTTATAATCTTGTACACAGGACCAGTATTATAGCAGTTATATTCTTGTACACAGGACCAGTATTATGGTAGTTGTATTCTTGTACATAGGGGCAGTATTACAGTAGTTATATTCTTGCATATAGCAGTATTACAGCAATTATATTTTTGCACATTGGAGGCAGTATTATAGCAGAAGTATTAAAAGGTATAATGAAGATAATAAACTAGAAGAAAATACTGCATTCAGAGACAACATAATATTAGATCTGTGTCCTTTCCTGGGATATGATGGGAGACACATTCGGTATACAGTTGTGATGTCTCTGTGACTCCCGTTGACAGAGTAATGGCGGTAGCAGGAGGTCATCACTTGATAACGATTAACAATGATAATTGTTTCCGACAAATGATATCTTCGATTTTGCTCATGTCTTCCGGAAGAAGAGAATCATTGTTCTCGGAGGTCAGTACAGTCTGCTGCTCAGCACTATTATTACAGTTTGAATTATATAACACTACAATGCAGCACTGTGCTGGAGAACCTGCATCAGGTGCACAGGATGAGCAAAAGAGCATTGTGGGAATATGTACAGTAAATATCAAGGGCAGTCAAAGACTATGTAATGTCACTGTGATCAGTGGTACAGAGCAGAATGTCGGTTTGCAGCGATGTGCCGCTCCGCACGATCCGAGTGGGTCAGCAGGGGCCACACATGAGAAAGCCTTTTATTTCTAAAAACGTCTTATATCTAATATTTACACATCTTTCATCTTTATTTTCAGAAGACTGATTTCAGGAATTTATTAATACTCGAAAAATTGCGCTGCCTGTAATACAATGGATAAAACAGCTCGACTGCAGCAAGAAATCTGTGATGTTTTCCATTTCTGAACAGTCAGAGTCGAACAGGTGAGGAGCAGCATTGATCATGGCAGTGAACTTGATCTCCTGCTTGCTCTGGAGTTTCCATGGCAGCACCTGCCAAGTCTTTATGGGCTTCATGATACTCACAAAAGAGGGTTCATGGCACTCAAGTGTAGCTGTAGCAGCGTTAAGCCACGTCCACACTTTCGAGATTCTATCAAAAGCCGACAATTGTGACCTGACCCTTAGTTTGTTGCTGCTACCATAGCAACCCCAGAGCAAGCATGACAGTTGCTGCAGCATTGAGGAGACTCAGTACAACATCAAACATATCAGCAGAGGCTGTAAAGGGAATCAACATAGTCAATTTCAAAACTTGGAGTGAGACCAGAACCAGGACACCACGGTGTTTGAATGCAACATTATTGGACTTAAAGGGAACCTGTCACCCCGCCAGGCATTTTTAAGTAAAAGAGCCACCTTGGGCAGCAATAATGCTGCATTCTGTCAAGGTGGCTCTTTTATTTAGCGTCCCTTCCACCGCAGAAATAATGGTTTTAAAAATTGTTCAGACATACCTGAATTTTGACTGGGGGGCAGATCTTTCCCCCCCAGACACAGACGCCTCACATCCGTCAGTCATGTCCTGCTTTTGAATTTGGAGCCGCCTCCTCAGCGTTCATTTCTTTTTCTCGCGCCTTCGATGTAATATTCTGACGTCACCACAGGTCCTGCTGCACCGCTGCCCTGCTCAGCTCCGCCCCTACTGGTCACATGGTGCGGACGTCATCACAGGTCCTGCTGCACGGCTACCCTGCTCAGCTCCGCCCCTACTGGTCACATGGTGCTGACGTCATCACAGGTCCTGCTGCACCACTGCTCAGCTGAGCTCCGCCCCTACTGGTCACATGGTGCTGACGTCATCACAGGTCCTGCTGCACCACTGCTCTGCTGAGCTCCTCCCCTACTGGTCACATGGTGCTGATGTCATCACAGCTCCTGCTGCACCACTGCTCAGCTGAGCTCCGCCCCTCCTGGTCACATGGTGTCACATCATGTGATGTCATAGGACGGGCAGCAATAACTGCGCATGCCCAATAAAGAATATTACAGCGCAGGCGCGAGAAAAAGAAATGAACGCTGAGGAGGCGGCGCCTGGGGGGGGGGGGGGTGACAGGTTCCCTTTAAAGGTTGGCATACAATCTCCCATAACAGGGTGCAATCACTGAATCGGTAGTGAAATATAGCCCTACTATTAAAGGGGTATACTTGCACGTTAAAGGGAATGATCCAGTGAACATCACTACCTAAATCATGAGCTATATCCTGACTTCTACTCCAGTTACAACGAAGGCAAAATCTTTTTTTTTTTATTTCCTCTCAGGCTTCTGCTGTTTCAGGCTCTGCACAGTACAGGATCTGCTGTGCATTAATGGACATGGAGAACACTGTAGTAACTCTTTGGCAGACATTGAACAGATTCACAGTGTCCCCAATGGAGAGTCATTAACAGCAGAATGCAGACACTGAATCAGCAAGGGGTGACAGGAAGAGATGACTCCCTGCAGCCTGAGAAAAAAAATATTGCAGAATTGCAAGAAAAAGGTGGAATAATCATCTCCAAGGTTTGAAGTTGTGGAAAATGAATACAGACAAATCATTCTCTATTCATTTTTTTTTTTCTGAGGATGAAGTTACAAAGCAGAAAAGATGTCACCCAGTCTTAATCCTATAGATGAGAGGGGTTTACGGGAACAGGTTAATGTGGTCACATACAAGGAACAGGTTAATGTGGTCTGGGGGGGTCTCTATGCAAGTAACACGTATTAGCGGTATACATACTGTTCATCTTCATGAAAGTTTATCCTGCAGCGGAACGTTATAGACATACAGAGAAAGTAATAAAATATCCACAAAACTCAAAAATAATCAAAACAAAAATAAGTGCCCCCCACACACAGCACTGAGTATAGGATCCGACACCTATATACAGTGCCGCAGAGTCGGCCACAAACACCACTCACCCATTCTTGAAGTACAGGACATGCGCCCGCTGCAGCCCGGTTTCCAGGAAGAAGCTCATCTCCTGGTCTGGGGCTGCTGGTCCTGGCTTTGGACTCCGGTTCTGAATATTTGCTGCTTGCACCTGAGGTGGGGAAAAAGAAATTCTATATATATATTTGTGTGAAAAAGTGTTTGCCCCCTTCCTGATTTCCTCTTCTTTTGCATGTTTGTCACACTTAAATGTTTCAGATCACCAAACAAATGTAAATATTAGACAAAGATAACACAAGTAATCACAAAATACAGTTTATAAATGAAGATCTTTATTATTAAGGGAGGAAGAAATTCAAACCTACCGGGCCCCGTGTGAGAAAGTGATTGCCCCCTGAACCCAATAACTGGGTGGACCACCCTTAGCAGCAACAACTGCAATCAAAAGTTTGTGATAACTAGAAATGAGTCTTTTACAACGATCTGGAGGGGTTTTGACTATTCAGCTTGCAGAATTGCTGTTATTCAGCCACACTGGAGGGTTTCCGAGCATGAACCGCCTTTTTAAGGTCATGCCAAAGCATCTCAATCAGATTAAGGTCAGGACTTTGACTAGGCCACTCCAAAGTCTTAATTTTTGTTTTTTTAATCCATTCAGAGGTGGACTTGCTGTGGCTCATTGTCCTGCTGCATATCCCAAGTGCGATTCAGCTTGAAGTTACGAACCGATGGCGGGACATTCTCCTGCAGGACTTTTTGGTAGACAGCAGAATTCATGGTTTTATTTACCACAGAAAGTCTTCCAGGTCCCAAAGCAGCAAAACAGCCCCAGACCATCACACTACTACCACATTTTACTGTTGGTATGATGTCCCTTTTCTGAAATGCTGTATTACTTCTATACCAGATGTTACGGGACATACACCTTTCAAAAAGTTCAACAGAGTATTCTCCTAATAGTCTTGGGGATTATCATAATGTTCTCTGGCAAAACTGAGACAAGCCTTTATGTTGTTATTACTCAGCAGTGGTTTTCGTCTTGGAACTCTGCCATGCAGGCCATTTTTGCCAAGTCTCTTTCTTATGGTGGAGTCATGAACACTGACCTTAACTAAGGTAAAGTGAGGCCTGCAGTTCTTTGAATGTTGTTGTGGGGTCTTTTGTGACCTCTTGGATGAGTCATTGTTGCACTCTTGGGGTAATTTTGGTAGGCCAGCCACTTCTGGGAAGGTTCACCACGGTTCAGTGTTTTCTCCATTTGTGGATAGTGGCTCTCAATGTGGTTTGCTGGAGTCCCAAAGCTTTAGAAATGGCTTTATAACCTTTTAACCTTTTCCAGACTTATAAATCTCAATTACTTTGTTTCTCATTTGTTCCAGGATGTCTTTGGATCACATCATGATCTCTAGCTTTTGAGGAGCTTTTAGTCTAATTTACTGATAGGTCCTATTTAAGTGATTTCTTGATTGAAAACAAGTGTGGCACTAATCAGGCCTGGGTTTGGCTAGGGAATGTAAACTCAGATTCCCAAAGATGTGATAAACCATAGTTAATTTATGTTTTAAAGAGGGGGCAATCACTTTTTCACACAGGGCCCTGTAGGTTTGGATTTCTTTTTCCCTTAATAATCAAGAGCTTCATTTGTAAACTGCATTTTGTGATTATTTGTGTTATTTTTGCCTAATATTTACATTTGCTTGATGATCTGAAACAATTAAGTGTGATAAACATGGAAAAGAATAGGAAATACATTCACACATATATTATATATTTACAGAAAAATTCATTTAGTCCGCCAGTAATTGGTCCAGAAATTGATAACTTGTCAAGCTTCCTTCTGCGCCTGCGTCCCTGGCCCGCCAAGGACTTTTACCCGGCCCATGGCCAGGCCGACATTGAACTCATGAACTGCACTGCAGTTCAATGCCGGTGGGCCATGTAATCGCAGGCGGGACGAGGCGCCAAGGAAAGGCGTTGCGCAGCCCTCCGTATGCAGCACAGTGCACATAGACGACGTGATTGTCATCACGCCGCCTGCGCAGCCTGATGACGTCACGCCGCCTGTGCCGGAAGACTGAGACGAGCGGGCACCTCTTCAGAGCAGCGGGGGACATAGGTGAGTACTTTTTTTTTTTTTTTTTTTTACACCGGGTCCTATTAAGGACAATTACCTGCCTATTGGGGACCTGTGCTACTTATTGGGGACATTTTCCTGCCTATTGGGGACCTGTGCTGCCTATTGGGGACATTTACCTGCCTAATGGGGACCTGTGCTGCCTATTGGGAACCTGTCCTGCCTATTGAGGACATTTTCCTGCCTATTGGAGACCTGTGCTGCCTATTGGGGACATTTTCCTGCCTATTGGGGACATTTACCTTCCTATTTGGGACCTATGCCACCTATTGGGGACCTATTCTGCCTATTGGGGACATTTACCTGCCTTTTAGGGACCAATGCTGCCTATTGGTCTGAGCCTGAGGTAACAAGCGGAGTTCCACCAATACGGTCACTGGTGAGGCTGCATTGATGGGCACTAATCAGACTGCATTGATGTGCACTAATCAGACTGCACTGATCAGGCTGCATTGATGGGCACGGATCAGGCTGCATTGATGGGCACGGATCAGGCTGCATTGATGGGCACTGATCAGGCTGCATTGATGGGCACTGATCAGGCTGCATTGATGGGCACTGATCAGGCTGCATTGATGGGCACTGATCAGGCTGCATTGATGGGCACTGATCAGGCTGCATTGATGGGCACTGATCAGGCTGCATTGATGAGCACTGATCAGGCTGCATTGATGAGCACTGATCAGGCTGCATTGATGAGCACTGATCAGGCTGCATTGATGGGCAGTGCAGTCTGTATGTCTCTGTGTGGACAATTTTATTGCTGGTATATTGTTTTTATAGCGCTGTAGATATGTTGATATTTTACTAATAGCAGTTTTGAATCCCTAGGAAACTGAAGAAAGAGAAAAAAATTGACTCTAAGTGTAGGATATTCGAAGAACCCCAAAAAATCGGTAAGTTTGATGATTTACTTCTTCATTTTTAATATTGTATTTGTTCCTATTTTCTTTTAATACTTAAATAAGATATGTGCAGTGTGCATAGGAATTTGTTCATAAACTATATTCCGGCCCTCCAATGGTCCGAGGGACCGTGATCTAGCCCCCCGTTTAAAAAGTTTGAGGACCCCTGCTCTACAGTCTCAGAAGAGCACATTCTCATTTCCACTCTCATTTCTAATCAATAGTGAAGCATAATTCCCACATATAGCCAGAGCGGGGGTCCCATCATTTATTAATGCCCCCCATAGCTGCTTATATCTACTGGTGAATGGCAAATGAGAAATAATAATCGTCTATTGATTGTCCCTGCGGCCCCTTACCTCTATTTGCTCGATGCAAGCTATTGTTATCTGTTATCCACACAGTGACCACCTCCCCCCTCACCGTTCAAGGCCTCGACAGCATTGATCTCGTTACTGCACTAGAGCAGCGGATTTCAAACTGTGGACCTCCGATCACTGCAAAACTAAAAGTCTCACTGTGCCCTGACAGCAGGAGGCTCTGAGAGCATGCTGAGTAGTGTGGTTCTCCAACAGCTGGAGGTCCGCAGGGTGAAGGCTTCATAGCCCTCAGTGAATGCTCACCCGTTCCACCTCCTGCAGGTACAGTAAGGCGATGTCTCCAGACTTTTCGTAGCACGTGATGATATCTTGGTCCCGATCCACGTGAAGACTGTTGGTGGAGGAGGAATATGGCAGCTTTTCTAGACAAAGACCTAAAATGAACACAACATATAAAGGTATTTGGAAGCTCGCTGAAGGTTGCTATATCCACATTTTGCTTGTCCTAGCACCACAACTTATAGGGTGAAATCATCAGCAGAAATCACAGATGCTTTAGCGCTTTCCCTGCACAGACTTTCAACCTCTGGATAAAACAATGCTTTTATGCACTGAGAGCACCTGATAAATGTATTTTTCCTGCATTGATACATTGTAGCAAACTCAGAGGACAGAGCTTTGTGCTGCTGATGTTCATTTCTGCTAAAATATCTTGTGTGGAATTACGAAGACCTAGAGAAACTTGTAGGACATTTCATTTATTGACATAAAAAAGAAAAATTATTTTAAAGCAAAGACTCTGATCTTCTGCAGCGGTGAGCGAGCGTGATGGGAAGGCCGAGGCTTTGTACCCGCAGCAGCAGCAGCAGCTTCAGAAAGGAGCTACAATGCAGAGAGAAAGTAACTGAGCGCTGCTAGAACACGGGGATTAGAGGGCAGAGGAGGCAGAGCTCACTGTATGCCCGGCAGGAAGGAGCAGCATTACGGACACTGTGTACACTGCTGGGCAAAGGGGAAGAACCGCAGCAGACACCACGCCTGGGAACAACCCAGGCACACCACACGGGAGGCTACTGACAGTCTTCTGCTTACAGTGAATGGGAACATTCCTGCTTTATTCGGACAATTTCCTATACTTTGTATAGGGAGAAAAGTTCACATCAGTGCTAGTTATGCTCATTCTCGCTGTATGCTGCAGGTTAGCGATCACATCAACGTTACTGTTCTCTTATTTGTCCTATCCTCGCAGTGCAGCTAATAGGAGAAGTGTAATCTTTGCAGTAATAACTCAGCGGCACTAATGATATAATGGTATTAATGGCTCAGATTCAGGAGAAACTGTCGCTTTGTCACTGAGTCCAGAAACTGAATGCAATCCGATCCAGGGCCAGCGAGAAATGGAGAGCGTAATCTGAGGATACGGCGCCCCCTGCTGCCTGCACAGAGCAAACACCCAAAACTACTGCTCAGAGAGAACAGCCAAGAGAAAATGTTTCAGAATAGAAAGCTGATCTCTAGTGAGAGACAGTAGGGCACTCTCAGTGATGTCACCTCTGATCTCTAGTGATGGATAGGAGGCATTCTCAGTGATGTCACCACTGATCTCTAGTGATGGATAGGAGGCATTCTCAGTGATGTCACCACTGATCTCTAGTGATGGATAGGAGGCATTCTCAGTGATGTCACCTCTGATCTCTAGTGATGGATAGGTGGCATTCTCAGTGATGTCACCGCTGATCTCTGGTGATGGATAGGAGGCATTCTCAGTGATGTCACCTCTGATCTCTAGTGATGGATAGGAGGCATTCTCAGTGATGTCACCGCTGATCTCTAGTGATGGATAGGAGGCATTCTCAGTGATGTCACCACTGATCTCTAGTGATGGATAGGAGGCATTCTCAGTGATGTCACCTCTGATCTCTAGTGATGGATAGGTGGCATTCTCAGTGATGTCACCGCTGATCTCTGGTGATGGATAGGAGGCATTCTCGGTGATGTCACCTCTGATCTCTAGTGATGGATAGGAGGCATTCTCAGTGATGTCACCGCTGATCTCTAGTGATGGATAGGAGGCATTCTCAGTGATGTCACTGCTGATCTCTAGTGATGGATAGGAGGCATTCTCAGTGATGTCACTGCTGATCTCTAGTGATGGATAGGAGGCATTCTCAGTGATGTCACCTCTGATCTCTAGTGATGGATAGGAGGTATTCTCAGTGATGTCACCACTGATCTCTAGTGATGGATAGGAGGCATTCTCAGTGATGTCACCTCTGATCTCTAGTGATGGATAGGAGGCATTCTCAGTGATGTCACCGCTGATCTCTAGTGATGGATAGGAGGCATTCTCAGTGATGTCACCGCTGATCTCTAGTGATGGATAGGAGTCATTCTCAGTGATGTCACCTCTGATCTCTAGTGATGGATAGGAGGCATTCTCAGTGATGTCACTGCTGATCTCTAGTGATGGATAGGAGGCATTCTCAGTGATGTCACCACTGATCTCTAGTGATGGATAAGAGGCATTCTCAGTGATGTCACCGCTGATGTCTAGTGATGGATAGGAGGCATTTTCAGTGATGTCACCTCTGATCTCTAGTTATGGATATCAGATACACTACCGTTCAAAAGTTTGGGGTCACCCAGACAATTTTGTGTTTTCCATGAAAACTCATACTTTTATTAATCAAATGAGTTGCCAAATGAATTTAAAATCTAGTCCAGACACTGACAAGGTTTGAAAAAAAGATGTTTATTTGAAATAATTTTCTCCTTCAAACTTTGCTTTCGTCATAGAATGCTCCCTTTGCAGCAATTACAGCATTGCAGACCTTTGGCATTCTAGCAGTTAATTTGCTGAGGTAATCTGGAGAAATTTCACCCCATGCTTCCAGAAGCCCCTCCCACAAGTTGGTTTGGCTTGATGGGCACTTTTTGCGCACCATACGGTCAAGCTGCTCCCACAACAGCTCAATGGGGTTGAGATCTGGTGATTGCGCTGGCCACTCCATTGCAGATGGAATACCAGCTGCCTGCTTCTTCCCTAAATAGTTCTTACATAATTTGGAGGTGTGCTTTGGGTCATTGTCCTGTTGTAGGATGAAATTGGCTCCAATCAAGCGCTGTCCACAGGGTATGGCATGGCGTTGCAAAATGGAGTTATAGACTTCCTTATTCAAAATCCCTTTTACCTTGTACAAATCTCCCACTTTACCAGCACCAAGGCAACCTCAGACCATCACATTACCTCCACCATGCTTGACAGATGGCGTCAGGCACTCTTCCAGCATCTTTTCAGTTGTTCTGCATCTCACAAATGTTCTTCTGTGTGATCCAAACACCTCAAACTTGGATTCGTCTGTCCATAACACTTTTTTCCAATCTTCTTCTGTCCAATCTCTGTGTTCATTTGCCCATATTAATCTTTTCCTTTTATTAGCCAGTCTCAGATATGGCTTTTTCTTTGCCACTCTCCCGGAGTCGCCTCTTCACTGTAGACGTTGACACTGGCGTTTTGCGTGTACTATTTAATGAATCTGCCAGTTGAGGACCTGTGAGGCGTCAATTTCTCAAACTACAGACTCTAATGTACTTGTCTTGTTGCTCAGTTGTGCAGCGGGGCCTCCCACTTCTTTCTACTCTGGTTAGAGCCTGTTTGTGCTCTCCTCTGAAGGGAGTAGTACACACCATTGTAGGAAATCTTCAGTTTCTTGGCAATTTCTCACATGGAATAGCCTTCATTTCTAAGAACAGGAATAGACTGTCGAGTTTCACATGAAAGTTCTTTTTTTCTGACCGTTTTGAGAGTTTAATGGAACCAAAAAATGTAATGCTTCTCTAATCAGCCAAACTGTTTTCAGCTGTGCTAACATACTTGCACAAGGGTATTCTAACCATCCATTAGCCTTCTTACACAGTTAGCAAACACAAAGTACCATAAGAACACTGGAGTGATGGTTGTTGGAAATGGGCCTCTATACACCTATGAAGATATTGCATTACAAACCAGACGTTTGCAGCTAGAATAGTCATTTACCACATTAACAATGTATAGCGTGTATTTCTGAATCATTTAATGTAAGCTTCATTGGAAAAAAACTGATTTCTTTCAAAAATAAGGAAATTTCTAAGTTACCCTAACCTTTTGAACGGAAGTGTATACCTGCTGATCTGTGACTTAATATAAGACTAATGAATTACCTCCTATTACTTAGATCATTCACCACCAAATTACATTTGTACAGGGCTTATGACACCATTAGAATATAATGTAGGACATACATCGGTGTACGGAGAACACACGATCCCTGTAGCTGGGCAAATGGGTATATTTATGACTGGTGCAAAAAAAAATAAGCCAAGAAAAGTCAATCTGACAATGGCAAGGTTATCATACGTCTAAAAATCTGATAATGAAGGGGCTGTTGGGATAATGATCAATTAGTGGCGAAGGTAAAAAAATAAAACTGTTTAAGACCGACAAAGTCATCTTTCTACCTTTGGTTGAGTAAGCTTCGGCGATCATTCGCAGCTTGTAAGGAGGAGCTGCCACCAACTGAATGTCATCCAGACCGACAAGAGCATAAATACCAAGAGCTTCTTTATAATTGCCCTCCACATAGTCCAGTTTGGCCATTATCATATTTGCTTCCTGAATGAAGTCTGACTGTAAAGAAAAGAAGAAAAAGGGTAATGCAGACAAGAAATTCAACTACTGAGCACTGGGCACAATGGGCATCAGGTAATATATCATACAACTACATGCATTATACTCCAGAGCTGCACTCACTATTCTACTGGTGCAGTCACTGTGTATACACATTACGTTACTGATCCTGAGTTACATCCTGTATTATACTCCAGAGCTGCACTCACTATTCTGCAGGTCCAGTCACTGTGTACATACATTATATTACTGATCCTGAGTTACATCCTGTATTATACTCCAGACCTGCACTCACTATTCTGTTGGTGCAGTCACTGGGTACACGCATTACTGATCCTGAGTTACATCCTGTATTATACCCCAGAGCTGCACTCACTATTCTGCTGGTGCAGTCACTGTGTACATACATTACTGATCCTGAGTTACATCATGTATTATACTCCAGACCTGCACTCACTATTCTGTTGGTGCAGTCACTGTGTACATGCATTACTGATCCTGTGTTACATCCTGTATTATGCTCCAGAGCTGCACTCACTATTCTGTTGGTGCAGTCACTGTGTACATACATTACATTTCTTATCCTGTACTGATCCTGAGTTACATCCTGTATTATGCTCCAGAGCTGCACTCACTATTCTGCTGGTGCAGTCACTGTGTACATACATTACATTACTTATCCTGTACTGATCCTGAGTTACATCCTGTATTATGCTCCAGAGCTGCACTCACTATTCTGCTGGTGCAGTCATTGTGTACATACATTACATTACTGATCCTGTACTGATCCTGAGTTACATCATGTATTATACTGCAGAGCTGCACTCACTATTCTGCTGGTGCAGCAGTCACTGTGTACATACATTACATTACTGAGTTACATCCTGTATTATACTGCAGAGCTGCACTCACTATTCTGCTGGTGCAGCAGTCACTGTGTACATACATTACATTACTGAGTTACATCCTGTATTATACTCCAGAGCTGCACTCACTAATCTGCTGGTGCAGTCACTGTGTACATACATTACATTACTGATCCTGAACTGATCCCAAGTTACATCCTGTATTATACTTCAGAGCTGCACTCAATATTCTGCTGATTGTTATTAGAAAGATTATTCCAGCCTTCTGAGGTTTTATCTCAGTCAATTTTTCCTATATGTTTGGCATTTATTTGGCTTTTACTAGAATGCATGAAGCCAAAGCAACTTTTCTGCAGACACTTCCGGGAAATGCTGGGAGTTTGGGGCTCTGAAACCTGCAGACTAGTCAGTTCAGCTCTGCAGTGTGTTACACTCAGATATCAGAGTCACTGGTACTGATTCCCTTGGGCAGCTATTATACGGTAAATGCAGGTTATAGTCTGTCGGCTTTTTGTATTCTGTGTGGACTGGTTTCTGGCCAATAAAGGGTTACCACAGGCAGCAGTAGCAGAACTGCAGAGAACAGTTAAATTAATGAGTCTTTGATTTAGTCTCCAGCCAGTTGTTTAATTCCATAATGACTTGGGATAGATGGGAGGATGTCAGCTTCTCTGTTCCAGCATGAGACCCCTCCCCCATACTGCAGATATATTAATATTATTGACTGGGGGGGGGGGATTTATACCCATAAAACATCAGTGCAAAGCCAATCAGAATGATGACCTGTGGCCACACCTCAAGTGTGTGCATTCCTTTAACACCTCCACCTGTTTATGCCTGTCTCCAGACTACCATGTTTGGCATTGTTTTCTATGTGACAGATAGAATCACTATGTATCATGTCATGTTTCATGATTTCAGCTGCTTGTTGCAGAGAAAGAGCAAACACTGGTGCAGAGCATTCTGTTGTCTTCATAACACAAACTGTACAGGAAAAACTTACTGTCCCTGTAATAGGAGCTCAGCTAGGATGCTTGGGGGTGTCTGACAACAAGCTTGCTGACTGTTTCCATGAACTTAACTGTGACTAAAGTTCTGCAGCATAATACAAGATGCAAGAATAGCGAGAGCAGCTCTGAAGTACACTGCTCAAAAAAATAAAGGAATCAATCAAATAACACATTCTAGATCTGAATGAATGAAATATTCTCATTGAATACTTTGTTCTGTACAAAGTTGAATGTGCTGACAACAAAAATCATCAATGGAAATCAAATTTATTAACCAATGGAGGCCTGGATTTGGAGTCCCACACAAAATTAAAGTGGAATGTGATGTCCTTAAAACAAGTCAAAATGATGCTCAGTATTGTGTGTGTCCTCCACGTGCCTTTCAGTATTGTGTGTGGCCTCAACGTGCCTGTATGACCTCCCTACAATACCTGGGCATGCTCCTGATGAGGCGGCAGATGGTCTCCTGAGGGATCTCCTCCCAGACCTGGACTAAAGCATCCGCCAACTCCTGGACAGTCTGTGGTGCAACGTGACGTTGTTGAATGGAGCTAGACATGATGTCCTAGATGTGCTCAATCGGATTCAGGTCTGGGGAATGGGTGGGCCAGTCCATAGCTTCAATGCCTTCATCTTGTAGGAACTGCTGACACACTCCAGCCACGAGGTCTGGCATTGTTCTGCACTAGGAGGAACCCAGGGCCAACCTCACCAGCATATGGTCTCACAAGGGGTCTGAGGATCTCATCTCGGTACCTAATGGCAGTCAGGCTACCTCTGGCAAGCACATGGAGGGCAGTGCGACCCTCCAAAGAAATGCCACCCTACACCATTACTGACACACTGTCAAACCGGTCATGCTGAAGGATGTTGCAGGCAGATCGCTCTCCACGGCGTCTCCAGACTCTGTCATGTCTGTCACATGTGCTCATAGTGAACCTGCTTTCATATGTAAAGAGCACAGTGCGCCAGTGGTGAATTTGCCAATCGTGGTGTTCTGTGGCAAATGCCAAGCGTCCTGCACGGTGTTGGGCTGTGAGCACAACCCCCATCTGTGGACGTCGGGCACTCAGACCATCTTCATGTAGTCGATTTCTAACCAATTGTGCAGACACATGCACATTTGTGGCCTGCTGGGAGGTCATTTTGCAGGGCTCTGGCAGTGCTCCTCCTTGCACAAAGGCGGAGGTAGCGGTCCTGCTGCTGGGTTGTTGCCCTCCTAAGGCCCCCTCCACAGCTCCTGGTGTACTAGCCTGTCTTCTGGTAGCGCCTCCAGCCTCTAAACACTATCTCTGCCACTTGTGTGGGTTGTAGAGTCCGTCTCATGCTACCATGCGTGTGAAATCACAACCATTCAAAAGTGACCAAAACAACAGCCAGAAAGCATTGTTACTGAGATGTGGTCTGTGGTCCCCACCTGCAGAACCACTCCTTTATAGAGTGTGTCTTGATAATTGCCAATAAATTCCATCTGTTGTCTATTCCATTTGGACAACAGCATGTGAAATTGATTGTCAATCTGTGTTGCTTCCAAAGTGGACAGTTTGATTTCACAGAAGTTTGATCTACTTGGAGTTATATTCTGTTGTTTAAGTGTTCCCTTTATTTTTTTGAGCTGTGTATAATACAGGATATAAAGGTTAAGTACAGGATCAAAAATGTAATAAATGTACACTGTGACTCTACCAGCAGAATAGTGAGTGCAGCTCTGGAGTATAATACAGGATGTAACTCAGGATCAGTAATGTATGTACACAGTGACTCTACCAGCAGAAGAGTGAGTGCAGCTCTGGGGTATAATGCAGGATGTAACTTAGGATCAGTAATGTAATGTATCTACACAGTGACTGCACAGCAGAATAGTGAGTGCAGCTCTGGGGTATAATGCATGATGTAACTCAGGATCAGTAATGTAATGTATGTACATACTGAGTGCACGAGCAGAATAGCGAGTACAGCTCTGGGGTATAATACAGGAGATAACTCAGGATCAGTACAGGATCAGTAATGTAATGTATGAACACAGTGATTGCATCAGCAGAATAGTGAGTGATGCTCTGGAGTATACACAGGATTTAACTCAGGATCAGTACAGGATCAGTAGTGTATGTACACAGCGACTGCACCAGCAGAATAGTAAGTCCAGCTCTGGGGTATAATACAGGATTTAACTCAGGATCAGTACAGGGTCAGTAATGTAATTTATGTAATTTATGTACACATTGACTGAATCAGCAGAATAGTGAGTGCAGCTTGGAGTATAATACAGGATGTAACTCAGGATCAGTACAGGATCAGTAATGTAATATATGTACACAGTGACTGCACCAGCAGAATAGTGAGTACAGCTATGGTGTCACGACTCTGATTTTGGGTGTCTCGGGACCAGGGGCTCTTTTCCTGTCTCTAATTCTAGGGGCGCTCTAGCAAGCCCAGTTCCCCAGATTACTTTTGATGGTGAAGACGCCGGAGCCACGTACCTTGCCTTAAGGTCCTGAATCTGCCCTCAGTCTGTGCCCTTCCTCACCCAGGGAAGAGAGTAGTAGTGTACTGTAATATACCAACCAGACTAACAAGATAATACAAACAGGTATAAAGAATACCAATCATACAAATATACTCACACAAACAACAGAGGTAAACAATGGGGAGAGGAGGATGGGGCAAAACCAAAGTAGGAGGAGGGGGATTATCACACACCCAAAACCTAGCAAAAGTCTCAGATAAATCTACCAATCGCCTTCTCAAACAACCACAAACCACTATCTCCATAGCTCCCAACCGTCCCGATTCTCGCAGGACAGTCCCGTTTTTGACACCCCACCCCCACCCGCGTCCCACACAGGACGCTATTTTTCCCCGCATTGCACTGAGCCGCCACGCGCCCCCCCCCATGCTCCGACCCCATCCTCGCCCTCCCAGAGACCCACCGCAGCCTGCAATGAAGTGGCTGGGCTGTTCTGTGGCTGCGCGCACAGGACCTGTGATGAGGTCACAGGAGGGGAGGAGTCAGGGGTCACATGATCAGGGGCCTCCATGTCTTCAGAACTCTGCTGTGCTGGTTGTCATGGTGCTGGATGAGGTGAAGTTTCTGTGTGGGGTCAGGAGGGGTTAACAGTGTGTACGGAGCGGAGCCACGCGTGGACGAGGCGTACGGAGCGGGGACGTCGGCAACTAGTTGTATTCTGCATACCATGCTCGGTGCGACTAGGATCACTGGTACTCCCTCCGCTCTGATCTTCTTGATGACCCTCGGAAGCAAGGGAAGAGGATGAAAGATGTACAGGAGCCGGAACCGGTGCCATGGCAGAACTAGGGCGTCCGCTCAGATGGCGCATGGTTCACGCAGTTGGGCAATGAACCGAGGAACCATGTTGTTTAGTCTTGAGGCCATGACATCCACATCCGGAGTCCACCAACGATGACAAATCTGTTGAAAGACTTCCGGATGAAGAGACCACTTTCCCGAGGCAATGCTTTGGTGACTGAGAAAATCTGCCGCCTAATTGTCTACGCTTGGCCCAATGGAGGATGTGACTTGCTTTGTGCACGGCCATCCTGCTCCGGGTACCTCCCTGGCGGTTGATATACGCTACAGCCGTGGCGTTGTCGGATTGGATCCTGATGTAACCTTCGAGGAGACGGTGGAAACTCCATAGAGCTAATCTGATCGTTTGCATCACCAAAATGCTGAAGGGCAGACTGACTCTCGGGTTGACCAATGACCCTGTGCCGTGTAGCGACGAAAGACCGCTCCCCAGCCGAGGAGACTTGCGTCAGTGGTTACTACCAACCATCTTACTGGGAGAAAAGACCTCCCTTGATTCAGGGAGGACCTCAGTGTCCACCACCTGAGGGATTGCCTGACCCGCAGGGACAGAGGGATCCGTCGGTCCAGGGAGAAGGGTTCTTGTCCTAAGCTAACAGCAATGCGTGTTGTAAGGGACAGAGGTAGAACTATGCAAATGGAACTGCTTCCATCGCTGACACCAACTTTCCTAGAACTCTCATGCCGAAACAAATGGAGTGAGAAAACAGTCGCTCTGCCTGTTGTGAGGCTTGGGTCTCTCCTGGAGGGAGAATGACCAACCCACAAAGTGTCCAAGATCATCCCTAAAAGGGAAATCTGCTGAGCCGGTTTTGGGAAAGACTTTTCAAAGTTTATCTTTTACCCTAGGCGAGAAAGTGAATTTACTGTTATCCATGGATTCCTCGCAGGCTGAAAGGGACGGACCCTTGATGAGCAGGTTGTCCGGATACGGTAACATCACCACTCCCCAAGAGTGGAGAATGGCCATGACAGCCGCCATGACCTTGGTAAAGACCCTGGGGGCGGTGGCGAGTCCGAAGGGCAAGGCAACGAACTGGAAGTGTCGCTTGTGAATTGCAAAACGCAGGAACTGCTGGTGGGACGGGCAGATCGGAATGTGAAGGTAAACGTCCTTGAAGTCGATGGATGCAAGGAACTCTCCTTTTTCCATGGAAGCGACAACTGATCGGACAGATTCCATTCGGAATCACCGTACCTTGATAAACTGATTTAAGCGTTTGAGATCCAGAATGGGTCACATCGCCCCGTCCTTTTTTGGAAACACAAAAAGGTTTGAATATAATCCTCTGAACCTTTCGTGATGAGGACCCGGAATGATGACTCCGACCCTTAGCAGAGCCTGAACAGCCCAAAGGAAGGTTCTTGTCTTTTTCTTGGGGAGAGAGAATGTGCCGTGAAGGGGTTAAACTTTTATCTGAGGGCAGATGCAGCTTACCCGGTCCTGTGCTGGGTCCCCCTGGAGGAAAAAACGGTGGCCTTGTGGTGTCACCCGGTATCCAGCTGTCCAGAGCAGGCATAGCGCTCATGAAAGGGTTAACGGCAGCTGAAGAATAGAATAGAATTCCGCGTCTCGTAAGTAATGAGAGGCGTCAAGAGGAGGGGACGGCGATGTTAGCGCGGGCGGCGCTAATCAAATTGTGGCCTAGTAGGCCGGAAAAGCCGGGGACTAGATTTTTGGGCTACTCGCGGTAGACGCCGAGGGCGGAGAGAGGACGGCGCTAGTGGGCGGCGCCATTCAAATTGCGGCCTAGCAGGCCGGAAAAGCCGGGGACTAAATTTTTGGCCTACCCGAGCGCCAAGAGCGGGGGGGGCCCGCGATGGAGCGCCGGTGCACCGCCACTGACAATAAGTCATCACTCCTCCTGGGGGGCAGGACCCGACCCCATACCTCCACTAATGTGCTCAGGCAGGTCGTCGCTGTCCGGGGTTTTCTCTCATCCTCCGGGCGATGTAGCAGAGCTGGAGGAGGTCTTAAAGGGGTATGCTCAATTGATCCATCCTGTGCTAGGGGGATGGAGAACTCTGGGGCTGATTCAGGGCATCCGAAAAAGCGCTGCTCAAGTCCTTCTCCATGCACTCCTGTGCTACGTCCTGTTGCGCTTGCCCTCGTATCCGTGGAGTACCGACCGTAAGGGGACCATCGTCAGAGGAATCAACCCCAATCGTCGCAGGAAAGTGTACGTGGAGGTATACTCCGCGTGCTTGCCTGTTTTTGGTTCGGGGGAGAGCGGGCCGTAGAAGGTAACAGTCGCCCCCTTCACTCCGTTAATTAACCCCTTTCTGCCATCCGACGTACTATCCCGTCCATGGGACCTGGGCCCCTAATGCCCATGGACGGGATAGTACGTCGGCGCGATCAGCGGCGCCCACGTGGTGAGCGCCGCTGATCGCGGCCGGATGTCAGCTGATTATCACAGCTGACACCCGGCACAATGTGTCAGGGGCGGTCACGGACCGCCCCCGACACGTTAACCCCTTGCACACCGCGATCAAACATGATCGCGGTGTACCGGGGGTTAAAGGGAAGCATCGGCAGGGAGGGGGCTCCCTCCGTGCTTCCCTGAGCCCCCCACGGCAGCGCAATGTGCAGCGCTGCTGCGGGGGGCTCCTTTCCTCCAGGCCCCCGAATCCAAGATGGCGACGGGGGCCTTCGGGGGCCTGAGGAAGCTGGCTTCCTCAGTGCCTGCAAAGCGCAGGCATGAGGAAGCCTTCTGCAGTGCCTGTGTCAGATCGCTGATCTGTCACAGTGATCTGTGATGTGACAGATCAGCGATCTGTCACAGGACAGTGATGTCCCACCTGGGACTATTTAATAAAGTAAAAAAAAAACAAAAAAAAAAACTGTTAAAATAATTTAAAAAAAAAATCGCCAAATAAATTAGAAAAAAAAAAAAAAATATTCCCCCAATAAATCCATTTTTTGGAAATAATAAAAAAAAACCAATAAAAGTACACATATTAGGTATCGCCGCGTCCGTAATGACCCGCCCTATAAAACTGTCCCATTAGTTAACCCCTTTAGCGTACCCCTTAAAAAATAAAAATAAAAAACGAAGCAAAAAATAATGATTTATTATCATACCGCCAAACAAAAAGTGTAATAACGCGCGATCAAAAAGACGCATATAAATATCCATGGTACCGCTGAAAACGTCATCTTGTCCCGCAAAAAACGAGCCGCCACACAGCATCATCAGCGAAAAAATAAAAAAGTTATAGCTCGCAGAATAAAGCGATGCAAAAATAATTATTTTTTATATAAAATAGTTTTCATTGCATAAAACCGACAAAAACATAAAAAAACGACCTAAATGAGGTATCGCTGTAACCGTACTGACCCGAAGAATAAAACCGCTTTATCAATTTTACCGCACGCGGAACGGTGTAAACGCACCCCCCCAAAAGAAATTCATGAAACGCTGGTTTTTGTTCATTCTGCGTCCCAAAAATAGGAATAAAAAGCGATCAAAAAATGTCACATGCCCGAAAATGGTACCAATAAAAACGACAACTCGTCCCGCAAAAAATAAGACCTCACATGACTCAGTGGGTCAAAATACGGAAAAATTATAGCTCTCAATATGTGGTGATGCAAAAACTTTTACAATAAAAAGCGTCTTTTAGCGTGCGACAGCTGCCAAATATAAAAACCGCCATAAATAGTAAATCAAACCCCCCGATATCACCCCCTTAGTTAGGGAAAATAATAAAATTAAAAAAAAGGATTTATCTCCATTTTCCCATTAGGGTTAGGGTTAGGGCTAGGGTTAGGGCTAGGGTTAGGGGTGTGTTGGGGTTAGGGTTATAATTGGGGGGTTTCCACTGTTTGGGCACATCAGGGGCTCTCCAAATGCAACATGGCGTCTGATCTCAATTCCAGCCAATTCTGAGTTGAAAAAGTCAAATGGTGCTCCTTCCCTTCCAAGCTCTGCCATGCGCCCAAACAGTGTTTTACCCCCACATGTAGGGTATCAGCCTACTCAGGACAAATTGCAAAACAATTTTTGGGGTCCAATTTCTCCTGTTACCCTTAGGAAAATAAAAAATTGGGGGCAAAAATATCATTTTTGTGGAAAAAAATGATTTTTTTATTTTCACGTCCGAGTGTTATAAACTTCTGTGAAGCACTTGGGGGTTCAAAGTGCTCACCACACATCTAGATAAGTTCCGTGGGGGGTCTAGTGTCCAAAATGGGGTCACTTGTGGGGAGTTTCAATAGTTTAGGTACATCAGGGGCTCTCCAAACGCACATGACACCCGCAGAACATTCCATCAAAGTCTGCATTCCAAAACGTCACTGCTTCCCTTCCGAGCCCCGACGTGTGTCCATACAGTAGTTTTCTCCCACATATGGGGTGTCAGCGTACTCAGGCCAAATTGGACAACAACTTTTGGGGGTCCAATTTCTCCTGTTACCCTTGGGAAAATGAAAAAATTGGGGACTAATTGATCATGTTTCTGGAAAAAATACGATTTTTTTATTTTCATGCCCTGGCATTATAAACTTCTGTGAAGCCCTTGGGGGTTCAAAGTGCTCACCTCACATCTAGATAAGTTCCTTAGTGGGTCTAGTTTTCAAAATGGGGTCATTTGTGGGGGGTTTCCACTGTTTAGGTACATTAGGGGCTCTCCAAAGGCAACATGACACCCGCAGACCATTCCATCAAAGTCTGCATTCCAAAACGTCACTACTTCCCTTCCGAGCCCCGACGTGTGCCCATACAGAAGTTTTCTCCCACATATGGGGTATCAGCATACTCAGGACAAATTGGACAACAACTTTTGGGGTCCAATTTCTCCTGGTACCCTTGGGAAAATAAAAAAAATGGTGACTAAAAGATCATGTTTGTGGAAAAAATACGAATTTTTTATTTTCACGCCCGGGCATTATAAACTTCTATGAAGCACTGGGGGGGTCAAAGTGCTCACCACACATCTAGATAAGTTCCTTAGGGGGTCTAGTTTCCAAAATGGGGTCACTTGTAGGGGGTTTCCACTGTTTAGGTACATCAGGGACTCTCCAAACGTGACATGGCGTCCAATCTGAATTCCAGCCAATTTTGCATTGAAAAAGTCAAACGGCACTCCTTCCATTCTGAGCTCTGCCATGCACCGAAACAGTGGTTCCCCCCCACATATCAGGTATCAGCGTACTCAGGACAAATTGCACAATAACTTTTGCAGTCCAATTTCTCCTGTTACCCTTGGTAAAATAAAAAAAATTGAACCTGAAGTATTTTTTTTATGAAAAAAAGTTAGATGTTCATTTTTTTTTAAATATTCAAAAAAATTCCTGTGACGCACCTAAAGGGTTAATAAACTTCTTGAATGTGGTTTTGAGCACTTTAAGGGGTGCAGTTTTTAGAATGGTGTCACTTTTGGGTATTTTCTATCATATAGACCCCTCAAAGTGGCTTCAAATGTGATGTGGTCCTAAAAATAAAATGGTGTTGTAAAAATGAGAAATCGCTGGTCAACTTTTAACCCTTATAACTTCCTAACAGAAAAAAATTTTGGTTCCAAAATTGTGCTGATGTAAAGTAAACATGTGGGAAATGTTAGTTATCAAGTTTTTTGTGTGCCGTATCTCTGTGATTTAAGGGCATAAAAATTCAAAGTTGGAAAATTGCGAAATTTTCAACATTTTCACCAAATTTCCGTTTTTCTCACAAATAAACACAAGTTATTTGAATGAAATTTTACCACTAACATGAAGTACAATATGTCACGAGAAAACAATGTCAGAATCACCGGGATCCATGGAAGCGTTCCAGAGTTATGACCTCATAAAGGTACAGTGGTCAGAATTGTAAAAATTGGCCCGGTCATGAACGTGCAAACCACCCTTGGGGGTGAAGGGGTTAAAAAATAAAAATTTACAGAAAATTCAAAAATAAAATAAAAATGGTGGGGTCTGAAACCAGACCCAAGTGCCTCCTACAGACACTAAGCAAAGAACTGGAGAAATCTCAGCCAGCGAGAAGGTGTATACTGCAGGGGAGGAGCTAACTTTTTTTCTGGTATACTTAGTGTCCTTCTAGTGGCCAGCAGCATAACACCCACTGTCTCTGTGTCCCCCAATGAGGCGTAGGAGAAAGTTAACCCCTTACTGCCATGTGACGTACAATCCCGTCCATGTGCCCTGTTACTTAATTCCCAGGGACAGGATAGTACGTCACAGCGATCAGCGGCGCCCACATCACAGCTGACACCCGGCACAATGTGTCAGGGGAGGTCACGGACCGCCCCCGACACGTTAACCCCTTGCACACTGCGATCAAACTCCGTGCTTCTCTGAGCCCCCCACAGCAGCACAATGTGCAGCGCTGCTGCGGGGGGCTCCTTCCCTGCAGGTCCCCGGATCCAGGATAGCGACGGGGACCTTCGGGGCCTGCAGGGAGCTGGCTTCCTCAGTGCCTGCAAAGCGCAGGCAACAGGAAGTCTTCTTCAATGCCTGTGACAGATCGCTGATTTGTCACAGTGATCTGTGATGTGACAGATTAGCGATCTGTCACAGGACAGTGATGTCCCCCCTGGGACAACCTAATAAAGTTGAAAAAAAAAAAAAAAAAAAGAAAAGTGTAAAAATAATTTTAAAAAAAAAATCGCTAATTAAAAAAAAAAAAAAAATCCCTAATAAATTCATTTTTTGGAAATAAAAAACAAAACAATAAAAGTACACATATTTGGTATTGCCGCGTCCGTAACGACCTGCCCTATAAAACTGTCCCATTAGTTAACCCCTTTAGCGAACCCCTTAAAAAATAAAAAACGAAGCAAAAAATGTTTTTTTATCATACCGCCGAACAAAAAGTGAAATAATGCGCGATCAAAAAGACGCATATAAATATCCATGGTACCGCTGAAAACACCATCTTGTCCCGCAAAAAACGAGCCGACACGCAGCATCATCAGAGAAAAATAAAAAAGTTATAGCTCGCAGAATAAAGCGATGCAAAAATAATTTTTTATATAAAATTGTTTTTATTGCATAAAAGCGCCAAAACATAAAAAAATGGCATAAATGAGGTATTGCTGTAACTGTACTGACCCGAAGAATAAAACCGCGGAATGGTGTAAACGCACCACCCAAAAGAAATTCATGAAACGCTGGTTTTTGTTCATTCTGCGTCCCAAAAATCGGAATAAAAAGCGATCAAAAAATGTCACGTGCCCGAACATGATACCAATAAAAGCGTCAACTTGTCCCGCAAAAAATAAGACCTCACATGACTCAGTGGGTCAAAATATGGAAAAATTATAGCTCTCAATATGTGGTGATGCAAAAACTTTTTTTTACAATAAAAAGCGTCTTTTAGCGTGTGACAGCTGTCAAATATAAAAACCGCCATAAATAGTAAATCAAACCCCCCGTTATCACCCCCTTAGTTAGGGAAAAATAATAAAATAAAAAAAATGTATTTATTTCCATTTTCCCATTAGGGTTAGGGCTAGGGTTAGGGCTGAGATTAGGGTTAGGGGTGTGTTGGGGTTAGGGTTGGAGTTAGAATTGGGGGGTTTCCACTGTTTGGGCACATCAGGTGCTCTCCAAACGCAACATGGCGTCTGATCTCAATTCCAGCCAATTCTGCGTTGAATAAGTCAAATGGTGCTCCTTCCCTTCCAAGCTCTGCCATGCGCCCAAACAGTGTTTTACCCCCGCATATGGGGTATCAGCCTACTCAGGACAAATTGCAAAACAACTTTTGGGGTCCTATTTCTCCTGTTGCCCTTAGGAAAATAAAAAATTGGGGGCAAAAATATCATTTTTGTGGAAAAAAATATGATTTTTTTATTTTCACACCTGGGTGTTATAAACTTCCGTGAAGCACTTGGGGGTTCAAAGTGCTCACCACACATCTAGATAAGTTCCGTGGGGGGTCTAGTTTCCAAAATGGGGTCACTTGTGGGGATTTTCAATAGTTTAGGCACATCAGAGTCTCTCCAAACGCACATGACACCCGCAGACCATTCCATCAAAGTCTGCATTCCAAAACATCACTACTTTCCTTCCAAGCCCCGACGTGTGCCCATACAGTAGTTTTCTCCCACATATGGGGTATCAGCGTACTCAGGACAATTGGACAACAACTTTTGGGGTCCAATTTCTCCTGGTACACTTGGGAAAATAGAAAAATTGGGGACTAAATGATCATGTTTGTGGAAAACTACGATTTTTTTATTTTCACGCCCGGGCATTATAAAATTGTGTGAAGCCCTTGGGGGTTCAAAGTGCTCACCACACATCTAGATAAGTTCCTTAGGGGGTCTAGTTTCCAAAATGGTGTCATTTGTGGGGGGTTGCCACTGTTTAGGTACATCAGGGGCTCTCCAAAGGCAACATGACACCCGCAGACCATTCCATCAAAGTCTGCATTCCAAAACATCACTACTTCCCTTCCGAGCCCCGACGTGTGCCTATACAGTAGTTTTCTCCCACATATGGGGTATCAGTGTACTCAGGACAAATTAGTCAACAACTTTTGGGGTCCATTTTCACGTGGTACCCTTGGGAAAATAAAAAAATTGGGGACTAAATGATCATGTTTGTGTAAAAAATAAGATTTTTTCATTTTCACGCCCGGGCATTATAAACTTCTGTGAAGCCCTTGGGGGTTTAAAGTTCTCACCACACATCTAGATAAGTTCCTTGGGGGGTCTAGTTTCCAAAATGGTGTCATTTGTGGGGGGTTTCCTCTGTTTTGGTACATCAGGGGCTTTCCAAACGCGACATGGTGTCCGATCTCAATTCCAGCCAAAAAAGTCAAATGGCGCTGCTTCCCTTCCGAGCTCTGCCATGCGCCCAAATAGTCATTTACACCCACATATGGGGTATCAGTGTACTCAAGACAAATTGCACAATAACTTTTAGGGTCCTGTTACCCTTGGGAAAATAAAAATTGGGGGTGAAAAGATCATTTTTGTGGCAAAATATGATTTTTTTTAATTGTACCACTGTACGTTATAAACTTCTGTGAAGCCCTTGTGGGGGTCTAGTTTCCAAAATGGGGTCACTTGTGGGGGGTTTCCACTGTTTAGGTACATCAGGGGCTCTCCAAACGTGACATGGCATCCGTAAAAATAAAATGGTGTTGCAAAAATGAGAAATTGCTGGTCAACTTTTAAACCATATAACTTCCTAACAAAAAAAAATTTGGGTTCCAAAATTGTGCTGATGTAAAGTAAACATGTGGGAAATGTTACTTATTAAGTTTTTTGTGTGCCGTATCTCTGTGATTTAAGGGCATAAAAATCAAAATTTTCACCAAATTTCCGTTTTTTTCACAAATAAACTTAAGTTATATGAATGAAATTTTACCACTATCATGAAGTACAATATGTCATGAGAAAACAATGTCAGATTCACCGGGATCCATGGAAACGTTTCAGAGTTATGACCTCATAAAGGGACAGTGGTCAGAATTGTAAAAATTGGCCCGGTCATGAACGTGCAAACCACCCTTGGGGGTTAAGGGGTTAAACAGCTATTTATCTTTTTTACAACACCATTTTTTTTTTTAGGGACCACATCACATTTGAAGTCACTTTGAGGGGTCTATATGATAGAAAATACACAAAAGTGACACCATTCTAAAAACTGCACCCCTGAAGGTGCTCAAAACCACATTAAGGCTATGGGCCCACGTAGAGTTTTAAAACGCACACTAAAAACCGGACTCCTTCCCAGAAATCGAGCTTTTTTTTCCGCGCGATTTCACCGCGATTTTACCGCGATTCTGTTCGCGATTTTGCCGCGATTTTCTCAAGCACTTTCCAAGCGATTTGAAGCATCGCTTGGAAAGTGATTGACAGGTTGGTCACACTCATCAAACATAGTGTTTGACAAGTGTGAGCAGCTTTTTACTGCCTATGCGGCATCAATAGTAAAAGATAAAATGTTAAAAAAATAAAAAATCGGGGTATATTTACCTTCCGATGTTGACGTCCCGCGCTGCCATCCCGGGCCACAGCGTTCCCAGTAATGCCTTGCGAGACCTGTGATGCCGTTGGTCTCGCATTACTATAGCGATCTCGCTAGAGTCACGCGAGACTACGTCATCACAGGGCCGTGCCGCAAGGCATTACTGGGAACGCTTAGGCCGGGAATGCAGTGCGGGACGTCGGAAGGTAAATATACCCCGATTTTTTATTCTTTTTTTTTACAGGGGTATGGTACCCAGGGCCTGGAGGACAGTCTCCTCTCCTCCAAACCGTGGGTACCAACCGCACATGAGACGCTTAACTTCCCGCATGGTGGGCATAGCCACATGCGGGAAGTAAGCGATTCTCATGCATTCCTATGGGTGCGGAATCGCGGCAATTCTTTGCGATTCCGCACAAAATAATGAGCATGCTGCGATTTTTTCCGCGATGCGTTTCCGCCGCAGAAAAAAGCGCAGCATTAGCACAGCATGTGCGGAATGCCATAGGAATGCATGGGGGGCGTTTTGTACACGATTTTTAAACGTTTTCGCTGCAAAAACGCTTAAAAATCGCATCGTGGGCACATAGCCTTAAGATGTTTATTAACCCTTCAGGTGCTTCACAGAAATTTTTGGAATGTTTAAAAAGAAAATGAACATGTAACTTTTTTTCACAAAAAAATTACTTCAGATCATTTTTATTTATTTTAACAAGGGTAACAGGAGAAATTGGACCCCAAGCGCTTCACAGAAGTTTATAACGTAGAGCCGTAAAAATAAGAGTCATATTTTTTCCACAAAAATGATTTTTGCCCCCAGTTTTTTATTTTCCCAAGGGAAACAGAAGAAATTGGACCCCAAAAGTTATTGTGCAATTTGTCCTGAGTACACCGATACCCTATATGTGGGGTTAAACCACTGTTTAGGCACATGGCAGAGCTCAGAAGGGTAGGAGCGCGAGATTTCACTGTTATGGTTTGCAGGTGCCATGACCCACTGGGAGAGCGCATGAGGTGCCAAAACAGCAGAACCCCCCATTAGTGACCTCATTTTACGAACTAAATCTCTCATTGAATTCATCTAGGGGGTGCAGTGATCATATTGACACGATTGGCGTGTCACAGAATTTTATACCATTGGGCAGCCATGCGGAGACTCAGGAGGAACGGAGCGCTATTTGCCTATTCAAGTGAATGGGCCTGTGCACGTCAGCATGCTTCCACGGACCTTGTGTCCGTGGGCAAAACACGCTGACATGCCCGTTTTTTTAATGTCAGCACGGGCCACAAAATATCCAGCACACATGCATACGCATAACACACATGGATGTCATCCATGTGACATGCATCGGCACAAGCAGGGGAGAATGATGAGAGCCGTGTTCAGCACCCGGTGCCAGGGAACAGCGCTTACTGTAACGCTTCTTCCCTGGCGCCCGTCCTTGTGGTACTGATGCGGCACACGCACGCCACACGTTTGCCTCAAGTATTACACACACAGATACTGACATCTCCGGTACTGGAAATATCAGGACGTGTGAAAGAGGCGTTATAGCGGGTTTTTATGTTTGGCAGCTGTCACACACTTAAAGATGCTTTTTATTGCAAAATATAGTTTTTGCATCACCACATTTTGAGAGCTATAAATTTTCCATATTTTGGCCCAGAGTCATGTGAGGCCTTGTTTTCTGTGGGACAAGTTGATGTTTTTACTGGTACCATTTTCAGGCACAAGGAATTTTTTGATTGCTTTTTATTCCGATTTTTGGGAGGCAGAATGAACAAAAAACAGCAATTCATGAATTTCTTTTGGGGGGGGGTGTTTACACCGTTCCACGTGTGGTAAAATTGATAAAACAGTTTTATTCTTCGGATCAGTACGATTACAGCAATACCTCATTTATATCATTTTTTTATGCTTTGGCTCTTTTATACAATAAAAACTATTTTATATATAAAATAATTATTTTTGCATCGCTTTATTCCGGTGACGGAGTTGTGTGTGGGGGGGGAGCTTGTTTTTTGTGGGACAAGATGACGTTTTCAGCGGTACCAAGTTTATTTATATCCATATTTTTGATCGCGTGTTATTCCACTTTTTGTTCAGAGGTATAATGATAAAGCATTGTTTTTTGCCTTTTTTTAATGGTGTTCACTAGAGGTGTTTACTAGTGGGATAGTTTTATAGGTCGGGTCATTATAGACGTGGCGATACCAAATATGTGTACTTTTATTGTTTAGATTTTTTTTCATTCAAATATTAATTTAGTGATAGAATATATATTGATTTTTTATTATACACATATATATACAGGGGTAGGACAAAATAATGGAAACACCTAACGTTTTGGCATCATAATCTTCGAACATGTTATAAACATGCAAACTGTAACATATGGTAATGTTTTGTAGTTGATTATTTGTGATATGTGTATATAAATTAACTGTTTGTTTTGCAGAATTGTAAGAACATTGATGAGAACCTGATACCAATGGAAAACCTCTCGTATTTTCAAAGAGGCCAAATTGCTGGTGCTCGTATGGCAGGCACTAGTGTAACAGAAAGTGCCCCGAATGCTTGGCGTGTCAAGAGGTACTGTCTGCAAAGTAATGACTGCGTTTGAAAGAGGAAAAACGTCCGCAGCAAAGACCAGGTCCAGCCGAAAGTCGAAGTTGACTGAGAGAGACTGTCGGACTCTAAAGCGAATTGTGAGAGAGAAACGCAAGACCACGCCTCCGAAAATCACTGCTAAGCTCAATGAACACCTAGTTTCCACGAAAACTGTTCGTCGGGAGCTGCACAAATCTGGATTCCATGGAAGAGCTGCAATTAGAAAACCGTTGCTCTCAATGACAAATGTTTCCAAGCGTTTAGAGTGGTGTAGAAACCTCCAGAATTGGTCCCTCGAGCAGTGAAAACATTTGATATTCTCAGACGAATCATCGTTTACCCTATTTCCGACCTCCGGCCGACTGTACGTTTGGAGACAGCCGAAAGAAGCATTCCATCCACACTGCCTTCTCCTTCTCCCAACCGTAAAACATGGTGGAGGTTGATGATCTGGGGTGCTATTTCATGGAGATCCGCCGGGCCAATGATATCCCTTCATGGAAGAATTAACAGCCGAGATTATTTAGGCATTTTGGGCGACCAAGTGCATCCTATGGTTCAAGCACTGTTCCCAGAGGGGAACGCCATCTTTCATCTTTGATAATGCACCAATTCATACAGCTAGAATCGTTAAAGCATGGCACGAGGAACATTGTAATGAAGTTGAGCATCTCATCTGGCCCCCACAATCCCCAGACCGCAACATTATTGAGCATTTATGGTCGATTTTAGAGATTCAAGTTAGATGTCGATTTCCGCCGCCATCGTCGCTCAAAGAACTGGAGGGTGTTTTAACTGAAGAATGGGCTACAATTCCTTTGGAAACAATTCACACCTTGTATGAATCCATACCTCGGAGAATGGAGCCTGTAATCGCCGCAAAAGGTGGACCTACACCATATTAAACTAACTTTTGTTGATGTTTTCAGGTGTTTCCATTATTTTTTCCAACCCCTGTATCTATAATATAACCGGCTAAGCGTCACTCTGTCCGAAGCCTTTACAGACTGCGCAAGCGCGACGTGCCTGCGCAGTCTGGCTCCAGACAGAATGAGGCACCCAGTGGTGAGGAGTGTGTATGGCGTCAGAGATGGCGGTGTGTCTTCAGCAATATGGCGCAGGACAGCGCTATGGGCATGGGCGTACTCCGGCACTGCCACAGTCCTCCCCCTGCCTCCAGCAGAACGTGACAGGCAGCGCTGGAGCACAGGGAAGAAGGGTGAGTATAAATTTTTTTTTTGCATGCGTGTAGTTTAATAGAGGTGAGGGGGACCATACATACCAGGAAAGGGGGAGAGGGGACCATGCATAACAGGATTGGGGGGTGAGAGGACCATGCATACGAGGATTGGGGGGTGAGGGGGCCATGGATACCAGGATAGGGGGGTGAGGGTCCATGCATACCAGGATGAGGAATAGGGTGCCATGCTTACCAGGATTGGGGGGGTGAGGGTACCACGCATACCAGGAAAGGAGGGTGAGGGGACCACGCATACCATGAAAGGAGGGTGAGTGGACCACGCATACCATGAAAGGGGAGTGAAGGGCCACGTTACCACGAAAGGAGAGTGAGGGGACCACGCATACCACGAAAGGAGGGTGAGGGGACCACGCATACCACGAAAGGAGGGTGAGGGGACCATGCATACCACGAAAGGAGGGTGAGGGGACCATGCATACCACGAAAGGAGGGTGTGGGGACCATGCATACCACAAAAGGGGAGAGAGGGGACCATACATACCACAAAAGGGGAGAGAGGGGACCATGCATACCAGGATAGGGGGGTGAGAGGACCATGCATACCAGGATTGGGGGGGTGAGGGGACCATGCATACCAGCATAGGGGGGGTGAGGGGACCATGCATAACAGGATTGGGGGGTGAGGGGACCATGCATACGAGGATTGGGGGGGTGAGGGGGCCATGGATACCAGGATAGGGGGGTGAGGGTCCATGCATACCAGGATGAGGAATAGGGTGCCATGCTTACCAGGATTGGGGGGGGGTGAGGGTACCATGCATACCAGGATAGGGATGATGGGTGCCAGGCACACAAGGATAGGAGGGGGGCAGCACATACCAGGATGGGAGTCCATATAACAATAAAAATGCTCGCCACCAGGGCATAGAGCGGGTTCTTAGCTAGTATATATATATATATATATATATATATATATATATATATATATACTGTACATACAGTGGGGCAAAAAAGTATTTAGTCAGTCAGCAATAGTGCAAGTTCCACCACTTAAAAAGATGAGAGGCGTCTGTAAGTTACATCATAGGTAGACCTCAACTATGGGAGGCAAACTGAGAAAAAAAAATCCAGAAAATCACATTGTCTGTTTTTTTTTCATTTTATTTGCATATTATGGTGGAAAATAAGTATTTGGTCAGAAACAAGCAATCAAGATTTCTGGCTCTCACAGACCTGTAACTTCTTCTTTAAGAGTCTCCTCTTTCCTCCACTCATTACCTGTAGTAATGGCACCTGTTTAAACTTGTTATCAGTATAAAAAGACACATGTGCACACCCTCAAACAGTCTGACTCCAAACTCCACTATGGTGAAGACCAAAGAGCTGTCAAAGGACACCAGAAACAAAATTGTAGCCCTGCACCAGGCTGGGAAGACTGAATCTGCAATAGCCAACCAGCTTGGAGTGAAGAAATCAACTGTGGGAGCAATAATTAGAAAATGGAAGACATACAAGACCACTGATAATCTCCCTCGATCTGGTGCTCCACGCAAAATCCCACCCCGTGGGGTCAGAATGATCACAAGAACGGTGAGCAAAAATCCCAGAACCACACGGGGGGACCTAGTGAATGAACTGCAGAGAGCTGGGACCAATGTAACAAGGCCTACCATAAGTAACACACTACGCCACCATGGACTCAGATCCTGCAGTGCCAGACGTGTCCCACTGCTTAAGCCTGTACATGTCCGGGCCCGTCTGAAGTTTGCTAGAGAGCATTTGGATGATCCAGAGGAGTTTTGGGAGAATGTCCTATGGTCTGATGAAACCAAACTGGAACTGTTTGGTAGAAACACAACTTGTCGTGTTTGGAGGAAAAAGAATACTGAGTTGCATCCATCAAACACCATACCTACTGTAAAGCATGGTGGTGGAAACATCATGCTTTGGGGCTGTTTCTCTGCAAAGGGGCCAGGACGACTGATCCGGGTACATGAAAGAATGAATGGGGCCATGTATCGTGAGATTTTGAGTGCAAACCTCCTTCCATCAGCAAGGGCATTGAAGATGAAACGTGGCTGGGTCTTTCAACATGACAATGATCCAAAGCACACCGCCAGGGCAACGAAGGAGTGGCTTCGTAAGAAGCATTTCAAGGTCCTGGAGTGGCCTAGCCAGTCTCCAGATCTCAACCCTATAGAAAACCTTTGGAGGGAGTTGAAAGTCCGTGTTGCCAAGCAAAAAGCCAAAAACATCACTGCTCTAGAGGAGATCTGCATGGAGGAATGGGCCAACATACCAACAACAGTGTGTGGCAACCTTGTGAAGACTTACAGAAAACGTTTGACCTCTGTCATTGCCAACAAAGGATATATCACAAAGTATTGAGATGAAATTTTGTTTCTGACCAAATACTTATTTTCCACCATAATATGCAAATAAAATGAAAAAAAAACAGACAATGTGATTTTCTGGATTTTTTTTTCTCAGTTTGTCTCCCATAGTTGAGGTCTACCTATGATGTAAATTACAGACGCCTCTCATCTTTTTAAGTGGTGGAACTTGCACTATTGCTGACTGGCTAAATACTTTTTTTTCCCCACTGTATATACACTCACTGGCCACTTTATTAGGTACACCATGCTAGTAACGGGTTGGACCCCCTTTTGCCTTCAGAACTGCCTCAATTCTTCGTGGCAGAGATTCAACAAGGTGCTGGAAGCATTCCTCAGAGATTTTGGACCATATTGACATGATGGCATCACACAGTTGGCGCAGATTTGTCGGCTGCACATCCCTGATGCGAATCTCCCGTTCCACCACATCCCAAAAATGCTCTATTGGATTGAGATCTGGTGACTGAGGAGGCCATTTGAGTACAGTGAACTCATTGTCATGTTCAAGAAACCAATCTGAGATGATTCGAGCTTTATGACATGGCGCATTATCCTGCTGAAAGTAGCCATCAGATGTTGGGTACATTGTGGTCATAAAGGGATGGACATGGTCAGCAACAATACTCAGGTAGGCTGTGGCGTTGCAACGATGCTCAATTGGTACCAAGGGGCCCAAAGAGTGCCAAGAAAAAATTCCCCACACCATGACACCACCACCACCAGCCTGAACCGTTGATACAAGGCTGGATGGATCCATGCTTTCATGTTGTTTACGCCAAATTCTGACCCTACCATCCGAATGTCGCAGCAGAAATCGAGACTCATCAGACCAGGCAACGTTTTTCCAATCTTCTACTGTCCAATTTCGATGAGCTTGTGCAAATTGTAGCCTCAGTTTCCTGTTCTCAGCTGAGAGGAGTGGTACCCAGTGTGGTCTTCTGCTGCTGTAGCCCATCTGCCTCAAAGTTCGACGCACTGTGCGTTCAGAGATGCTCTTCTGCCTACCTTGGTTGTAACGGGTGGCAATTTGAGTCACTGTTGCCTCTCTATCAGCTCGAACCAGTATGCCCATTCTCCTCTGACCTCTGGCATCAACAAGGCATTTCCGGCCACAGAACTGCCGCTCACTGGATTTTTTTTCTTTTTCGGACCATTCTCTGTAAACCCTAGAGATGGTTGTGCGTGAAAATCCCAGTAGATCAGCAGTTTCTGAAATACTCAGACCAGCCCTTCTGGCACCAACAATCATGCCACGTTCAAAGGCACTCAAATCACCTTTCTTCCCCATACTGATGCTCAGTTTGAACTGCAGGAGATTGTCTTGACCATGTCTACATGCCTAAATGCACTGAGTTGCCGCCATGTGATTGGCTGATTAGAAATTAAGTTTTAACACACAGTTGGACAGGTGTACCTAATAAAGTGGCCAGTGAGTATATATATATATATATATATATATATATATATATATATATATATATATATATATATATATATATGTGTGTGTATCACCAACCAATCACAAAGCATCTTTCATTTCACCAGAGCTGTTCAAAAGAAGCTGAGCTGTGATTGGTTGCTATGAGCAACAGTTTTCCTTTTCCTTGCAGACAATCACTAAGCATCTCTTATTTCACCAGGGCTGGTTAAAAGAAGCTGAGCTATGATTGGTTGCTATGACCAACAGTTTTTCCACTTGACAACACCTCAGCAGACACTGACATGGTGGGAGAAATCTAGCATCCCCGGAAACATAAGCTCCCAGCCATTGTCTGCCGCCCTTAAAGGAGCAGTGAGCACATGACAGAAATGAATCTCCCCCCCTATATACACATCCTCCATGCCCTAGGCACATCTTCCCTCTTAAAGGGATCATTGGTATGGAAGTCAGAGCAAATCCATCCAGCGCTTTGGTTTTGACCCCAGGCCTCTCTTAAAGGGATCCCCGGTATGGAAGTTAGGACCGTTCCACTCAGCTCTGTGGGTCTGACCCCAGGGTCTCTTAAAGGGATCATTGGTATGGAATTTAGGGCAAATCCACTCTGCGCTTTGGTACTGACCCCCGGCCCTTCTTAAAGGGATCTCCGATATGGAAGTCAGGGCAAATCCATCCAGCGCTTTAATTCTGACCCCAGGCCTCTCTTAAAGGGATCCCCGGTATGGAAGTCAGGGCAATTGCCTTCAAATGCTCTGGTACTGACCCCAGGCTCTCTTAAAGGAATCTCCTGTATGGAAGTTAGGGCAAATCCCTCGGGCACTCTGATTCTGACCCCAGGGTTCTATTAAAGTGATCACTGTTATGCAAGTCAGGGCAAATACACTCGGCGCTCTGGTTCTAATCCCAGGCTCTCTTAAAGGGATTCCCGGTAAGGAAGTTAGGGCAAATCCTCTCAGCGCTCTGGTACTGACCCAGTCCCCTCTTAAAGGGATCCTCGGTACAGAAGTGAGGGAAAATCTACTCTGCGCTTTGGTACTGACCCCAGGCCTCTCTTAAAGGGATCTCCGGTATGGAAGTTAGGGTAAATCCCTCAGCGCTCTGATTCTCACCCCAGGCTTCAATTAAAGGGATCATTGGTATGGAAGTCAGGGCAAATCCACTCAGCGCCAGGCCTCTCTTAAAGGGATCCCCAGTATGGAAGTTAGGATCGTTCCACTCAGCGCTCTGGTTCTGACTCCAGGCTGATGGGATATTAGTGGTAGTTGTCCGGTGGCTCTGGCTGATGGGATGATGTGGGATATTATGGGTAGTAGTCCAGTGGCTCTGGCTGACGGGATGATGTGGGATATTATGGGTAGTAGTCCGGTGGCTCTGGCTGACGGGATGATGTGGGATATTAGGGGTAGTAGTCCAGTGGCTCTGGCTGACGGAATGATGTGGGACATTAAGGGTATTAGTCCAGTAGCTCTGGCTGATGTGGGATATTATAGAGAATGTGGCTATGCGGAATGGACGGGGCTCTACACTCAGATATATATATATATATATATATATATATATATATAGTAGGGATGTGACTCGCTCAGGTGCAGCGGAAGACAATCATGAGGCAGGTTCTTCCCAAAGTTCATGAGGTTTATTTGCTCCATAAACCATAACTCAGCATATCACCAAAATAGCCTCTAGCTTAGGCACAAAAGAACATAAACGTCCGTGGCTTCAGACTCGGACCGAGAGTCTCTGCACATGCTGGGAGGTGTAGTCCTCCCCATATACAACTAATATACATAGGCCAGGGCAATGTCCAGAGCAGAGCTCTATCTGCAGCCGCAGACACAGGAAGGCTTCTCCTTCCTTGGAACACAGACCACTCTCTGTAGTGTCCCACCTGGACACATGGAAGTCTGTCCACACTCTGACAGACTCCCTCCACTCTCTCACATGTGCCAAACACCTCAATTACATAGCCCTGTAACCACACCCACAGGTGATCACATGGCTATGACATCACTAAAGGTTGTATAGACACACACAGGCTTCCCTGACACAGTGTAACAGAAAGATCAGCAGTACCTCTGCTGATCAATACACCCTGGAGCCTGCATCCCAAGGCCACCCACCTTGAGACCCATAATGGTCATTTAGGACCCTGCTCCTGTTACCACACTGAATGTGCCTGTACACCCGTCCTGGGACACCCACACAGCGCCCCCTAGCTGACATAGTGGTAACTACACCACATACCTCCCCCCTCTGTTCAAACTTGTGGGGTTGAACACATGACATCACCCAGGGATCTTGAGACCTGGCACCCATGTCACCTTGCCCTACCAGTCGGGAGGACCATCTCCGTCTGTTTCGGTAGTCATACTGCATATTTACGTTAGGCCTCCCCTGCCCCCAGCGGTCAGTATCTCGGCCTTGGGCTTTGGCCTTCCCGTCAACGTCCGTCAGTGTGACCAGACACTCTTTAGTCTCCACCTGTCTGCAGTGTGCTTCATCACGCGACCTTTCTCTCACTGGCTGGCTCTCCCAGTTCGCACGGTCATAAGTCCCACGTCCAGCTGGGCCAACTGGCTGGTCTGAGTCTGACCCTCTGTCGCTATGTCCACCACCGAGTCTCGTGCCTATGTTACTAAGATTAGAACGGCCACTTGCGGACTCTCGACGTTCTTGCCTTCGACTACCTGTCCTTTCATTCCTTGGAGGATCCCTTCTGGTCCTTACACCTTGGGTTGGAGGGGGACGCCACCTGACGTTCTCTATCTGCTCATTCATCTGCAGTCGATCCTGTCTTAGCTGCTCAATCTCCTTCAGGTACGCTACCCGATATTCCAGGAGCATGCGAAGCTTCCCAATGCTTTCCACCGAACCAACCACAATGACAGGAACCATGTCATCTTCAATAACGACTTGGATTTCACCAGCAGGTGGGATCCTCACTCTCTTCACACAGGATCGATTCACCATCTCCTGCATCACCTTTCCAAGTCTGCCAACGACTTTCCCCACCAGATTTCTGGGCACCGGAATTATGTCTTCCACAAAGCCCAGCCGATTTTGCGCTTCCCTTGCAAGCTCCAGACGTCGAGCGGCTTTCCAATTACGCTTCACGAGCATCTGTTTCGTGCGGAGACATTGTAGGTGCATCTCCTTCAGGACAGCCACCCTTCTCTCTGTGTCTTCCGTTTCTGCCAGTATCACCAACTGGTCTGTTTCTGGTGCCCAGCTCACACTATAGGCCTTTACTGCCTTTTTAAAGGTCTCATGCACACCTTCGCTGGCACACGCTTCTCGCACGTCTTCGGGTACCTCCATCACACACTTGAAGGTCATGGACTTGCTCTCATCCTGGACAGATGGCTCTGGGTTCCCCACGGACACTTCCCTCAAGGTATCTGCCAAGACCGGGTGACTGTCTTGTGCAGCTCTTGGTTCACCATCTTCCTGAGATTTACAGTCTTCAGGACCCTTTTCCAAGATGGCCTTTGGCAGTTCTGCCTTGCTATCAGTCGGGCAAGGCCGCTGTACGTCTTCGCCCCTCCACTTCTCCTGCAGAAGACCTTTTACTACTCCACTGAGTTCTTGCAGAACTTTATCTTTCTCCTCTGCCAGGTAGCGACGCTCATCCTCTCTTCTGAGAATCTCCTGTTGATGCTTCTTTTGGGCCTCTCTGAGCACCTACATATCTTCCAACAGGAAGATGTTGTTCATGGTTTTACACGCTGACAGGTGACCTCTGAGCTCAGAGACTTCCTTCTCCAGCTCATCCACTCTGTGCTCAGCTGCTTGCCTTAGGACTCTTTCCCGTTCGACATGTTCTGTTACAGTCTCCTTTATCAGCTGTATCTCACGATCCTGCTCTCTTTTGTCCATCACGTGTCTCACTACTACCTCTTTAATTATATCGTTAAAGGGTACCACTGGGTCAGTCACCCCAGTCGAGTGAACCCTCCAGTTACCGTCCAGCACCAATGTGTCTAGTCCAGTCGTCTCATCTCCCAGCCCACCATCTGTCTTATCACGAGACGTCAGGTCCGTCAGTTGGGCAGATGTACTTCTTCCTCTGGTCAGTTCTACCTCTGACCTGTCCATGTCAGGAGCCGTCACTGTCTCAGTGTCTGCTTGTCCCACAGTCGAAGCATCTCCATCGTCAGACCAAACGTCATCAAACAAAAGAAAGTCCCGGCCCCTCTCCCAGGCATAGACTAAGTCCCGTGGTATCCCTCTACCTTGGCACTCACCACCTTTGGTCCCCTCAAACACTACTGCGTAGTTCACCGTGACCCCGTGTTTACAGCGAACCCTGACGTTTTTCTCGGTCAGAGAGAAAACGAGAGGCGTTCCTGTCAGAGTCACCTGACTCTCTGAGTCCAGCCGACCAAAGGCTCCTTCCCGGTGCAGCATCACTGTACAAATCTGTGGCCCATCATTACTACCTGGAAAGGATATTCCACATTCTGAAAAAGACCTGCACATACACTGCGGTACTCCAGACATACCTACTGAGTCACCCAGTGCTGTCACTTCTTCACACTTGGCCACTTTCTGGACCACCACCCCACTTTGGGTTGCCACTCCAATTTGGGTCACCGCCCCCTTTTGTGACTCCACCCCTTTTTGGGTTACCACTCCAATTTGGGTCACCGCCCCCTTTTGTGAATCCACCCCTTTTTTGGTTACCACTCCAATTTTGGTCACCGCCCCTTTTGGGACTCCACCCTTTTTTGGTTACCACTCCCTTTTGGGTCACCGCCCCCTTTTGGGATTTCCCCATGTCCGTTCTGCAGAACTTCTTATGCCACAGTTCACACAGTACAGTTTGTCTTTTAACGATACCACACAAGTCTTTGTTGGCACCACCATAGCTCCTGCTGTCACTGATCACTGGCACCTCCGGCTGCTGTTCACACACACACAGCGGCTGGTGTCACTGCAGCTCCTGCTGCGCCATCTTCGTGGACCCACCGATCCACCAGAAGCCGCTTGTCCCCTTCTTAACCCCGCTGGGTTACCGGAAACCGCTTGTCACCCTCAAAGATAAAAACCACAAAAGCGCGCCCATAGGGCCTTACCAGTGCAGGTATAATGGGTTATGAAGCAATGATACAGGGTACTCACCCTCCATAGTTGTGTAAAGCCACAACTACTGTATCCGCTTAGTCACATGCCATAAAGCTGCAGCAGGATGGCGTAGACAGACAGCGTCTGCTACCAATGCTCCCAGGGCAGATCTCAAAAAAGGAAAAACACCAGGACCCTGTGCTGCGAGACCTTCGTGACCCCACTGAGCCACAGCAAGCACCTTCAGGTTTTGCAGAGGAAAAGAAAAAAACAAAAACACATGCACAGTCTCTCACATGTCCTGTTCGTGTGCCACTCAGGACGTACCGTCTCCGCCTGAGACCGTCCAACACACAGGCGCACACCGGGTGCTATTCAGGGAGCAGCCCTCCTCCCAGGGTTTCCCAACACACCGGTCTCACCAGGTCCAGGGGCTCAGTGAGTGCTCTTCAGGACATCCGTCTCCACCTGAGACTGCCCAACGCTCGCGCCTCACCAGGTCCAAGGTCATAGCACGTGCTTCAGGGCTCTTCCCAACACTGACCCTCCAGGACCTTGCTCACTGACCCCTCCAGGGACACAGTCTCTCACTGACCCTGGTCAGTGCAACACATACTCCTGTCTGTTACCTGTGTTGGCCACACAGGTTCCTGGACGCCTCTTCTCCTCAGAGGTATCACACAAATATTAACACAGTCACTTTCTCTGACCTCGGTCAGTATTACTCACGGTTGTCAGACAGTCTGCTCTCCTGGCTCAGAATCGCCAGCGCTGCCACACGTGCTTCTGGGAATCGCTGCCCGCAGTCTGTCACCAATTGTAGGGATGTGACTCGCTCAGGTGCAGCGGGAGACAATCATGAGGCAGGTTCTTCCCAAAGTTCATGAGGTTTATTTGCTCCATAAACCATAACTCAGCATATCACCCAAATAGCCTCTAGCTTAGGCACAAAAGAACATAAACGTCCGTGGCTTCAGACTCGGACCGAGAGTCTCTGCACATGCTGGGAGGTGTAGTCCTCCCCATATACAACTAATATACATAGGCCAGGGCAATGTCCAGAGCAGCGCTCTATCTGCAGCCGCAGACACAGGAAGGCTTCTCCTTCCTTGGAACACAGACCACTCTCTGTAGTGTCCCACCTGGACACATGGAAGTCTGTCCACACTCTGACAGACTCCCTCCACTCTCTCACATGTGCCAAACACCTCAATTACATAGCCCTGTAACCACACCCACAGGTGATCACATGGCTATGACATCACTAAAGGTTGTATAGACACACACAGGCTTCCCTGACACAGTGTAACAGAAAGATCAGCAGTACCTCTGCTGATCAATACACCCTGGAGCCTGCATCCCAAGGCCACCCACCTTGAGACCCATAATGGTCATTTAGGACCCTGCTCCTGTTACCACACTGAATGTGCCTGTACACCCGTCCTGGGACACCCACACAGCGCCCCCTAGCTGACATAGTGGTAACTACACCACAATATATATGTATACATATATATATATATATATATATATATATATTCATTACAATTTGTTATAGCTAACCGTAGTTAGTTACTATGCCCGGGCAGCGCCGGGCTCTTCAGCTAGTGTATGTATATGTATATGTATATATATATATATATATATATATATATATATATATATATATATATATATATATATATATATATATATACACACACACACACACACACACACATACACTGTGTTCCAAATTATTATGCAAATTGGATTTAAGTGTCCTAAAGATGTAATTTTTTGTTTTTCAAATAAACTCATAGATGGTATTGTGTATCAGGGCTCTTTGGATCACTGAAATCAATCTCAAACGCCTGTGATAATTAGTTTACAAGATGAGCTCAATTAAAGGAAAACAGCTTAAGAATGATGTTCCACATTATTAAGCAGGGCACAGGTTTCAAGGAATTTAGGAAAGAAAAAGGATCTCTCTGCTGCTGAAAAGCATCAAATAGTGCAATGCCTTGGTCAAGAGATGAAAACATTAGATATTTCCCAAAAACTTAAACGTGATCATCGTACTGTTAAGAGATTTGTGGTTGATTCTGAGCACAGACATGTTGTGCTGACAAAGGCAGAATGAGGAAGGTTTTGCCAGGCAAGTTCATCGGATTAAGAGAGTGGCTGCTAAAAAGCCATTACAAACCAGCAAACATATTTAAAGCTGCTGGTGCCTCTGGAGTCCCTCGAGCCTCAAGGTGTAGGATCCTTCAAAGGCTTGCTGTGGTGCATAAATCTGCTATTTGGCCACCCCTAAACAGTGTTCACAAGCAGAAATGGTTGCAGTGGGCCCAGACATACATGAAGACTAATTTTCAAACAGTCTTGTTTACTGATGAGTGTCGAGCAACCCTGGATGGTCCAGATGGATGGAGTAGTGGATGGTTGGTGGATGGCCACTATGTCCCAACAAGGCTGCGACGTCAGCAAGGAGGTGGAGGAGTCATGTTTTGGGCCGGAATCATGGGGAAACAGCTGGTAGGGCTCTTTAAGGTTCCTGAAGGTGTGAAAATGACCTCTGCAAAGTATATAGAGTTTCTGACTGACAGCTGTCTTCCATGGTATAAAAAGCAGAAACGTGCCTTCAGGAGCAAAATCATCTTCATGCATGACAATGCACCATCTCATGCTGCAAAGAATACCTCTGAGTCATTGGCTGCTATGGGCATAAAAGGAGATAAACTCATGGTGTGGCCACCATCTTCCCCTGACCTCAACCCTATAGAGAACCTTTGGAGTATCATCAAGCAAAAGATCTATGAGGGTGGGAGGCAGTTCACATCAAAACAGCAGCTCTGGGAGGCTATTCTGACTTCATGCAAAGAAATACAAGCAGAAACTCTCCAAAAACTCACAAGTTCAATGGATGCAAGAATTATGAAGGTGAATTGTGAAGGTGATATCAAAGAAGGGTTCCTATGTTAACATGTAACTTGGCCTGTTAGGAATGTTTTGAAGTTAAATAGCTTTTTTGTTCAGTGAATGTGACCTCCTAATGCTGCAAATTCCACAAATGAGCATTTTCAGTTCTTTAAAACATATCAAATGTTTAGAAATTCTAATGTGCCTAATAATTCGGAACAGTGCAATTTGAGTTTTTATTCATTTTGGAGATTATACTGTTATCATTGAGAGGTTTCTTCAATACAATTTGATGTATACTCTAACGGGTGATGACCTTTATTAGACTGACTGTCATTTGTACCGACTATTTAGGAAAATCATAGAAAAATATCATTTGCATAATAATTTGGAACACAGTGTACATACAGTACAGACCAAAAGTTTGGACACATCTCATTCAAAGAGTTTTCTTTATTTTCATGACTATGAAAATTGTAGATTCACTCTGCTTAGCATCTCTGGGAACTCCTTCAAGACTGTTGGAAGACCATTTCCGGTGACTACCTCTTGAAGCTCATCAAGAGAATGCCTAGAGTGTGTAAAGCAGTAATCAAAGCAAAAGGTGGCTACTTTGAAGAACCTAGAATATAAGACATATTTTCAGTTGTTTCACACTTTTTTGTTAATTATATAATTGTGTTAATTCATAGTTTTGATGCCTTCAGAGTGAATCTACAATTTTCATAGCCATGAAAATAAAGAAAACTCTTTGAATGAGAAGGTGTGTCCAAACGTTTGGTCTGTACTGTGTGTATGTATATATTACAATTTAATTTCTTTTTTTTTTTTTTTTTTTAACTTTATTCTGACTTTTAGACTTTGTCTCACTATGGGTCAATCATTTTTTGTAGACTGATCGCTTCTATAGCATGCAGAGGAATCAGCATATGCATGCCATAGAAGCTGTCAGCACTGCACACTGACCTGAGAGACTTCCTGACATGCATCAGTAATGTAATGTACGGTATTGTACACATAAATAGTGAGTGCAGCTCTGAGGTATAATACAGGAGGTAACTCAGGATCAGTACAGGATCAGTAATGTAATGTATGTACACAGTGACTGCACCCGCAGAATAGTGAGTGCAGCTCTGGAGGATAATACAGGTTGTAACTCAGGATCAGTAAGCAGAGTTGCAGTGTAAACCATGGGGAAGGCGAACAAGCAGCCCTGAAGCTCCGATGAGATAGATATAAGCCTGACCCTCACAGCTCTCCATAAAACACTCATTTGATACATAATAACTGTATAATTATATGTAGCTGATATCTGTACCTTCAGGTTTCCTCTGTCCAGTGCTGCAGTCAGATGCTTGCGGACGTCTGTCAACTTTGGTCGCGGTCCCCGAGGACTGGCTCCTTGCTTCAAGGGATTTTCCTTCAGGTACTGCTCGAGCTTGGCTTCTCCAAGAAGCAGTTCAGCCATGTCATCTGTAGGGCAGGAGGGAGACTAATGTACATAGTGTATGTACTATAGCGGTATGTGCTGTATATAGGGGGCAATATATAATATAGTGTTCTGTATATAGGGGTATATTTTAATGTACTGTATATAGAAAGTGTATACAGTGCCTTGAAAGAGTCTTCATACCCTCTGACCTTTTCCACATTTTTTCATGTTACACCGACAAAATTCAATGTATTTATTAGACTTTTATGCGATACCAACACAAAGTAGCGAGTATTTGTGATGTGTAAAGGAAATGATACAAAGTTTTCTGGTTTACTTTAAAAGTATAAATCTGACAATTGTGCTGTACATTTGTTTTCAGCCCCCCCCCTGAGTCAGTACTTTGTAGGACCACCTTTTACTATAATTCCTGTTGCAGGAATCTCTTTTGGTGTCTGTCTCTCCAGCTTTGCAGATCTAGAGGGGACATTTTGCCCCTTCTCTTTTGCACACTCGCTCTCACTCAGTGAGATTGGATGGAGACGTCTGTAATCAGTAAATGTCTTGTCACAGATTCTCTGAGATTTGGGACTGGACGGTGACTGGGCCATTCACATCCATGAATTAGCTCTGATCTTAACGCTTCTATTGAGGCTCATCAGGATGCTTAGGGTTGTTATCCTGCTGGAAGGTGAACCTACGCCCCAGTCTCAAGTCTTCTGCAGCCTTTAACCTCTTTCTGCCATCGGCCGGAATAGTACGTCCAATGGCAGCACCCCCTCCCCACCCCAGCAACTTTGAACAGCTGACATGTGCCCACAATAGGCACGGGTGGAATCGCGATCCACCCGCGCCTATTAACTAGCTAAAATGCCACTTTCAAACGCTGACAGCGGCATTTAACACGCGTTCCGGCCATAGGGCCGGATATATGCGCACCGCTGACCCCCGTCATGTGATTGGGGGTCACCGGTATGTCGGCATAACAACCAGAGGTCTCCTTGAGACCTCTATGGTTGTCGATGCCGGATTGGTCGGTGCTCATAACAATGCAGTAATTCTACTACATACAGGCGGCGATCTGAGCTTCGCCTTTATGTAGCAGAGGCAATCAAGCTATGGCAGTTTTTAGTCTCCCATGGAGAATATTAAAGCATGCCAAAAGTAAAAAAAAATAGTTTAAAAATATAAAAAAATAAAAAAGTTTTAGCATTTAGTGAACCTAGCAAAAAGCCAAAAAAAACAGTGTGGGATTGCACTTTTTTTTGCAATTTCACCGCACTTGGAATTTTTTTTTCCCATTTTCGAGTACAAGACATGCTAAAACCAATTATGTCGTTCAAAATTACAACTCGTAATAAGCCCTCACATGGCCATATTGACGGAAAAATAAAAAAAGTTATGGAAGAAGGGGAGCGAAAAACAAAAACGCAAAACCGAAAAAAGCTCCGGTCATTAAGGGGTTAACAGGTTTTCCTCCAGGATTGCCTTATATTTAGCTCCATCCATCTTTCTGTCACCTCTTACCATCTTCCCTGCCCCTACTGAAGAGAAGACTCCCAAAAGCATGATGCTGCCATAACCATGTGTAACGGTGGGGATGGTGTTTTTCTATTGATGTGCAGTGTTGTTTATCCGCCACCCATAGCATTTTACATTTAGCCCCCAAAATTTCTCTTTGGTTTCATCTGACCAGAGCCCCTTCTTCCACATGCTTCCTGTGTCACCAACATGGGAATTTTTATGGCTTTTACAAATGTCTTTCTTCTTGCCGCTATGCCATAAAGACCAGATTTGTGGAGTATACGACTAAAGCCCCCGTTACACACTGCAATATCGCTAGCAATATCGCTGTAAAGTCACCAATTTTGTGACGTTGCAGCGATATTGCTAGCGATATCGCTGCATGTGATACTTACCTCCGACCGGCTCCCCCACTGGTTATCGCTGATCGCTCGAGAAGCTCCTGGACCATTCCTCGTCGGCCACTTCCTGCTGGGGCTTCCTGTGGCGCCGACGAGCGACGCGTGGAGCCGGGCGGGAGGACGTAGGATCGCCGCGTCTGACAGGTAAGTAGCGATCCCCGTCCCCAGCGATGTCGCTGGTGAGATCTGCCTGACAGCCATGTTTTGGTAGGTTTGCAGCTGGGCTACTTTACTTTTACCCACAGCTTTATCCCTGACCTGTCTGGTGAGCTCAATTATTTTCATAATGCTGTTTAATCTCTAAAATTCTCACATCAACCTCTGAGGCTTTCACAGCTGTAGTTATACTGAGAAGAAATCACACCCAGGTGAACATAATGTACTAATTATGTGACATCTGAGGTGATTAGTCACACAGGATTTTACTTAGGTGAATCAGACTATAGGGGGCTGAATACAAATGCACCTCACAATGTTCAGGTTTATATATTTTTTTTTAAATTTAGTAAACTTCGTATCATTTCCTTCACACTTCACAAATACATGTTACTCTGTGCTGGTGTGACATAAACCCTCAATAAAATACACCTAACTCTGTGGGTGTAACGTGCATAACATCATGGGGTATCAAGAGTTTTTCAAGGCACTGTATTCACTATAGCGCTCTGTATACAGTTAGGTCCATATATATTTGGACAGAGACAACATTTTTCTAATTTTGGTTCTAGACATTACCACAATGAATTTTAAACAAAACAATTCAGATGCAGTTGAAGTTCAGACTTTCAGCTTTCATTTGATGGTATCCACATTAAAATTGGATGAAGGGTTTAGGAGTTTCAGCTCCTTAACATGTGCCACCCTGTTTTTAAAGGGACCAAAAGTAATTGGACAGATTAAATAATTGTAAATAAAATGTTCATTTCTAGTACTTTGTTGGCAATGACTGCCTGAAGTCTTGAACTCATGGACATCACCAGACGCTGTGTTTCCTCCTTTTTGATGCTCTGCCAGGCCTTCACTGCGGTGGTTTTCAGTTGCTGTTTGTTTGTGGGCCTTTCTGTCTGAAGTTTAGTCTTTGACAAGTGAAATGCATGCTCAATTGGGTTGAGATCAGGTGACTGACTTGACCAATCAAGAATATTCCACTTCTTTGCTTTAATAAACTCCTGGGTTGCTTTGGCTTTATGTTTTGGGTCATTGGTCGTCGTTTCATACTTCAGATGGACAATCAGTTTGGCTGCATTTGGTTGGATCTGAGCACACAGTATGGCTCTGAATACCTCAGAATTCATTCGGCTGCTTCTGTCCTGTGTCACATCATCAATAAACACTAGTGACCCAGTGCCACTGGCAGCCATGCATGCCCAAGCCATCACACTGCCTCCGCCGTGTTTTACAGATGATGTGGTATGCTTTGGATCATGAGCTGTACCACGCCTTCGCCATACTTTTCTCTTTCCATCATTCTGGTAGACGTTGATCTTGGTTTCATCTGTCCAAAGAATGTTCTTCCAGAACTGTGCTGGCTTTTTTAGACTTTTTTTTAGCAAAGTCCAGTCTAGCCTTTTGATTCCTGATGCTTATGAGTGGCTTGCACCGTGCAGTGAACCCTCTGTATTTACTTTCATGCAGTCTTCTCTTTATGGTAGATTTGGATATTGATACGCCTACCTCCTGGAGAGTGTTGTTCACTTGGTTGGCTGTTGTGAAGGGGTTTCTCTTCACCATGGAGGTTATTCTGCCATCATCCACCACTGTTGTCTTCTGTGGGCGCCCAGGTCTTTTTGCATTGATGAGTTCACCAGTGCTTGCTTTCTTTCTCAGGATGTACCAAACTGTAGATTTTGCCACTCCTAATGTTGTAGCAATTTCTCGGATGGGTTTTTTCTGTTTTTGCAGCTTAAGGATGGCTTGTTTCACCTGCATGGAGAGCTCCTTTGACCGCTGCTTCCTTCACAGCAAAACCTTCCAAATGCAAGCACCACACCTCAAATCAACTCCAGGCCTTAATATCTGCTTAATTGAGAATGACTTAACGAAGGGATTGCCCACACTTGTCCATGAAATAGCCTTGGAGTCAATTGTCCAATTACTTTTGGTCCCTTTAAAAACAGGGTGGCACATGTTAAGGAGCTGAAACTCCTAAACCCTTCATCCAATTTTAATGTGCATACCATCAAATGAAAGCTGAAAGTCTGAACTTCAACTGCATCTGAATTGTTTTGTTTAAAATGCATTGTGGTAATGTCTAGAACCAAAATTAGAAAAATGTTGTCTCTGTCCAAATATATATGGACCTGACTGTATGTTATGTAGTGTCCTATACACAGGGATGATAAGAGGGAGGTGCGTATACATATATAGACAGTGTATACAGGCTCCGTTGATGAGCCCAGTTCATTAGGGGGCGCACACTTCTCTCATCTGCGCCTGTATACAAGGTGGTATGTACAGTACATGGCAATACACACAGGGGCACAGTGACGTCAGGGAGTGCACACTTTTCTCTCCTCTGTTCCTATATACAGGGTGGTGTGTACAGGGCCATATATAGAAGCACAGTGATGTCAGGGGGCGCATACTTCTCTCCTCTGCTCCTGTATACAGGGTGGTGTGCACAGGGCCATATACAGCTCTGGCGAAAATTAAGAGACCACTGCAAAATTTTCAGTTTGTCTGATTTTTCTCTTTATAGGTATATTTTTGAGTAAAATGTTAATTGCTCTTTTATTCTATAAACTACTGACAACATGTTTTCGAATTTCCGAGCAATAAATTTTGCATTTTTTTTCAGAAAATGAGAAATAGTCAAAATAAAAAAATTGCAGTGCTTGCAGAACTCAAATAATGCTAAGAAACTAGGTTCATAATCATTTAGAAACAACAATACTAATGTTTTATCTCAAGAAGAGTTCAGAAATCAATAATTTGTGGAATAACCATGATTTTTTATCACAGCTTTCATGCGTCTTGGCATGCTTTCCACCAGTCTTTCCCAGTGCTTTTGGGTGACCTAATGCCACTCCTGGTAAAAAAATGTAAGCAGTTCTTTGATGGCTTGTGACTTTCCATCTTCCTCTTGATTACATTCCAGAGGTTTTCAATGGGGTTCAGGTCTGGAGATTGGGCTGGCCATGACAGGGATTTGATGCGGTGGTCCTTCATCCACACACTGACCTAGCTGTGTGACATGGCGCATTGTCCTGCTGGAAAAACCAGTCCTCAGAGTTAGAATCATAGAATCGTAGAGTTGGAAGGGACCTCCTGGGCCATCTGGTCCAACCCCCTGCTCAAAGCAGGATTCGCTAAATCATCCCAGTCAGATGTCTGTCCAGCCTCTGCTTGAAGACTTCCATTGAAGGAGAACTCACCACTTCTCGTGGCAGCCTGTTCCACTCATTGATCACTCTGTCAAAAAGTTTTTTCTAATATCTAATCTGTGTCTCCTCCCATTCAGTTTCATCCCATTGCTTCTAGTCTTTTCTTGTGCAAATGAGAATAAAGTTGATCCTTCTACAATGTGACAGCCCTTTAGATATTTGTAGACAGCTATTAAGTCTCCTCTCAGTCTTCTCTTTTGCAAACTAAACATTCCCAAATCCTGCAACCTTTCCTCATAAGACAGGGTTTGCAGACCGGTCACCATTCTGGTCACTCTTTTCTGAACTTGCTCCAGTTTGTTGATGTCTTTTTTAAAATGTGGTGCCCAAAACTGGACACAATATTCCAGATGAGGTCTGACCAAAGAGGAGTAGAGGGCAATAATGACTTCACGTGATCTAGACTGTATGTTTCTGTTAATACATCCTAGAATTGCATTTGCCTTTTTTGCTGCTGCATCACACTGTTGACTCATATTCAGTCTGTGATCTATTAGTATACCCAAGTCTTTTTCACATGTGCTATTGCTTAGCCCTATTCCCCCCATTCTGTATATGCTTTTTTCATTTTTATTGCCCAGATGTAGTACTTTGCATTTTTCCCTGTTAAAAACCATTCTGTTAGTTGCTGCCCACTGCTCCAGTTTATTTATATCTTTTTGAATCCTCTCTCTCTTCTCTAGTATTAGCTATCCCTCCTAGCTTTGTGTCATCAGCAAATTTAATCAGTTTACCCTCAATTCCTTCATCTAAATTGTTGATAAAGATGTTGAACAATACAGGGCCCAGGACAGAGCCCTGTGGTACCCCACTTGAGACATTCTTCCAACTGGATGTGCAGCCATTTACGACCACTCTTTGGGTCCGATCACTAAGCCAGTTATGAATCCACCTAACAGTTGCCTTGTCCATTCCATACTTAGTCATTTTTTCAATAAGGATTGTATGAGATACTTTGTCAAATGCTTTGCTGAAGTCAAGATATACTATATATACAGCATTTCCTTGATCCACCCAATCAGTGATTCAGTCATAGCAGGAAATTAAGTTAGTCTGACATGACTTATTAGTTACAAACCCATGCTGACTCTGTTTAATCACTTCATTCTTATCCAGGTACTGACATACATGTTGTTTAATAATTTGTTCAAAGATCTTTCCTGGTATAGAAGTCAGACTCACCGGCCTATAGTTGCCTGGGTCCACCTTCTTCCCCTTTTTGAAGATAGGAACATTTGCTCTTCTCCAGTCTTCTGGGACTTCTCCTGTTCGCCAAGAATTTTCAAAGATTATGGAGAGGGGTTCAAAATTTCTTCTGCTATCTCCTTCAGTACTCTGGGGTGTAATTCATCTGTTCAGTTCAGTTGGGGAACATTGCCTGAGCAGAAGGAATCAACTGTTTTCCAGGATAACTTTGCATGCGGCTTGATTCATACGTCCTTCACAAAGATTAACCTCCCAATTCCAGCCGTGCTGAAGCATCCCCAGATCATCACTGATCCTCCACCAAATTTCACAGTGGGTGCAAGACACTGTTGCTTGTACACCTCTCCAGGTCTCCGTCTAACTATTAGATGACCAGGTGTTAGGCAAAGCTGAAAATTGGACTCATCAGAGAAGATTACCTTACTCCAGTCCTCTATGGTCCAATCCTTATGGTCTCTGGCAAACTTCAGCCTGGCTCTCCTTTGCTTCTCATTGATGAAAGGCTTTTTTTCTAGCTTTACATGAGTTGAGCCCTGCCTCTAGGAGCCTGTTACGAACTGTTCTTGCCATGCACTTCACCCCAGCTGCCATTTGCCATTCCTTTTGTAAGTCACTTGATGTCATACTGCGGTTACTGAGTGACATTCAAATAAGATGACGGTCATCCCGGTCAGTGGAGAGTCGTTTTTGCCCTCTTCCGTTCTGTAGCTTTGTTGTCCCCAATGTCTGCTGCTTGACCTGGTTGTAATGGACTGCTGTCTTACAAATTTTAAGGATGAAGGTAACATAACACTGACTGTATCACTCTGCTAGAAAAGCCAGAATTGAGCCCTTCTTTTCCTCACTCAAGACTTTTCTTTTCAACTCCTTTGGCATGGTTAAAAGTTATTTTTTCATTTCTATTACTTTTGGGATATTACTAGCACTTGTTTTGCCATCCAGTTTATCCTATTGCAAGAGGATTGTGAACACCACAGCAGGGTTGTTTATACTTTCCTTCGTTAAATAAGATTTGGTTCAGGTGATCACCTAATCAGAAGCACATTAAGTAGAATAAGGTGTACTCTGGTTGGAATTCAACTGACACTGGAATGGAATGGCTGTCAGACATGTAGAGAAGCTGATTTTTATAAAACTGTGCAGTGGCCTCTTAATTTTTGCCAGAGCTGTATATAGGGGAACAGTGATCTCAGGGAGCGCACACTTCTCTCCTCCTATAAACATGGTGGTGCGCACAGGGCCATATATACAGGGGCACAGTGATGCAGGGGGGTGCACACCTCTCTCTCCTCTGCTCCTGTATACAGGGTGGTGTGTACAGGGCCATATATACAGGGGCACAGTGATGCAAGGGGATGCACACTCCTGTCTGCTGCTGTACACAGGGTGGAGTGTACAGGGCCATATATACAGGGGCACAGTGATGTCGGGGGTGCACACTTGTCTCTCCTCTGCTCCTGTATACAGGGTGGTGTGTACAGGGTCATAAATACAGGGGCACAGTAATGTCGGGGGTCGCACACTTTTCTCTGCTCCTGTATACAGGGTGGTGTACAGGGCCATATATAGAGGGGCACAGTGACTCCGGGGGGTGTACTCTTCTCTCTACACCTGTATACAGGGTGGTGTGCAGGGCCATATATACAAGGGCACAGTGATGTCGGGGGTGTACACATCTCTCTGCTGCTGTATACAGGGTGGTGTACAGGGTAATATATACATGGGCACAGTAATGTCGGGGGGTCGCACACTTGTCTCTACAGCTGTATACAGGGTGGTTTACAGGGCCATATATACAGGGGCACAGTGACGCAGGGGGGGTGTACACTTCTGTCTGCTGCTGTATACAGAGTGGTGTGTACAGGGCCATATATACAGGGGCACGGTGATGTCGGGGGTCGCACACTTCTGTCTGCTGGTGTATACAGGGGCATAGTGATGTCGGGGGTCGCACACTTTTCTCTGCTCCTGTATACAGGGTGGTGTAAAGGGCCATACAGTTGTGGCCAAAAGTATTGATACCCCTGCAATTCTGTCAGATAATACTCAGTTTCTTCCTGAAAATGATTGCAAACACAAATTCTTTGCTTTTATCTTCATTTAATTTGTCTTAAATGAAAAAACACAAAAGAGAATGAAGCAAAAAGCAAAACATTGATCATTTCACACAAAACTTCAAAAATGGGCCAGACAAAAGTATTGGCACCCTCAGCCTAATACTTGGTTGCACAACCTTTAGCCAAAATAACTGCGACCAACCGCTTCCGGTAACCATCAATGAGTTTCCTACAATGCTCTGCTGGAATTTTAGACCATTCTTCTTTGGCAAACTGCTCCAGGTCTCCCTGATATTTGAAGGGTGCCTTCTCCAAACTGCCATTTTTAGATCTCTCCACAGGTGTTCTATGGGATTCAGGTCTGGACTCATTGCTGGCCACCTTAGAAGTCTCCAGTACTTTCTCTCAAACCATTTTCTAGTGCTTTTTGAAGTGTGTTTTGGGTTATTGTCCTCCTGGAAGACCCATGACCTCTGAGGGAGACCCAGATTTCTCACACTGGGCCCTACATTATGCTGCAAAATTTGTTGGTAGTCTTCAGACTTCATAATGCCATGCACACGGTCAAGCAGTCCAGTGCCAGAGGCAGCAAAGCAACCCCAAAACATCAGGGAACCTCCGCCGTGTTTGACTGTAGGGACCGTGTTTTTTTTCTTTGAATGCCTCTTTTTTTCTCCTGTAAACTCTATGTTGATGCCTTTTCCCAAAAAGCTCTACTTTTGTCTCATCTGACCAGAGAACATTCTTCCAAAACGTTTTATGCTTTTTCAGGTAAGTTTTGGCAAACTCCAGTGTTGTGAGTTCATTTTCCCCTTCACTACTGAGGCCCGAGGAACTCCCTCTTCTGGTGAAGAAAGGTAGTGAGCCTGATTGTCAAACACCTGGGGCTGATGATGATGACTGGCTGAGTGGAGTTAATGGCTGGATATAAGGCTGCCGACGCCCTTCTGGCCTGCGGGTGATTTCTCTGTGGACTTCTAGGAAACCAGTCTGATTCCTGCTCATCTAAAGCTAAGATTTCTGCTTTGCCTTTTTGCATTAGTGTTTTGTTTTCCTTGCTTTTCTGGATTCTGCCATTCCCTGCTGGGATGAGCTGAATCTCCTTTTGCCTGTTGCTCTGTCTTCAGAATATTCCTGAGTACTGACATAGCTTTTTTTGAAGCATAGCGTCTTCAGGGCCTTTTTTACTGTCAGTTTGTTGGCTCTTATTTTCATAGGGGTTTTCACGGATTGCAGAGAGCAGTCTTCCTGTCCTTTCCTATCTAAGCTAGCGTGGGCCCCATCTTTGCTCAGTCTATCTTTCTGTCTGTGTTTTGTTCTTTCTTCTTGCTTCACCGTCATTATATGTGGGGGGCTGCCTTTTACTTTGGGGTCTGCTCTGGGGCAGTTTAGATTTCCCTTTCTGTCTTTAGGCTATGTAGTCCACCGGCTGTGATCAAGGGGCCTAGGGCATCGTAGGAGCCCCCCACGGCTACTGCTAGTTGTGTTGATAGGTTCAGGGGTCTGCAATCCGATAGCTGCCAACTTCTCTGGTTTTCTGGACTTAGCTAGCCTTTCTATTTTTGCCTCCTACGGTGACTCAATCATAACACTCCAGCCTGGCTTTTTTATGTCTCGGGGTAAGAAGTGGGGTCTTCCTGGGTCTCCTACCATACAGTCCCTTTTCATTCAGACGCAGACGGATAGTACGGGTTGACACTGTTGTACCCTCGGACTGCAGGGCAGCTTGAACTTGCTTGGATGTTAGTCGAGGTTCTTTATCCAACATCCGCACAATCTTGCGTTGAAATCTCTTGTTAATTTTTCTTTTCCGTCCACATCTAGGGAGGTTAGCCACAGTGCCATGGGCTTTAAACTTCTTGATGACACTGCGCACGGTAGACACAGGAACATTCAGGTCTTTGGAGATGGACTTGTAGCCTTGAGATTGCTCATGCTGCCTCACAATTTGGTTTCTCAAGTCCTCAGACAGTTCTTTGGTCTTCTTTCTTTTCTCCATGCTCAATGTGGTACACACAAGGACACAGGACAGAGGTTGAGTCAACTTTAATCCATGTCAACTGGCTGCAAGTGTGATTTAGTTATTGCCAACACCAGGAGTCAGATTTCTTCCTCTTCTATGATGAAATCTAGACCCTTGCATTCTGCAGTCTCCTGCACTTCATCTGCTGCAGAGGAGATTGCAGAGGAGAGTGCCTTGCGGCAACTCTCTCCAGAGTCTAAGTCCTTTGTTCCCTCAACTGAGCATGCTCATGGGACGAACTCCCATTGGAGTTCGGGAGTCAGGTGCTTAGGTCCTGTGTCGAATCCTATTGGCTCCTCCTGGAGCCTTGGAGATTTCCGGAAGGTCCCGTTTGGTACAAAAAGCGCGCCTGGCTGTTCCGCCAAGCGCTAGTATTTTTCATACTTGCTGCTGTATGTATGGTGATGGATGCTTGGACTGGCGACTGACTTATTAAGAAACCCCTTCCCTCTGATAATACGATTGTGTGAGTGTTTGGGTTCAGCCAGTAGCAGCGCTAGCGCGCCTTAGCTCCATCTTGCTCAGCAGCTTAGCGTCTGCATTGCACCAGCGATATTGCAGCGCCTTGCCAGCGGCTCAGTTCTTGCCGCGCTGCAGTTGCAGCTTATCTCCGCGTCCGCAGTTGCGACGCTACGCACCTCATTTTACGGTAGGTCTAGAAGGAGTAGTCCTGCTGTCTAAGGCTACCCCTGTGACCCTTAATACCGTGTTTGCGTCGCTTAAAGTCTGTGACCTTGAACAGACTCAGCGTTTAGTTTATGCTTTATGCCAGCAGCTCTGTGAGTGTAACAGAGCTTGCCTCAGTGCACTGGGTGCAGTTATAAGCCTGTGCACATTACCGTCATAGTGCTCTGCCTCTTTTAGCAGCGGTTTAGCAGTGGACCCCGAGTGGCGAAGGCACTTTATTTTTTATTTTGTGTCTTCCGCCACTCCTAACACACCTGTTAGGTGCCACAGGTAAGTTACAGGTGCTGTTAATTGCACAAATTAGAGAAGCATCACATGATTTTTCGAACAGTGCCAATACTTTTGTCCACCCTCTTTTTTATGTTTGGTGTGGAATTATATCCAATTTGGCTTTAGGACAATTCTTTTTGTGTTTTTCATTTAAGACAAATTAAATGAAGATAATATTTCCAAAGAATTTGTGTTTGCAATCATTTTCAGGAAGAAACTGTGTATTATCTGACAGAATTGCAGGGGTGTCAATACTTTTGGCCACAACTGTATATACAGGGGCACAGTGACGCAGGGGGGTTTACACTTCTGTCTGCTGCTGTATACAGGGAGATGTGTACAGGGTCATATATACAGGGGAACAGTGATGTCAGGGGTCGCACACTTGTCTCTGCTCTTGTATACAGGGTGTTGTGTACAGGGCCATATATACAGGGGCACAGTGATGTCAGGGGTCGCACACTTGTCTCTGCCCCTGTATACAGGGTGGTGTGTACAGGGCCATAGTGATGACGGGGGTCGCACAATTCTGTCAGCTGCTGTATACAGGGTGGTGTAACCAGGGCCATATATACAGGGGCACAGTGATGTCGGGGGTCGCACACTTGTCTCTGCTCCTATATACAGGGTGGTGTACAGGGCCATATATACAGGGGCACAGTGACGCCGGGGGGGGTACACTTCTCGCTACACCTGTATACAGGGTGGTGTGCAGGGCCATATATACAAGGGCACAGTGATGTCGGGGGTCGCACACTTGTCTCTGCTCTTATATACAGGGTGGTGTACAGGGCCATATATACAGGGGCACAGTGACGCCAGGGGGTGTACACTTCTCTCTACACATGTATACAGGGTGGTGTGCAGGGCCATATATACAAGGGCACAGTGATGTCGGGGGTTGCACATTTGTCTCTGCTCCTGTATACAGGGTGGTGTACAGGGCCATATATACAGGGGCACAGTGATGTCGGGGGTTGCACATTTGTCTCTGCTCCTGTATACAGGGTGGTGTACAGGGCCTTATATACAGGGGCACAGTGACGCAGGGGGGTGTACACTTCTGTCTGCTGCTGTATACAGGGTGGTGTGTACAAGGCCATATATACAGAGGCACAGTGATGTCGGGGGTCGCACACTTGTCTCTGCTCTTGTATACAGGGTGGTGTGTACAGGGCCATATATACAGGGGCACAGTGGCGCCGGGGGGGTGTACACTTCTCTCTACACCTGTATACAGGGTGGTGTGCAGGGCCATATATACAGGGGAACATTGATGTCAGGGGTGCACACTTGTCTCTGCCCCTGTATACAGGGTGGTGTGTACAGGGCCATAGTGATGACAGGGGTCGCACACTTCTGTCTGCTGCTGTATACAGGGTGGTGTGTACAGGGCCATATATACAGGGGAACAGTGGCGCCGGGGGGTGTACACTTCTCTCTACACCTGTATACAGGGTTGTGTGCAGGGCCATATATACAGGGGCACAGTGGCGCCGAGGGGTGTACACTTCTCTACACCTGTATACAGGGTTGTGTACAGGGCCATATATACAGGGGCACAGTGGCGCCGGGGGGTGTACACTTCTCTCTACACCTGTATACAGGGTGTTGTGCACGGCCATATATACAGGGGCACAGTGATGTCGGGGGTCGCACACTTGTCTCTGCTCCTGTATACAGGGTGGTGTGCAGGGCCATATATACAGGGGAAACAGTGATGTCAGGGGTGCACACTTGTATCTGCTCCTGTATACAGGGTGGTGTACAGGGCCATATATAGAGGGGCACAGCGATGTCGGGGGTCGCACACTTCTGTCTGCTCCTGTATACAGGGGCACAGAAATGTCGGGGGTTGCACACTTCTGTCTGCTCCTGTATACAGGGTGGTGTACAGGGCCATATATACAAGGGCACAGTGATGTCGGGGGTCGCACACTTCTGTCTGCTCCTGTATACAGGGTGGTGTACAGGGCCATATATACAGGGGCACAGTGACGCAGGGGGGTGTACACTTCTGTCTGCTGCTGTATACAGGGTGGTGTGTACAAGGCCATATATACAGAGGCACAGTGATGTCGGGGGTCGCACACTTGTCTCTGCTCTTGTATACAGGGTGGTGTGTACAGGGCCATATATACAGGGGCACAGTGGCGCCGGGGGGGGTGTACACTTCTCTCTACACCTGTATACAGGGTGGTGTGCAGGGCCATATATACAGGCGCACAGTGATGTCGGGGGTTGCACACTTATCTCTGCTCTTGTATACAGGGTGGTGTACAGGGCCATATATATAGGGGCACAGTGATGTCGGGGGTTGCACACTTGTCTCTGCTCCTGTATACAGGGTGGTGTGTACAGGGCCATATATACAGGGGCACAGTGGTGCCGGGGGGTGTACACTTCTCTCTACACATGTATACAGGGTGGTGTGCAGGGCCATATATACAGGGGCACAGTGATGTCGGGGGTTGCACACTTGTCTCTGCTCTTGTATACAGGGTGGTGTACAGGGCCATATATACAGGGGCACAGTGATGTCGGGGGTTGCACACGTGTCTCTGCTCCTGTATACAGGGTGGTGTGTACAGGGCCATATATACAGGGGAACAGTGGCGCCGGGGGGTGTACACTTCTGTCTGCTGCTGTATACAGGGTGGTGTACAGGGCCATATATACAGGGGCACAGTGATGTCGGGGGTCGCACACTTGTCTCTGCTCTTGTATACAGGGTGGTGTACAGGGCCATATATACAGGGGCACAGTGATGTCGGGGGTCGCAAACTGGTCTCTGCTCCTGTATACAGGGTGGTGTGTACAGGGCCATATATACAGGGGCACAGTGATGTCAGGGGTGCACACTTGTCTCTGCTCCTGTATACAGGGTGGTGTACAGGGCCATATATACAGGGGCACAGTGGCGCCGGGGGGTGTACACTTCTCTCTACACCTGTATACAGGGTGGTGTGCAGGGCCATATATACATGGGCACAGTGATGTCGGGGGTCGCACACTTGTCTCTGCTCCTGTATACAGTGTGGTGTACAGGGCCATATATAGAAGGGCACAGTGACGCCGGGGGTGTACACTTCTGTCTGCTGCTGTATACAGGGTGGTGTACAGGGCCATATATAGAAGGGGACAGTGACGCCGGTGGGTGTACACTTCTGTCTGCTGCTGTATACAGGGTGGTGTACAGGGCCATATATACAGGGGCACAGTGATGTAAGGGGTCGCACACTTGTCTCTGCTCTTGTATACAGGGTGGTGTGCAGGGCCATATATACAGGGGCACAGTGATGTAAGGGGTCGCGCACTTGTCTCTGCTCTTGTATACAGGGTGGTGTACAGGGCCATATATACAGGGGCACAGTGGCGCCGGGGGGTGTACACTTCTCTCTACACCTGTATACAGGGTGTTGTGCACGGCCATATATACAGGGGCAGTGTGATGTCGGGGGTCGCACACTTGTCTCTGCTCCTGTATACAGGGTGGTGTACAGGGCCATATATAGAAGAGCACAGTGACGCCGGGGGTGTACACTTCTGTCTGCTGCTGTATACAGGGTGGTGTACAGGGCCATATATACAGGGGCACAGTGATGTCAGGGGTGCACACTTGTATCTGCTCCTGTATACAGGGTGGTGTACAGGGCCATATATACAGGGGCACAGCGATGTCGGGGGTCGCACACTTCTGTCTGCTCCTGTATACAGGGGCACAGCAATGTCGGGGGTCGCACACTTCTGTCTGCTCCTGTATACAGGGTGGTGTACAGGGCCATATATACAAGGGCACAGTGATGTCGGGGGTCGCACACTTCTGTCTGCTCCTGTATACAGGGTGGTGTACAGGGCCATATATACAGGGGCACAGTGACGCAGGGGGGTGTACACTTCTGTCTGCTGCTGTATACAGGGTGGTGTGTACAAGGCCATATATACAGAGGCACAGTGATGTCGGGGGTCGCACACTTGTCTCTGCTCTTGTATACAGGGTGGTGTGTACAGGGCCATATATACAGGGGCACAGTGGCGCCGGGGGGGTGTACACTTCTCTCTACACCTGTATACAGGGTGGTGTACAGGGCCATATATACAGGGGACACAGTGATGTCAGGGGTGCACAATTGTCTCTGCCCCTGTATACAGGGTGGTGTGTACAGGGCCATAGTGATGACGGGGGTCGCACACTTCTGTCTGCTGCTGTATACAGGGTGGTGTGTACAGGGCCATATACACAGGGGCACAGTGGCGCCGGGGGTCGCACACTTCTCTCTACACCTGTATACAGGGTGCTGTGCAGGGCCATATATACAAGAGCACAGTGATGTCGGGGGTCGCACACTTGTCTCTGCTCCTGTATACAGGGCCATATACACAGGGGCACAGTGGCACCGGGGGGTGTACACTTCTCTCTACACATGTATACAGGGTGGTGTGCAGGGCCATATATACAGGGGCACAGTGATGTCGGGGGTCGCACACTTGTCTCTGCTCTTGTATACAGGGTGGTGTACAGGGCCATATATACAGGGGCACAGTGATGTCGGGGGTCGCACACTTGTCTCTGCTCTTGTATACAGGGTGGTGTACAGGGCCATATATACAGGGGCACAGTGATGTCGGGGGTCGCAAACTGGTCTCTGCTCCTGTATACAGGGTGGTGTGTACAGGGCCATATATACAGGGGCACAGTGATGTCAGGGGTGCACACTTGTCTCTGCTCCTGTATACAGGGTGGTGTACAGGGCCATATATACAGGGGCACAGTGGCGCCGGGGGGTGTACACTTCTCTCTACACCTGTATACAGGGTGGTGTGCAGGGCCATATATACAGGGGCACAGTGATGTTGGGGGTCGCACACTTGTCTCTGCTCCTGTATACAGTGTGGTGTACAGGGCCATATATAGAAGGGCACAGTGACGCCGGGGGGTGTACACTTCTGTCTGCTGCTGTATACAGGGTGGTGTACAGGGCCATATATAGAAGGGCACAGTGACGCCGGGGGGTGTACACTTCTCTCTACACCTGTATACAGGGTGGTGTATACAGGGCCATATTTACAGGGGCACAGTGACGCACGGGGGTTTACACTTCTGTCTGCTGCTGTAAACAGGGTGGTGTGTACAGGGCCATATATACAGGGGAACAGTGATGTCAGGGGTGCGCACTTGTCTCTGCTCTTGTAGACAGGGTGGTGTGTACAGGGCCATATATACAGGGGCACAGAGTGATGTCAGGGGTGCACACTTGTCTCAGCTCTTGTATACAGGGTGGTGTGTACAGGGCCATATATACAGGGGCACAGTGATGTCAGGGGTCGCACACTTGTCTCTGCTTTTGTATACAGGGTGGTGTACAGGGCCATATATACAGGGGCACAGTGATGTCGGGGGTCGCACACTTGTCTCTGCTCCTATATACAGGGTGGTGTACAGGGCCATATATATAGGGGCACAGTGGTGCCGGGGGGTGTACACTTCTCTCTACACATGTATACAGGGTGGTGTGCAGGGCCATATATACAGGGGCACAGTGATGTCGGGGGTTGCACACTTGTCTCTGCTCTTGTATACAGGGTGGTGTACAGGGCCATATATACAGGGGCGCAGTGATGTCGGGGGTTGCACACGTGTCTCTGCTCCTGTATACAGGGTGGTGTGTACAGGGCCATATATACAGGGGAACAGTGGCGCCGGGGGGTGTACACTTGTCTCTCCACCTGTATACAGGGTGGTGTGCAGGGCCATATATACAGGGGCACAGTGATGTCGGGGGTCGCACACTTGTCTCTGCTCCTGTATACAGTGTGGTGTACAGGGCCATATATAGAAGGGCACAGTGACGCCGGGGGGTGTACACTTCTGTCTGCTGCTGTATACAGGGTGGTGTACAGGGCCATATATAGAAGGGGACAGTGACGCCAGTGGGTGTACACTTCTGTCTGCTGCTGTATACAGGGTGGTGTACAGGGCCATATATACAGGGGCACAGTGATGTAAGGGGTCGCACACTTGTCTCTGCTCTTGTATACAGGGTGGTGTGCAGGGCCATATATACAGGGGCACAGTGATGTAAGGGGTCGCACACTTGTCTCTGCTCTTGTATACAGGGTGGTGTACAGGGCCATATATACAGGGGCACAGTGGCGCCGGGGGTGTACACTTCTCTCTACACCTGTATACAGGGTGTTGTGCACGGCCATATATACAGGGGCACAGTGATGTCGGGGGTCGCACACTTGTCTCTGCTCCTGTATACAGGGTGGTGTACAGGGCCATATATAGAAGAGCACAGTGACGCCGGGGGTGTACACTTCTGTCTGCTGCTGTATACAGGGTGGTGTACAGGGCCATATATACAGGGGCACAGTGATGTCAGGGGTGCACACTTGTATCTGCTCCTGTATACAGGGTGGTGTACAGGGTCATATATACAGGGGCACAGCGATGTCGGGGGTCGCACACTTCTGTCTGCTCCTGTATACAGGGGCACAGCAATGTCGTGGGTCGCACACTTCTGTCTGCTCCTGTATACAGGGTGGTGTACAGGGCCATATATACAGGGGCACAGTGACGCAGGGGGGGTGTACACTTCTGTCTGCTGCTGTATACAGGGTGGTGTGTACAAGGCCATATATACAGAGGCACAGTGATGTCGGGGGTCGCATACTTGTCTCTGCTCTTGTATACAGGGTGGTGTGTACAGGGCCATATATACAGGGGCACAATGGCGCCAGGGGGGTGTACGCTTCTCTCTACACCTGTATACAGGGTGGTGTGCAGGGCCATATATACAGGGGAACAGTGATGCCAAGGGTGCACACTTGTCTCTGCCGCTGTATACAGGGTGGTGTGTACAGGGCCATAGTGATGACGGGGGTCGCACACTTCTGTCTGCTGCTGTATACAGGGTGGTGTGTACAGGGCCATATATACAGGGGCACAGTGGCGCCGGGGGTCGCACACTTCTCTCTACACCTGTATACAGAGTGGTGCGCAGGGCCATATAACAAGGGCACAGTGATGTCGGGGGTCGCACACTGGTCTCTGCTCCTGTATACAGGGTGGTGTATACAGGTCCATATATACAAGGGCACAGTGATGTCGGGGGTCGCACACTTGTCTCTGCTCCTATATTACTGTACAGGGCCATATATACAGGGGCACAGTGGCGCCGGGGGTCGCACACTTCTCTCTACACATGTATACAGGGTGGTGTGCAGGGCCATATATACAGGGGCACAGTGATGTCGGGGGTCGCACACTTGTCTCTGCTCTTGTATACAGGGTGGTGTACAGGGCCATATGTACAGGGGCACAGTGATGTCGGGGGGTCGCACACTTGTCTCTGCTCCTGTATACAGGGTGGTGTGTACAGGGCCATATATACAGGGGCACAGGGCGCCGGGGGTCGCACACTTCTCTCTACACATGTATACAGGGTGGTGTGCAGGGCCATATATACAGGGGCACAGTGATGTCGGGGGTCGCACACTTGTCTCTGCTCCTGTATACAGGGTGGTGTGTACAGGGCCATATATACAGGGGCACAGTGCGCCGGGGGGTGTACACTTCTCTCTACACCTGTATACAGGGTGGTGTGCAGGGCCATATATACAGGGGCACAGTGATGTCGGGGGTCGCACACTTGTCTCTGCTCCTGTATACAGTGTGGTGTACAGGGCCATATATAGAAGGGCACAGTGACGCCGGGGGGTGTACACTTCTGTCTGCTGCTGTATACAGGGTGGTGTACAGGGCCATATATACAGGGGCACAGTGATGTCGGGGGTCGCACACTTGTCTCTGCTCTTGTATATAGGGTGTTGTGTACAGGGCCATATCTACAGGGGCACAGTGACGCAGGGGGGTTTACACTTCTGTCTGCTGCTGTAAACAGGGTGGTGTGTACAAAGCCATATATACAGGGGAACAGTGATGTCAGGGGTGCGCACTTGTCTCTGCTCCTGTATACAGGGTGGTGTGTACAGGGCCATATATACAGGGGCACAGTGATGTCGGGGGTGTACACTTCTCTCTACACCTGTATACAGGGTGTTGTGCAGGGCCATATATACAGGGGCACAGTGATGTCGGGGGTCGCACACTTGTCTCTGCTCCTGTATACAGGGTGGTGTACAGGGCCATATATACAGGGGCACAGTGATGTCAGTGGTGCACACTTTTATCTGCTCCTGTATACAGGGTGGTGTACAGGGCCATATATACAGGGGCACAGCGATGTCGGGGGTCGCACACTTCTGTCTGCTCCTGTATACAGGGGCACAGCAATGTCGGGGGTCGCACACTTCTGTCTGCTCCTGTATACAGGGTGGTGTACAGGGCCATATATACAAGGGCACAGCGATGTCGGGGGTCGCACACTTCTGTCTGTTCCTGTATACAGGGGCACAGCAATGTCGGGGGTCGCACACTTCTGTCTGCTGCTGTATACAGGGTGGTGTACAGGGCCATATATACAGGGGCACAGCGATGTCGGGGGTCGCACACTTCTGTCTGCTCCTGTATACAAGGGCACAGCAATGTCGGGGTTCGCACACTTCTGTCTGCTCCTGTATACAGGGGCACAGCAATGTCGGGGGTCGCACACTTCTGTCTGCTCCTGTATACAGGGTGGTGTACAGGGCCATATATACAGAGGCACAGTGACGCCAGGGGGTGTACACTTCTCTCTACACCTGTATACAGGGTTGTGTGCAGGGCCATATATACAAGGGCACAGTGATGTCGGGGGTCGCACACTTGTCTCTGCTCCTATATACAGGGTGGTGTACAGGGCCATATATACAGGGGCACAGTGGTGCCGGGGGGTGTACACTTCTCTCTACACATGTATACAGGGTGGTGTGCAGGGCCATATATACAGGGGCACAGTGATGTCGGGGGTTGCACACTTGTCTCTGCTCTTGTGTACAGGGTGGTGTACAGGGCCATATATACAGGGGCACAGTGATGTCGGGGGTTGCACACTTGTCTCTGCTCCTGTATACAGGGTGGTGTGTACAGGGCCATATATACAGGGGCACAGTGGTGCCGGGGGTCGCACACTTCTCTCTACACCTGTATACAGGGTGGTGTGCAGGGCCATATATACAGGGGCACAGTGATGTCGGGGGTCGCACACTTGTCTCTGCTCCTGTATACAGGGTGGTGTATACAGGGCCATATATACAAGGGCACAGTGATGTCGGGGGTCGCACACTTGTCTCTGCTCCTATATACAGGGTGGTGTACAGGGCCATATATACAGGGGCACAGTGGCGCCGGGGGGTGTACACTTCTCTCTACACATGTATACAGGGTGGTGTGCAGGGCCATATATACAGGGGCACAGTGATGTCGGGGGTCGCACACTTGTCTCTGCTCCTGTATACAGTGTGGTGTACAGGGCCATATATAGAAGGGCACAGTGACGCCGGGGGGTGTACACTTCTCTCTACACCTGTATACAGGGTGGTGTATACAGAGCCATATTTACAGGGGCACAGTGACGCAGGGGGGTTTACACTTCTGTCTGCTGCTGTAAACAGGGTGGTGTGTACAGGGCCATATATACAGGGGAACAGTGATGTCAGGGGTGCGCACTTGTCTCTGCTCTTGTAGACAGGGTGGTGTGTACAGGGCCATATATACAGGGGCACAGTGATGTCAGGGGTCGCACACTTGTCTCTGCTCTTGTATACAGGGTGGTGTACAGGGCCATATATACAGGGTCACAATGGCGCCAGGGGGGTGTACACTTCTCTCTACACCTGTATACAGGGTGGTGTGCAGGGCCATATATACAGGGGAACAGTGATGTCAGGGGTGCACACTTGTCTCTGCCCCTGTATACAGGGTGGTGTGTACAGGGCCATAGTGATGACGGAGGTCGCACACTTCTGTCTGCTGCTGTATACAGGGTGGTGTGTACAGGGCCATATATACAGGGGCACAGTGATGTCAGGGGTGCACACTTGTATCTGCTCCTGTATACAGGGTGGTGTACAGGGCCATATATACAGGGGCACAGCGATGTCGGGGGTCGCACACTTCTGTCTGCTCCTGTATACAGGGGCACAGCAATGTCGGGGGTCGCACACTTCTGTCTTCTCCTGTATACAGGGTGGTGTACAGGGCCATATATACAAGGGCACAGTGATGTCGGGGGTCGCACACTTCTGTCTGCTCCTGTATACAGGGTGGTGTACAGGGCCATATATACAGGGGCACAGTGACGCAGGGGGGTGTACACTTCTGTCTGCTGCTGTATACAGGGTGGTGTGTACAAGGCCATATATACAGTGGCACAGTGATGTCGGGGGTCGCACACTTGTCTCTGCTCTTGTATACAGGGTGGTGTGTACAGGGCCATATATACAGGGTCACAATGGCGCCAGGGGGTGTACACTTCTCTCTACACCTGTATACAGGGTGGTGTGCAGGGCCATATATACAGGGGAACAGTGATGTCAGGGGTGCACACTTGTCTCTGCCCCTGTATACAGGGTGGTGTGTACAGGGCCATAGTGATGACGGGGGTCGCACACTTCTGTCTGCTGCTGTATACAGGGTGGTGTGTACAGGGCCATATATACAGGGGAACAGTGGTGCCGGGGGTCGCACACTTCTCTCTACACCTGTATACAGAGTGGTGTGCAGGGCCATATAACAAGGGCACAGTGATGTCGGGGGTCGCACACTTGTCTCTGCTCCTGTATACAGGGTGGTGTATACAGGGCCATATATACAAGGGCACAGTGATGTCGGGGGTCGCACACTTGTCTCTGCTCCTATATACAGGGTGGTGTACAGGGCCATATATACAGGGGCACAGTGGCGCCGGGGGGTCGCACACTTCTCTCTACACATGTATACAGGGTGGTGTGCAGGGCCATATATACAGGGGCACAGTGATGTCGGGGGTCGCACACTTGTCTCTGCTCTTGTATACAGGGTGGTGTACAGGGCCATATATACAGGGGCACAGTGATGTCGGGGGTCGCACACTTGTCTCTGCTCCTGTATACAGGGTGGTGTGTACAGGGCCATATATACAGGGGCACAGTGGCGCCAGGGGGTGTACACTTCTCTCTACACCTGTATACAGGGTGGTGTGCAGGGCCATATATACAGGGGCACAGTGATGTCGGAGGTCGCACACTTGTCTCTGCTCCTGTATACAGTGTGGTGTACAGGGCCATATATAGAAGGGCACAGTGACGCCGGGGGGTGTACACTTCTGTCTGATGCTGTATACAGGGTGGTGTACAGGGCCATATATAGAAGGGCACAGTGATGCTGGGGGTGTACACTTCTTTCTGCTGCTGTATACAGGGTGGTGTACAGGGCCATATATACAGGGGCACAGTGATGTAAGGGGTCGCACACTTGTCTCTGCTCTTGTATACAGGGTGGTGGTGTACAGGGCCATATATACAGGGGCACAGTGATGTCGGGGGTCGCACACTTGTCTCTGCTCCTGTATACAGGGTGGTGTGTACAGGGCCATATATACAGGGGCACAGTGGCGCCGGGGGGTGTACACTTCTCTCTACACCTGTATACAGGGTGGTGTGCAGGGCCATATATACAGGGGCACAGTGATGTCGGAGGTCGCACACTTGTCTCTGCTCCTGTATACAGTGTGGTGTACAGGGCCATATATAGAAGGGCACAGTGACGCCGGGGGGTGTACACTTCTGTCTGATGCTGTATACAGGGTGGTGTACAGGGCCATATATAGAAGGGCACAGTGACGCCGGGGGTGTACACTTCTTTCTGCTGCTGTATACAGGGTGGTGTACAGGGCCATATATACAGGGGCACAGTGATGTAAGGGGTCGCACACTTGTCTCTGCTCTTGTATACAGGGTGGTGGTGTACAGGGCCATATATACAGGGGCACAGTGATGTCGGGGGTCGCACACTTGTCTCTGCTCCTGTATACAGGGTGGTGTGTACAGGGCCATATATACAGGGGCACAGTGGCGCCGGGGGGTGTACACTTCTCTCTACACCTGTATACAGGGTGGTGTATACAGGGCCATATCTACAGGGGCACAGTGACGCAGGGGGGTTTACACTTCTGTCTGCTGCTGTAAACAGGGTGGTGTGTACAGGGCCATATATACAGGGGAACAGTGATGTCAGGGGTGCGCACTTGTCTCTGCTCCTGTATACAGGGTGGTGTGTACAGGGCCATATATACAGGGGCACAGTGATGTCGGGGGTGTACACTTCTCTCTACACCTGTATACAGGGTGTTGTGCAGGGCCATATATACAGGGGCACAGTGATGTCGGGGGTCGCACACTTGTCTCTGCTCCTGTATACAGGGTGGTGTACAGGGCCATATATAGAAGGGCACAGTGACGCCGGGGGTGTACACTTGTATCTGCTCCTGTATACAGGGTGGTGTACAGGGCCATATATACAGGGGCACAGCGATGTCGGGGGTCGCACACTTCTGTCTGCTCCTGTATACAGGGGCACAGCAATGTCGGGGGTCGCACACTTCTGTCTGCTCCTGTATACAGGGTGGTGTACAGGGCCATACAGTGGGGAAAAAAAGTGTTTAGTCAGTCAGCAATAGTGCAAGTTCCACCACTTAAAAAGATGAGAGGCGTCTGTAATTTACATCATAGGTAGACCTCAACTATGGGAGACAAACTGAGAAAAAAAAATCCAGAAAATCACATTGTCTGTTTTTGTTTTCATTTTATTTGCATATTATGGTGGAAAATAAGTATTTGGTCAGAAACAAAATTTCATCTCAATACTTTGTGATATATCCTTTGTTGGCAATGACAGAGATCAAACGTTTTCAGTAAGTCTTCACAAGGTTGCCACACACTGTTGTTGGTATGTTGGCCCATTCCTCCATGCAGATCTCCTCTAGAGTAGTGATGTTTTTGGCTTTTCGCTTGGCAACATGGACTTTCAACTCCCTCCAAAGGTTTTCTATAGGGTTGAGATCTGGAGACTGGCTAGGCCACTCCAGGACCTTGAAATGCTTCTTACGAAGCCACTCCTTCGTTGCCCTGGCGGTGTGCTTTGGATCATTGTCATGTTGAAAGACCCAGCCACGTTTCATCTTCAATGCCCTTGCTGATGGAAGGAGGTTTGCACTCAAAATCTCACGATACATGGCCCCATTCATTCTTTCATGTACCCGGATCAGTCGTCCTGGCCCCTTTGCAGAGAAACAGCCCCAAAGCATGATGTTTCCACCACCATGCTTTACAGTAGGTATGGTGTTTGATGGATGCAACTCAGTATTCTTTTTCCTCCAAACACGACAAGTTGTGTTTCTACCAAACAGTTCCAGTTTGGTTTCATCAGACCATAGGACATTCTCCCAAAACTCCTCTGGATCATCCAAATGCTCTCTAGCAAACTTCAGACGGGCCCGGACATGTACAGGCTTAAGCAGTGGGACACGTATGGCACTGCAGGATCTGAGTCCATGGTGGCGTAGTGTGTTACTTATGGTAGGCGTTGTTACATTGGTCCCAGCTCTCTGCAGTTCATTCACTAGGTCCCCCCGCGTGGTTCTGGGATTTTTGCTCACCGTTCTTGTGATCATTCTGACCCCACGGGGTGGGATTTTGCGTGGAGCACCAGATCGAGGGAGATTATCAGTGGTCTTGTATGTCTTCCATTTTCTAATTATTGCTCCCACAGTTGATTTCTTCACTCCAAGCTGGTTGGCTATTGCAGATTCAGTCTTCCCAGCCTGGTGCAGGGCTGCAATTTTGTTTCTGGTGTCCTTTGACAGCTCTTTGGTCTTCACCATAGTGGAGTTTGGAGTCAGACTGTTTGAGGGTGTGCACAGGTGTCTTTTTATACTGATAACAAGTTTAAACAGGTGCCATTACTACAGGTAATGAGTGGAGGAAAGAGGAGACTCTTAAAGAAGAAGTTACAGGTCTGTGAGAGCCAGAAATCTTGATTGCTTGTTTCTGACCAAATACTTATTTTCCACCATAATATGCAAATAAAATGAAAAAAAAACAGACAATGTGATTTTCTGAATTTTTTTTCTCAGTTTGTCTCCCATAGTTGAGGTCTACCTATGATGTAAATTACAGACGCCTCTCATCTTTTTAAGTGGTGGAACTTGCACTATTGCTGACTGACTAAATACTTTTTTTCCCCACTGTATATACAAGGGCACAGCGATGTCGGGGGTCGCACACTTCTGTCTGCTCCTGTATACAGGGTGGTGTACAGGGCCATATATACAGGGGCACAGTGACGCCAGGGGGTGTACACTTCTGTCTGCTGCTGTATACAGGGTGGTGTGTACAAGGCCATATATACAGAGGCACAGTGATGTCGGGGGTCGCACACTTGTCTCTGCTCTTGTATACAGGGTGGTGTGCAGGGCCATATATACAGGGGACACAGTGATGTTGGGGGTCGCACACTTGTCTCTGCTCCTGTATAAAGGGTGGTGTACAGAGCTATATATAGAAGGGCACAGTGACGCCGGGGGGTGTACACTTCTGTCTGCTGCTGTATACAGGGTGGTGTACTGGGCCATATATACAGGGGCACAGTGACGCCAGGGGGTGTACACTTCTGTCTGCTCTTGTATACAGGGTGGTGTGTACAAGGCCATATATACAGAGGCACAGTGATGTCGGGGGTCGCACACTTGTCTCTGCTCTTGTATACAGGGTGGTGTACAAGGCCATATATACAGGGGCACAGTGACGCCAGGGGGTGTACACTTCTGTCTGCTGCTGTATACAGGGTGGTGTGTACAAGGCCATATATACAGAGGCACAGTGATGTCGGGGGTCGCACACTTGTCTCTGCTCTTGTATACAGGGTGGTGTGCAGGGCCATATATACAGGGGACACAGTGATGTCGGGGGTCGCACACTTGTCTCTGCTCCTGTATACAGGGTGGTGTACAGGGCCATATATAGAAGGGCACAGTGACGCCGGGGGGTGTACACTTCTGTCTGTTGCTGGATACAGGGTGGTGTACAGGGCCATATATACAGGGGCACAGTGACGCCAGGGGGTGTACACTTCTGTCTGCTCTTGTATACAGGGTGGTGTGTACAAGGCCATATATACAGAGGCACAGTGATGTCGGGGGTCGCACACTTGTCTCTGCTCTTGTATACAGGGTGGTGTGTACAGGGCCATATATACAGGAGCACAGTGACGCCGGGAGGTGTACACTTCTCTCTACACCTGTATACAGGGTGGTGGGTACAGGGCCATATATACAGGGGCACAGAGACGCCGGGGGTCGCACAGTGACGCCGGGGGTCGCACACTTGTCTCTGCTCCTGTATACAGGGTGGTGTGTACAGGGCCATATATAGAAGGGCACAGTGACGCCGGGAGGTGTACACTTCTCTCTACACCTGTACACAGGGTGGTGGGTAAAGGGCCATATATACAGGGGCACAGACGCCGGGGGTCGCACAGTGACGCCGGGGGTCGCACACTTGTCTCTGCTCCTATATACAGGGTGGTGTGTACAGGGCCATATATACAGGAGCACAGTGACGCCGGAAGGTGTACACTTCTCTCTACACCTGTATACAGGGTGGTGTGTACAGGGCCATATATGCAGGGGCACAGTGACGCCGGGGGTCGCACAGTGATGTCGGGGGTCGCACACTTGTCTCTGCTCCTATATACTTCTATACCAGGAAAGATCTTTGAACAAATTATTAAACAACATTTAAGTCAATACGTGGATAAGAATGAAGTGATCAAACAGAGTCAGCATGGGTTTGTAACTAATAAGTCATGTCAGACTAACTTAATTTCCTTCTATGACGGTATCACTGATTGGGTGGATCAAGGAAATGCTGTAGATATAGTATATCTTGACTTCAGCAAAGCATTTGACAAAGTCTCTCATACAATCCTTATTGAAAAAATGACTAAGTATGGAATGGACAAGGCAACTGTTAGGTGGATTCATAGCTGGCTTAGTGATCGGACCCAAAGAGTGGTCGTAAATGGCTGCACATCCAGTTGGAAGAATGTCTCAAGTGGGGTACCACAGGGCTCTGTCCTGGGCCCTGTATTGTTCAACATCTTTATCAACGATTTAGATGAAGGAATTGAGGGTAAACTGATTAAATTTGCTGATGACACAAAGCTAGGAGGGATAGCTAATACTAGAGAAGAGAGAGAGAGGATTCAAAAAGATTTAAATAAACTGGAGAAGTGGGCAGTAACTAACAGAATGGTTTTTAACAGGGAGAAATGCAAAGTACTACATCTGGGCAATAAAAATGAAAAAAGCATATATAGAATGGGAGGAATAGGGCTAAGTGACAGCACATGTGAAAAAGACTTGGGTATACTAATAGATCACAGACTGAATATGAGTCAACAGTGTGATGCAGCAGCAAAAAAGGCAAATGCAGTTCTAGGATGTATTAACAGAAGCATACAGTCTAGATCACGTGAAGTCATTATTTCCCTCTACTCCTCTTTGGTCAGACCTCATCTGGAATATTGTGTCCACATTTTAAAAAAGACATCAACAAACTGGAGCAAGTTCAGAAAAGAGCGACCAGAATGGTGACCGGTCTGCAAACCCTGTCTTATGAGGAAAGGTTGCAGGATTTGGGAATGTTTAGTTTGCAAAAGAGAAGACTGAGAGGAGACTTAATTGCTGTCTACAAATATCTAAAGGGCTGTCACATTGTAGAAGGATCAACTTTATTCTCATTTGCACAAGGAAAGACTAGAAGCAATGGGATGAAACTGAATGGGAGGAGACACAGATTAGATATTAGAAAAAACTTTTTGACAGTTAGAGTGATCAATGAGTGGAACAGGCTGCCACGAGAAGTGGTGAGTTCTCCTTCAATGGAAGTCTTCAAACAGAGGCTGGACAGACATCTGACTGGGATGATTTAGCGAATCCTGCTTTGAGCAGGGGGTTGGACCAGATGGCCCAGGAGGTCCCTTCCAACTCTACGATTCTATGATTCTACAGGGTGGTGTGTACAGGGCCATATATACAGGAGCACAGTGACGCCGGAAGGTGTACACTTCTCTCTACACCTGTATACAGGGTGGTGTGTACAGGGCCATATATACAGGGGCACAGTGACGCCGGGGGTCGCACAGTGATGTCGGGGGTCGCACACTTGTCTCTGCTCCTATATACAGGGTGGTGTGTACAGGGCCATATATACAGGGGCACAGTGACGCCGGGAGGTGTACACTTCTCTCTACACCTGTATACAGGGTGGTGGGTAAAGGGCCATATATACAGGGGCACAGAGACGCCGGGGGTCGCACAGTGACGCCGGGGGTCGCACACTTGTCTCTGCTCCTGTATACAGGGTGGTGTGTACAGGGCCATATATACAGGAGCACAGTGACGCCGGAAGGTGTACACTTCTCTCTACACCTGTATACAGGGTGGTGTGTACAGGGCCATATATACAGGGGCACAGTGACGCCGGGGGTCGCACACTTGTCTCTGCTCCTATATACAGGGTGGTGTGTACAGGGCCATATATACAGGGGCACAGTGACGCCGGGAGGTGTACACTTCTCTCTACACCTGTATACAGGGTGGTGGGTAAAGGGCCATATATACAGGGGCACAGAGACGCCGGGGGTCGCACAGTGACGCCGGGGGTCGCACACTTGTCTCTGCTCCTGTATACAGGGTGGTGTGTACAGGGCCATATATACAGGGGCACAGTGACGCCGGGAGGTGTACACTTCTCTCTACACCTGTATACAGGGTGGTGGGTAAAGGGCCATATATACAGGGGCACAGAGACGCCGGGGGTCGCACAGTGACGCCGGGGGTCGCACACTTGTCTCTGCTCCTGTATACAGGGTGGTGTGTACAGGGCCATATATACAGGAGCACAGTGACGCCGGGAGGTGTACACTTCTCTCTACACCTGTATACAGGGTGGTGGTGTACAGGGCCATATATACAGGGGCACAGTGACGCCGGGGGTCGCACACTTGTCTCTGCTCCTGTATACAGGGTGGTGTGTACAGGGCCATATATAGAAGGGCACAGTGACGCCGGGAGGTGTACACTTCTCTCTACACCTGTATACAGGGTGGTGGGTAAAGGGCCATATATACAGGGGCACAGAGACGCCGGGGGTCGCACACTTGTCTCTGCTCCTGTATACAGGGTGGTGTGTACAGGGCCATATATACAGGGGCACAGTGACGCCGGGGGTCGCACACTTCTCTCTGCTCCTGTATACAGGGTGGTGTGTACAGGGCCATATATACAGGAGCACAGTGACGCCGGGAGGTGTACACTTCTCTCTACACCTGTATACAGGGTGGTGGTGTACAGGGCCATATATACAGGGGCACAGTGACGCCGGGGGTCGCACACTTGTCTCTGCTCCTGTATACAGGGTGGTGTGTACAGGGCCATATATACAGGGGCACAGTGACGCCGGGGGTCGCACACTTGTCTCTGCTCCTGTATACAGGGTGGTGTGTACAGGGCCATATATACAGGGGCACAGTGACGCCGGGGGTCGCACACTTCTCTCTGCTCCTATATACAGGGTGGTGTGTACAGGGCCATATATACAGGGGCACAGTGACGCCGGGAGGTGTACACTTCTCTCTACACCTGTATACAGGGTGGTGGGTAAAGGGCCATATATACAGGGGCACAGAGACGCCAGGGGTCGCACAGTGACGCCGGGGGTCGCACACTTGTCTCTGCTCCTGTATACAGGGTGGTGTGTACAGGGCCATATATACAGGAGCACAGTGACGCCGGGAGGTGTACACTTCTCTCTACACCTGTATACAGGGTGGTGGGTAAAGGGCCATATATACAGGGGCACAGAGACGCCAGGGGTCGCACAGTGACGCCGGGGGTCGCACACTTGTCTCTGCTCCTGTATACAGGGTGGTGTGTACAGGGCCATATATACAGGGGCACAGTGACGCCGGGAGGTGTACACTTCTCTCTACACCTGTATACAGGGTGGTGGGTAAAGGGCCATATATACAGGGGCACAGAGACGCCGGGGGTCGCACAGTGACACCGGGGGTCGCACACTTGTCTCTGCTCCTGTATACAGGGTGGTGTGTACAGGGCCATATATACAGGGGCACAGTGACGCCGGGGGTCGCACACTTCTCTCTACACCTGTATACAGGGTGGTATGCAGGGGACATAGACGCACATTGTGTACAGTGACTTCAGGGGCGCGCACTGCAGATCCCCGCGCGTCGTGCCCCCGTCCGTGGATGACTCCGGACCCTCCTCTAGTACCGACACCCGGAGGCCGCACTCGCATCCCCGGCATTTCCTGGCGGCCCGTACCGTTAGAGATGAGCTTGGCGGAGAGCTGCTTGACGAGCTCATGGATCCGATCCCACAGGCACTCGGTACGGCAGCGCTCTATCTCCACCTCCAGCCGCGATCCGGCCTTCTTAGCGGCCATGTCTGACAGCAGCGGCCGGGCCAGAACACAGGCACCGGGAGAAGAGCCGCCGCCGGCCGGACACTGACAGCGCTGCGCCCCCTTCTGTGGGGACAAAGGAACTGCGGCCAGGGGTGACAGCGCCACCGCACTTGGAACTCTAGGAACTGCAGGCAGGGGTGACAGCGCCACCACGTGTGAAACTCTGGGATCTGCAGCCAGTGGTGACAGCGCCTCCTTGTGTGACACGCTGTGAATTGCATGCACAATGCAACTTACTTTTTTTTTGTTTTAGATTTATTGTTTAGTAGGATGGAATTTCCAGCGCTGGACTTCAGTTAAAAATACATCATTTATTGTAAATTCTTAAAATCGAACAGAAAAAAGTGTGGATAAGGACATACAGGCAGATGGGGTCTCTGGTGGTCTCCAACCAACGCGTTTCGACCTAGAGGGTCTTACTCATGGTTCACACTAGACCAATACTGACGACTACAAATAGTACAAAAACTAGTAAATCACAGTTGTTGGACAAAAGAATTAATGAAAATAGGGAGTATCCCTACCAGTTAACTCTTGCAAACACTCAGCCTAATGTGGAGCTGAAACAAAAACTAGTCAGAAAAACAGGAAAAAAAAAAAAAACTAATAAAAAGATATCATAAGAATATAATAACAATCACACATTAGGCTGAGTGTTTGCAAGAGTTAACTGGTAGGGATACTCCCTATTTTCATTAATTCTTTTGTCCAACACCTGTGATTTACTAGTTTTTGTACTATTTGTAGTCGTCAGTATTGGTCTAGTGTGAACCATGAGTAAGACCCTCTAGGTTGAAACGCGTTGGTTGGAGACCACCAGAGACCCCATCTGCCTGTATGTCCTTATCCACACTTTTTTCTGTTCGATTTTAAGAATTTACAATAAATGATGTATTTTTAACTGAAGTCCAGCGCTGGAGATTCCATCCTTTATTTTGCTTCAGTCAACACCCCTGATCAAGGTGACTCCGTGCGCAGGAGGATTATGGATCGCAACCGAGACTGGTGAGCTGACCTCCCTTCATTTTCCCTATCCTTCTATAATTATTGTTTAGTAGGGGAATGACAAACCTTTGCTGCTTATTTAATGCGACAGAAGCATGGATACAAAGAAATGAAACTTATCTGAAAGATGCAAACATGAAACACGTGGTTTTAAATTAAGAGAAAATTATGGGACTATTCCGAGCAAACACTGTATCCATACGACTATTTTGTAACCTTTTGCATAAAAAAACCCATAGTGACACAGGTATAAAAATGGAGATGTGTAAATAGTTTAATATATTTGCAATGCTTTAACTGAAAAAACAAACAAAAAAGCATACTTAATTCAGATCGATATGTAGATGAGCACATGAAATAATTTTTGATTGCTTATGTTTGTAATAGGGGCAGTCACCACTAGAGGGAGCGCCCTGTAAAGTAATTTATACAGTCACCACTAGAGGGAGCTCCCTGTGCAGTAATATATACAGTCACTGCTAGAGGTAGCTCTCTGTATAGTACTTCATAGTCAACACCAGAGGGAGCGCCCTGTAAAGTAATTTATACAGTCACCACTAGAAGGAGCTCCCTGTACAGTAATTTATACAGTCACCACCAGAGGGCGCTCCCTGTGCAGTAATATTTACAGTCACCGCTAGAGGGAGCTCCCTATACAGAAATATATACAGTCACCGCTAGAGGGAGCTCTCTGTATAGTAATTCATAGTCACCACCAGAGGGAGGACCCTGTACAGTAATATATACAGTCACCACTGGAGGGAGCTCCCTGTACAGTAACTTATAGAGTCACCACTAGAGGGGAAGAGTCCTGAGGAGAGCATTTGCATATTCCCAGTGCTTTCTGGGATAAGTGAAGAGTAGTGTTGAGCATTCCGATACCGCAAGTATCGGGTATCGGCCGATATTAGCGGTATCGGAATTCCGATACTTAATTCCGATACTTTTTTCATATCGGATTCCGGGATCGGAATCGGAATAGGAAGTTCCCATCATGCTATGAGCCTGCTTGCTTTGATTAAGCCAATGGGAATCCTCCGAAGTGTGGGCACATCCTGTTAGGCATGTAGGCATGTTAACTATTGGCATGGCTGTGATTGGCTGCCGAAATGATGTCATGATGCACTATAAAAGCCACCGCAGCCGCCATTTCTGGTCACTCTGCTGTGAATTCAGTTAGGGACAGGCTGCTGTAGAAGACTGTGAGGGACAGTTAGAAATAGCGATTCCACCAAACATCTAGTGCTTTACCCAGGCTACATAAACCACCACTGTAGCCTTCTTTGCCCTAGCAGCAGTGTTCACAGCTGTCTGCAAGGGCTGTGTGAGTGCAGCTCACGCTGTGGAGTGGGTCCTGCAGCTACGTCAGGCTGTAGGCCACCCAGTGTGATCACTGCTGCCTCATACATCTTTTATTTTTTGAGCTGCATTTTTTAAATAATTTCAATCTAGTGTGCTTCCATCCGTATCCATATACGTTGGTTGCAAACACTAGTAGTAGACAGCGGAGCCTTTCTGCAGCCTTTCAGTGCTAGTGTCCACTTTGCTGCACTGTTCACGGCTGTCTGAGAGGTCTCTGACTGTGTGTGAGTGCAGCTCACGCTGAGTAGTGTGTCCTGCAGCTACGTCTGGCTGTAGGACGCTCAGCGTGCGTCACTGCCTCACACATATTTTTATTTGAGTGCAGCTCATTTTTTCTTCTATTAGTGTGCATCCATCCGTCTCCATCTACGGTGGTTGCAAACACTATATAGGAGTACACAGCGGAGCCTTTCTGCAGCCTGTCAGTGCCAGTGCCCACTTAGCTGCACTGTTGACGGCTGTCTGAGAGGTCTCTGACTGTGTGTGAGTGCAGCTCACGCTGAGTAGAGTGTCCTGCAGCTACGTCTGGTTGTAGGACGCTCAACGTGCGTCACTGCCTCACACATATTTGTCTTTGAGTGCAGCTCATTTTTTCTTCTCCTATTAGTGTGCATCCATCCGTATCCATCAACATTGGTTGGTTGCAAACACTATATAGGAGTAGATAGAGGAGCCTTTTTTTCTGGCTTGTGCCCTGCCGGCGCAGCCAGATTAGTATTACCCAATTGTTTGGGAGCCTCATCTTTTGCATTGTAGGTTACCTGCCTGCATTGTAATAGCTCCAAAAAGTTGGTGATACTATCAGTTTCAATTCTTTGTTCTCATACTTTGAGTTTGTTTCAAACAAAGAAACCACATAAAAAGTTCACCAAACACTACATTTTGAACTTGTGTAGGCCACATCAGCTCCTATTAAAGTCTAGTCCACACACACACACTTCATAAAATTAGTGTTTCTTGTACCTGTAACCAGCTGTTCAGGAATAAGCACACTAAGGCCCCCCTTTGTACTTTTTTGCCTATCTTAAGCAGTCTTGCAAGATGAAGAAGGCAGGGAGTAAGGCGCGGGGGCGTGGGCGTGGAGTTTCAGCAGGGAGAGGACGTGGGGATTCTACAGGTAGAGGACGTGGGGATTCTGGGCCTGCTGCGGGCACCAGTGGATCAGCATCCCCCAGTTTTAGCAGGCAACAGTCCTTTATGCGCAGCTTTGTAGGACCTCAACGTACCCCACTGCTGCGGGAGGAACAAATTGAAGCCGTTGTCGGATGGATGGCAGCTAACGCATCGACTTCAATTACTTCCGCATCCTCTCAGGGTCAGAGCACCGAAGAGCAACCATCTGTCTCTTCACCACCTGCCAAAGTGCCCAGGCAGTCAGAGAGACATGGACAGGAGCCATCACAGTCTCTACTTCTGTTCTCGGAATCTGTTGGCTTGGAAAGAGGGGGCCAGCCAAGCAGCATTCCTGAATGTGAAGAAGAGGGAGTATGCAGTGATGCGCAACTTCTTTGTCCCTCTGAATCTGAAGAGGCGAGTGGGCCAGTGCCTATGGTCAGCACACCTCAGTACGCATCAGATGATGACGAGACTCAGTTGCCACTTTCTGGTGCGTACGGTGCTGGCGAGACAACCCCGGAGAAGCAGCTGTTTGAAGAGGGGAGGGAAGATGATGAGGCCCTTGACCCATCATGGCGTGAGCAACAGGAAGGTGGTGGTAGCAGCTCTGAGGAAGAGATTCCCCTACCGGCCAAAACAGGAGGCAGAGGGAGGGGGAAGACTTGGTTGCCTGTACCCTCCACTTCGGCACCCGTTAGGAGCATTCCTCCTTCCAAAGGCAAACCGGGCGCTCACAAGAGTTGCAGTGCGTGGTCCTTTTTTGACACAGTTGCAGATGACATTTGCTTTGTCAAATGCAAGCTGTGTCATCAGAGAGTCAAAAGAGGGAGAAATGTCAGCAACCTCAATACCACAAATATGTGGAAACATGTGCGCACCAAGCACGAGTTGGAGTTGCAGAGACACCCTGAAGACGTAGGCCAACGTACAGCACCACCTACCACCTCTTCAGTTCGTGTTGGGCCCTCTTCCTCCAGCTCACACACTGCTGGTTCGGCTTCCTCACAGGATCGCCAAGGAAGAACCTCTGCCACTGTTGTCCGGAGACCCTGTCAGATTCCACCCATAACAGCACGTTCCCATCCATCACAGCCATCGGTAGCACAGGCATGGGATAAAAGGCACCCTTACTCGGCAAACCATCCCCGAGCACAGTCTCTGAATGCTGGCATTGCCAAACTTCTGGCAGTTGAAATGCTGTCATTCAGGCTGGTGGACACTGACACCTTCCGGGACTTAATGGCATTGGCAGTCCCCCAATACAACGTGCCCAGCCGCTTTTATTTCAGCAGGCGAGCCGTCCCTGCCCTGCAGAAACATGTTGAGGGCAAAATAAAACATGCGCTACTAAACGCCGTTAGTAGCAAGGTCCACCTGACCACCGATGCGTGGACCAGTAACCATGGACAGGGACGATACCTTTCCCTCACTGCCCACTGGGTCAATGTTGTGGAGCCGGGTACGGATCTGGAGAGTGGCGCTGTACGTGTTCTTCCAACGCCACGGATTGCAGGACTCCAGTCTGTACACATAGACTCCTCCTCCTACTCAAGTTCCTCAGAAAGAGCAGAGCAGGAGCCTGTTACGACCGATATGAGCACAGCCGTGGCCAAACGTCAACAGGCTGTACTCAAATTAATTTCTTTGGGGAATCGAAGCCACACAGCGCAGGAGCTCTGGAATGCTATCAAGCTGGAGAGCGATGTGTGGTTTGGGCCAGCGAATCTCCAGCCGGGCTTGGTAGTGTGTGACAATGGCCGAAATCTGGTGGCAGCTCTTGGCCTAGGCAACCTCACACACATCCCATGTCTGGCACATGTTCTTAACTTGGTCGTGCAGAGCTTTCTGAGGGACTATCCGGATCTTGATGCACTGTTACACAAGGTCCGCATAGAGTGCGCTCACTTGCGACGTTCCAGCACGGCAAGATCGCGCCTCGCTGCTCTGCAGCGACGATTTGGCCTTCCGGAACATCGCATCATATGTGACCTACCCACCCGGTGGAATTCAACGTTACATATGTTGGAGCGGTTGTGTGAGCAGCAGGCAGCAGTCATGGAGTACCAGCTGCATCAGGCGCAAACAAGTCGCACTGTGCGCCGTTCACACTTCAGCACCATTGAGTGGGCCTCTATGAAGGACATCTGCCTCGTTTTGCGTGCCTTCGATGAATCCACGTGGATGGCGAGTGCAGATGATGCACTAGTCAGCATGACTGTCCCCCTTATCTGCCTGCTTCAACAAACACTGCAAGCACTAAGGGATGAGGTTTCAGAAGAGGTGGAGGATGAGGAGTCCCAAATGCCATCTGCTTCTGGACAGTCTGCGCTACGTGTTTCCTCACAAAGGCCTAGGCAGGGGACACTTTGTGAGGAGGATGAGGAGGAGTCGATGGAGGAGGAAGACATCTCTCCAGAGGAGGGAGGTACACAAACCTCTACTCAGTATGTACAGCGAGGGTGGGGTGATGCAGAGCAGGTCGAGGTCACGCCTCAAACAGGGGACAGCGGTTCTTTGGCAGTTGGGAGTCTGCAGCACATGGTTGATTTCATGCTGCAGTGCCTGAGAAACGACCGCCGCATCGCCCACATTCTCGTCTCGGCTGATTATTGGGTGTACACCCTCCTAGATCCTCGCTACCGGGACAGCGTACAAAGGCTCATACCAACGTTGAACCGGGAGCGTAAAATGCGGGAGTACGAAGAGTCACTGGTGCAGTCCATAATGTTTTCCATTCCACCCGACAGCATTGTTGCTAGTGCTTTACAAAGCAGCTCTGTGCGTCGAGGCAGTGGAGGAAACTCTGCACAAAGAGGGAGCAGAGGCAGTGCCGCAGCACAAGGCAAGACCACTATGGCCCAAATGTGGCAAAGTTTTGTGTGTCCACCACAATTGTCTACACCATCAGCGACGCCTCGAGTCAGCAGGAGGCAACGCTTCCGTCAGATGGTGTCAGACTACATGTCTTGCCCTGTCGCTGTACTCCCAGATGGCTCTTCCCCCTTCAAGTTTTGGGTCTCTAAGCTGGATACATGGCCAGAGCTTAGCCAGTATGCATTGGAGGTGCTGGCTTGCCCTGCTGCCAGTGTATTATCGGAACGTGTCTTTAGTGCCGCAGGTGGTGTACTAACAGACCGTCGCACGCGACTATCTTCCGATAATGTTGACCGGCTGACTTTTCTGAAAATGAACAAGGCCTGGATCTCCAAAGACTTTGCCATTCCTCTTACAGACTAAATTAGTGGTTGGCAACTGTATCCAGGTCTGCTGGTGTGTTCATTTTTCTACCACCTGAACTATAATCCCTGTGCTTCAACACAGCCAGTTGTCGCTCAGATGTGTCGTCTGCACAGAGAAACACACTAGCTCCTGTGTTACTGGGGTTCAGTAATGCCAGCTGATCCCCTGCTGTGTGGACGGCAGAGTCACCAGCTCCATCAACATTCAAACCACTACTGATTTTTAACCGTGCCCAACTTAGGTCTCTGGCTCCACTGTCTCTACTATTTCCCCTGACCTCCAACCCCGCCATCTACATCTCTGAAGTGGCGTCAGCACAATCTACACTTGTTCCTGTGTTCCTGTGGCTCAGTCCCATCAGTTTATCCCCTGATGTGTGTCCGGCAAGGTCTCCTGCTCTGTCCACATTCCCATAACCAGTAGTGGGAATGAGGACAGAGCTGGCGAACTTGCCGGACAAACATCAGGGGATCAACTGATGGGACTGAGCACCAGTAACACAGGAACAAGTGTAGATTGTGCTGACGCCACTTCAGAGATGTAGCTGGCGGGGTTGGAGGCCAGGGTAAATAGTAGAGACAGTGGAGCCAGAGGCCTAAGTGGAGCATGGTTAGAATCAGTAGTAGTCCACAACCTCCATAAAAACCGATGCCCATTGGCCTCTGCATGCGGCATGCGTAATCCTGGGCTCCAACAGCGTCAGTTGGTGTTCAGAAGTGTCGTCTCCACAGAGCCAAACACATTCGTTCAAGTGTTAGTGGGGTTCAGCACTGCCAGCTGTTCCCCTGCTGTGGAGATGGCAAGTCTCCTGCTGCCTTCACCTGCCAAAATCCAGTAGGCCCCAGCCTGCTCCTCGCCTAATCCTGGGCTCCAACAGCGTCAGTTGGTGTTCAGAAGTGTCGTCTCCACAGAGCCAAACACATTCGTTCAAGTGTTAGTGGGGTTCAGCACTGTCAGCTGTTCCCCTGCTGTGGAGATGGCAAGTCTCCTGCTGCCTTCACCTGCCAAAATCCAGTAGGCCCCAGCCTGCTCCTCGCCTAATCCTGGGCTCCAACAGCGTCAGTTGGTGTTCAGAAGTGTCGTCTCCACAGAGCCAAACACATTCGTTCAAGTGTTAGTGGGGTTCAGCACTGTCAGCTGTTCCCCTGCTGTGGAGATGGCAAGTCTCCTGCTGCATTCACCTGCCAAAATCCAGTAGGCCCCAGCCTGCTCCTCGCCTAATCCTGGGCTCCAACAGCGTCAGTTGGTGTTCAGAAGTGTCGTCTCCACAGAGCCAAACACATTCGTTCAAGTGTTAGTGGGGTTCAGCACTGTCAGCTGTTCCCCTGCTGTGGAGATGGCAAGTCTCCTGCTGCATTCACCTGCCAAAATCCAGTAGGCCCCAGCCTGCTCCTCGCCTAATCCTGGGCTCCAACAGCGTCAGTTGGTGTTCAGAAGTGTCGTCTCCACAGAGCCAAACACATTCGTTCAAGTGTTAGTGGGGTTCAGCACTGTCAGCTGTTCCCCTGCTGTGGAGATGGCAAGTCTCCTGCTGCCTTCACCTGCCAAAATCCAGTAGGCCCCAGCCTGCTCCTCGCCTAATCCTGGGCTCCAACAGCGTCAGTTGGTGTTCAGAAGTGTCGTCTCCACAGAGCCAAACACATTCGTTCAAGTGTTAGTGGGGTTCAGCACTGTCAGCTGTTCCCCTGCTGTGGAGATGGCAAGTCTCCTGCTGCCTTCACCTGCCAAAATCCAGTAGGCCCCAGCCTGCTCCTCGCCTAATCCTGGGCTCCAACAGCGTCAGTTGGTGTTCAGAAGTGTCGTCTCCACAGAGCCAAACACATTCGTTCAAGTGTTAGTGGGGTTCAGCACTGTCAGCTGTTCCCCTGCTGTGGAGATGGCAAGTCTCCTGCTGCCTTCACCTGCCAAAATCCAGTAGGCCCCAGCCTGCTCCTCGCCTAATCCTGGGCTCCAACAGCGTCAGTTGGTGTTCAGAAGTGTCGTCTCCACAGAGCCAAACACATTCGTTCAAGTGTTAGTGGGGTTCAGCACTGTCAGCTGTTCCCCTGCTGTGGAGATGGCAAGTCTCCTGCTGCATTCACCTGCCAAAATCCAGTAGGCCCCAGCCTGCTCCTCGCCTAATCCTGGGCTCCAACAGCGTCAGTTGGTGTTCAGAAGTGTCGTCTCCACAGAGCCAAACACATTCGTTCAAGTGTTAGTGGGGTTCAGCACTGCCAGCTGTTCCCCTGCTGTGGAGATGGCAGTCTCTCCTGCTGTCTCCGCATTACAAAGACAGTAGGCCTCTGCCTACACCCTCCTATTTCCTGGGCTTCAACACAGCCAGTTGTAGCTCGGAAGTGCCGTCCACACGGAAAGAGACACTTGCTCCCGTGTCTCAGTGGGGTTCAGTAACGTCAGCTGATCCCCTGCTTTGTGGATGGCAGTCTCTCCTGCTGTCACCTCATTCAAAATACAGTAGGCCTCTGCCTACACCCTCCTATTTCCTGGGCTTCAACACAGCCAGTTGTAGCTCGGAAGTGCCGTCCACACGGAAAGAGATACTTGCTCCCGTGTCTCAGTGGGGTTCAGTAACGTCAGCTGATCCCCTGCTGTGTGGATGGCAGTCTCTCCTGCTGTCACCTCATTCAAAATACAGTAGGCCTCTGCCTACACCCTCCTATTTCCTGGGCTTCAACACAGCCAGTTGTAGTTCGGAAGTGCCGTCCACACGGAAAGAGACACTTGCTCCCGTGTCTCAGTGGGGTTCAGTAACGTCAGCTGATCCCCTGCTGTGTGGATGGCAGTCTCTCCTGCTGTCACCTCATTCAAAATACAGTAGGCCTCTGCCTACACCATCCTATTTCCTGGGCTTCAACACAGCCAGTTGTAGTTCGGAAGTGCCGTCCACACGGAAAGAGACACTTGCTCCCGTGTCTCAGTGGGGTTCAGTAACTTCAGCTGATCCCCTGCTTTGTGGATGGCAGTCTCTCCTGCTGTCACCTCATTCAAAATACAGTAGGCCTCTGCCTACACCCTCCTATTTCCTGGGCTTCAACACAGCCAGTTGTAGTTCGGAAGTGCCGTCCACACGGAAAGAGACACTTGCTCCCGTGTCTCAGTGGGGTTCAGTAACGTCAGCTGATCCCCTGCTGTGTAGATGGCAAAGTCTCCTGCTGCTTACACAGTCATACCACTACTGATTTTTAACCGTGCTCCAATTAGGCCTGTGGCTCCACTGTCTCTCGTATTTCCCCTGTCCTCCAACCCCGCCAGTTACAGCTCCGAAGTGGCGTCTGCACAATCCACACTTGTTCCTGTGTTACAGGTGTTCAGTCCGGTCAGTTAATCCCCTGATGTGTGTCCGGCAATGTCGCCTGCTCTGTCCACATTCCCATTATGGGAATGTGGACAGAGCAGGCGACATTGCCGGACACACATCAGGGGATTAACTGACCGGACTGAACACCTGTAACACAGGAACAAGTGTGGATTGTGCAGACGCCACTTCGGAGCTGTAACTGGCGGGGTTGGAGGACAGGGGAAATACGAAAATCAGTGAAGCCACAGGCCTAAGTGGAGCTTGGTTCAAATTAGTAGTCTACAACCGATCTTAAAATTTCTTCAATGCAGCCTCAGCCTGCTCCGTGCTTGTCCCTGGGCTTCAACACAGCCAGTTGTTGCTCGGAAGTGCCGTCTTCACAGAGTAAAACACTAGCTCCTGTGTTTGTGGGGTTCAGTAACGTCAGCTGTTCCCCTGCTGTTTTGATGGCAATCTGTCCTGCTGCCTCCCAATTGACAGCACATCAGGCCTCAGCCTGCTAAGTGCTTGTCCTGGGCTCCAACATCGCCAGTTGCTGCTCATAACTGACTTTGGCACGGGTACTCCCTCCTGCCCAGCTTGGTTCCAGCCCTGCCTGCTGTTTCCGGGAAGTGTCAATGTCAGTTTGCCACCCCAAGTTGCCATGTCGTGTTGCGGTTGGGTTAGCCGAGGCTAGGGTGCCAGCAGTTTAGGTGCTTCCTATGTGGACTGCGGGTTCTGGTAAGAAAGGCTTGTTCCATAGTGCCAGTAGGACAAGCACCCCCTGTAGGACTGTGTGATTCGGTAACTGCGGCCAGCTTGCGGCATGCCAACTTTGCTTTTCAGGGGTAACTTCTGATACCCCTCCGTGTTCCAGCACCGTCAGCTGGTTCTCGTCAGAGCCTTTGGCCTAGGTGCCTCCATCTCGGTATCCGAGTTCCGGCAACGTCTGCTGGTCCTTGGTAGTGCTTTGTAGCACAGGTACCTCCTGCTTAGTAACCGGGTTCCAGCACCGTCAGCTGGTCCTCGGTTGTGCCATTGGCTCTTATTCCTTCTGCTGCCCCTCCGGGTGCCAGCACTGTCAGCTGGTCCTCGCTATTTCCATTTGCTCTTGCAGCTTATGCTACCCCTCCGGGTTCCTGCACCGTCAGCTGGTTCTCGTCAGAGCCTTTGGCCTAGGTGCCTCCATCTCGGTATCCGAGTTCCGGCAACGTCTGCTGGTCCTTGGTAGTGCTTTGTAGCACAGGTACCTCCTGCTTAGTAACCGGGTTCCAGCACCGTCAGCTGGTCCTTGGTTGTGCCATTGGCTCTTATTCCTTCTGCTGCCCCTCCGGGTGCCAGCACTGTCAGCTGGTCCTCGCTATTTCCATTTGCTCTTGCAGCTTATGCTACCCCTCCGGGTTCCAGCACCGTCAGCTGGTTCTCGTCAGAGCCTTTGGCCTAGGTGCCTCCATCTCGGTATCCGAGTTCCGGCAACGTCTGCTGGTCCTTGGTAGTGCTTTGTAGCACAGGTACCTCCTGCTTAGTAACCGGGTTCCAGCACCGTCAGCTGGTCCTTGGTTGTGCCATTGGCTCTTATTCCTTCTGCTGCCCCTCCGGGTGCCAGCACTGTCAGCTGGTCCTCGCTATTTCCATTTGCTCTTGCAGCTTATGCTACCCCTCCGGGTTCCAGCACCGTCAGCTGGTTCTCGTCAGAGCCTTTGGCCTAGGTGCCTCCATCTCGGTATCCGAGTTCCGGCAACGTCTGCTGGTCCTTGGTAGTGCTTTGTAGCACAGGTACCTCCTGCTTAGTAACCGGGTTCCAGCACCGTCAGCTGGTCCTCGGTAGTGCCATTGGCTCTTGTTCCTTCTGCTGCCCCTCCCGGTGCCAGTACCGTCAGCTGGTTCAAGAGGACAAAGAACAGGAAGACAACCACCAAGATGCAGAACAACAAGAGAGAGAAGACCAAGAAGCATAAAAAAAACAAAGCAGAAGAACATTAAGCATAAGACTAATACTCTGAGCAAATGATATTATCTTATTTATAAGCAGAAGAAGACTAAGCAGTGTATGGGGGTGAGTCCGTTCCTCCTCGTGGTGCCCCTGGAAAAGGCCTGCTGCTGCAGGCCAAACTGAACGCGGACAAATCCTGTTGTAAATCTTTTGTGACAGGCAGAACGGAAGGTGTAAACTTCTAACTTTTCCAGATAACAACTACAGGAATGCCTGACACAAACAAGAATATGATGAAGAAGAATAGGAAGAAGATGAAGAAGTTGAATATGTAGAATAATAATTGTTGAATAAGAAGAATATGAAGAATGTAAGAAAAGGAAGAAGAAGAAGAAGAATGTAAAAAAAGGAATAAGAAGAATGTAAAAAAAGGAAGAAGAAGAATGTAAAAAAAGGAAGTAGAAGAATGTAAAAAAAGGAGGAAGAAGAAGAAGAAGAATGTAAAAAAAGGAATAATAAGAAGAAGAAGGTAAAAAAAAGGAAGAAGAATAAGAAAGAAGAAGAAAGAAGAAGAAGACATACATGTCTGGCAAAATATAAATGAGGCTAACATAGTCAATATCTTTGTAACTCCTAACATCTTTAAAAAAAAAGTTTAATTCCTGCTATTCCATTTGATTGGGCTAAACCTCTATGGCTTTAATGTCTCCTCCACCTCCCACAATACATTCTACATTATTCTTAGTTGTTTTTCTTCATGTAGAATTAACCTACAAGGAAAGAAAGGTTTTTTTTTTAATTCCGATATTTTGGCCCCATTGACTTGCATTGGTTCCCGGTATCGGAATCGGCGATACCGATACTTTTTTTTTTAAGATCGGCCGATCCATTCCGATCCGATATTTTCAAGTATCGGCTGGTATCGCTCAACTCTAGTGAAGAGTCTCCATGAGCTCAACGAACACTGGATTTTGGCCGTTGCAGCTGAAAAGAAAAAAAATCGGTAAACCGCGCGCCGGCTCTTTTTTCATAGTTTTGAAATCTCTTTAACAATAAGAATATGGAAGAGGCCAGGAGCCATTTGGTGAGCTGCATTTCTTGCTACATGTTCACAGACTTACCAGTGGAAAAGCCAAACTTCACATGCCACAAATGCAAGCTTGTGTCCCTGTTGGAGGAAAAGTTGCAATATCTCGAGGAGAGGTTAGCGAAGATCATTAACCCCTTTCCTACATTAGACGTACTATTCCGTCCATGTGCAACTGGGACCTAAGTCCCAAGGATGGAATAGTACGTCTAATGCGATCAGCTGCGCTCACGTTGTAAGCGCCGCTGATTGCGGCCGGGTGTAAGCTGATTATCACAGCTGACACCCGGCACAATGTGTCAGGGGCGTTCACCGACCTATGGAGAAAATTGGCTTCTACTCTGTGGGTTTTTTGCCTTCCCCAGGATCAACAATGCAGAACAGCTGCATTAGAAATAGGCTGAACTAGATGGACATAAGGTCTTCCGTCAGCCTTCAAAACTATGGTACTATGTTATGTTAACCCCTGGCACACCAAGATCAAACATGATCGCGGTGTGCCGGGGTTAAAGGAAGCATCCACAGGGAGGGGGCTCCCTCCGTGCTTCCCTGCGACCCCCACAGCAGCGCAATGTGCAGCGCTGCTGCGGGGGTCACCTTCCCTGCAGGTCTCCGGATCCAATATGGCGACGGGGACCTTCGGGGGCCTGCAGCGAGCTGGCTTCCTCAGTGGCTACAGAGTGCAGGCATGAGGAAGCCTGCTGATCTGTCACAGGACAGTGATGTCCCCCCTGGGACATTATAATAAAGTAAAAGAAAAAAAAAGTGTAAAAAGTTAAAAAAAAAAAATCGCTAAATAAATAAAATAAAAATATATATTCCCTAATAAATTCATTTTTTGAAAATAAAAAAAACAAAAAAGTACACATATTTGGTATTGCCGCGTCCGTAATGACCCACCCTATAAAACGGTCCCATTAGTTAACCCCTTTAGCGAACCCCTTAAAAAATAAATATAAAAAACTAAGCAAAAAATAATGATTTATTATCATACCGCCGTACAAAAAGTGCAATAACGCGCGATTAAAAAGACGCATATAAATAACCATGGTACCGCTGAAAACGTCATCTTGTCCCGCAAAAACGAGCTGCCACACAGCATCATCAGCGAAAAAATAAAAAAGTTATAGCTCGCAGAATAAACGATGCAAAAATAATTATTTTTTATTTAAAATAGTTTTCATTGAATAAAAGCGCCAAAATGTAAAAAAAATGACATAAATGAGGTATCGCTGTAACCGTACTGACCCGAAGAATAAAACTGCTTTATCAATTTTACCGCACGCGGGACAGTGTAAACGCACTCCCCCAAAAGAAATTCATGAAACGCTGGTTTTTCTTCATTCTGCGTCCCAAAAATCGGAATCAAAAGATGTCACGTGCCCGAAAATGGTACCATTAAAAATGTCAACTCGTCCCACAAAAAATAAGACCTCACATGACTCAGTGGGTCAAAATATGGAAAAATTATAGCTCTCAAAATGTGGTGATGCAAAAACTATTTTTACAATAAAAAGCGTCCTTTAGCGTGACAGCTGCCAAAAATAAAAACCGCCATAAATAGTAAATCAAACCCCCCGTTATCACCCCCTTAGTTAGGGAAAAATAATAAAATATATATTTTTTTATTTCCATTTTCCCATTAGGGCTAGGGTCAGGGCTAGGGTTAGGGTTGGAGTTAGAATTGGGGGGTTTCCACTGTTTTGGCACATCAGGGGCTTTCCAAACGCGAAATGGCGTCCGATCTCAATTCCAGACAAAAAAGTTAAATGGCGCTACTTCCCTTCCGAGCTCTGCCATGTGCCCAAATAGTTGTTTACACCCACATATGGGATATCAGCGTACTCAGGACAAATTGCACAATAACTTTTGGGGCCTGTTACGCTTGGGAAAATAAAAATTGGGGGTGAAAAGATCATTTTTATGGAAAAAAAATATGATTTTTTTAATTGTACGTTATAAACTTCTGTGAAGCCCTTGGTGGTTCAAAGTGCTCACCACATATCTAGATAAGTTCCTTGGGGGGTCTAGTTTCCAAAATGGGGTCACTTGTGGTGGGTTTCCACTGTTTAGGTACATCAGGGGCTCTCCAAACGTGACATGGCATCCGGTCTGAATTCCAGCCAATTTTGCAGTGAAAAAGTCAAACGGCGCTCCTTCCCTTCCGAGCTCTGCCATGCGCCGAAACAGTGGTTCCCCCCCACATATCAGGTATCAGCGTACTCAAGACAAATTGCACAATAACTTTTCCAGTCCAATTTCTCCTGTTACCCTTGGTAAAATAAAAAAATTGAACATAAAGTAATTTTTTTTGTGAAAAAAAGTCAAATGTTCATTTTTTTTTTAAACATTCAAAAATTCCTGTGAAGCACCTGAGGGGTTAATAAACTTCTTGAATGTGGCTATGAGCACCTTGAGGGGTGCAGTTTTTAGAATGGTGTCACTTTTGGGTATTTTCTATTATATAGACCCCTCAAAGTGACTTCAAATGTGATGTGGTCCCTAAAAATAAAATGGTGTGTAAAAATGAGAAATCGCTGGTCAACTTTTAACACTTATAACTTCCTAACAAAAAAACATTTTGGTTCCCAAATTGTGCTGATGTAAAGTAAACATGTGGGAAATGTTACTTAAGTTTTTTGAGTGCCGCATCTCTGTGATTTAAGAGCAGAAAAATTCAAAGTTAGAAAATTGCGAAATTTTCAAAATTTTCGCCAAATTTCCATTTTTTTTATAAATAAACGCAAGTTATACATGAAGTACAATATGACACGAGAAAACTGTCAATCACCAGGATCCATGGTCAGAATTGTAAAAAATTGGCCCGGGAATTAACATGCAAACCACCTTTGGGAGTAAAGGGGTTAAGGAAGGTGAAGAGTTCTTAGACTGAGCAGAATTATCTCTTCATGTTACAGAAAGAGAAGAAATTCGAAGTGCACCTGAAGAAACAGAGGAATGGAGACATGTGACCCAGAGAAGCAGGAGGATGGGGAGGCAGTCAGCACCCATACTGCTCAGAAACCAGTACCAGGCTCTCACGCAGGAAAACGATGAAGAAATACATCAGGATAAGACTTTGCCAACAAACAGCAACCTTGTACGCCTTCAGAGTCCTCCCGGATGGAGAAAGAAAAATGTTGTGAAGAAGAAACGGAGAGTGGTGGTCATGGGGGATTCCCTGTTGAGAGGAACAGAGGCCGCTATCTGCAGACCGGATATAACTTCAAGAGAAATGTGCTGTCTTCCAGGTGCAAAAATTAAAGATGTCTGACAGGATATCAGGACTCTTCAGACCTACAGATGACTACCCATTCCTGCTACTACATGTGGGGACAAATGACACTGCAAGAAATGACCTGGAAACCATCTGCAGAGACTTTGAAAACTTAGGCAAGAAAGTGAAAGAACTGGGAGCGCAGGTGGTCTTCTCTTCCATCCTCCCAGTGGATGGCCATGGAACAAGGAGGTGGAATAAGATTCTGCAGGTGAACAACTGGCTACGCCGATGGTGCCGTCAGCAAGGATTTGGATTTCTGGATCACGGGGTGAATTACCTATACGATGGATTACTTGCTAGAGATGGGGTACACCTTCCGAAGACTGGAAAAACAGAGATTAGACCTACCGATAATGTTATTTCCAGGAGTCCATCCTGACAGCACCATGGGGGTTGTCCTTCCTTCATCACAGGGACAGGAAATGCACGAGAGGTTAAAAGGTCCCCTCCCACTCTCAGACTCCAGTGATTTTCCAAGTACCACACCAGTATGGATGCAATTATTATTTATTTAGATTTAGTACAAGCATATTATTTCCAATACAAATCCTCGGGAGGGAACTACCAGTGCTGTCAGGATGGACTCCTGGAAATAACATTACCAGTAGGTCTAATCTCTGTTTTCTAGGACGTCCTATCCTGACAGCACCATGGGGAATACCAAAGTAGGAATTCGCTTAGGGTGGGACTACTGCTTTTAGCATCTTACGACCGACCGAAGGTCGTCTGGTTAGATGCTAGCGTGTCCAATTTGTAGTATCTACAGAAAGTGTCTAGTGTAGACTAAGTGGCGGCCCAGTATATTTGCTCTACTGAGGCTCCTGCCTGCTCTGCCTATGATGTTGCTATCGCCCTAGTGGAATGAGCTCTAAGGTCCCTGGTAGGTAATCCCTCAGTGTCGTATGCTGAGGAGATAATTGACTTATCCACCCCGCCAGGGTGTGCGTAGATTAGATGCGCCTTTATCCTATTCTACCATTGTATTGGATAAACAATTCTGCGTCCTGTCGCCACTCCTGAGTGGCCTCTAAGTAGCATGTGACTGCTCATCTGACGACAAATGAGGGAAAGAATCTTACTCCGTTTTCCGTGGATGGCAGAATGAGGGTAGGACTATCTCCTGGTTTAAATTCTGGGGAGATACTACCTTAGGGAGGAATCCTGGGTTCCGTTTAGTATCATGCAATCGTTGAATAGTTGAATGTAGGAGTTCTGGACTGACAGGGCCTGGCTTTTACCCAGCCGCTTGGCTGAGGAGATCTCTACCAAAAGGACGTTTTTTTCTTTTCCTTTTTTTTTGTAAGTCGTGTGACATTTATCTCTAAGGCTGGTTTCACATTCGCGCTTTTTAAGCGCACGCACGGCCGGGGGTAGCTCCGCCCCCGAGCCGGCTCTCTGCCCGGCGTGCCCACCCCTTCCTTGTAGCGCCGCCTCCTAGCGCACAGCGGCGCCTGCGATCGGCGCACCCTATCTTTAGCATAGGGTGCGCAGATCGTGCGCAGGCCGTGCGCTAGTTGCGCTTTGACCTGCGCTGCGCACTTTTGACGGTGCGCCCTGCGCGCCAAAATCAAACTTTTCGGATTTTGGCGCGCACGGCGCACCGTCAAAAGTGCGCAGCGCAGGTAAAAGCGCAACTAGCGCACGGCCTGCGCACGATCTGCGCACCCTATGCTAAAGATAGGGTGCGCCGATCGCAGGCGCCGCTGTGCGCTAGGAGGCGGCGCTACAAGGAAGGGGCGGGCATGCTGGGCAGAGAGCCGGCTCGGGGGCGGAGCTACCCCCGGCCGTGCGTGCGCTTAAAAAGCGCGAATGTGAAACCAGCCTTATATTGGCTCGTATGGGGGTCTGCGTAGAGCGGTAAGTACCAGATTTAGGTTCCCCAGAGCACTGTGGGTCTTAATCTCTGTATGGCCTTTGTAAAACGAGCCATCCCTGGATGAGAGGCCAAGGTGAATTAGAGTACTCCAAGCTGCTCTCCGAACTTCCAATGTGCTTTGGACTTAGACCTTTATTAAATCCTGCCTGGGGATAGTCAAGGATTTGAGCGATCTCCGAGCGAGACGGATCTATGGGGGATACTACCACCTTCTGAGCAGAACTTCTCCCAGATTTATGATAGCTTGCCCTCGTAACGGGCTTACAGCTGGTTTGCATCGTTGAGATCACTTTGTCGGAGAGACCTCTGGATCTTAAGATCCCTCTCTCAGGATCCATGCTGCCGCTGTAGGTTCCCCAGATTTGGGTGCCGAACTGGGCCTTGGGAAAGTAGATCTTCTGGCGTTGGTAGATGGAGCGGTCCTTCCTGAGCCGTCTTCTTCCGGAGGTGGAACCAACTTCGTCTGGGCCCGAAGAGTATTACTAGCGTCACTCGCCTTTCCCTGGATCTTTCTGAGGCCTCTCGGGATTATAGGCATAGGGGGAAACCATATAGCAGTCCCCCACTCCATCTCCAATTTAAGGAATCGACCCCTTTTTTGGATGGTCTGCTGGACCGAGAGAAGAATCTCTGTAGCTTGGTGTTCTTCCTTGTCGCGAAGAGGTTTAGCTGAGGGCTTCTCCACTGATGGCGTAAGCCTATGAATGTATCCTCACTCACTTCCCACTCGGTGGCTCAGACTTCTTGTGTGTTCAAAAAGTCGGCTATATTGTTCCTGGGCCCTGCAGGTGTATCACTGATATGGAGCGAACCCTGTTCTCTTCCCAGGTGAAGGTGCGGACTGCCAGGTCCTGAAGCTTTCCACTGGTGGTATAGGAAAGATACTGTGGTTACAATGTTTGACCTGGCTTTCCTAAGTTGGCCCTGTGGACTCGACCGGCTTCATTTAAGTGTCTCCCAACTGCTCGTAGCTCTTTGTAGTTTGAGGACTGTGAACTGATGCTTCCCGGCCATGTCCTTGAAGGTACCTTCCAGATGGGCCCCCCTTTCCTGCTGGCGTCCGTGATGATAGTCTTGTATGTTGATAGGATCCGAGGTCCCCTCGGCTGATGGATCTTGTGACCCGTTCCCTGTCTCGGAGAAGATTTTAGGGCTGGGAACGGTCGAGTCTCTTTGTCCAGAGCGGCTGTTCTGTCCTATTTGACTGAATTTCCTTGTAGACTCCTGTGTGAGCCTGGTTCCACTTTACGCAGGGTATGCCTGCTGTCAGGGTCTCTAGGACCTTTAGTGTAGTCTTTTGGATATTTGATCTCGCCATAGCTGATGAACCCTGTTCCTGATGGCCTCCTTTCTTTCTTCCGATAAACGAGATTCTTGTTTTGAGATCTAACGAGACTCTCAGGAATTCTTCCCGGGTATCGGGCTGCATTGTTCAGGATCCAATCCTAGGTCTCCGGGCGTGGCGATTACCTCATCGAGTTGTTTTCTTAGCTCTGAGAAAGTCCTACAGGTTTGGCCTCTTAAGTGTGCCCTGATCTTGGCGATCGGCTTCGTAAACCCCGGGTGCTGAAGCTAGGTCGAAAGGCAGAGCCTGAAACTAAAATGGTAGTATCCACTTCCTATTTCCAGTGCGAACCGCAGGAACCTCTGAGGGTGAGGGTGGATGGGAACGTGACAGTATGCGCCTCTGGATCTATTGTGCCCTTTGTGGCGATCTTATCTATTCAGGAAATGGTGGTTTTCTGGACTCCGTTCGAAATTTTGTATCGGATCCCATGGTTTAGTGGTTCTAAATTTATAATGGTCCGGCTCTCCACCGGAGGTGTTCTTAGAACCGGGATCATTACTTCTGATCTTAGTAGATCTATTGCGTCTGCCCATATAGTGATCCTACTCTTCCCCCCTTCTGGTGATACCAGAGAGTCGATTTACCCTCTTTCTATCTTCCTGCCTTTGGAAAGGACGGGACCTCTGAAGGGAAAACCTTTGCTTTCCCACGGGACCGTTTTTTAATGTCAGTGGCATTCTTCCGTGTTGTATCTAAGACTGGTCCAACTACCTTCCTGTCTGAAAGGTAAACCCCTGACCAGATCTTCATCCATAAGGCCTGGCGAGCCGTTTTGGGCACAGAATTATTCCTAGCCGCAAACACACCGGTACGGCCAAAGCGTCCAACAGGAATCTAGCTGCAACTCTCCCAGGGAAAGGTCCTCTAAGAAATCACTTCTAGGGGTTTCCCCTGTAACTTGTCGGACCTCCGAGCATGGGCTTGTCTCCCATTCGGGTCCCAGCCCAGGCTCAAGCTGCTCAGCGGCTGCCACCTGACGAATACACTCACGCTCAGCCTAGATTAGCTGGTGGCTGCTCCAACTGGTTGATTCTAGATACGTGGATCTGGCGACCGATGTGGCCTATCTGCTACTGCAGACCCAAGCCCTCTTTAGGAGCCTGTCCCTGGGTCTTTTGGGGCTAGAGGAATCTTCGAAGGGAATTGAAGTGTTCCTTGACACCCCCCCGGGTTGTTGATCCTAGGAACTCCATCCCAAGTGTTAACCTGGTTGACGGTAGGAGAGCCTGAAGTCTCAGGCAACAACGAGCCGCTTCTCTGCGTCCTCCCATTCCTCTAGAATGATTTATACTCGTCCGATGATCGACCGGACTCTCATCCAGGCCGCCTAGCGGCTGACACCTGACTAGCGCCGGCTGCTCAGCCTAACAACTCTTAGTGTGGGGTGGAAGACTGAGAAGGTAGCCATCCTGGGACGGAAGTGTGGACCTCCTATCTGACCCCTATGCGCATCTCAGCTCCGTGCGACCTGCGATTACGGACTTGTCCGCACCTGGGATAGATGTATTAGGCGTGAAGTTTCCCCCACTGCACAGGGGTAATCTCAAGCCCTGTCCTCTGCGGTCTCCCAACCTTTGCAGCCGCCGAGGTTCCTTCCCAGCAGAGACGTCAGTCGAGGTGATTTGCGCGGCTAACGCTAGGCGTTTTGACAAATGTAGTCATGCTGGCACGGACGGGTATTAGCTCTGCCTAGTTTCCAGGAGGTTGAAGCTGCAGGAGTCGGTGCTGTCTTTTGCTATCAAAGTACAGGAGCTTTTTGGTTAAAGCTCCTGTCTTAAGTATGTTCATCCTGTCCACTACTTAGACATTGGTGGTTCAGGGTGATCGCCAGGTTTCCACAGCACCTTCTATGGCGGTGTCCCGTGCCGCTGACCCACCCCATCGTCCTACCTTGTCTTGAGTGGGTCGATTGATCCTCACGCCGTCTGCCGCTTCAGCCGTCACTGCTCCAGCCGCGTCGCTGCTCCGTCCAAGCTGGGACGCCACCGGAAGCTGTCATCTGGTGCCCAGAAGTGATGCGGGCCTGGGGATGAAGCGGCATGTGACGGCGAGAGCCCCGCTGAGGGGAAGCGGCTCCAAGTCCCGGCGCAGCGCTCCACGGGATGCCTGGCGGAGAACCCCCCTTAGGGGGGTGCCGCCTCGGACCATCTGACGGGGAGAGATGGTGTCTGGACCTCGATCCCCCTGGCCCGTTGGTAAGCTTCTACTGGATGCCGCGGCTATCTTCCTCCGCGGCGCTCTCGTGTCTGTCCTTACAGGGACAGGAAAAACACTGGAGTCTGAGAGTGGGAGGGGACCTTTTAACCTCTCGTGCATTTCCTGTCCATGTGATGAAGGAACGACAACCCCCATGGTGCTGTCAGGATAGGACGTCCTGGAAACATGTATTTGGAAGTCGCCTTGCTACACTCATCAGGAGAGCTTTAAACTAGAACAATGTGGGAAGGGAAGCAAAAGGCCAGAAAAAGCCATACACCTGGCAAATGGTATTGAGAACTCTGCTATTAGAAGTGGAAAGGAAGAACAAAGACAAAAGAATCTAAATAATAAAGATATTGGCGAAAGACAAACCAATCACAAACTAAAATATTTCTATACTAATGCACAAAGCATGGGCAACAAACAAGGAGAATTGGAACTACTAACACAGGAAAAGAAATATGATTGGAATCACTGAAACTTGGTGGGACGATACACATGATTGGAATACAAGGCTAGAAGGATACAACTTATTTGCAAGAAACAGACTTGATAAACGAGGAGGAGGTGTCGCATTGTATGTTAGAAACGCGTATATCTGCACAGAGATTGAAGCTTCAGTGACTGGGAGTTCTATGGAAACTGTTTGGGTAAGACTACAAGGACAGAACAATGGAAAGGACACCATTGTAGGCATTTACTACAGGCCGCCTGTGCAAGCTGAGGATGTGAATGAACTCTTTATGCATCAAATGGCCAAGTTCTCCAAAAAATATGACATAGTTGTCATGGGAGATTTAAACTATCCTGACATTTGTTGGGAATCTCTCTCAGGCAAAACTAACAGGTCAAGGAAATTGTTATCCTCTCTTGCTGACAACTTTATCTTCCAAAAGGTGAGGGAGAAAACAAGGGGAACTGCTACCTTGGATCTAATCCTTATAAACAGGGAGGAAATGGTTGAGGAGGTAAAAGTGGCTGGGACCCTAGGAGGTAGCGACCATGCTATTTTAGAATTTTGGATAACTAGAGGAGGAAGACCAGTGAAGACTCAGACGACAAGGTTAGATTTCAGAAAGGCAGATTTTAAGGGACTCAAAGAGATTTGGAGGGATTCAATGGCTGGATAGCCTTAAGGACAAAAATGTCCAGGAAGGATGGGAAATCTTGAAAAATGAAATTCTCAAAGCACAATTGTTAGCAATTCCAAAGAGGAAAGAATAGGAAGCATTTAAGGAAACTAGGATGGATGAACACAGAACTTAGGCACATGCTAAAAAGGAAGAAAGAAATATTTATAAAATGGAAAGAGGGAGGCATATCTAAAGAAGAATATAATGATGTCTGCAGAACCTGCAGGGCACAAATCAGATTATCTAAAGCTGACAATGAATTGAGGCTTGCAAGAGACATCAAAAGCAACAATATAGGATTTTGGGGATATGTCAAAAGTGAAAGAAAAGTCAAAGATGCTATAGGATTTTACAGGATGAAAATGATGAAATGGTAAGACAGGGTGTTTGAGAAGGCCGAACTTTTAAATTCCTATTTTGCATCTGTTTTCTCTCAGAAAGGAAATGTAACATCAACTGTTCTTCACTGTCCTATTAAGGGAATAGAAGAATCCAGTATATCTATAAACAGAAAGATAGTGAGCAAACAGCTAACCTAAATGAATTCAAGTCTCCAGATCCAGATGAATTACACCCCAGAGTACTGAAGGAGATAGCAGAAGAAATTTTTGAACCCCTCTCCATAATCTTTGAAAATTCTTGGAGATCGGGAGAAGTCCCAGAAGACTGGAGAAGAGCAAATGTTGTTCGTATCTTCAAAAAGGGAAAGAAGGTGGACCCAGGCAACTATAGGCTGGTGAGTCTGACTTCTATACCAGGAAAGATCTTTGAACAAATTATTAAACACCAGTATGTAAGTTCCTGGATAAGAATGAAGTGATTAAACAGCGTCAGCATGGGTTTGTAACTAATAAGTCATGTTAGACTAACTTAATTTCCATCTATGACAGAATCACTGATTGGGTGGATCAGGGAAATGCTGTAGATATAGTATATCTTGACTTCAGCTAAGCATTTGACAAAGTATCTCACACAATCCTTATTGAAAAAATGATGGAATGGACAAGGCAACTGTTAGGTGGATTCATAACTGGCTTAGTGATCGGACCCAAAGAGTGGTCGTAAATTGCTGCACAGCCAGTTGGAAGAATTTCTCAAGTGGGGTACCACAGGGCTCTGTCCTGGGCCCTGTATTGTTCAACATCTTTATCAACGATTTAGATGAAGGAATTGAGGGTAAACTGATTAAATTTGCTGATGACATAAAGCTAGGAGGGATAGCTAACACTAGAGAAGAGATAGAGAGGATTCAAAAAGATATGAATAAACTGGAGCAGTGGGCAGCAACTAACAGAATGGTTTTTAACAGGGAAAAATGCAAAGTACTACATCTGGGCAATAAAAATGAAAAAGCATATACAGAATGGGAGGAATAGGGCTAAGCAACAGCACATGTGAAAAAGACTTGGGTATACTAATAGATCACAGACTGAATATGAGTCAACAGTGTGATGCAGCAGCAAAAAAAGGCAAATGCAATTCTAGGATGTATTTACAGAAACATACAGTCTAGATCACGTGATATCATTATTGCCCTCTACTCCTCTTTGGTCAAACCTCCTCTGGAATACTGTGTCCAGTTTTGGGCGCCACATTTTAAAAAAAGACATCAACAAACTGGAGCAAGTTCAGAAAAGAGCAACGAGAATGGTGACCGGTCTGCAAACCCTGTCTTATGAGTAAAGGTTGCAGGATTTGGGAATGTTTAGTTTGCAGAAGAGAAGACTGAGAAGAGACTTAATAGCTGTCTACAAATATCTTAAGGGCTGTCACATTGTAGAAGGATCATCTTTATTCTCATTTGCACCAGGAAAGACTAGAAGCAATGGGATGAAACTGAATGGGAGGAGACACAGATTAGATATTAGAAAAAACTTTTTGACAGTTAGTGATCAATGAATGGAACAGGCTGCCACGAGAGGTGGTGAGTTCTCCTTCAATAGAAGTCTTCAAACAGAGGCTGGACAGACATCTGTCTGGGATGATTTAGCGAATCCTGCTTTGAGCAGGGGATTGGACCAGATGGTCCAGGAGGTCCCTTCCAACTTACCATTCTATGATTCTATGGCGCTCTCTGTACTGTAATTTATACAGTCACCACCAGAGGGTGCTCCCTGCATAGTAATTGATAGTCACCACTAGGGAGGGCTTCCTGCATAGTAATTTATACACTCACCACTAGAAGGAGCTCCCTGTATAGTAATTTAAACAGTCACCACTAGAGAGAGCTCCCTGTACAGTAATTTATACAGTCACCACTAGAGGGAGCTCCCTGTATAGTAATTTATACAGTCACTAGAGGGAGCTCCCTGTACAATAATTTATAGTCACCACTAGAAGGAGCTCCCTGTATAGTAATTTATACAGTCACCACTAGAGGGAGCTCTCTGTACAGTAATTTATACAGTCACCACTAGAGGGAGTTCCCTGTATAGTAATTCATAGTCACCACTAGAGGGAGCTCCCTGTACAGTAATTTATACAGTCACCACTAGAAGGCGCTCCCTATATAGTAATTCATAGTCGCCACTAAAGGGAGCTCCCTGTACAGTAATTGATACAGTCACCATTAGTGAGGGCTTCCTGCATAGTAATTTATACAGTCACCACTAGAAGGAGCTCCCTGTATAGTAATTTAAACAGTCACCACTAGAGAGCTCCCTGTGCAGTAATGTATGCAGTCACCACTAGAGGGAGCTCCCTGCATTGGATTTGATGCCAGTAAGAGAGAACTCAGCTGCTCAACCACACATCTGACAATGAGGTGGAGTTAAACTATGAACCATTACTAAGCGCAATCAGCGCAAGTTTTAAGGCCCCGTCACACTAAGTGACTCACCAGCGATCCCGACACCGATATGAAGGTGTCAGGATCGCTGGTAAGTCGCTATGTGATCGCTGGTGAGCTGTCACACAGACAGCTTCACCAGCGATCAGCACAGCGATGCCGAGCGCCCGGCATTGCTGGCTATCGCTGTAGAAAATAGTATCAAAATAAAAAATATAGTTATTCTCACCTTCCGACGTCCCGTTCAGCCATCCCGCCTCTCTCCACGCTCCGGTCCCAGTAAGCCTTTGCACGAATGACCGCGAGATGTCACGGTCTCGCGGGATAACAAAGTCTCGCGGTCATTCGTTCAAAGGATCACTGGGACCGGAGCGTGGAGAGAGGCAGGATGGCTGAACGGGACGTCGGAAGGTGAGAATAACTATATTTTTTATTTTTTTTATTATTTTTTTACACCTGATCGCTGGTCTCCCGCTGTCACACACAGCGATGCGTGCTGGCCAGCGGGAGACCAGCGACCAAAGAAATGTCCAGAGGTTTCTTGCAGCGATCAGCGATACTGGCAGGGGGGCCGCTCGCTGATCGCTGTCACACACAGCGATTTCGCTGGTGAGATCGCTGTTACGTCACAGAAGTTGTGACTCAGCAGCGATCTCGCTACCGAGATTGCTTAGTGAGACGGGGCCTTTATAGCAGCTAAGGCTATCAAACGTCGTTGTGATTAGAGAGAACCCAAAACATGACAAAACATTGAATAAGTTTCTTAGGACACAGACAAAATAAGAGACGTGAGCAGGTTTAATTTGCAATGTGATGATTTAATAGTTGTATTACAGTCGCTCACACAAAGCTTTGCACAATATAAATCTGCTTCTTCCAAAGACCTCCCCTCCCTCACCCGTCGGTCATCATGCCTCATAAAAGCGGCCACAAGCAGCCGCCGAGTTCTTTTTTATTATTAAAATTCTCTGGTTTTACAAGTTGATGCAACTCAGTCTAGAAATCCCTTCACTTAAAGGGACATGAACACGTGTAAAGTACGGAATAGACATCTCATATATAGAACGCTCTTCATCTCTTACCAAAAATCTTTACATTCTCAATAAATATCCAATAGAAATTCCCTTATTAAAAAATAATAAAATAGAGACACTAAGGACTATTCCCTTTACACAAGGTGCGCAGATTGTGTACATGCGGCAAAGCGAACACACAGAAACAACAACAGTCCTGGACATCACCGGAGACAAAGGAGCCATTGTATTGCTTGCTGCGAACCTCAGACCTGGCAGCGACTACTAAACAGGGAGTTCTCCTTTAAGAATCTAAGGGCTACTGACTCCAGGATGCGGGGTGTCGTATGATGGAATAAAGCAACTAGTGATACAAGGGGGCCTGAAAAAACACGGGTATTACATACCTGGTAATGTGTTTTTTCATGAGACATGACGGCACCACGAGAGAGAGGGATCCGCCCTTCAAGGACAGGAAACCTTCAAGATAAAAGGGGCGGCTCCTCTCTCCGCATCAGTTGTTTTACAGAGCACGAGAGGAACTCCGCAGGTTAGTGTACACATAAATAATACAGCCTTTATACTCCTAATTACCAACACCCACAGGAGTGTCTAATGCTAATAATGCACCCAACTAATAACGTGATCAATAGGGAGGGAATATAAGGGTGCCGTCATGTCTCATGAAAAAACACATTACAAGGTATGTAATACCCGTGTTTTTCCATATATGACGGCACCACGAGAGAGTTAAGGCCCCATCACACACAGCACAGCGCTAGCGAGATCGCTGATTTTGTGACGCCACAGCGATCTCGCTGTGTGTGACGGGGATCAGCGACCAGCCCCCTTGCCGGTTATCGCTGATCGTGCTCGATCTGCCTGGGCCGTTTTTCGATCGCTGGTCTCCCGCTGGCCAGCACGCATCGCTGCGTGTGGCAGCGAGAGACCAACGACGCTGGTTTCCAAGGTAAACAGCGGGTATCCAGGAGTCGCGCGGCTCTTAGATACCCGATGTTTACATTAGAAACCAGCGTGTACGCCGGTTTCAAAGGTAAACAGCAGGTATCCAAGAGCCGCGGCGCCTGGATACCTGATGTTTACATTAGAAACCAGCGTCGCTGGTCCTGATCGCTGGAGGGGCTGTCTTGTGACAGCTCACCAGCGATAAGCTTAAGGATGTCCCAGCGATCCCATCATGTCGGATCATTGGTGGGATCGCTGGGACATCGTTATGTGTAACGGGGCCTTTACAGAGATTTGTAGGGATCACCGCTTATAATACCCTTCTCCCGAATGTGAGGTCAGAGGTGGCAGACAGGTCTAACAGGTTTAACCTATAAGCATGAAGAAGGTAGACGGAGAGGACCAAGTGGCCGCCTTACAGATTTGGTCGATGGAAGCCTCTGCTCTCTCCGCCAAGGACGTCGCCATGACCCTCATGGAGTGGGCTTTTAGACCCTCTGGAACATCTCTGCCTGCACTACTATACGCTAGCATAATAGCCTCTCTCACCCATCTAGCTATAGTCTGTTTAGAGGCTTTAAGGCCCTTCTTGACCCCTGGAATTAAACAAAGCCCTCTGCTTTCTTCAAGGTCTTGTCACCCCTAAATACTGCAGGAGACATCTCCTCGCATCTAGGCAATGAAGCCTCTCCTCCTTCTGGTTGCTAGGGTTAGGACAAAAAGATGGTAAGATTATCTCATGAGCCCTGTGGAATTTCAACACTACCTTAGGGAGGTAATAATAATAATAATCTTTATTTTTATATAGCGCTAACATATTCCGCAGCGCTTCACAGTTTGCACACATTTTCATCACTGTCCCCGATGGGGCTCACAATCTAAATTCCCTATCAGTATGTTTTTTTTTTGGAGTGGAGGTATGCTGGATCTAATTTTAACACAACTCTATAGTCCATGACCTGAGTGTAGGGAGGGTCTGCTGATAATGCATGTAAAACCCCAATCCTACGACCGACGTGAGCGCCACTAATAAGGTTGTTTTTAATGTTCAAATTTTATCTGACATTGAGTTTAATGGTTCAAAAGGGCTCTCTGTCAAAGATGACAAAACTAAATTTAGAACCCAAGGTGGAGGAGTAGGAGATGGGACAGAGTCAGCTCTACTACAGGCTCAGATCAACCTGGCCACCCACCTATCATTTGCCAGATCACAATTAAATAATGCTGCCAAGGCCGAGACGTGCACTTTGAGGGTACTGACGGCTAACCCCAACTCTAAACCCTTCTGCAGAAATTCCAGTAATGCCACTATCAGGACTACACCTTCTCATATTGGCCCTGAGACAGATAAAATTTTCTCCATATCCTCCCATAAATTTTGATAGTTACTGGCTTTCTCCTACTGAGTAAAGTGGATATTAACCAAGCTGAAAATCTCTTTTCTAGTAGTGACCTTTCAAATTCCAGGCTGTCAAATGCAGCCCGGACTTCTGAGGGTAATTGAAGGGACCCTGTGTCCTCCTCATGGACTTGGACTTCACCTGGAGGGAGCAAACACGCCACCCTGGCCACCACTGAATCCTGCAGGTACACTTCTCTTTTTTCTTTGGCATCGTCCAAATGGTGACTGGCGCTTTGTGCTCAACAGGGAGGGCACAAATAAATGTGGGCTCCGAGGAGTCTTATTTTCGCCGGGCGCCGATGTGCCTCACAGGCTGCATGGCCACTATTTGTCAACAGGGAGGGCATATTAATATGGCCTCCGAGGACCTCAATATATCTTTGTGGGTTGTAGGCATCAGGGAGGGTACACGAATGTAGCCTCCGAGGTTCCTATCTTCACCTGGGCATTGCCTTACGGGCTGTGGCCATGCATTCGCTCAGTAGGGGCATGGTGAGACATGGCCCCCGAGGCGACTACCAGTACTTGGTGACGGATGCAGCAGACCAGTGGCTGCCAAACCCATCCGACCCAGGCATCCTCTTCTTTCTTCAAGATCTTTATCTTGAGGGTTCCCTATCAAGGACAGGAAACCAACTGATGCGGAGAGAGGAGCCGCCCCTTTCCTTTTTGAAGGTTTCCTGTCCTTGAAGGGCGGATCCCCTCTCTCTTGGTGACGTCACGTATGATGGAAAGAAGTGATTCTGGGGACAGTAGGCCTAGTAGGTGTCCATGCAAGTTGCAGTCATCTTTCCCAGTAATGGCTGATAACAGGGAGTAATAGATTGTAGTCTCCTGTCCTACAGTCACCTCCCCCAGTAATGGCTCATAACAGAGAGTAATAGATTGTAGTCTCCTGCCCTACAGTCACCTCCCGAGGTAATGGCTGATAACAGGGAGTAATAGATTGTAGTCTCCTGTCCTACAGTCACCTCCCCCAGTAATGGCTGATAACGGGGAGTAATAGATTGTAGTCTCCTGCCCTACAGTCACCTCCCCCAGTAATGGCTGATAACAGGGAGTAATAGATTGTAGTCTCCTGTCCTACAGTCACCTCCCCCAGTAATGGCCGATAACAGGGAGTAATAGATTGTAGTCTCCTGTCCTACAGTCACCTCCCCCAGTAATGGCCGATAACAGGGAGTAATAGATTGTAGTCTCCTGTGCTACAGTCACCTCCCCCAGTAATGGCCGATAACAGGGAGTAATAGATTGTAGTCTCCTGTCCTACAGTCTCCTCCCCCAGTAATGGCTGATAACAGGGAGTAATAGATTGTAGTCTCCTGTCCTACAGTCACCTCCCCCAGTAATGGCCGATAACAGGGAGTAATAGATTGTAGTCTCCTGTCCTACAGTCACCTCCCCCAGTAATGGCTCATAACAGGGAGTAATAGATTGTAGTCTCCTGTCCTACAGTCACCTCCCCAGTAATGGCTGATAGCAGGGAGTAATAGATTGTAGTCTCCTGTGCTACAGTCACCTCCCCCAGTAATGGCCGATAACAGGGAGTAATAGATTGTAGTCTCCTGTCCTACAGTCTCCTCCCCCAGTAATGGCTGATAACAGGGAGTAATAGATTGTAGTCTCCTGTCCTACAGTCACCTCCCCCAGTAATGGCCGATAACAGGGAGTAATAGATTGTAGTCTCCTGTCCTACAGTCACCTCCCCCAGTAATGGCTCATAACAGGGAGTAATAGATTGTAGTCTCCTGTCCTATAGTCACATCCCCCAGTAATGGCTGATAACATGCTGACATCTAGAAGTCGAATGGAGAATTGTTACATTTCTTTTCTGTATTGAATGTTTTTCAGTCTAAATAATAAAATATATATCAATGACCCTAAAAAGTTGCCTACTGATAACAAATTCCCTTTAATGATCCCAGATTCATGCTGTACCCCTGAGAAACCCCCACCAGGTGTTTTTGACCAACACAGCAGGAATCCCAGGTAGTAATAATTTTGGGATCTCCCCTCCCCCACCCCTTCCCTACTGACTGTTTCCAGTAGTGTCCCTTAGAAGACAAAACATAAGATTTCAGATACAAGGTATAACATAATAAATTGATGGTTCACCGCCGGCTTCTGCCATATAAATAAATGATTGAAATCATTGCTGCTGGGCCGATAGATGGGGGACTCAGGGATGCTAAAAGGGGTGTTAAGTCCTGAGCCCCCAGTCCCACCGTGACTACAGCTTTCTAGAAAACAGGGGCCCAATGTTTAGATTGTTCCACATGACCCCCTTTCCTCTTCGTAGCCCCCAATGGAGAGTTATAGCTCCAAGTACCTTACACGATTAATATCATTATTGCAAGACGCAAAGTATTAAAAAGGCGCCAAAAAGCACGCCAAAGTTGTAAAAATAAAGTCTATGTAGGAGACAGATGTTTCCACCTAAAAGGAGTCACTTTGCTAAGACTTTGCTTTAATAGCAACCTCTAGTCACATCCAAAGCTTCATTCAGGATCCTTCTAATGTCCAGTTTGTAGACAGCAGTGCATTTTGGGAGATAGAGTAAAGGTGGTCTGATAGGAGAGTGTAGATACTAGCGAACACAGCTCTAGATGTGTCTGCAGAGCATAGTTACTAGCAAACGCAGCTCTGGATGTGATTGGAGAGCATAGTTACTAGCAAACGCAGCTCTGGATGTGACTGGAGAGCATAGTTACTGGCTAACGCAGCTCTGGATGTGACTGGAGAGCATAGTTACTGGCTAACGCAGCTCTGGATGTGACTGGAGAGCATAGTTACTAGTTAACGCAGTTCTGGATGTCACTGGAGAGCATAGTTAACAGCATACGCAGCTCTGGATGTGACTGGAGCGCATAGTTACTAATGAACACAGCTTTGGATGTGACTGGAGAGCATAGTTACTAGTAAACACAGCTTTGGATGTGATTGGGATATAAGAGGACAGGACAGGAGGCCGCAAGTGAAGCAAAGTATCTCCATGTGGTCTGTAGACTCCAAGAACAGAGGAGACGACGATCCCGGGGACGGAGGGAGACGCCTCCTTCTCTGCATTCTCCCACAAGGACACAAACATCACTTTTTTCAATCTGAAAGGCTGAAGCCAGAAAACAATAGCTTCACAGCTCTATCATTGGACTGCCTGTCTATTACTTTAATAATATTGTACATCATCTACATGAGAAGTCTTGAGCTGAAGTGTCCGATCACATACCACACCACTGTCAGACGAACCGCAGCCATTAATATCACCCAAAGGCAAAACGGGACAAAAAAATGGCAGCAGCACAAAACAAAAAAATGTTACTCAAAGATGCCCGCCTGTCCTGCACAGCCTAACACTGGCCCATCCTGCACTGGATAACACCTGCCTCGGTCCGTCCTGCACCACCCAACACCTGCCCCGGCCCATCCTGCACCGCCTAGCACCAGCCTCGGCCCGTCGTGCACCGCCCAACACCTGCTCCGGTCCGTCCTGAACTGCCTAAAACCAGCCCAAGCTCGTCCTTGTCCCGCTTTTGCCCAGCCTGCTCCACCTTGTCTTGTAATGCTTTGGCCCACCCTGCTCCACTGTCTTGCTCCACTTTGGCCCACCCTGCTCCGACCCGTATTGCTCCACTTAGGGCCACCCTGCTCCACCCCAGTCTTACTCCCCTTTGGCCCACTATGCTGCCTTCCTCTGCTTTGGCACACCCTGCTCCACTGTCATTCTCCGCTTTGGCCCACCATGCTTTTCTCCGTCTTGCTCAGCTTTAGCCCATCCTGCATTGCTCCATCTCGTTCCGCTTTGGCCCACCCAGCTTTGCCCCGTCTTGCTCCGCTTTGGCCCACCCTGCTCCATGTAGTCCTGCTCTGCTTTGACCCACCCTGCTCCATGTAGTCCTGCTCCGCTTTGGCTCACCCTGCTCCACCTCATCCTCCTCTGGCCCAGCTTGTCCCTGCCAGACTCCGCATCGGCCCCTACTGCACTGGCAGCCATCTGCAGGCAGCTGTGTGGTTTCCAAGAGGAGCAAGTGACGGGAAAAGTATCTGTGTCCTGCTGACCACCACAGTTTTGTATGGCGTAAACAGCGCCCCCTCTACTCCTCTCATAGTACTACAAGATGACTGAAATCATCTTTCATCCCAAACTGTTTAAAATCAGATCACAGTATAATAAAATATTGATAAAATATTCTCACGATCTCCCAAATAAGTTCAATATCAAGTCATCAACAATTTAAAAATCTCTGCTTGCTGTCATCTGATATCTGGTAAACAGCTTAAAGGGACATGCTATAAAAACTGCACCTCTAACGATCTCATCGCTGCTTATCTTCTGCAGAAACTCTAGTTTAATCAATTATGCTAATTAGGATGTTTGGTGCATCCTGGGTGTGGCCCAGAGGCTCAGTCCACTGCTCTGCCCTGGAGTGAGCAGTCTGCAGAGAACGCTCAGGCACGCGGTCAATCATCAGTGAGGGGGCGGGACATGCAAAACCGGGGACACCCAAAGTGCACTGTGCAGCCTATGCCGCATATTTGATGAAGTGCTCCATTCACTGACAGCAAGCAGAAATCTTTAATTAAGACACAAAGGCCCGATTCATCATTGTGGGTTTTTCTTTAGCCACTTTTCATTTTTTTTGCGCCTATTTATTTAAAATGGGGCACAAGGTTCACAAAAATGCTAAAAGTGCCAAAATTTCCACAAAAATGAAGGTGCGGATTTTGCGACTTTTTTGAAAAGTCACAATTGACTATCCGGATGAAAGCATCTAAAAAAAAAATGACGAATATTAAAAAAAAAAATAAAAAAAATAACATGGGTGAAATCACATAAAATAGGAAAAAAGTCGCAAATCAAAAACGGACTAAAAATACCCCAATTTAGAGAGAAAGCAGGCTCAAATGCAATGATGAATCGGCCACGTGTCTTCAAGAAAGAAGCTTCGTAGACGCAAGTTCAGACTGTCCAAAAAAGGAGGAAGCAGCCAACAGCACATCAACGTGCGGATGCATGCTCCAACTCGAAGGAACCCAACTGGAAATAAAATACTCCAAACAAGTCAAAAAGGAGCAGCATCCAGTCCGCGTGAAAAAATAGAAGAAAAAGTTATTCCGCCATAGTACAACGTTTCGACCAGTATTGATAAAGACCCATACTGGTCAAAACATTGTACTATGGCGGAATAAGGTTTTTCGTCTATTTTTTCACCCGGTCAGGATGCTGCTCCTTTTTGACTTGTTTGCAAGTTCACAATGAGCCGCTGACAAGCAGCAGGTACTGTATAATCGTATAATTTCTCTTCTAAGAATCTACAATTTTCTATTAAAAAATATATTATTTTACACACAGATTTCCTCTCTTCTCTCATTACACATCTGTATAAAACTAGATTAAAAACAGCACATCGATAGGAACCGCGCAGAAACCTTGCAGAGACCACAGTAAAGGGGTCCCAGCCTAGAGTCGCCCCCCTATAAAGATAAAGAAAGCTGCGTGGCACCAAAGGGCGACTACAATATACATGTCTGTAGGATACAAGAGGATGGCGCGTGACCCCAAAAAGGAAACAGAGGTGTAAATCGCATCACCCGATTGAGCAGTAGTTTTACAGGGCACCTCGAGTCTTCTAGGTGCAGACTTTCGCTTCTGATCAGCACGATATAATGCAAACTAGGTTCCCCCCTCCCCACCAACACTTTCGGGGTGACCAGAAAAGATGCAAATCCATTTCCCAGGCAGGATCGCCGGCCAATAAGACACGGCGTGCAATGCCGCCATCGGCTCTGGTAGGAACAATCATCCAGGACTGCAGCCACGTGAGCAAAACGAGTTTTCGGCCTCTGACTGGATGTTCCCGCTCACTTACAGCAAGAGGACAGCTTTAGTTTTGGAAGAATTTGCAATTCTTTTAAGAAGTTGCAAACAAAAGGGTTTCTCCTGGTGACCGATACCTTTCGTTCATACATCTCTGTGACGAAGTCGCCGAGCGCTCAAAAGCAGGGCTGTGGAGTCGGAGTCGGAGTCGTGGAGTCGGAGTCGGTGCTCATTTTGGTGGAGTCGGAGTCGGAGTTGGAGTCGGTATAAAATGGACCGACTCCGACTCCTAAAATATATAATAAATTGGGTACAGTAATTCAATGCAGGATGTGCTGAATATTTTTTCATAGGAGTTTGGGAAAGTTATGAAATGTCCTATAAATGGCTGTTATATTCCTGATCTAAGGCTACATTCACACACAGCGTTTTTCCTGTATTTTTTGAGGATACGTTTTTCAGCTGCAAAAGTTGATCATCTTTTTAAAAAACTGCATCACCTGAAAGGTTTTTGAGCTCATAGATAATGTTTTCAATAGCAAAAGCAGATTAGAAATCTGGTCTATCTATCCATTTATCCATATCTGTCTATCCATATCGTATCTGTACCAAAAAGAATGAAAACCGGGTAGTACACCAATATATATTCTGTTCTATCTAAATATCTTGATTATTGGATCATAAAAATGATTAAATGTCTGAGGTTCACATTGTACTACAATAAATTTTTCACTTAAATATAAGCAATATGTGTGGGAGTCGGAGTCGTGGAGTCGGAGTCGGAGTTGGAGTCGGTGTAAGGGAAATTGAGGAGTCGGAGTCGCAGGTTTGGCTTACCGACTCCACAGCCCTGCGTCAAAAGTCACATGACCAAGCAGGCCGCACCCTCTAACTGTCCACTCACCCCTCCGATATGGCGGTCATCAAGAAGGTGAAGAATAAAAGTGCGAAATGTAAAATCCAGTCCCTTTTTTTTTTTTTTTTAACGACCGGACTGAAGTCACAAAAATAGCGCAGACTAACCCCTCTCCCCTATCAATTACAAAATGGCGTTATGGAAAATGCTATGACTGGGGTACAAAAACGCCGGAACGCACAGACAGGACAGGCGTTCTATGCGAAGCCTAAAGGGTTGGACTAAAAACATGAACGATGGGACAAAATGCACGAGGGGGGCTCACAGGAAGCGCCGAGCACTCGCTGAGCGAGTGACCGATGCTCCAACGTCCTCACCCGCTACAGTACAAAAGCTTCAAGTCTGATTCATGTATAAAAAGAGGCGGGATGGGGCGACGTCCTGCACCCCAACAATAAAGCCCCCCTTTAACTAGTGCAGTAAACTCACAGTGGAAAACTCTCCGGACCATAAAAACCTTCATCGCCAGAAACCTCAAGAACATTTGTGTTTCTCACACTTGTTACTTCGGCTTCTAAAACCAAACGCACTATTCCCAGAAAGCAATTGAAAAAGAAATAAACATTGCTGCCCTGCGGGTGTCTGCGGGATGAAGCCGAACTGCATCCTAGTGCGTTCCCGCAATCACTGTTGGCGGCACAACGAGCGCTACGTGCCAGAAATGAGCCAGAATCTGGGCTCTACTTGAAATGAAGGACTAGGACAGGCCGAACGCAAAGGGTTAAAGACAGTGGCTCCTCTGGGGGAAGGTTAGTAAAACCACAAGTCTCAGCATGCTCCAGCTCACAGGTTGCATAGGCCTGCTGTATCATTTACGCACATAAAAGCCTCCCCCGGGTGACCACTCGGTATCGACAGACAGGTCAAACCTTTCTGGGATAAATGGCAGCCTTCCCTGGAGTCGTGGGGTGAATTAAGGCAAGATTTGCGATTGTTTGCAAGAGCCCTTAAAATCCTCAGGGAAAATGGAAAGGAGGGTATTCGCAGCACCGCTCTCCAGACCTTCTATGCCAAAGTTTTCACACCTCCACCCCACTCCCATAAGCCCTTGCAGCACCAATTGGTTCTTATTAAATGGCTAAATTGCTTGCAAGCCCACTGGCGTGTCCCGGACTCTTGGGAGGTCTCTAGTCCGTGAACTGGAAGATTGTGTCGGGGTTATTGCGGTCGCTTTGGCTGGCCGGCTGCACAGTCTTTGTCGGAGAGGTTTTACCCTGGGAGTGGGATGAGTGGGAGCTCTCACTGGAGCTGCTCCGCGTCTCTGTACTTGTGCTGGTCTTTTTCATCTTCCGGCGTTTGGCCAGAGGTGCCTTGTCCACGTTCTGGAGGAGGAAACCTTCCCGCTTGTACTTGTTGAAGGCCTGAGGAGACAAACTAGTTTATCAGCTTTATGACATTAGCAAGTCCGGGCCCGCAGAGCACACAGGCAAGGGGATGGCTGACAAGCAGAGCATCACCAGTACTCCCCAGCAACATGCCTGCTGTCTTGGGGTCATACTTGATTCCGAGCTTTCATTCACCCCCCCACATCTGATCACTGACTCGTTCTTGTTATCTGCACCTCAAAAACATTTCTAGAATTCGATCCTTTCTCAGGCTGGAGTCACACATAGCGACTCACCAGCGATCCTGACAATGATATCAATGTGTCAGGATCGCTGGTGAATCGCTATGTGATCGCCGGTGAGCTGTCAAACAGACAGCTTCACCAGCGATCAGCACAGCGACGCCCAGCGTCGCTGTGTACGTTAGCAACCAGCGCGCTGATGCAGGAAGCTGGTAACTAACGTACACATCGGGTATCCAAGGGATGTGCGTCCCCTAGATACCCGATGTGTACGTTAGTTACCAGCTCCCTACATCAGAGCGCTGGTAACTAACGTACACATCGGGTATCTAAGGGACGCACGTCCCTTGGATACCCGATGTGTACATTAGTTACCAGCAGATCGCTGGTCTCCCGCCTGTCACACGCAGCGATGCGTGGTGGCCAGCGGGAGACCAGCAACCAAAAAAAGTCCTGGCCTTTCCTGCAGCGATCAGCGATACCGGCAGGGGGGCCGGTCTCTGATCGCTGTCACACACAGCAATCTCGCTGGTGAGATCGCTGTTGTGTCACAAAAATTGTGACTCGCTAGCGAGATCGCTATGTGTGACGGGGCCTTTACTTTCGACTGTGCAAAAACTCTTACTGTTTCTCTTATTCATTCTCGTCTGGACTATTGTAACTCTCTACTAATCGGTCTCCCTCATATCAAACTCTCCCCTCTCCAATCTGTCTTTAATGCTGAAGCCAGGATCATATTCCTCACCAGTCGTTATACCGATGCCTCTACCTTGTGCCAGTCACTACACTGGTTACCCATCTACTCCAGAATCCAGCATAAACTTATTACCCTCACCCACAAAGCACTCCATGGCTCAGCACCACCCTACATCTCCCCCCCTTGTCTCAGTCTACCACCATACCTGGGCCCTCCGTTCTGCGAATGACCTGAGGTTAACATCCTCAATAATCAGAACCTCCTTCTCCCATCGCCAATTCTTTAGAATGCATTACCCAGGTTAATACGATTAATCCCCAATCCCCACAGTTTTAAGTGTGCCCTAAAAATGCATTTCTTCAGACTGGACTACTACCTCAACGCATTAACCTAACTACCCCTGTGTTGCCCATTTAAAATTTTTACCATAACCAGGTTCCTCACATCATGTTCTCACATGCTTTATGCATTTAATAGCCCTCTGTGTCTGTACTGTTACATACTTAGGCTGATAACCGGTTCATACAGCATTACATGAACACTCGATTGCTTACATTATGGCTGGTCCGAACAATGAAAGAAATTGTTACCATCCACCTTTTGTGTCTCCCCTTTTTCCTTATAGATTGTAAGTTTGCGAGCAGGGCCCTCATTCCTCTTGGTATCTGTTTGATCTATGTGATTATTGCTATGCTGTAATATCTATTGTCTGTAAAAGTCTGCTCTATAATGTAAAGTGCTGCGAAATATGTTGGTGGTATAGAAATAAAATTATTATTATGGTTATTAGGGCACGCAGGCAGGCGGACGGCCGACAAGCAGAGAACGCAGGCAGGCGGACGGCCCACAAGCAGAGCACGCAGGCAGGCGGACGGCCCACAAGCAGAGCACGCAGGCAGGCGGACGGCCGACAAGCAGAGCACGCAGGCAGGCGGACGGCCGACAAGCAGAGCACGCAGGCAGGCGGACGGCCGACAAGCAGAGCACGCAGGCAGGCGGACGGCCGACAAGCAGAGCACGCAGGCAGGCGGACGGCCGACAAGCAGAGCACGCAGGCAGGCGGACGGCCGACAAGCAGAGCACGCAGGCAGGCGGACGGCCGACAAGCAGAGCACGCAGGCAGGCGGACGGCCGACAAGCAGAGCACGCAGGCAGGCGGACGGCCGACAAGCAGAGTGCTTTCCCCTGGAGAATATCACTGGGCCGCACTACAACCTCTATATATTGTTCTACTTTTCATACACCAATCCCACTGTACCCCTAAGCCGCTCATAGCCGGGACTATCTGCCCTCAATCCAATCTTTGATCTGGAAAGTTGCAGGTTTTTGAAGGTGCAAATATTCAGTTATCCGACGGCTAAAAAAAACCCTTGAGCGGAAACATAATCTTACATGAAACGTAGCTTTGACATGAGTGTGCACCGACGCTCCGGCTGAGCCCAGGACATCTGGGGTCATCAGAGGGTTGGAAGATAACTGGCTGCCATTCTGAAGCCACTCGTTATATCTCAGGGTCGACATCTTGATTCTTTTATTTGGATCTACAGTAAGAAGCCCTGAGGAGAGAAAAGAAAAGCTGAAGAACTGTAAGCAGCGTCCATCTGGTGATAAACGACCACTCCCTAAAATCCAATGACAGCTGCGTAGTTTTGCAACAGCCATATGCAGTAGTAGAAGTGGCGCCCCATGGAGGCTGCAATTATTTTATATTAAGGGGTAAAATACCTCGGACTCCATCCCTCAGCCACGATGGGTACAGCAATTCTGCACAATGCAATGACCCATCCCATCCTGTCACCTGGCGATGTAATGATGGGGTGCACTACAGGGTCCGATTCATTTACATGCAGGGTCTGTGATATCCATCAATGTCCCATCACCATTCAGACTTTGACAAGATGGACATAGGGGGCCAATACTTATTCCGAGCTGCAGAGTCCTGATGCTTGTACAGGCCAGGATCAGCTCTGCAATATAGAGGCAGAAAGTAGCCGGATTTGTACCTTGGATTAAATCCTTCGCCTCCTGAGACACATTTTTCCAGCTTTCGCCTTCGAAAGAGAAGTCGCCTTGCTTTATTTTCTTCATGATGTCCTCTGCGCTGGCACACATCAGAGTCTTCTCGTGACACTGGAAAGGTACTTGACCCGACAGCATCGTATACTGCGAGGAAGAATTCTTCACAATTACTTATCAGAGTATTCCCTATTAAAAGTGGCTGCATAAGAGGGGTGCACAAACGTTCTAGGTCCAAGGGCTGCATGAGGGGGCCTACAATAAAGTTTTTCTAAAAAGTTTATTACAAACTTACTCCACAGTCTATGAAAGCTCAATATTGACCCAATGTCAAGGGCCGCAAAATACCACAATATCAGTGATCACAAGGTTTCCTCCATTATCAGTGCCCCTCGGGATGGCCCCCATAAGGTAGCTGTTAATTCTTCCTTCCACTTACTAAAATGACTCCCAGACTCCAGAGGTCACATGACTCATCATAGCCGCTGGCGTTCAGCAGCTCCGGTGCGGCGTAATGCAGAGTGAAACAGGGGGTTTTAAGCGGCTGATTATCTGGTGGCTTTAACCGCGCAAATCCAAAATCTATTATTTTTATTTCTGAATTATCGCTTTCATCTGTAAATAGGAAATTCTGGAGACAAAAGAAAAAAAAATAAATCCAAATCAGTATGAACAATAGGAAATGCTAGAAATGCTAGACATCAAGAGATATCTGGTACATGATGACAGCTGTAGTGGGCAGTGTAGTGGACCCTTTCCTCCCTGCGCCCCGCCTACTAAAGACCACCAAGCACCCCCCATAGAACCTACTGTGCCTTTCAGCTGTGTTCCTAAACTTTTTCATTAGGGGGCAGCACAGTTTTTGAAATACACTGCTCAAAAAAATAAAGGGAACACTAAAATACCACATCCTACATATCTCTGAATGAAATATTCCAGTTGCAAATTTTTATTCATTGCATAGTGGAATGTGTTCGGAACAATAAAACATAACAATGATCAATGTAAATCAAAATGAATATCCCATGGAGGTCTGGATTTGGAATGATACTCAAAATCACAGTGGAAAATCAAATTACAGGCTGATCCAACTTCAGTAGAAATGCCTCATGACAAGGAAAAGATGCTCAGTAGTGTGTGTGGCCTCCACATGCCTGTATGACCTCCCTACAACACCTGGGCATGCTCCTGATGAGGCGGTGGATGGTCTCCTGAGGATCTCCTCCCAGACCTGGACTTAAAGCATCCGACAACTCCTGGACAGTCTGTGGTGCAACGTGACGTTGGTGGATGAAGCTAGACATAATGTCCCAGATGTGCTCAATCGGATTCAGGTCTGGAGAATGGGCGGGCCAGTCCATAGCTTCATTGCCTTCATCTTGCAGGAACTGCTGACATGCTCCTGCCACATGAGGTCTGACGATGTCCAGCATTAGGAGGAACCCAGGACCAACAGCACCAGCATATGGTCTCACAAGTGGTCTGAGGATCTCATCTCGGTACCTAATGGCAGTCCTGCTACCTCTGGCGAGCACATGGAGGGCTGTGCGGCCCTCCAAAAAAATGCAACCCCACACCATTAATGACCCACTGCCAAACCGGTCATGCTGAAGGATGTTGCAGGCAGATCGCTCTCCACGGCATCTCCAGACTCTGTCACGTCTATCACATGCGCTCAGTGTGACCCTGCTTTCATCTGTGAAGAGCACAGGGCGCCAGAGGTGAATTTGCCAATCCTGGTGTTGTGTGGCAAATGCACAACCCCCATCTGTGGGCGTAGGGCCCTCAGACCATCCTCATGGAGTCGATTTCTAACCTTTTGTGCAGACACATGCACATTTGTGGCCTGCTAGAGGTCATTTTGCAGGGCTCTGGCATTGCTCCTCCTGTTCCTCCTTGCACACAGGCGGAGGTAGCGGTCCTGCTGCTGGGATGTTGCCCTCCTATGGCCCCCTCCACGTCTCCTGGTGTACTGGCCTGTCTCCTGGTAGCACCTCCAGCCTCTGGACACTACGCTGAAAGAAAAAGTAAACCTTGCCACAGCTCACATTGATGTGCCATCCTGGATGAGCTGCACTACCTGAGCCACTTGTGTGGGTTGTAGAGTCCGTCTCATGCTACCACGAGTGTGAAAGCACAACCAACATTCAAAAGTGACCAAAACATCAGCCAGAAAGCATTGGTACTGAGATGTGGTCTGTGGTCCCCACCTGCAGAACCACTGCTTTATTGAGGGAGTCTTGATAATTGCCAATAATTTCCATCTGTTGTCTGTTCCATTTGCACAACAGCATGTGAAATTGATTGTCAATCAGTGTTGCTTCCTAAGTGGACAGTTTGATTTCATGGAAGTTTGATTTACTTGGAGTTATATTCTGTTGTTTAAGTGTTCCCTTTATTTTTTTAAGCAGTGTATATTGGGCTAATCATTGCGCACACATCCTCACATTTACCCATGGCGGACGTCCTCAGTACCAGCCCAGTGCAGCAGACCCTGCAGGGAGGACAGCCCCGGGTGGAGGATATTGCCCCCAAATACCGTGTGCCCAATCTCAGCATATAAGAACCCATTCCCTTTTACTTTCAACCCCATTCCCAAACAGCCCACCTGATCCTTCTATCTCCCCACTGGCTGCCCCCCCAACTCAAAAGAACCCTGGAAATCTTCTGTCCTCCATTTCCATTGCCCATAGTCCTCTTACCACCTTCTGTGCCCCCCTCACAAGTGCCCCTCATCTTTTTTGTCATCTATGAACCTTACACCCCTCACTCAAACCTATCTTCTGAGACATTGTCATTTTTTATGACTTTCAGGCCCCCACCATATGCAAAATGCAGCCCCATTTCCTTGAAATGAATGAAGAATGATGCAGTTGGGATCTGATCTATGCTGCCAGCTAACTTTTGCATTCTGTAGAGGGTCCCAAGAATCAATCTTACTGGAGGTCCTGTCCCTCGCACCCCCCGTTCTGAATTAATCCATATAAATGAGTGTTCACGTTTGGACGGTACCTCTGGTTTCAGGTCACGGTGTACGACCCCCACATCGTGCATGTGGCTGACAGCGGATACCAGCTTGCGCATGATGTGGCTAGCCTCGGACTCGCTAAATGATTTTTTCTTCTTGATTCGCTCAAATAATTCTCCTCCTTTCAGTAATTCCATCACGAGAAACGTGTGAAGCTGCGAAAATGTACAGAAAGAGTGAGAAAACGCAAAACACACTTCTGAGGAAAGAATAACATGTCACTGATCACAGGAACAAAGAATTTAAAATATAAAAGGGTTGAGAAGATGCTGTTATCAGCCATTTTAATTTACCCAATATAGGTAGATGTTTCTTTTTTTTAAATCAGATATTTTTTATTTGAACATTTTCCAACAAAACAGGTATAACAACCCTGGGGAACGCAGTCCCCTTACACCACCCCCCTCCCCCTGAATTGTCCCCCATCTTAACAAAAATAAACATATTATTATATAGCGTCAATGTAACGTCTCCTTGAATAACAGTAAGTAGAGATACAGGAGAGGCTCCAGATGTGCTACATATAGACAAAACTTCTCTTTAATTCAGTAAAGGTACACTCAAATGAGACCTAATCGGAATCTCTGTAACTCTCTGGATGTAAGGCCCGAGCTGTCTATCCATGATGCCCAAATCTTTTCAAATTTTCCTATACAGCCTCTCTTCAAGTAAATTGCTTTTTCCATGTTAATCACCCAATTCACCTTACTAATATATTCCGGAATGGAGGGCGTCTGATCATCCAACCAGTGCTGTGCTATCAACTTTCTAAACATATATAACATTCTAGCTACCGCTATTTTGCCATACTCATCTGTCATTAGATCTTCAACATACCCCAATACACATACCATAGGTGAGCAGTCCAGCCCCCCCGAATAAACTTTGTTAATGATATCAACTACTTCTTCCCATAGACGATCCAGCTTGGGGCAAGACCACATCATATGAATAAGATCCGCAGACTGAGTCTTACATCTATTGCACATAGGGTTGTCTCTGAGTCCAATATCATGCAAAAATTTTGGAGTTCTGTATTTTTGGTGCAACAGTAGTATCTGTGAATCAACATAGATGTTTCTAATCCAATTCTTGCAGGAATATCAGTAGGCGACAATATTTACTCACCTGGTCATGATAGATGTCATATAACTTCACTATATTAGGATGACCCTCGCACAACCTCATCGCTGCTATTTCTTTCTGGGTATTACTGTCCATTCTACATACAGAAAGACGAAGAAGTGAAAAGTGTTCTAATGTGATTAGTAGACACAACAACCAAGAGAAAACTCATATTATGCGTCTGCCTTTAAAACATTACATTACAGATCCTGAGTTACATCTTGTATTATACCCCAGAGCTGCACTCACTATTCTGCTGGTGCAGTCACTGTGTACATACATTACATTACTTATCTTGTACTGATCCTGAGTTACATCCTTTATTATACTCCAGAGCTGCACTCACTATTCTGCTGGTGCAGTCACTGTGTACATACATTACTGATCCTGTGTTACCTCCTGTATTATACTCCAGAGCTGCACTCACTATTCTACTGGTGCAGTCACTGTGCACATACATTACATTACTGATCCTGAGTTACATCCTGTATTATACCCCAGAGCTGCACTCACTATTCTGCTGGTGTAGTCACTGTGTACATACATTACATTACTGATCCTGAGTTATATCCTGTATTATACTACAGAGCTGCACTCACTATTCTGCTGGTGCAGTCACTGTGTACATACATTACTGATCCTGGGTTACATCCTGTATTATACCCCAGAGCTGCACTCACTATTCTGCTGGTGCAGTCACTGTGTACATACATTGCATTACTGATCCTGAGTTACATCCTGTATTATACTCCAGAGCTGCACTCACTATTCTGCTGGTGCCATCACTGTGTACATACATTACTGATCCTGTACTGATCCTGAGTTACATCCTTTATTATACTCCAGAGCTGCACTCACTATTCTGCTGGTGCAGTCACTGTGCACATACTTTACTGATCCTGTACTGATCCTGAGTTACATCCTGTATAATACTCTAGAGCTGCACTCACTATTCTGCTGGTGCAGTCACTGTGTACATACATTACATTACTGATCCTGAGTTACATCCTGTATTATACTCCAGAGCTGCACTCACTATTCTGTTGGTGCAGTCACTGTGTACATACATTACATTACTGATCCTGAGTTACATCCTGTATTATAACCCAGAGCTGCACTCACTATTCTGCTGGTGCAGTCACTATGTACATACATTACATTACTGATCCTGAGTTACATCCTGTATTATACTCCAGAGCTGCACTCACTATTCTGCTGGTGCAGTCACTATGTACATACATTACATTACTGATCCTGAGTTACATCCTGTATTATAACCCAGAGCTGCACTCACTATTCTGCTGGTGCAGTCACTATGTACATACATTACATTACTGATCCTGAGTTACATCCTGTATTATAACCCAGAGCTGCACTCACTATTCTGCTGGTGTAGTCACTGTGTACATACATTACTGGTTGTCGGCAGTAGTGGGTGACAAGCTGTTACTGTGTATAATTGAGAATAATGAATTTCATATCACCACATCTAGGTTTTGATACATTTTGTTACCTCCTCCCACAGTGATGGAAACATCTTGGATTATGCCCCCTCCATCTGCTCCGGCCTAACCTATGAATGTGCAATACAGCGCGGCCCCCCGGGGATGTGCACTGTTTCCAGGCCCCTTGCACATGGAGCTTTGCAGTTATCGGGCCACATACCGCTTGCTGATTATTTTCACCGCGTACTCCTGATTGTTTTTCTTGTGCAAACACTTTCTACAGATGGAGAAACTGCCTTCTCCCAGCGGCTTCTCCTTCAGATCGAGCTCGTAGTGCTGATAAAAGGGGGAGTCCTGCCAGGAAATCAATGACACGCAGTAAATAAGTTAGCACTTAACAAAAAAAATATTGGAATGTGAATTCCAGAAAATAAAGAAATAAGCAAAGAGGCCGCAAGGAGGAAACATCAGAGGAAGGAGAAATGTGCTGCTGTGAGGGGATTTCCCACGGATATCCAAGACCCCTGGTACTGCGGCGATGTGCACCGTCTGACATGACATAACTGGGTAGATGGCTGCCATCTGCTGGTGCCATTACTCCTCGCAATACATCACCATCATTCTTGCAAGGGATCAGCAACCACAGCTCTCCAGCTGTTGTAAAACTACAAATCCCAGCATTCATTGGCAGTCATAGGCTGTCAGTGCCCGATGGGAGATGTAATTGCACAATAGCTGGAGTGCTGCAGGTTCTTGATCCCCTATAGTGAGCCCACCCCTAAACCAAGGGAAGCTGGCAGAGTGAAGCATTATGATTAACCCCTCGGAGGCTGGGAGTAAGTACACTGTAGCTTATGGGGGCCCGTCATCAGGCAATAGCGGGATGAGCCTAACCCTAGGGCCGCAGTGTGACAGACGCCATTGAGTGATGGTGGCTTGCCCTAGGTTCACATTTGTGGATGGGCGAGATGCGGACGTCTGCGGACTTCCTCTGGTCAGCTCCGCCCACTGCCGCACCTCCTCCGGTCAGCTCCGCCTACATTTGCATACTTCTGCATGCGGCCCTATCTTTAACATTGGGTACGCAGTTCATGCGGATGCCTCTGCATGCGTCGTTTTGACGATGCGGCGACCGTATAAAATTCCAACATGATGCGTTGGACGCGGGTCGCGGCATTGTCAAAACGACGCATGCTGAGGCATCCGCATACATCCGCACGACCTGCGTACCTAATGTTAAAGATAGGGTACGCAAGCCGCATACAGAAGTATGTGGACGTAGGTGGAGCTGACCGGACGTGTGGCAGTGGGCGGAGCTTCACTGAGGAAGTCCGCAGCTCGCCCATCCACAAATGTGAAGCCGGCCTAAAACTTTAGATGTAGATTCCAACTTTGAAGAAAATCAGATTATGTCATGCAATCTGTGAGTGACATCTAACTCCATTTCCTGTTCAGAAAGAGGTTCTGCATCTGCTGAGGTGTCTGCTCTGGTACCTTCATCATGGCACTCCTCGCAATGTTTGTGACTCCCGGTCGTTCCGTTCCCAAGTGATACTGCACAGTGTCTGCGATGGCTGCATTCGGCTTGAACAGGATGGATGGAGCAACAAAAGAGTAACCCTGCAAAAAATCAAACACAAAAAGTATAGTAATATACAGTGTGTACAGAAAGTATTCAGACCCCTTTACATTTTTCACTCTTTGTTTCATTGCAGCCATTTGGTAAATTCAAAAAAGTTCATTTTTTTCTCATTAGTGTACAATCTGCACCCCATCTTGACTGAAAAAAAAAAAACAGAAATGTAGAAATTTTTGCAAATTTATTAAAAAAGAAAACCTGAAATATCACATGGTCATAAGTATTCAGACCCTTTGCTCAGTATTGAGTAGAAGCACCTTTTTGAGCTAGTACAGCCATGAGTCTTCTTGGAAATGATGCAATACGCTTTTCACACCTGGATTTCGGGATCCTTTGCCATTCTTCATTGCAGATCCTCTCCGTTCCGTCAGGTTGGTTGGTGAACGTTGGTGGGCGGCCATTTTCAGGTCTCTCCAGAGATGCTCAATTGGGTGTAGGTCAGGGCTCTGGCTGGGCCAGTCAAGAATGGTCAGAGAGTTTTTCTGAAGCCACTCCTTTGTTATTTTAGCTGTGTGCTTAGGGTCATTGTCTTGTTGGAAGGTGAACCTTCGGCCAAGTCTGAGGTCCAGAGAACTCTAGAAGAGATTTTCATCCAGGATATCTCTATACTTGGCCATATTCATGTTTCCTTCAATTGCAACCAGTTGTCCTGTCCCTGTAGCTGAAAAACACCCCCATAGCATGATGCTGCCACCACCATGTTTCACTGTTGGGATTGTATTGGGCAGGTTATGAGCAGTGCCGGGTTTTCTCCACATATACCACTTAGAATTATCACCAAAAAGTTCTAACTTCGTCTCATCAGACCAGACAATCTTATTTCTCATAGTTTGGGAGTCCTTCATGTGCTTTTTAGCAAACTCTATGCAGGCTTTCATATGTCTGGCACCGAGGAGAGGCTTCCGTTGGGCCACTCTTCCATAAAGGCCCGACTGGTGGAGGGCTGCAGTAGTAGTTGACTTTGTGGAACTTTCTCCCATCTCCCTATTGCATATGTGAAGCTCAGCCACAGTGATCTTGGGGTTCCTCTTTACCTCTCTCACCAAGCCTCTTCGCCCACAATTGCTCAGTTTGGCTGGATGGCCAGGTCTAGGAAGACTTTTGGTGGTCCCAAACTTTTAAGGATTATGGAGGCCACTGTGCTCTTTAGGAACCTTGAGTTCTGCAGAAATTCTTTTGTAACCGTGGCCAGATATGAGCCTTGCCACAATTCTGTCTCTGAGCTCCTTGGCCAGTTCCTTTGATCTCATGATTCTCATTTGGTCTGACATGCACTGTGATCTGTGAGGTCTTATATAGACTGGTGTGTGCCTTTACAAATCAAGTGTTATCAGTTTAATTAAACACAGCTGGACTCCAATTAAGGAGTAGAACCATCTCAAGGAGGATCACAAGGAAATGGACAGCATGTGACTTAAATATAAGTGTTTGAGCAAAGGGTCTGAATACTTATGACCATGTGATATTTCAGTTTTTAATAAATTTGCAAACATTTCTACATTTCTGTTTTTTTTTCAGTCAAGATGGGGTGCAGCGTCTAAATGAATGAGAAAAAAAATGAACTTTTTTGAATTTACCAAATGGCTGCAATATAACAGAGTAAAAATTTAAAGTGATCTGAATACTTTCCGTACCCACTGTATATATAGCGAGCATATACAATATGAGGGAAGCAGGAGCCCGAGGATGCAGAGCAAACTCTGTAATCCTCACATGGGCAAACATAGCACAGAAGTTAAAAATAAAAAGGATAAAAATACACTGCAGCTGTTCCTGCACTTGTGAAAACGTTCAGTTGTCTCCAGAGGTGCCAAATACTGAGGAAATAGAGCAACAAAGCTTCTAATTAAGTGACAGATCCATCCAGTGCTCATGCCAAGGTGAGAGCATCTGAGACATGTCATCTCGACTGCAACATATCCCAAGACAGCAAAGACGGAGCTGGCTGGGGGGCGTGGCTATGCCGTGAGAGAGAGAGAGGACGCTGGTAAAGAGAGCTCCTCATTATCCTGGCAGATCCTGAACCCGGAACCCCCTTCCTGTGGCTTACCTACAGCTGGCTGGACCCTCTTGGATATCGAGGCCCCCCTGGGTACCCCGCGGCAGGTCGGGAGGCGGCTTATGAGAGCGGGCGGCGGGGGAGACAGGAGTGGGCGGCAGGCTTCCCCACGAGGCGGCGGCCATCTTGGGCGCGCGGCTCAGCTACAGAGAGCTGCAGCGCCGGTTCACGTTGCTGCACCGCCGCCGGGCAGTGAAGAAACTCACAGGCAATCGGAGGAGACGCGCGGTGAGTGCCCTGAAAAAGTGGGCCCTGCGCGGTACTCCTCTTCTATAACCCGCTCACTGCGCCGGCTGGCGCCATCACTAGAGGAGGCTCAGTACACCCTCCACTACTGCAGCTGCTTTTGTGGGGCCCCCCCTCTCCCTCCCCTGGCCATAAAGACTTGCACCGTACTTAGTTGCAGTCCTCATAATCTCAGAGGCATCCTTCTGCAGCCTGATATATAATTAACTGTTTCCAGCCCTGCTGCATTCTCCATCTCTGGTGGTGATACCTAGGCCATACATTTCAGCTGCTCCATCTGACCGCGCTGCAGATAATCATGAGCCGACTAAAAGGGTCAGGAGCGGCAGCGGAGAAACTGAAGGAGTTTGCTAGACCGGACCCCGCTGAAAGTGCACGACATAATGGGAGCACTTCCTCTTAAGCACAGCGCAAAAATCGCCATTCTGGGGGTGAGGAGGAGATGGAACAGGAGGAACTGACCCTTAAACAAGCATCTGAGCAATTGATGCAGGCTATCTCCTTGACCAGGACATCCCCGACGGAGAAAATGGAGGATGTTTATACGGAGGTGGGGAGAATTCGTCAGGACATGCAGGCCATGAGGGGACGCAATACGGAGGTGGAGACGAGGGTGTCCAAGGTGGAGGATACCATTACACCCATGGAAGCTAAATTAACAAAGGTGGCGGGCTCCATGAATGCTTGGAAGCAAAAGGCGGACGATTTGGAAAACAGAATGCGCCGGAATAATATCCGTATCGTTGGTCTGCCTGAGCGCTCGGAGGGTCAGCATCCTGAGCAGTTTTTGGAGGATTGGCTTAAAACCTCTCTGGGGGATGAATTCTCCTCATTGTTCGCTGTTGAGAGAGCTCACAGGGTCCCTACAAGACCGCTGCCTCCGGGGGCCCCACCTCGACCTTTCATGGCTCGCTTGCTTAATTGTAAGGACAGAGATACCATTCTGCGTCTGGCACGACTGAAAATCCTATTAAGTTCGACAATGCTGTCGTTTCCATCTTTCCGGATTTCTCCATGGAACTGCAGAAACAGCGGGCACAGTTCACCGAGATCAAGAAACGACTCAGGGACAGGAACATTGTATACTCGATGATATATCCGGCCCGACTTCGGGTTGTTCATGAGGGTTCCTCCGTATTTTTTACAGATCCGGCGGAGGTGACTGAGTGGCTGCGGTCCCACAGGGGATCCCCTGCGAAAGAATCCTAATGTGGCGGCTGTTGCTTCAGATCCTCTTAATTAAGGGTCTAATTGGAGCTCTCTTGGCGAGTTCCCAGATACCAGCTATACCGGACGCTGTACTCAGTGATGGTATCCCCTTGTTTATCTTTTGATGGGGGCGTAAGACTGTACGCCTATGTTACTAGGTTTCTGTTTTGCTTTTGCTTTTTGAAAAGTTTTAACTTTTATAGTTGTTTAGATGGAGGCCGCAGCCGACGCCAAATTCTGCTATCTGTGTGGGGTCTCTGCACCTGGATCGGGCACCCTTATGCATCATATACAGATGCAGGGGAATGGGTTCTGAGCTGATTTGTATGACCTGGAATGTAAGAGGCATAAAAACCCCTTGAAAGAAAATTAAGGTGTTCTCACAAATTAGACATTATCGTCCTTACATTGTGGCTATGGTAGAGACGCACCTGACCAGAGATACGGTTCGATGGGTACAGAAACCGTGGGTGCAATGGTTTCTACATGCTTTTCACACCAGCTACTCAAGGGGGGGTTTCACTGTTAATCCATAGGAATGTTCGGTGGAAGGCCAGGGAGGCCCGGAAGGACCCCGAGGGACGATTTGTGTTCATGCATGCGCTGATTAATTCTCAGAAATATGTCATTGTATTTATAATCCCCCTCCGGCCAATATATCAATTATTCAGAAGGCAATGAGCTTTGCTTTAAATTACCCAGACGCACATGTCATCTGTATGGGAGACTTTAATTTGGTCATGAATAGCCGTCTTAATAAATTGAGGCTGGGTGATGGAATACAGGGTACGGTCCCGTCCCCCCCGGGCACATCCCAACTGTCACAATTCATGGCGGGTAGCGGGTGGCTGGATCTATGGAGAATGCGCCATCCAGAGACGAGGGAATACACTTGCCATTCCTCCACTAAACGCTCTCTGTCTTGCATAGACTACATTTTTGGGTCCAGCAGTCTGGCAGCGTGGGTGGATGATATTAAACATGGAAGTAGGGGGATTTCGGATCATAGTCCAGTTATTCTCAAGCTTAAATATGGGCCATTGACTAATAGGATAACATGGAAGCTGAACCCTTTTTGGCTGAAGTTGATGACGTCCCCTGATAGAACGATAGATCAGTTACGTTGCTTCGTCTCGGCCCACCCCGAACCCCGAAATATTAATGTATTTTGGGATGCTCTTAAAGCCTATTTACGGGGTTGTCTATCCTCTACGATTTCTCACATTAAGCGGGTGACATCGAAGGAGGATGGCGAGATGGAGCGACGTCTGAAAGACTCGGAGGCAGCCTATATATCGGATCAAAATAACTGTAATGGCTGACCGCTCAAAGGTTATATGCTCAACACACTGACACCAAGACGAAACGTAAATTATTTTTTGCCCGGCAGTCTTATTTTGAAATGGGGAATCAGGCAAGTAGATTTCTGGCCTACTTAGTACGACAACATAATGCAACTAACCCAATTCTACAGATTCATGATTCGGGTGGTACTTTGGTTTCCTCAACTGAGGAGAGACTAAAATGCTTTTCTGACTATTATGGTTCATTGTACAATTCTAAAACTGATGTGGATGGCCCAGAGTGTCTAAATTATTTGTCAGATATAGAGTTTCCTACGCTAAGTCCTTCCCAACAGGCCTTTATGGATGCAGAGTTTACTCTGGAGGAGGTAGAGGACGCCATAAAAGACATGGCCTCTGGGAAGGCCCCTGGGCCGGATGGATTTCCTGTTTAGTTATATAGGAAATATCAAGATAGATTGGCACCCCTTTTGCTGACGGTGTTTCGTGGGATTTGGGAGGGGGGATGCATGCCGGAGTCCTTTTATGAGGCCAATACAATAGTTCTTAAAAAGGAGGGGAAGGATCCTTTAGATTGTGGATCTTACAGGCCTATCTCACTAGTAAATGTGGATTATAAAATTTTTACAAAAATCTTGGCCAAAAGAGTAAATTCAGTTATATTATATCCTGTACACCCTGATCAGATGGGTTTTATGCCGGGGAAGAGCACCTCCATAAATACACGACGAGTCCAGTCAGTGATCCAATATAGCTCTCTGGTACCAGATAATGAATGGGCACTGGCATCGCTGGATGCGGCTAAGGCCTTTCACTCGCTTGAATGGCCTTTCCTCCGTGCATGTTTGCAGAGGTATGGATTTGGTGATAGATTCCAAAAATGGGTCAACGTTTTATACTTGAAGCCCAAGGCCCGGGTCATCGTGAATAACTCCATATCTGAATCATTTTCACTACATAGGGGATCAACGTTTTATACTTGAAGCCCAAGGCCCGGGTCATCGTGAATAACTCCATATCTGAATCATTTTCACTACATAGGGGATCAACGTTTTATACTTGAAGCCCAAGGCCCGGGTCATCGTGAATAACTCCATATCTGAATCATTTTCACTACATAGGGGATCAACGTTTTATACTTGAAGCCCAAGGCCCGGGTCATTGTGAATAACTCCATATCTGAATAATTTTCACTACATAGGGGAACTCGTCAGGGGTGTCCCCTTTCCCCGGCCCTTTTTGCTCTTGCTATTGAGGCGCTGGCAATTCGTATAAGATCTTCTCCTGATATTGCTGGTATAGAAATAGCAGGTCGGACAGATACCATAGGCCTATATGCTGACGATATGGTGATATTTATGGACAAAGCGGAGGAAACCCTGACAAGAGTGATCACTACCATAAATAAATTCAGTAGATATTCTGGCCTATACATAAACTGGGAGAAGTCTGCTTTGATGCCTCTTTCCCATGCTCCAATGCCACGACTTGAGACTCTCTCCTTACTGCCCATTGTAACCAGTTTTAAATATTTGGGTGTTCATATTTCGCAGGGTAGTAAATTTGATCTGCAACTCAATATACAACCATTGCTGGAGACGGTCAAAGATAAATTTGCGATTTGGGGTAAACTTCCACTGTCTGTAGCCGGACGTATTAATCTAATTAAAATTATATTACTCCCCAAGCTTAGCTACTTTCTTCAACATAGTGCGGTGGTGGTGCCCAGATCCTTTTTTGCTAATCTGAATTCCCAAACCACATCCTTTATTTGGGGGAAAGCCAGGCCTAAACTTAAACTTACTACTTTACAGAGGCCCAAGGGAGGAGGAGGGGCAGCGTTACCTGATTTCTTTCTATATTATTTAGCTGGACAGGCCAAGGCCATAAGTACATGGATGCCTGGAGGTCGTCTCCTGAATTCTGAGAGTCATCTACTTCATGCTACAGGGATTAGTTGCCCACTGTGTTTTTTGGAAATGAGGAAAATAAATGTCCCGAAACTGTTACCTCTGCTTCGTATGGCACGATCGATATGGAGACAGATTAAGGGGGTGGTTAGATTTGGGGATGTTCTAGCTGAAATGCCCCTATGGAATAATGACCACCTCCTGATACTACTGGAGCATCCATCCACTGAGTTTTGGGCTCAATATGGTGTCTCTACGATAGGTGATATATATGATCATGGAACATTGGTACCCTTTGAGCAATTACAAGTTAATCGCAGTGTCCCGAGATCCCAGTTTTTCCGTTATTTACAGCTAAGATCAGCTTTTCAATCACACGTGAGATGTATGGGTATAGAGAATGCCATTTCGTCTCTACCCCTGATAGGGATTCTCAAATCACAGGGCCCTCAGGGTCTCATCTCCTCTCTATATACATATGTGTTGTCAGTGGGGACAGAATGTGCTTTAGATTCCGTTAAGAAGAAATGGGAGAGGCTCATCCCAGATACACAGGGTGAAGAATGGGAAGAAATCCTGGAATCACCAATCTGGGTGTCTCCGTTGGCCAACAACAGGATTATACAATTGTATATTATTAATCAATCATATTTGACTCCAATCCGACTCTTTAAGATGAGCCGATACCCGTCATCGGAATGTTTGAGATGTCATTCAATAGATGCAGACTTTATTCATATGATGTGGTGCTGTCCTGTTGTTGCCCAATACTGGAGAGGGGTGACGTCATTATTAACATCCTTGGTACAAACCCCTGTTCCCCCTGAGCCACTGATTTGTGAGTGTGGGATGAGGAAACATGGGGTCATTAAGTTGGGATTTTTCTACGGGAGACACTGTTCATAGCACGGAAGATACTAGCATTACGGTGGATGGGGAATTCACCCCCTTCTCTTGGGTCTTGGATCACTCTGGTAGATTCGATTATCCCACATGAACGTACACTGTATCAGAATAGAGGATGCCCGGGCAAATTCAGAAAGATTTGGGAGAGGTGGAACTCCTCTCACCTCACTTTGCAGAGCGGAGGCGCCGCACAGTAAACTGCTCATTATATAGACGTAGGCTGCGGAATAGTTTATGTTTTGGTAGATGTTGGTAGGGTTTGAAAGCCAGGCAGGTTTATTACTGGTATAATAACATAACACAACATTACTGTGATTCAATTGATATTACGTCTGCTTTATTTACACACAACTGATGTATATATTATGCTTCACGTTTTCATGTTATCTGAGCATGTATATACTGTGTATCAAGCTTAACATCTTGTACTAAATGTGTGTTTTATATAACTGCTTACAGTTTAATAAACGAATTTAAAAAAAAAAAAAAAGAAGGAGCTGGTTCTGTTCTGCTGGTACAGTCACTGTGTACATACATTACTGATCCTGAGTAACATCCTGTATTATCCTCCAGAGCTGCATTCACTATTCTGCTGGTGCAGTCACTGTGTACATACATTACATTACTGATCCTGAGTTACATCCTGTATTATACTCCAGAGCTGCACTCACTATTCTGCTGGTGCAGTCACTGTGTACATACATTACATTACTGATCCTGAGTTACATCCTGTATTACCCTCCAGAGCTGCACTCACTATTCTGCTGGTGCAGTCACTGTGTACATACATTACATTACTGATCCTGAGTTACATCCTGTATTATCCTCCAGAGCTGCACTCACTATTGTGCTGGTGCAGTCACTGTGTACATACATTATATGATCCTACGTTACATGACCTGCTTATTCACTGTCTGTAGAGTTTCCCATTGACATTCACATTCTGGGTGGTCTCTCCTGATAGAGACATCACTACCTGCTCCCTGCAGACCCTCAGATGATACGTTAGGGTAGTTGCTGCCCATTGTCGCTGCTCACAAACTACAAGTCTTGCAGAAATGCAGTTTCTTCCATGTAGGGATCCCCACCATGTGGACGGTAAGAGACGCTTAGGGGCAAACATCTGGGAGTATACACTGCACTGCTCCTTTTCATCCTGGACATACATGGATACTGCATTAAAAACACATGTGACATGCACACATATGAACAAGTCGGTAGGACACTGTTCATACCACCCACTGATTCAAACACAAACAGAGAGCACAGAATGACAATTGTGCAGAAATATCCTGCAGTAAAACATATAACAGTAGTCAGCAAGTGCTGATGAAAAGATGATAACAAATACAGAGTATTTAGTCGATACTTTTTTTGCAGCCTATCTTCATTCTGTTCATTTAGACACTGTTCACATGTTCAGGTTTTAAATACATTAGATAGGGACTGCTTCAATAGGGTTACCTTGACATACATTTTTTTGCAAAAAAAGTATCGACTAAATACCCTGTATTTGTTATCATCTTTTCATCAGCAATTGCTGACTACTGTTATATGTTTTACTGCAGGATATTTCTGCACAATTGTCATTCTTTGCTCTCTGTTTGTGTTTGAGTCAGTGGGTGGTATGAACAGTGTCCTACCGACTTGTTCATATGTGTGCATGTCACATGTGTTTTTAATCCAGTTTTTTCCGTGCCTATGCATGATTTGAGAGACCCCACCCCTCTCTTGTGTGACATGCACATAAAGAGCTGGCTTACACCACGTGCCCATACTAGGAAGCGGCCTATCTTCATCCTGTTCATTTAGACACTGTTCACATGTTCAGGTTTTAAATACATTAGATGGGGACTGCTTCAATAGGGTTACCTTGACGCGGTGGAGCAGCTTGGTATACATTTTTTTGCAAAAAAATGTATCGACTAAATACCCTGTATTTGTTATCATCTTTTCATCAGCACTTGCTGACTACTGTTATATGTTTTACTGCAGGATATTTCTGCACAATTGTCATTCTGTGCTCTCTGTTTGTGTTTGTATACATGGATACTGCGCCTGCTGTCCGGATGTCTCATTCTGCAGCTTCTTACAATGAAACCCCGACATGAGACTCAGCAAAGCACATTGTGCAATTGGAGAATTACAGTAGCTCCAAGGGTCAAGATTCCCCCAGGGAAAAAGTTTGCAGACGTGCCAGGCACAAGCCTCATGTACCTGAAATATCCGGTCGGCGTTCATGGGCAGAGCGGCTGGGGAGTAAGTAGGATCCATCTCTGTGAACTCTTCTGCAAAATTCCCCACGTCCAGCTCATCCTTGATCACCGGCTTAAATGGAGCAGGCACTTTCTTTGCTGCCAAATCCTCCCAATTCAGGTTCTAAAATGTAAGAAGGACAGTAATAACTAAGGCAGGCGGCCATACCCTCCCAGATATGTTCCAACCGGCGATAAAATTAGTATGGGCCCCTCCTAACGGCAAATGTGGGGAGATGAGTAGCGAGGGGCTGTGGGGGGGAGGAGCAAACAAAGAGCCCGGGGGGGGGTGGGGGGGTGGAGAAGAGGAGCAAACAAAGAGCCCGGGGGGCGGGAGAGGAGCAAAGAGCCCGGGGGGGGGGGGGGGAGGAGGAGAAGCAAAGAGCCCGGGGGGGGGGGGGAAGGAGAAGCAAAGAGCCCGGGGGGGGAGAGAAGCAAAGAGCCCGGGGGGGGAGAGAAGCAAAGAGCCTGGGGGGGGGGGGAGAGAAGCAAAGAGCCCGGGGGTGGGGGGGAGAGAAGCAAAGAGCAAGGGGGGGGGGGAGGGAGAGGAGCAAAGAGCCCGGGGGGGGGGGGAGGGAGAGGAGCAAAGAGCCCGGGGGGGGGGGGGGGGGAAGAGGAGCAAAGAGCCCGGGGGGGGGGGAAGAGGAGCAAAGAGCCCGGGGGGGAGGAGCAAAGAGCCAGGGGTGGAAGGGGAGCAAAGAGCCCAGGGATGAAGTGGAGCAAAGAACCCAGGGGGAAAGGGGAGCAAAGAGCCCAGAGGGGTGGATATCAGAAAAGTCCAGAGTGGAAAGGGGGGAAAATGTAATTGAGGGTGACAGAGAATTTTGGCAGTGGCTCTCTCTTTTTCTACAAAACACACATGAAAAATTGATGTAAAAGAGCACTCGTGTTTGGGAAAGGTTGGGTTTGATGCCAATCAGCTGAGCCAGTATCCAGCCAAAGAATCATTTATGGATTATACCAAATGTACAAAGGGTAAAATCCCTAAAGCTAGTAAATTAGAAGTGCAGGGGATTAAATGAGCAGCCTTGTAGCTTCTGCTTCCTTGTATAGTAGTAGGATAATAATATGCAGAGAGGGGGATGCAGCTGAAGCTTCTCTCCTCGTGTGTCAGCGCAGATATTGGATCAGTAGAGCTGAGCAACGCAGCACGAGATCTGGACAGCAGGAAACTCACCTGGAAAAATGAATGTTTCTTTATGTCATCACAGCCAGCGGGACTGCAGCCGAGCCGCTTGTTGGGGTCTTTCATCAGAAGACCTCTGATGAGATCTTTCACCAGCTCACTCATCTCTGGGGGGTAGGGTGGGTCACTTTTTAATATTCTCCTGCAAAAGTACAGATCTGTATTTGTGCCATGATTCCATCATTAAAAGTTATCTCACTGAAGTGACATAAAAAAGTCAGTAATTTAAGTGAAAAAAGCAGCATAGAGGATGACAGGAGCAGGGTCATTATCAGCAAATAATATTGCAAGAGAGGAGTGGGCTGTTCTTCTAGAAGGACACATTTACTTAGAAAAGAGGACAAGGTCCCCAGCAGAGCAGAGTATTTCAGGAGTATGCTGATCTAGTGGAAGGAGTTACATAGTGGGAGGAGTGAGGTCCCACTGCAGCACAGAGTATTTCAGTAGAGTGATGATGTTATTGACACCTGACACAAATCTGCAGTTTACGATATTTTTTTGCCTTCAGTCATTGGCAAAAGTCAGAAGGACGGGACGTACTTTGAAATTTCTGCTTGTGAATTTTTCTCCCCGTCTACAGTGAATGGCGACGCTCCTGTCAGCAGCTCATACATCAGGACGCCCAAACTCCACCAGTCGACAGCCTGAAACACGATAATGGCAGAAAATCTTATCCCAAAAAAGAAAACCAAGGAAAATGTTAAGTAATGAAAGATTAATCCTCACAATGAAAATGTCTAATACTCCGCGTTTCATACCCTTACCAGTCTAACATCTCTGCATACTGTCACTGAATGGTCGCCTATCCATCACTAGAGATCAGCGGTGACATCACTGAGAATGCCTCCTATCCATCACTAGAGATCAGAGGTGACATCACTGAGAATGCCTCCTATCCATCACTAGAGATCAGCGGTGACATCACTGAGAATGCCTCCTATCCATCACTAGAGATCAGCGGTGACATCACTGAGAATGCCTCCTATCCATCACTAGAGATCAGCGGTGACATCACTGAGAATGCTTCCTATCCATCACTAGAGATCAGCGGTGACATCACTGAGAATGCTTCCTATCCATCACTAGAGATCAGCGGTGACATCACTGAGAATGCTTCCTATCCATCACTAGAGATCAGCGGTGACATCACTGAGAATGGCTCCTATCCATCACTAGAGATCAGCGGTGACATCACTGAGAATGCCTCCTATCCATCACTAGAGATCAGAGGTGATATCACTGAGAATGCTTCCTATCCATCACTAGAGATCAGCGGTGACATGACTGAGAATGCCTCCTATCCATCACTAGAGATCAGAGGTGACATCACTGAGAATGCCTCCTATCCATCACTAGAGATCAGAGGTGACATCACTGAGAATGCCTCCTATCACTAGAGATCAGAGGTGACATCACTGAGAATGCCTCCTATCCATCACTAGAGATCAGCGGTGACATCACTGAGAATGCCTCCTATCCATCACTAGAGATCAGCAGTGACATCACTGAGAATGCCTCCTATCCATCACTAGAGATCAGCGGTGACATCACTGAGAATGCCTCCTATCCATCACTAGAGATCAGCGGTGACATCACTGAGAATGCTTCCTATCCATCACTAGAGATCAGCGGTGACATCACTGAGAATGCCTCCTATCCATCACTAGAGATCAGAGGTGACATCACTGAGAATGCCTCCTATCACTAGAGATCAGAGGTGACATCACTGAGAATTCCTCCTATCCATCACTAGAGATCAGCTGTGACATCACTGAGAATGCCTCCTATCCATCACTAGAGATCAGAGGTGATATCACTGAGAATGCCTCCTATCCATCACTAGAGATCAGCGGTGAGATCACTGAGAATGCCACCTATCCATCACTAGAGATCAGCGGTGACATCACTGAGAATGCCTCCTATCCATCACTAGAGATCAGTGGTGACATCACTGAGAATGCCTCCTATCCATCACTAGAGATCAGAGGTGATATCACTGAGAATGCCTCCTTTCCATCACTAGAGATCAGCGGTGACATCACTGAGAATGCCTCTTATCCATCACTAGAGATCAGAGGTGATATCACTGAGAATGCCTCCTTTCCATCACTAGAGATCAGCGGTGACATCACTGAGAATGCCTCTTATCCATCACTAGAGATCAGAGGTGACATCACTGAGAATGCCTCCTATCCATCACTAGAGATCAGCAGTGACATCACTGAGAATGCCTCCTATCCATCACTAGAGATCAGCGGTGACATCACTGAGTATGCCTCCTATCCATCACTAGAGATCAGCGGTGACATCACTGAGAATGCCTCCTATCCATCACTAGAGATCAGCGGTGACATCACTGAGAATGCTTCCTATCCATCACTAGTGATCAGCGGTGAAATCACTGAGAATGTTGCCTTTCCATCACTAGAGATCAGCGGTGACATCATTGTATAGGATATACAGATCTTAGTACCTTGTTGTGCCCAGAATCCCCTCCTCGGACGATCTCTGGCGCCATATATTCGATGGTCCCACAGAAGGAATAGGCTCGCTCATTCTAGGAGTAAAGAAAATGATGATTTGATATAGAATAAAAGACACGATATTACATATATTTGGGGTTGCTGTAGATTGCACAGTGCGGCTCTGCAGTCCCTCGTGCTCATATCGCCATTCATGATGCTGTATATATACACAGTACATATGTACATATAATAATAAGGTATAATCATACTGGAGGCGTTATGGTGTCGGCTCCAGCTGGGGAATCATTTACCTCTGCTCCTGTATACAGGTTACCACACGCCGGTACATTCCCAGTTATGATTCCAGGGATTATCGAGGTGAATGTGCTGCATTAATCCCTCATCTGCAAGCTGCAATATCCTGACAGATGAGGTTTACAGCATCAGAGACCAGGACAAAGGATTCAAAAACACTAATACTGATCTTCACTTTTTTGGTTCTTTTTCCATCCCAAGGCACATCTCATACTGCGGGAAAGAGGGAAGCTGCAGTTGCATCCCCCTCCTCCCAACACCTATCTACATTACAAATCTAATTTCTGGAGGCTGTGGGGAAATAAAAATAGAGCAGGCATTCAATATTCACTACAATATAAAGGGATCAGCTGTAACATCAATGAGAATGCCACCTATCCATCACCAGAGATCAGCGGTGACATCACTGAGAATGCCTCTTATCCATCACTAGAGATCAGCGGTGACATCACTGAGAATGCCTCCTATCCATCACTAGAGATCAGAGGTGACATCACTGAGAATGCCTCCTATCCATCACTAGAGATCAGCGGTGACATCACTGAGAATGCCTCCTATCCATCACTAGAGATCAGCGGTGACATCACTGACAATGCCTCCTATCCATCACTAGAGATCAGTGGTGATATCACTGAGAATGCCTCCTATCCATCACTGGTGACATCACTGAGAATGCCTCCTATCCATCACTAGAGATCAGCGGTGACATCACTGAGAATGCCACCTATCCATCACCAGAGATCAGTGGTGACATCACTGAGAATGCCACCTATCCATCACTAGAGATCAGCGGTGACATCACTGAGAATGCCACCTATCCATCACTAGAGATCAGCGGTGACATCACTGAGAATGCCTCCTATCCATCACTAGAGATCAGCGGTGACATCACTGAGAATGCCTCCTATCCATCACTAGAGATCAGCAGTGACATCACTGAGAATGCCTCCTATCCATCACTAGAGATCAGCGGTGACATCACTGAGAATGCCTCCTATCCATCACTAGAGATCAGCAGTGACATCACTGAGAATGCCTCCTATCCATCACTAGAGATCAGCGGTGACATCACTGAGAATGCCTCCTATCCATCACTAGAGATCAGCGGTGACATCACTGAGAATGCCTCCTATCCATCACCAGAGATGAGCGGTGACATCACTGAGAATGCCTCCTATCCATCACTAGAGACCAGCGGTGACATCACTGAGAATGCCTCCTATCCATCACCAGAGATGAGCGGTGACATCACTGAGAATGCCTCCTATCCATCACTAGAGATCAGGGGTGACATCACTGAGAATGCCTCCTATCCATCACTAGAGATCAGCGGTGACATCACTGAGAATGCCTCCTATCCATCACTAGAGATCAGCGGTGACATCACTGAGAATGCCTCCTATCCATCACTAGAGATCAGCAGTGACATCACTGAGAATGCCTCCTATCCATCACTAGAGATCAGCAGTGACATCACTGAGAATGCCTCCTATCCATCACTAGAGATCAGCGGTGACATCACTGAGAATGCCTCCTATCCATCACTAGAGACCAGCGGTGACATCACTGAGAATGCCTCCTATCCATCACCAGAGATGAGCGGTGACATCACTGAGAATGCCTCCTATCCATCACTAGAGATCAGGGGTGACATCACTGAGAATGCCTCCTATCCAGCACTAGAGATCAGCGGTGACATCACTGAGAATGCCTCCTATCCATCACTAGAGATCAGCAGTGACATCACTGAGAATGCCTCCTATCCATCACTAGAGATCAGCGGTGACATCACTGAGAATGCCTCCTATCCATCACTAGAGATCAGCGGTGACATCACTGAGAATGCCTCCTATCCATCACCAGAGATGAGCGGTGACATCACTGAGAATGCCTCCTATCCATCACTAGAGATCAGCGGTGACATCACTGAGAATGCCTCCTATCCATCACTAGAGATCAGCAGTGACATCACTGAGAATGCCTCCTATCCATCACTAGAGATCAGCGGTGACATCACTGAGAATGCCTCCTATCCATCACTAGAGATCAGAGGTGACATCACTGAGAATGCCTCCTATCCATCACTAGAGATAAGCGGTGACATCACTGAGAATGCCTCCTATCCATCACTAGAGATCAGAGGTGACATCACTGAGAATGACTCCTATCCATCACTAGAGATCAGCGGTGACATCACTGAGAATGCCTCCTATCCATCACTAGAGATCAGCGGTGACATCACTGAGAATGCCTCCTATCCATCACTAGAGATAAGCGGTGACATCACTGAGAATGCCTCCTATCCATCACTAGAGATCAGTGGTGACATCACTGAGAATGCCTCCTATCCATCACCAGAGATGAGCGGTGACATCACTAGACACTCCCTGACAGAAGTTATGTCGCTTATCCATGTTATATAAATAAAAGCTTATAACCTGACGTTAAATTCATCCATTGGTTGTATAAATTATTCTTTTGAAAGCTGAAACCCTCCGAAATGTGGTTTAGGTTCAGAAAATAAATTGGCGGGGGCGTGGCCTATGCCTTGTACCATGAGGACATAGGAACCGGGTGCTCCAGTGAAACCCGCAAAATCCGACTTAATCTGCGGCAGTTTTGAACCATCCAAGCTCAGATTCCTCTTTATTAGCTTCCCAAAAAGCTACAGGATCTTTCAAGATCATTTTGGACTAATTTTGGCCCTTATTGAAGATGTTGCGGCCTATACCTCATTGCAGACCAGAAGCCAGGGACTAAATTTTCTACGAGGCCTGGCTCCTCCTCCCCTCTCTCCTAGGAGATCTACAACCATTTGAGACGCCGCAGACCAGGAGAGGAAGACCGGGAGGAGCAGGTGCCACTGCCGAATTCTCGTCACCGGGACACTGCCACGCCAGCAGCTAAAGAGGTGGGTCATCTGCAGTGGCACAGAATCCCCCTAGAGTTGACGAGCACAGCAGGCTCTGAAAAAGCTCTGAAAGATCAGCTAGCCAGCGCTGATATAGAGACAAGGATCACCGCTCACTATGAGCCAGGGAGCAATGCTGTGGTTCTAATTGTGCCAACATCAGGGAAAGGTCTTTCCTTAATAGACGGCTGGGAGCTTAAGAAGCGGACTAGTAATAATACTTAATACTTACCACAAACTTTATTAGCAGGGAGCCGCTGTGGTTGTATATACTGAGGATAACAGACCCTCACATCCCTCTTGCCCCAAGAAATACTAAAATCTGAGGAGGGGTTAACCACACTGCCTGAGTGGGAAGCCCTGTTGTGTTACTATAAAAGCAAGGGTTAATCACTCCCTTAAATGGTCAGAGAGCTAAGTTGTGATAACAACAAGCTCAAAGCACACAATTCCTATTAGAGAGACTGGTCTGGGGAACACTCAGCACAATAGCACCACCTGGTGGCTTATATCTTAAAAGGTGAAGCTCTTTTTCCCATACTCTTTGTGAACCTTTATCTTCTAAATCAGCCACCACTACTCAAGTAAAAAGGGGGAAACATAAAAACAAACAAGGGGGGTGAGTCGGACAACGCTTTACACATCCATAAAATCTCTCCTTATCTCCAGAATGAGCGCCACTAGAAACAAAGGTTCCTCTCCTGCCTCAAAAATCCCTAACCTACCAAGAGGCAACAAAGCTCTCCCACAACGCCAAGTTAACAGCGATAGAGCTACTACTACTAATAGAAGCAGATCCCGCTCACCACGCAGGCTTAACTCTCCCACAAAGCAAACCTACTACCCCCAACACATACCCCTAAATACTGGTAAAAATAACCAGTTCCTCGTGGAGATGGACACTTCTCAGAGACTTAAAAGAAGCGCTCCAGGAGTGTGGGGAAATGTTCATACCTCTTCACACGAACAATCTGGCTCGGACGAAGAGTCAGAGGTTATCTCTCCGAATTCCTCCCCCGCGAAATCCAAGGCCAAGAAAAATCTCCCAAGTTACAATTATGAAGAAGATTTTCCATCTTTAAAAGGGTTCCAAAGCAAGTCTCGAATCGCTACAGGGAGACGTACTTTCATACTTGGTTAATCTATCTGAAAAAATGGAAAAAATGGGAAGGGATATGGACAAAAACTTCAAAGACCACAGTAAACAGCTTGACCTCAAATTAAATTCAATCTTCGAAAAGTTCTCTGAAAAAATTATCAATCATGAAGAGAGACTACAAAAACTCGAACGCAAATCAACTGATTCGTCCTTTGACTTAAAGGAACTTTCTGCTGAGGTCTACAAACTCAAACTCAAACTCTCAGACGTGGAGGATAGAAGCCGCCGCAACAATCTAAAGATACGTGGCATGCCGGAAAGCATTCCTCCAGAACATCTCTCTGACCATATTAAAGATATCTTCAAAACAGCTATCCCAAACCTCTCTTCTTCCGATCTCGAGATAGACAGGGCTCATAGACTTCCACGGCCATCAAAACTAGCAGCTGATATCCCCAGGGATACAATCCTGAGGGTACACTTCTTCCAAACGAAGGAAAAAATTCTAAAGTACCTAAAGGACCAAAAAACATTCCCGGACCCGTACAGTGATCTGAAGGTCTTTCCTGACCTGTCAAAATTCACATTGGACGCTCCTTTTCCAGCGTCACCTCTGCCCTCAGAGATAAAGGAATCCCGTACAATTGGGGGTTCCCCCTCAAGCTCCTAATCCGCCACCAGGGCAAAGTTATCCCTGTCTTCACCCCAGAGGAAGGCGCCAATTTTCTAAAATCCATCTCCAGACCAAGACAAAATACTGGAAAATGATAAATAACTTTAATGTCTACTAGGTTCTTTTCACGTTTACATTGGGTTTCACTATTACCCGTCCATGTGTAATACCCAGAGTGCTTAGTAGCAGTTCATTATTTAGTGTTCTGCTCATGTTTACTGTTTATTGTTCACAATCTACTTTTCTCTTTACAGGTTGTTTCTTTTGCCGATACATACCGATTGTATTCGAGTATTGGTTTGTTCTCTATCATTGTATTCATTTGCTCCAGGTTCCAAGCTACATAGCTCCTCACTGATCATCCCCATACCTAATCCAAATTAGATCTATCATGAGTTTTAAACTCACCTCCTACAATGTGAAAGGCCTAAATAGCCCATGGAAGAGGTTCTCCCTCTGGAGGGAACTAGAAAGATCACACATTGACATTGCATGTATTCAGGAGCCTAAGTTCATGATTAACAACCATCCACACCTCCACCACAAAAAGTTCCCCCACATTTTTACATCTTGTGGCCCTCAGAAAAAAGCAGGTGTAATCACTATGATAAGTTCTTCAACTCCCTTTGAAATCATAGATGAACATAAAGATACTAACGGTAGATACCTCATCTTGATCTGCAAAATTAATGAACAAATCTGTACCCTAGTTAACCTATATGCCCCCAACCGGCACCAGCTTCGCTTTCTAAATAAGCTCCTGAAAATCATTTCCAAGGTTAGAAAAGGTGAACTAATTCTTGCTGGAGATTTCAACATTACACCGGATAGCACTGTTGACTCTTCCTCACACACCCGTAGTCCCTCAAATAACCTAAATCAGTGGATCTTTAAAAACGAACTTTTCGACGTCTTCAGGTGTCTAAACACGTCGTCAAGAGAGTACACTTTCTTTTCAGACGTACATCAGTCCGCATCCCGGATTGATCTAATCCTTACAGACGTGTTCACTCTCCCCAGACTCCAGGAGGTTTCTATAGGCAAAAAGTCCTTCTCTGATCATTCACCAGTACACAGTCTTATACAATTAGGTCCCCCTCTTAAGAAAGCTAATATGTGGAGATGTAACTCCAACATCCTTCACGACACCTTTCACAAGCAAAAAAGAGAAAAGGCCATTTCCCAATTCTTCCTAGATAACAAATCCTCCTCAACCAACCCTTTCAATAATTGGTGCACCCACAAGGCTGTACTTAGAGGTATTTTCATTGATATTTCATCAAAAATTAAAAAAGAGAATAGAAGGAATATCTTGGAAGTCCAAACCAAAATCCACAATAAAGAATCCGAATTATTAGCCCATCATTCCCAATCTTCCTCTCTCCAACTTGAACTCTTGACTCTGAGACAAAAGCTCAAATCACTTATCAGCACTCCTTATGATGCTGTAGTAAAATCCTCAAAATTTAATTATTCTGCACTAAATAAACCAACTTCTTTCATGTCAAATAGGGTAAAGAATAAAAGAGTTCACAATAGAATCAACAGAATAGTAGCCACCTCCAAAAACGGCATTCTATCCCACCCCCCAAGACATAGTTAACGAATTTGCCCAATTTTACCAAAAATTATATAACCTCAAACCAACTTCTTCCTCTTCCCAACCTAACTCGCAAGATATCAATGACTACCTCAACTCAATCAATCTTCCCTCTTTATCAACCGACGACCTGGCCTTTATATCTGCCCCTTTCTCCCCTATTGAAATAGAAGATACTATTAACAAATTCCCCCTCCACAAATCCCCAGGCCCCGACGGTTTCAACAATTCATACTACAAAACCTTCAGTAAACTCTTATCTCCTCACCTTGCAGAAGTATTCAACTTTGCCGCAGTCCGGGGGCTATTTCCAAAGGAAATGCTTGAGGCCTCGATTGTCCTGATTCCAAAACCTAAAGGTAACCCTGAACTAATGACCAATTATCGCCCCATTTCCCTCATCAACACAGACATAAAACTGTTCTCCAAAATAATAGCCAATAGGTTGAGTAACTTTCTCCTGTATCTTCTGGCCAATGACCAAATGGGATTCACCCATGGGAGACAACCCGCAGACGCCACAAGGAGATTAATAAACGTTATTAGGTACGCCAACTCTACTAAAACTCCAACAACTTTAATATCACTAGATGCCGAGAAGGCCTTTGACCGCATAAATTGGGACTTCCTTAGACACACTCTTTTCAAATTTGGATTCAATCAAAAATTAATGACCACTATTATGGCACTATACTCAAACCCAAGCGCGAAAATAACCTCCAACAATCATATCTCAAACCCCTTTGCCATCTCGAACGGCACCAGACAGGGGTGCCCTCTATCACCCCTACTTTTCAACTTGGCCCTCGAACCCTTAGCCGAACACATTCGTAACAATGCCAAAATTAAAGGTATCCATACCCAACACAAGGAACACAAAATCAGCCTATTCGCAGATGACATCATTTTGACTTTAACTGACCCCCAAAACTCTTCATCTGAGGTTTTCAATGAACTAGACAAATTCTCGGACCTATCTAACTACAAAATCAACCAGTCAAAATCGAACATCCTTCCCCTTAATCTTGACACTAAACAAACAGATGCAATAAAGGAAAAAACATCCCTTAACTGGTGCAACAGAGAGATTCCTTACCTAGGTATTTCCCTCTGTAATAATCTCCACCTTATGGGGAAGATAAATCTGAGAAATTTGACAGATTCAATAAGCAAAGATTGCTTAATCTTTAAAGAGAAAAATCTCTCTTGGTGGGGAAAAAATTATATCCTTAAAACACACATCCTTCCAAAAATTCTATATGTTCTCCGATGCCTCCCTCTGCCCATCCCGGTCATACTTCTGACAAACATCCAATCTTTGTTCAAAACCTTCCTGTGGGGAGGAAAAAAAGCTAGGACTTCTTCCTCATCATTACACAGGAAAAAAGGGAATGGGGGGGGATGGGCCTTCCCAACATTATTGCCCATTATCAAACTCTTCTGGTTAAACAAAGTGTCCATTGGATTTCCCAACGTGAACCTCCGGCCTGGTTTGACTTGGAACTATTTTTAAATAATGGTAAACAGTTAAGCAACATCATCACTCAAGCAATCTCAAATCATCTTCCTAACTTTAACGCACACCCTCTATTCCTGGCCATTGCTCAAGCTTGGTGTAAATTCTCCAAACCAAGCAGACGGACACACAAATTCCCCATTCTAAAAAACATACCCCTTACTCTTATTTTTAGCCTCTCTAACGTAACCCTCCCTACTATTTGGCCAGAATTAAAAATCACAAAATTGGGAGATATCCACAACGGCTCCAATTTCGTAGACTTTGCATCGCTAAGAAAATACTTTAACGTCCCTCATTCCTTATTCTTAGAATTCATCCTCTTAAAAGATAATGTCCTCGCTTTTCTTAAGTCAAAAATGAACTTTACTCACGCTTCCATAAAAGTCTTACTCAATCCTCATCATAAAATCTTTTGGAGTCATGGCTTTCTCTATGACTCCTTCAACAACGACGATAGTTTGTCAAAAAGCCCTTATATGGTTACCTGGGAAAAAAACCTAAAATCCACCTTTTCTCCTGAACAATGGGAAGAGGCTCTCTCCAAAACGTACAACTCCACAGTCTCATTTCCACTTCAAGAGACATACTTTAAAACTATTAGTAATTGGTACCTTACTCCGGCAAAATTAGCACACTTCGGTCCTTCAAACTCATCCTCACCCCTTTGCTGGAGAGACTGCGGCTTCAAGGGAGACCTATTGCATATGTTTTGGGAATGTCCCAGAGTCAAAACAGTCTGGTCTTGGATCTCTACCTCTCTCAATAAACTCTCTAACAAAACTTTAACCCTCACCCCTCAAATGGCCCTTCTTTCCCTTAACCTAGACGAACTAGACTTGGCACTCCAACCCATATTCATTCATCTTTGTCTTGTAGCAAAAAATGTCATCACTTTCCACTGGAAAAACAAAATACTCCCAAATCCAGAGGTTATCCTCCACCTAGTCCAGCAACATAGAGCACATGAACTGAATTTTGCTCTGATTAATAATCAGTTTGGAAAATTTTATAAAAAATGGAACAAATGGGACAAGGCCTTTCTGTCCCCTATAACTTAATTTCTCTCACCACCAACATCTAGGCGCTACCATTTAATTGTATATTTCGTCTACTAATCCTTGTTAAATATTTGCTCACTTATGATTGGCCTTAATTGGCTTACAATCTCTCGTTATGCGTTTGTTCGCAGCCGTTTTGTTTATACCTTTTACACCCCCAGTGACCTGGGCATTATGTACCCTATAAGTGTAATATCACTCTTGTTATATTGTTATATTGTTGCATTGTTATTTTACCTATGTCCCTCCTCTTTTTTCTTTCCCTCCCCATCCTCTCCCCCCCTCCTTCCTCTCCTGCCCTTACTCCCTATTCTTGCCTGTTATTTTAAAATCCAAATAAAATCTTTGGAAAAAGAAAATAAATTGGCATCAATGCAGAAATATTGATCATTTAATGGACACAGAATGGTCAGATTTTGGCAAGACAAAAGTTTTGTCGGCCACAGAAAGTAATGTAATATTCAAACAAATAATTAACTTAAAATACAAATATATGTTGCATAACATTGGTAAATGAAGTTTTGGTGCTATTAGAGTCATATTTAATATTTTGTGTGACTTCCATGAGCTTGAAGGACTGCATCCATGCTGTTCAACAATGATTCATACAATTTATTAATGAAGGCATCAGGAATAGCAAAGAATGCAGTCTTACAAGCCTCCCAGAGTTCATCTAGATTCTTTGGTTTTGTCTTCCAAGCTTCCTCTGTCATCCTACCCCAAACATGTTCATGTCTGGTGACTGGGCTGGCCAGTCCTTGAGCACCTTGATCTTTTTTGCCTGGAGGAACTTTGTTGTAGAGATGGAAGTATGAGATGGGGCACCATCCTGCTGCAGAATTTGACCCTTTTTATGATTTGGAATATAAGAGGTAGCTAATACTTCTTGATATTTTAGGCTATTGATATTGCCTTCCACCTTGCAAATGTTTCGCACACCCCCATACTGAATGTAACCCCAGACCATGATCTTTCCACCACCAAATTTAACTGTTTTCTGGGTGTATTTTGGATCCATACGGGCTCCAGTAGGTCTCCTGCAGTATTTGCAGCGGCTGTGGTGTAATTCTACTGAAGATTCATCAGAGAAATCCACCTTCTGCCACTTTTCCAGCGTCCATCTGTTTAGCAGGCTGTGGGACTTTGCACATGCCACACAGTTTTTTATTTGCCTTTTGTTTAGTGCTGGCTTCTGGGCACTGATTCGACCATGGAGGCCATTTTGAGACAGAATCGTACAATCAGTTCTAGTTGACACAGGGACTTGAGGTGACCAGGCCTGTTGGGGCTCTGCTTCATTGGAAGAGGGGCTTGCTTTGGATTTTCTAACCAACAAGTTCCTCCTGTGCAGTTGTCTTGCGGGGTCTGCCGGACCTGGGCTTGCCAAACACATCTCCAGTCTCTTCGAATCTTTTTTAAATCTTTGTACTTGATGCTGAGACACATTAAAGGTGCCAGCCACCTCTGCAGTGGATCTGGTCTTCAGCCTCTTGATAATCCAGACTTTGGTCACAGGGTGGATTTTTGGCATGTTTTCAGAGCTCAAGTTGCAGCTCAAGTGAAGGTCTGGGGTGCTGGGTTTCTTTTTATACACACACACTAATTAACCGATCATTTACTGAGCACAGGTGAGGATGTAAACTAGGATTGGGTTCATTATATGACCAGGCGTCAAAACTTTTGTCTTGGCAAAATCTGACCCTTCTGTGTCCATTAAATGATAATAATTCTGCATTGATGCCAATTTATTTTCTGAACCTAAACCACATTTCTGAGGGTTTCAGCTTTCAAAAGAATAATTTATACAACCAATGGATGAATTTAACATCAGGTTATAAGCTTTTATTTACATAACATGGATAAGCAACATAACTTCTGTCAGGGAGTGGAGATCAGTAGCGACATCACTGAGAATGCCTCCTATCCATCACTAGAGATCAGCAGTGACATCACTGAGAATGCGTGACATCACTGAGAATGCCTCCTATCCATCACTAGAGATCAGAGGTGACATCACTGAGAATGCCTCCTATCACTAGAGATCAGCGGTGACATCACTGAGAATGCCTCCTATCCATCACTAGAGATCAGCAGTGACATCACTGAGAATGCCTCCTATCCATCACTAGAGATCAGCAGTGACATCACTGAGAATGCGGTGACATCACTGAGAATGCCTCCTATCCATCACTAGAGATCAGCGGTGACAGCACAGAGAATGCCTCCTATCCATCAATAGATATCAGCGGTGACATCACTGAGAATGCCTCCTATCCATCACTAGAGATCAGAGGTGACATCACTGAGAATGCCTCCTATCCATCACTAGAGATCAGCAGTGACATCACTGAGAATGCCTCCTATCCATCACTAGAGATCAGCAGTGACATCACTGAGAATGCGGTGACATCACTGAGAATGCCTCCTATCCATCACTAGAGATCAGCGGTGACAGCACAGAGAATGCCTCCTATCCATCAATAGATATCAGCGGTGACATCACTGAGAATGCCTCCTATCCATCACTAGAGATCAGAGGTGACATCACTGAGAATGCCTCCTATCCATCACTAGAGATCAGCGGTGACATCACTGAGAATGCCTCCTATCCATCACTAGAGATCAGCGGTGACATCACTGAGAATGTCTCCTATCCATCACTAGACATCAGCGGTGACATCACTGAGAATGCCTCCTATCCATTACTAGAGATCAGCGGTGACATCACTGAGAATGCCTCCTATCCATCACTAGAGATCAGCGGTGACATCACTGAGAATGCCTCCTATATATATCACTAGAGATCAGCGGTGACATCACTGAGAATACCTCCTATTCATCACTAGAGGAATGCTGTTTTAAACCATAGACGGCCGTGTAAGTTACTTACCTCATCTGATAGAAACTCCTTACTGAGACCGAAGTCCGTTAGGACCACGTGGCCGCTGGAGTCCAGGAGGATATTTTCGAGTTTGATATCCCGGTATATTATCCCCAGCTGAAAGGAAAGCATATTCTCATATTGGTGACACATCTGATGACAGCGGAGGACTGGACAGAAAAGGAGCTACAGATAATTCAGGCATCTGGCACATAAACAGAAATAAATCCTCCGGAGAAGAATGTGCACAGCACCACTGGGATTCTGTCTTGTCCAGAAAGTTTGCTACAATGTATCAGGAGTAATATACTCTGCTCAAAAAATAAAGGGAACACTTTTAAACAACAGAATGTAACACCAAGTCAATCACACTTCTGTGAAATCATCCTGTCCAATTATGAACAACACTGATTGTAAATCAATTTCTCCGGCTGTTTTGCAAATGGAACAGACAACAGTTAGAAATGATACGCAATTAGCAAAGCATCCCCTATAAAGGAGTGGTTCTGCAGGGGGTGACCACAGACCACTTCTCTGTCCTCAACCTCTTTGGCTGTTGTTTTGGTCACTTTTGCATTTTGTCATTGCTCTCACACCTAGAGGTAAAAGTAACATGAGGCGGTGTCTACAAACAAAGTAGTTGCTCAGGTAGTGCAGCTCATCCAGGATGGCACATCAATGCAAGCTGTGGCCAGAATGGTAGCTGTGTCTACCAGCACAGTGTCCGGAGCATGAAGCAGATACCAGGAGAGAGGCCAGTACACCAGGAGACGTGGAGGGGGCCATAGGAGGGCAACATCCAGCAGCAGGACCACTACCTCCTCCTTTCTGCAAGGAGAAACCGGAGGAGCAGTGCCAGATCCGTGCAAAATATCCTCCAGCAGGCCACTAACATCCATGCGTTTGCTCAAACTGTCAGAACCAGACTCCATGAGGGTGGTATGAGGGCCCGAAGTCCACAAGTGGGTGTTGTGCTTACAGATTGGCAGATTCAACAATGGCACCCTGCGCTCTTCACGGATGAGAGCACGTTCACATTGAACAGGTGACAGAAGAGAGAGTATGGAGATGCCATGGAGAACGTTCTGCTGCCTGAGACATCCTCCAGAATTACCGGTTTGGCAGTGGGTCAGTAATGGTGTGGGGAGGCATTTCTTTGGAGGGCCGCACAGCTGTCCATGTACTAGCCAGATGTACCCTGACTGCTATTAGGTACCGGGATGAGAGCCTCAAACCCATTGTGAGACCATATGTTATTGCACTGGGCCCTGGGTTTCATCTGATGCATGACAATTGTAGGCCTCATGTGGCTGATATGTGTCACCAGTTGCTGTATGATAAAGTCACTGATGCTATGGACTGGCCTGCTCGTTCCTCAGATGTGAATCCAATCGAGCATATCTGGGACATCATGTCTCGTTCCATCCACCAATGACTGTCCAGAAGTTGACTGATGCTTTAATCCAGGTCTGGGAGGAGATCTCTCAGAAAAAGGAGATTTTTGTGTACTCACCATAAAATCTCTTTCTCTTAGCCTTTAATTGGGGGACACAGAACCGTGGGTGTTATGCTGCTGTCCACTAGGAGCCGACACTATGCATAATCTGAAAAAGATTAACTTTGGCTCCTCCTCTGCAGTATACACCCCTGGACGGCATCAGCCTTCTCCAGTTTTGTGCAAAAGCATTAGGAGGAATATACCAGAAACATAACCATGCCTGTAAGAAGGCTACTATAAACGAGCTCAAACAACAATATGAGAACGCAACCGTAACAACGGCCCGGAAGGGCAACAGGGTGAGAGCTGTGTCCCCCAATTAAAGGCTAAGAGAAAGATTTTACGGTGAGTACACAAAAATCTCCTTTACTCTGTCGCCTAATTGGGGGACACAGAACCGTGGGACGTCCCAAAGCAGTCCCTGGGTGGAAAGCAGTGGACAAATATTGTGCTGACAGTCCCCTAGATTTGGGGTACTGCCAGCTGCAGGACCCGTCTACCCAGGCTCGCAACCGCTGAGGACTGGGTATGCACTCTGTAGTGTTTTGTAAATGTGTGCAGGCTAGTCCAAGTGGCTGCCTTACACACTTGATGTGCCGAGGCTTGATGCCGAATGGCCCAAGAGGCCTCTACCGCCTGCGTAGAGTGTTCCGTGATACCGTCCGTAAGAGGAGAATTGTTAAGGCGGTAAGCCTCTTGTATGGTGGACTAGATCCACCTAGCAAGGGTGGCTTTGGAAGCCGGAAGGCCCTTGCGAACGCCTTCTGGAAGAATGAAAAGTGAATCAGACTTCTGGAAGGGAGCAGTCCTAGACACGTAAATATGCAATGCCCTGAGACAAGGTCAAGCGTATGCAGAGCCTTCTCCACTCTATGAAGGGAACCGGGCAAAGAGATGGTAGTGAGATTTCCTCATTGAGGTGGAAGCTGGACACCACCTTCGGAAGGAAGGATGGGACTGTACGGAGAACCACCTTGTCCTGATGGAAAACCAGGAAGGGTTGTCTGTAGGAAAGTGCTGAAAGTTCGGACACCCTGCGTAGCGAGGTGATTGCCACCAGAAAAACCACGTTCTGTGATAGAAGGCGGAGTGAGACTTCCTTAAGGGGTTCGAAAGGAGGTGTCTGCAATGCAGTCAAGACCAGGTTGAGGTCCCACGTATCCAATGGATGTTTATAGGGGGGAACCAATCGGGAAACCCCCTGGAGAAAAGTCCTCACTTGCGGCTTGTTAGCAATACGCCTCTGAAAGAGCACTGAAAGCGCTGACACCTGGCTCTTAAGCGAGCCCAGGGACAGTCTGGCGTCCAGGCCTGACTGAAAGAAACCGAGAACCTTTGGAAGAGAGTAGGGAAGTGGGACCTGTCTGCGGGATTCGCACCATGTGAAGAAAACCTTCCAGGTACGATAGTAAATCCTGGCTGAAGCTGGATTTCGAGCCCTGATCATGGTTTTTACGACATCCGGTGAAAAACCTGCTTGGGTCAAAACCCAGGTCTCAATGGCCATGCCGTCAAATTGAGAGCCCCTGAGTTCTGGTGGAAGAACGGGCCTTGTGACAGAAGGTCGGGACATGTGGGGAGATGCCAGGGGGCGTCTGCTGTGAGTTGCACGACATCGGCGTACCATGTATGCCTGGGCCAGTCTGGGGCGATCAGGATGGTGGGAACTCCCTCTTGTTTGATCTTTCTCAGGACTCTGGAGATCAGGGGGAGGGGTGGAAAAATGTACAGAAGCTGGAACTGAGTCCAGTCCTGAACCAGGGCATCTGCTCTGAGCGATCGCGCGTCCTGGCCATGAAATTGGGAACCTTGGCATTGAGATGGGATGCCATCAGATCCACGTCCGGGGTCCCCCAGCGATGGCAGATCTGATGAAAATCTTCGGGATGGAGAGACCACTCCCCCGAGTCCATTCCTTGTCTGCTGTGATAGTCGGCTTCCCAGTTGTCCACACCCGGAATGTGGACCGCAGAGAGTACCGACCTCGCATTCTCCGCCCAGTGTAGGATACGTGTTACTTTGTTCATCGCCTGGATGCTGTGTGTCCCGCCTTGAAGGTTCACGTATGCCACCGCCGTGGCATTGTCCGACTGTTCTCTGATATGAGAGTCTGCCAGCAAGTGATGAAAAGCTTTCAATGCCAGGAAGATGGCCCGAATTTCCAGGATGTTGATGGGCATGTTCGCTTCCATTGGTGACCACTTGCCTTGCGCTCTGTGATGTAGGTACACCGCGCCCCAACCCGTAAGGCTGGCGTCGCTGGTCAAAACCTCCCATTGACCGGAGAGAAAGGATTTTCCCATTGCAAGCGAGGTTGGCTTGAACCACCAGTGCAGGGATCTCCTGGTTTTCGACGATAACCGGAATTCCCTGTCGAGGGAGAACGGATTCCTGTCCCAGGACTTGAGGATGGCCATTTGAAGGGGTCTGAGGTGAAACTGGGCAAATGGTACCGCCTCCATTGCTGCTGCCATCCTGCCAAGTACTCTCATGACGTACCGGAGAGATCGGGGGAACTTGCGGAGGAGAGTGCGAACTCCTAAACGGAGGGTCAGTGCCTTGTCCCTGGGGAGGATCACCAGACCCCTGGAGGTGTCAAATAGCATTCCCAGGAAGGCCAGAGACTGACTCGGGGTAGTTGAGGACTTCTGTAAATTGACTAACCATCCCAGGCGACTCAGAGTGTCGATTGTGATTGAGACGCTGACCTCGCAGTCCTTGAAGGTGGGGGCCTTGATGAGAAGGTCGTCTAGGTATGGAACGACTACTATGCCTCTGGAGTGTAGCACGTCCATGGTGGCTGCCATGACCTTTGTAAATGTTCTGGGAGCCGTGGCGAGACCGAACGGGAGGGCCACAAACTGGTAATGGTCTTGGTTGATTGCGAATCTTGAGAAATCTCTGATGGGCGGGAGCAATCGGTATATGCAGGTATGCGTCCTGTATGTCTATGGAGGCGAGATATTCTCCTTTTTCCATGGACACAACGATTGACCGGAGGGATTCCATGCGAAAGTGACAAACTCGAACATACTTGTTGAGTTGCTTGAGGTCTAGTATGTGTCGGACGCTGCCTCTTGGGCACCATGAACAGATTGGAATAGAACCCTCGGAAGCGTTCGTCTGCTGGAACCGGTACTATGACTCCTGCTTGCAGGAGGGAAGAAACCGCTTGATGGAAGGCTCGAGTTTGAGTGGAGGTTTTGGACGAACGGAGAGAAAGAACCTGTGCGGTGGGCTGGTAGTAAACTCTATCTTGTATCCTGAAGACACTATTTCCTTGACCCACTTGTCTTCTGTAATAGGCAGCCAGACCTGCTGAAAGAGTAGCAGTCGTCCGCCTACGAGTAGGATGTCTTCCGGAGGGCATGAGTCATGATGAGGGGAAAGTCTGAGTTTTTCCTCCTTTGGATTTTGCCTGGCTTGCTTTTGACTGCCAGTTCCTGTCTGGCCTCTGTGCCGCCCGTGTGTTGTCTCTGCGGGGGGAGCGGTTATGATTTTGTGCTGGGCGCGAGACGGACCAGCCTGAAGAATTCCGAAAGGATCGGAAACTATATTGATTGCGTCTTTTAAACGTGCGTTTTGGTTTTAGTTGAGGGAGAGAAGTACTTCTACCCCCCGGTAGCATTGGATATCATTGTATCCAGCTTTTCACAGAAAAGATGCCCACTGAAGTACGGGAGATTTGTTAGGGACTTTTTTGAGGCCGCATCCGCCTTCCATTCTCAGCCAGAGAATACTCCGGATTGTGATGGCGTTTGATGCTATTCCCGCTACCCCTCTTGCAGAATCCAACGCTGCATGGACCATGTAATCTGCCACTACTGCAATTTGCACCGCCTGGTCCGCCATCTGAGGATTTGAAGCTTGGAGGCCCTGTTGCAATAGATTAGCCCAGGCCATAATGGCCTTGGCTGCCCAAACTGAAGCAAATGCGGGAGCCAGAGAGGCACCTGCCGCTTCGAAGATTGAACGAGCCATGCGTTCTACCTGTCTGTCTGCTGCGTCCTTGAGGGTTGAGCTGTCCGCCAGTGAGAGAAGTGTTTGTGCTACTAGCCTAGAGACTGGGGGGTCCACTTCAGGTGGATTTGCCCATTCTTTAGTGTCCTTCTGTGGGAAGGGGTACTTTGCTTCTAAGTATTTGCGATTGGCGAATTTTTTCTCAGGCTGCGAAAAATGCTTAGAAAGTATTTTTTGAAATTCTGGGTGATTAGGGAAGACCTTAGATGGTTTCTGAACACTCTCGAAGGAAATCTTGTGTTCTGGTGCTTCCGGGGTTGGATCAGAAATGTCCAGCACCCGAAGGCTGGAAGAGATTATATCCTCAACTAGCGCCGCATTGCTAGGGGGACAAGGGACCAGAGTGTTCTCTGTTTCGTTATCTGAGTTAGAATCACATATGCCCTCTGAGTCTTGCGCATCGCTAAGGAGTTCCCTAGCGGGCGAACTAGGGCGGAGGTGTTCTGTGGTCTGGGATCTTTGTGGAGATCCGCTTTGTCTTTCTCTATCAGGGGACGGTCTTGGTGACCTGGAGCCACTGTGTCTCTCCCTGGAGGGGGACGACCTAGTGATATGTGAAGACGCAGATTAACGCGACCCGTGGGTCCGCTTACGTCTCAAACTGTCAGAAGCGGCATGTCCCTGAGACCGAATGTCCCTTTGCTGGGTAACGTTCATAGCGGAGACATGACCCTGCAGAGCCTGCAGTAGTGTGGAGGTCAGGTTATCTATAGACTGTGCCACAGACCGCGACATCTGAGTCGCCCATTCCGGCGCAGCAGCTGCCGCAGAAGCGTTGGTAGGGACTTCTTGGGGTTCTGACCCAGCGTTTTGGGTACAGTCCCGGCAGTGCGGGTACGTGCTGCCGCTGGGAAGAGTGGCCTTGCAGGCTGTGCAGACAGCATAAAAGCAGTCTTGTCTGGTCCTTTTCCTTGAGCCCGACATAGTGCCTAGAGGCTGATTAGCAGAGGCCCTACAGGGGTATCTACGCAGAGGAAAAGGAATAGGGGAGCGTTATAGGTTATATGAACTCACAGCTGAGTACAGAAAAACCCAGCTGTGATCTTACCCCACCGGTGCGCCCCATAGGTCCAGCGCCGAAAAATCCCAGTCCTGTGCCCCCCCAGAGACCGCTGTGCTGCCTTCAGCTATGTCTTCAGGTGCAGCAAGATGGCCACCGGAATTCTGAGGTGGAGGGGGAAGGGGGCGGAGAGCTGAAAAGGGCGCGCGGAGCTATGTAAAAGCGCGCCCTTCCTGTCTCGATCCGCCCGTTCTATGACACTGCAGAGTGTCATTTTCGTCATCTGGGGGGCGGGAATAAGGCGGCGACTTCGGCTAGGCCGAAGTCGCGGCCTAAATTTGAGGTCTCATGCCCAGCAGGGCTCCAGGACGGCGCGGTTGCCCGTGGGGGGGGTTCGGATCTAACATCTAACCGAGACCCCCCCCCCGGAATGAAAAGGAAGGCTAGCGGTGGGGTCTGAACGCGCACTGGGCCCTGTGGAGGGTCCCTTTGGGGCGCTATGCAGCTGGTGCTGCTGCAGAGACAGGGCGCAGGGAGGCCGGTCTCTGACAAGTGCTATGCCTTGCTGCATCTCCCCCGGGCCCCACAGGAGCCCGCAGCTGGACTGGGGTCCCTGGGCTTGTAAGCGTCCGAATGGTGCCTGGTACAGGCCCTACCTGCGGTACCTCAACCTAATACCCCCAGAGCGGGATTAGGGAGGGTGCTGCCATCACCATCAGGGGGCTTCGTCGTCGGCTCAACCTCAACCCAGCTAAAAAGAACTGAGGAGGGAGGGGGGGTTCTCAACTTCGAACCAGTACCCGAGGGACTGGGGAAAGAGCGACATGGGGAATAGCCACCTCGACCTCAACCGGGTACCCCTAATAGGGGACCGAGGAGGGAGCCATGCCGGGAGTCTTACTGGAGACCCGCTTTGCTTCATCTGTAATCTGTTGGGAAAAAAAACAAAAAAAAAAAACTGGAGAAGGCTGACGCCGTCCAGGGGTGTATACTGCAGAGGAGGAGCCAAAGTTAATCTTTTTCAGTATTATGCATAGTGTCGCCTCCTAGTGGACAGCAGCATAACACCCACGGTTCTGTGTCCCCCAATTAGGCGACAGAGTAAACATCTTCCACCTCATCAGGACCATGCCCAGGAGTTGTAGAGAGGTCATACAGGTACGTGGAGGCCACACTTACTACTGTGCATCATTTCCTTGTCTTGAGGCATTTCCACTGAAGTTGGATCAGCCTGTAATTTGATTTTAAGTATCATTTCAAATCCAGACCTCAATGGGATATTAATTTTTATTTACACTGATCATTTTTATGTTTTACTCTTCTCAACATACTCCACTATGTAATGAATAAAGATTTGCAACTCAAACATTTCATTCAGTGATATCTAGGATGTGGGATTTTAGTGTTCCCTTTATTTTTTTGAACAGTGTAGATCTTGCGCACAGAGGATTGTCCAGATTGGATACAACTGTTAAACTATTGTTTTAGAGCAACTGTTCAATCTCCACATAGACAAGATCCCGTTCATTTACAGAAAGCAAATATAGAACTAAAACACAAAGTATAGTCGAAAGCTGCAGAACTTTTCATTAAGCAACGATTAAGCTTTATTAACATACAATCAGAGCCCCCCTTTAATGCTTGTGTTACCCTGATGTGCGCCCTGCAGCTGTAATAACAAAAGAATCCTGGGTCGTGTCCCCGTCATCCATTTCTCCTTCACATTTCATTCCTGGTTGCATTGTTTAGACTATATCCATCCAGCGCAACAGATAAACTACAGAAAGAAGGGGGACGAGGTCAAGCTCTGCTCCCGACTCCCTGACATGACTACAGCAATGCGAATATTAACGTTGCCTGCTGCAGGCGGACAGATACAATTGGGCTTTTGTGTGTGACTGTGTCAAAAGCTGCGAGAGGAAAGATATGGAGCTTTCCTAATCCACAGTTGGGCAATATTCTGAAGGCTTTCAATAATGACTTTCTACAAAATGTGCAATACAATAGTAATTGCAATACTTCAACGAATGCAAAATATGAGTTTGCCAGGACCAGTAAAGCGTTCAACACCACCTCACCAGCCCCTTGTGACCCCTGATCGAGGGTGCTCGAAGAAAACGTCTTGTTCTGCAGCTTCAGAGTATACTTTGTGGTAAAGTTTGTAGCCATTTTCAAGATCTCTGCTTACCCTCAGTGAATATTCTTTGAGCTGTGCTCATTGAAGACAGGAGAGATAATAAACCGCTTCTATCTTATCCCCAGGATCAGTGTCAAACAGCCGGGGACTGGACCTGCTCCTCCTACACAGACCTTTATTTGGTTACTCTCAGGACCAAGCAAAGAAAATTTATGGCACTTGGTCCTTATCAGGTAAGTGGTGTTGTCCGGCGCGGCTCACTTCTGCATCGTGAGGTGACAAGTACTAAAATTGTTGCACTCGCCCCAGTGGGTAAGTGGTGACGCAACATCACTTGCACCACTCATCTCCAATGTTGGAGTGAGCGACGCCGGACATCCCTTTAAGGGTCCACTCATACAGAGCTGACCAATCACAATTTCCATAAAATCACTGGAAAATTCTAAAACTTTGCAAAATAAAAAATGTATTATCACACAGCACGAATGTGCTGCAGAACTAGAGACATTGGCATAACAGGATTCCAGGAAAGCCGGGTGCCAACCCCTACTGCAGCTGCGATGGCGGCCATATTGGTTGCCAGCCAGCTTTCCCTGGAATAATGATCCCGTCCATTATACCAGGTGACAGGTAATGTACGATAAGTTTCCTTGTTATTTGTGTAGGCGTAGAAGGGATCCTGGACGTGGGATTATGTTTTAGGTGTCTGCATTTATGAGCTCTTAACAAGAGCGACATGAAAAACACAGAAATAATAAAACCGGTGTTTTGTCAGCCACTAAACCCCGGCAGAGTGCGCCACATCTACACCATTTTATAACCCCCGATTCCTTCCTAAGCCATCTATGGCTCCCACAAGCAAAAGAAGACGATAACACCAAGAAACGGCAGCAGGACTGACCTTGTGCAGGTGCTCGAGGGCGAGGACGATCTCTCCAATGTAGATCTGTACTTCACTCTCCGTGAATTTTTCCCTCTGGGATAAATGCGTAAAAAGCTCACCTCCATTAATGTAATCTGCAAAAAGAGAATTAAACAAACCAGAGACACAAATTAATAAAAAGGGAATGTTCAGTCTCCACTTTATCCAAAAGGAAAGTGTGGTTCTGCTGCCCACATCCACCACTAGAAAAAATCTACTCAAATATGTGTAGTACCTGTCTTGATTATTAACCTCTTCCCGACCGCCCACAGTAGATAAACGTTGGCGCTTGCTGGGCTTTGTGCAGCGCCGACGTTTATCTACTGTCGGCGGTTTTGTGCCCCCCGGGACCTCCACATACCTTACAACGCGGGGATCCCGGTGCACAATGCATGCTGGGACCCCCGACGCCATCGAGACCTGATTGGTTCAGGTCCTGATGACGTCAGCGTCACAGCAGCCAATGGGAGCGATCGCTGGGAAAGCTGCTTGTTTCCCGGCGATCTCCCTCATTGTAACGCGGCTTCTCCCTCTGATCTCACTGACAGATGATCAGAGGTGAAGCAGTGTTACTGTGTGAATAGATCGCTGCCTGGCACAGCTGATCGCTGCCTGGCACAGCTGTGCCAGGCAGCGATCTTGTCACACAGTAACGCTGCTTCACCTCTGATCATCTGTCATTGTGAGATCAGAGGAGAAGTCGCGTTATTATGTGCCAGGCAGCGATCTTGTCACATAGTAACGCTGCTTCACCTCTGATCATCTGTCAGTGTGAGATCAGAGGAGAAGTGGCGTTACTATGAGTCAGATCGCAGGGCAGCGATCTTGTCACAAAAATAAAAAAAAGTAAAGAAAAAAAAAAGCAGGTACACAGGTTAGGGCTAGGGCTAGGGTTAGGGTTAGGGCTAGGGCTAGGGCTGGGATTAAGGTTATGGGTGTGTTGGGGTTAGGTTTGTGGTTAGGGTTATGGTTAAGGCTGAGATTAGGGTTAGGGGTGTGTTGGGGTTACGGTTGGAATTAGAATTGGGGGTTTCCACTGTTTAGGTACATCAGGGGCTCTGTAAATGCAATATGACGCCCGCAGACCATTCCATCAAAGTCTGCATTTCAGAACGTCACTACTTCCCTTCCGAGCCCCACCGTGTGCCCAAACAGTAGTTTTCCTCCCACATATGGGGTACCAGCGTACTCAGGACAAATTGGACAACAACTCTTAGGGTCCAATTTCTCCTGTTACCCTTGTGAAAATAAAAATTGGGGGCTAAAAGATCATTTTTGTGGAAAAAAATGATTTTTTTTTATTTTCACGGCTCTACATTATAAACTTTAGTGAAGCACTTGGGGGTTCAAAGTGCTCACCACACATCTAGATAAGTCCCTTGGGGGAGTCTAATTTCCAAAATGGGGTCACTTTGGGGGGTTTCCACTGTTTAGGTACATCAGGGACTCTCCAAATGCGACATGGCATCCGATCTCAATTCCAGCCAATTCTGCATTGAAAAAGTCAAACGGCACTCCTTCCGTTCTGAGCTCTGCCGTGTGCTCAAACAGTGGTTTAGCCCCACATACGGGGTATTGGCGTATTCGGGAGAAATTGCACAAAAAATTGTGGTTCATTTTCTCTTTTTACACTTGTGAAAATAAAAAAAAATGGTTTTGAAGTAAAATGTTTGTGAAAAAAAGTTAAATGTTTATTTTTTCCTTCCATATTCCATTCATTCATGTGAAGCACCTGAAGGGTTAATAAACTTCTTGAATGTGGTTTTGAGTACATTGAGAGGTGCAGTTTTTAGAATGGTGTCACTTTTGGGTATTTTCTGTCATATTGACCCCCCAAACTCACTTCAAATGTGAGGTGGTCCCTAAAAAAAATGGTGTTGCAAATTTTGTTGTAAAAATGAGAAATCGCTGGTCAACTTTTAACCCTTATAACTTCATAAAAAAAAAAATTATGTTTCCAAAATTGTGCAGATGTAAAGTAGACATGTGGGAAATGTTATTTATTAACTATTTTGTGCGATATCACTCTCTGATTTAAGGGCATAAAAATTAAAAGTTTGAAAATTGCAAAATTTTCTAAATTTTCGCCAAATTTAGATTTTTTTAACAAATAAGCGCAGCTCATATCTAAAAATTTTTACCACCATCATGAAGTACAATATGTCATGAGAAAACAAAGTCAGAATCAGTAGGATCCGTTGAAGCGTTCTAGAGTTATGACCTCATAAAGTGACACTGGTCAGAATTGAAAAAATTGGCCCGGTCACGAAGGCAAAAACAGGCTCGGGTGTGAAGGGGTTAAGAGCACTAACTTGCCATCCATTGTTCATCAGCATTTTGCCAGCACTAGAGGTGCTGGACGTTTCTTTCCCTCACTTCCCAGCATGCATATTGCTTTTGCTAATATTCCAGTGGCTTGTCTACCATGAATGGAAAGTCTGCCTGTTATATCTGTATGCAGTTTGGCAAAAGTAGACAAAAACCTGCCACAACTCCGTGTATAGAGACACACACCTGTCCCCACTCTCTGTAAAGAGACCAAGACCCGTCTCCAAAACCTACAGAGAAGTCAAAGAACCGTCACCTCTACCCAAACAGAAACAAAGAATCTCCCCCGTTCTATGTACACAGACAAAAACCAGCCCCGCTTCCCGAATGGAAATGAAGACCGGCTCCCTGTATAAAGACCTATCCCACACTAACAAGAGAGAAACAAAGAACCGCCTCCGCTCACCATATAGAGACATAGACCCGACCCTGCTTACCATACAGAGCCAAAGACCTGCCTACGCTCACCATAAAGAGACACATACCGATCCCCGCTTGCCATACAGAGACAAAGACCGGTCCCCGCTCAGCATACAAAGACCGGTCCCCCTCACCATACAGAGACAAAGACTGGTCCCCCTCACCATACAGAGACAAAGATTGGCCCCCCTCACCATACAGAGACAAAGACTGGTCCCCCTCACCAAACAGCGACAAAGACTGGTGCCCCTCACCATACAGAGACAAAGACTGGTCCTCCTCACCATACAGAGACAAAGATTGGTCCCCATCACTAAACAGCGACAAAGAGTGGTCCCCCTCACCATACAGAGACAAAGACTGGTCCCCCTCACCATACAGAGACAAAGACTGGTCCCCCTCACCATACAGAGACAAAGATTGGTCCCCCTCACCAAACAGCGACAAAGACTGGTCCCCCTCACCATACAGAGACAAGATTGGTCCCCCTCACCATACAGAGACAAGATTGGTCCCCCTCACCATACAGAGACAAGATTGGTCCCCTTCACCATACAGAGACAAAGACTGGTCCCCCTCATCATACAGAGACAAAGATTGGTCCCCCTCACCATACAGAGACAAATACCGGTCCCCCTCACCAAACAGCGACAAAGACTGGTCCCCCTCACCATACAGAGACAAGATTAGTCCCCCTCACCAAACAGAGACAAGGGGGACCAGTCTTTACCATACAGAGACAAAGACTGGTCCCCCTCACCATACAGAGACAAAGACTGGTCCACCTCACCATACAGAGACAAAGACTGGTCCCCCTCACCATACAGAGACAAAGACTGGTCTCCCTCACCATACAGAGACAAAGACTGGTCCCCCTCACCATACAGAGACAAAGACTGGTCCCCCTCACCATACAGAGACAAAGACTGGTCCCCCTCACCATACAGAGACAAAGACTGGTCCACCTCACCATACAGAGACAAAGACTGGTCCACCTCACCAAACAGCGACAAAGACTGGTCCCCCTCACCATACAGAGACAAAGACTGATCCCCCTCACCATACAGAGACAAAGATTGGTCCCCCTCACCATACAGAGACAAAGATTGGTCCCCCTCACCAAACAGCGACAAAGACTGGTCCCCCTCACCATACAACCATACAGAGACAAGATTGGTCCCCCTCACCATACAGAGACAAAGACTGGTCCCCCTCACCATACAGAGACAAAGACTGGTAACCCTCACCATACAGAGACAAAGACTGGTAACCCTCACCATACAGAGACAAAGACTCGGTAGACGTTTTTGGCCTCAAAATGTCATTTTGGATAAAACAGTGAAAAAGTTAATATTGACCCTGTCTTCAGTCTCGGCACACAGCTCAGCACTTCTGCCCCTTTATTTTGGTGATATGTGGGTATCTCAGCACCCGGACTCTACCAATCTAAACTCACAACATGTCTCATTGACTTGTCAAAGTTCTCTTAAAGTTGCACTAATTGCATCGATCTTGTAGACTGTACGCACTCGCGGTCCGGGTCCTCTCTCCTCCTGTACCAGTCGGTGACTTGTTTTGCTCAAGATTATTGTATTTGTTTTTTTATTATGTTTACACCTTTTCACATGTAAAGTGCCATGGAATAAATGGCGCTATAATAATAATCCTCTCCCAACATTTATATCAAACCTGCTGGCACGTGATTGACAAGGGGCAGATAATGAAGTTGTACAAAGCAGGCAGATAGAGAACTTGCATCTCTGAACCTCAGATCCACCCGACAGTAAAGTGCCCTACTTTACAGCAGTTCACTACAGGCAGGCGAGGAGCATTGTAAGAATATTCACCATCTCCTTCATATCGGAAGTATTCATTGCTCTCACTGCTCCTCTGCAGCAGGCACTATTCCCAGATACCTTGCAAACATTTCCCCAGATAAGAGGATGTTTGCATCTTGCACAGTGAATCCAGTGTTACCTAGAGTATAATACCCAACACCTGATGTATAAAATATATATTCATTCTTACCTAAAATGAGATGAAGTTTTGTGTCAGTCTGGAAAGCGTAATGAAGGGTTACAAGGAATGGAGACTGGCGGATGTGTTCCAGCACCTGACGCTCCGTCCGTGTGTGCTCCGCCGTCTTGGCTTTTTGGATGATAGTCGCCTTCTTTAACACTTTCATGGCGTAAAGCTTCCCAGAGTCATGACCGCTAATCTTTCGGACCAGGAATACTTTGCCATAAGCTACAAATAAAAAAAACGGCAATTAAGAACTATGATTCTTATTCTGATAAAGTCAGGCTGTGAGACTCTCAGCGCACGTCATAAAAGCAGCAGCAGCTTTCAGCTGAATTATGAGCAATTCACTGCAGATTGCTCACGTCAACTGTGTAATTTCTGCAGCCATTTACAAATAATTGCAATATCGCAGCAGGAATTTTTCTATGGTGGTGTAGTCGCAGGCAGTGGGTTCCCTGAGCGCAGACCCCTGCTATAGAGGGCAGCCACCAACCCAATTCAGCTGCAAGTCTCCTGATGGAACCTCCTTTGTATAGGTAAAAGAAGCAGATGCTTGGTGTTCATATTTTCTCTGCAATGGAAGTTAGAGGACACGGGTACCCAATAAAATTGCCGTGGTCACCAGTGGGTGCTGCTCTTTACAGGCTAACAGAGGGGGATCACAAACAGGGAACCTGTGCAATTTTTCCAACCAGCAGAAAGATTCTTCTAACCAGACTGTTCCTGCAATAAAATCCCACTACAGTGACCATCTTTGTTCCTTTCCCTATTGTACATTTTTTAATTTTTATTTCTTTAGTTGGATGAGATCTGCACCAAAACCACAAAAGGATGAAGAAAGAGGTGTCCAAACTGCTGACTGTTCGGACAGGGCTCCCCCCCCCCCCCCCCCAGCCGAGGTTGGGTAACACCAAAGTCCTCTGTAGCCACAGTGACGCACCTAATTTTGTGTTGCACAGCCTGATCCGCCGCCTTCAATACGAGGTGTTACTATAGACATTATTAGTGATGAGCGAGTATACTCGTTGCTCTGGTTTTGGCGTGCTCGGAGATTTCTTTTCGTGGTCTTATCTGCATGATTTGCAACTTGTAGACAGGCTGAATACATGTGGGAATTCCCTAAGGCCTGTTTCACACAACAATTTTTTTTGTCAGTCAAAATCCGCTAAAATGGCGGATAGCGGATCCGTTCCTGTACACAGAGAGAGAGACCTCCCCTGGCGCGGTCTCTGCATCTCTCCCGCTTCTCCATGGTCTCCCTTCCTGCCTTCAGCGGTCACATGGTACCGAGTGAGTGTAATGAGCGGTACCACGTGACCGCTAAAGGCAGGAAGGGAGACCGTGGAGAAGCGGTGCTGCAGCTGCAGAGACCGTGTCAAGGGGGTAAGTATAGCGATATTCACCTGTCCGGGGTCCATCACTGTTCACCGCTGTCTGCTGCATCCTCTGTCTGTGACGTTTAGGCAGCAGAGGGAGCGGTGACGTGGTTAGTGCGTGCCGTGCCCTCTGCTGCCTGAACGTCACTGACAGACGACATGGCAAACAGCGGTGAACAGCGATGGCCCCAAGACAGGTGAGGTCCTGAGCCGGTTGAGGTGAGTATGGCATTTTTTTTGGCAGCAGCAGCATATGGGGGCATAATATATGGAGCATTTTATGGGAGCAGTATATGGGGGCATAGTCTATGGGGGAAGCATATGGGGGCATATTCTATGGGTGCAGCATATGGGGACATATTCTATGGGGCAGCATATGGGGGCATATTCTACGGAGCAGCATATGCGCAGTCTATGGAGCATCTTATGGGGGCATAATCTATGGAGCATCCTATCCTATGGGGACATAATATATGGAGCATCTTATGGGGGCATAATCTATGGAGCATTTTATGGGGGCATAATCTATGGAGCATCTTATGGAGCATCTTATGGGGGCATAATCTATGGAGCATCTTATGGAGCCATAACCTTTATGGAGCATTATATGGGGCATATTATTCTATAGAGCATCTTGTGGGGGCATTATTAACCTTTGTACAGCATTATATGGGGTGTATTTTGTATGGAGCATCTTATGGGGCCCATCATGAACTGTATGGAGCATTATATGGGGCTCCTGATTCAATATGGATGTTCAAAAACATTTAACCTACTGATGTCTCAATTAGTTTAACTTTTATTGGCATCTATATTTATCTTTGAACCAGTAGCTGCTGCATTTTCCACCCTAGGCTTATACGCGAGTCAATAAGTTTTCCCAGTTTTTTGAGGCAAAATTAGGGGGGGGTCGGCTTATACATGGGTCGGCTTATACACGAGTATATACAGTATGCTATTCCGGAAAACTAGATTATACCGCCATGTACCAGCCCAACACGACCCCCGCTTGTCCGCCATCAGGTGAATGGCGCCTTATGAATACGTGCAGCTTAGTCATATTTTGCTTCCATGTCTTACTATTTTCAAGATCTCTGCCTGCTGATAGTAAATGGAAACCTTCTCATTGACCTCCCGCTAGTACAGAATACCGAACCGCTAATACAGCAGATTCTGGCCCGTGAGAAATACCTGCTCTGTGTGGACCCTCTCCCTCCGCCTCTTGGTATAAACCAGAATGTTCACAACAAGCAGAGATCTTGATAAAGGTTAAGAATGTAAACACAAAGTGGAAAGGTGCAGAATTTTTCATTACGTGATGATGCAGAATCATTGCCATGAAGAGGCAGATTAGATGGATAGATCCAGCTCGGGGAGGCATAGGCAAATTTTCAGATATTCAGCATCATTGATCGAGGGAACAATTGCATGAGTCGCCCACAGACAGACGCTCGATATATGGAAGTGTGAACTACAAGAAAATGTCAGGATGAGGCAGCGGAAAGCAGCCTATTAGAACCCATGTATGAGGCAGTATGGCGGCATCCTCTGTGCGCCCTCCGGTGCTGCATGCACAGGACTATCCCCCAAGTAGAAGCAGTCCTGCCAGTATGTAAGGCATCCGGATCATACAGCGCAAATGTTACAGCCTTTTCTGAGGTCTCAGCCTGCGTTCAAAACTGCTGCAACATGTGAAACCGCAAATATCTATTATCAAAAATGTTTTTTATTAAAGCAACCTACCTCCTGTGCCCAGGACCTTCAGGAGCTCGAAGTTCTCAATTCCAACCTTCTCCGAGTGTCCCGTCAAGTTTGCTATAAAAGAAATTCATCAAATATAACGAGGTTACGTTAATTAATGAAGCAGGATAGCGACCATATTTCATCATCATCCCCCATTATTATTCATTATGATGTGGGGAACGTCCGGCTGAGGCTTGCAGGTCACATGTAATCAAATGGATCGATGTCATTCCATCAGCGCCGGATTCATTAATATAAAAATCTCTTATTGCAGTGTAAGGATCTGAGTCAGCCAGACGGATAATTACTTATGGAAGAGAGCCTGATACTGATGCATCCGAAGCAGTAATGGACGATCCTTCCTCATCAGACATCAATCATCATTGACCCCCAGCAGCCACCTCATAGCCTACCAGGGAAAACACCAGTAGATATGTAGTAGAAAAGACGCTTCGTGTCCATTTAGTCAGAAGGCATTCAGGGCTGTGACACATCATTACCATTTCATTACAGAAAGAGAACAGTATGTACTAGTACAAAGGCAATTAGCAGAAAGTGATCCACAAACCTATTAAAATAATAGATGATGTCCCAATAATTTATTGCTGCAGTGATACAATATCATCCTAAAGCTACAAAAGAAAGAAACCGCTCACCTCAATAGTGGTAAAATAAAGGACAACCCCAAGACACCAAGAGTTGAACCCCATAAAGCGATGCACTGTAATTTTATCACTAATCTTGTATTATACCCCAGAGCTGCGCTCACTATTCTGCTGGTGCAGTCACTGTGTACATACATTACATTACTGATCCTGTACTGATCCTGAGTTACATCATGTATTATACTCCAGAGCTGCACTCACTATTCTGCTGGTGCAGTCACTGTGTACATACATTATATTACCTATCCTCAGGGCCGGCGTTAGGGGCAGGCAGACCAGGCAGCTGCCTAGGGTCCCCGCTCCCCCAGGGGCCCCCAGCTAGCAGCACATCATGCAGCCGCTATGGGGCCATTGTGAAGCAGGGGGTCCGCCTGCCCCCAACGCCGACTCCCCCCGCCGCATTGAACTACACCAGCGTCATAGACGCCGGTACGGTTCACAGCAATAATGGAAGAGAGCGTCAGCTGACGCTCCCTCTCCCATCATTCCCCGCTCTGCCTTTGACACAGCGGGTGCGCGATGATGTTATCACGCTTTCACTGTGTGCCAGACTGTGCAGGAGACAGTACCAGCGCGGTGTGCTGGACTGTGGGGCCATTCTCGGCCGGGGGGGGGTATATACCATGTGGTGCTGGGCTATATACCATGTGTGGCTGTGCTGTATACCATGTGTGGCTGGGCTATGCACCATGTGTGGCTGGGCTACATACCATGTGTGGCTGGGCTACATACCATGTGTGGCTGGGCTACATACCATGTGTGGCTGGGCTACATACCATGTGTGGCTGGGCTACATACCATGTGTGGCTGGGCTACATACCATATGGGGCTGGGCAATATACTATGCGGCTGTGTTATATACCATGGGGGGGGGTTACAATTTACATTATATTCTATGGAGGAGGCTGTGTTATATAATATTGGGGGCTACATTATATTCTATGGGGAGGTGGGCTGTATTATATTCTATTTGGGGCTACATTATATTCTATGGGGGGCTGTATAATATTTATTATATTCTGTGGGGGGTGATTGCATCATACTCTATGAGGGGGCTACATTATACTATATGAGGAGGCTAAATTGTATTCTGTGGGGGCTGCATTATATTCTATGGGGGGGGCTAGATTATATTGTACGGGGGCTTCATTATACTTTATGAGGAGGCTACATTATATTCTATGGGGGCTACATTATACTATATGAGGGCTACATTGTATTCTATGGAGGGGCTACATTATACTATATAAAGGGTTGCATTATATTCTATGGGGGGCTGCAATATACTCGATGAGGGGGATGCCATATATTCTATGGAGGGGCTTCATTATACTATATGAGGGGGGCTGCATTATATTCTATGGGGGGGTTACATTATATTCTATGGGGGGTTACATTATATTCTGTGGAGTGGCTGCATTATATTCTGTGGGATAGCTGCATTATGCTCTAAGGGGTGGCTGCGTTATACTTTAAGAGGGGGGCTGCATTATATTGTATGGCAGGGCTGCATCATACTCTGTGGGGTGGCTGCATTATACTATATGTGGGCTGCATTATACTGTATCGAGCACTATGGGGAATATATTATATGAAGAACTAAGCGGTGCATTATACTATGGGAAGTGAATTGTACTACATGGATGACTATGGTGGTGCATTATACTATGGAGCACTATGATGAGTGTATTATACTATATGGAGGGCTATGAGGAGTGTATTATACTATATGGAGGACTATGAGAAGTGTATTATACTATATGGAGGACTATGAGGAGTGTATTATACTATATGGAGGACTATGAGGAGTGTATTATACTATATGGAGGACTATGAGGAGTGTATTATACTATATGGAGGACTATGGGGCACATTATATTATATGGAGGACTATGGATTGTAAACTGTAGATGTGCGGCTGATAACATGATACTGTATGGTGATCTGTTAGTGATCCATTAGTGATCATTCTGTCCCCATCATTCTTTCTCAGATGGTGGAAAGAGGCCGGGAAAAAAGTGTTGAACAATTTCAATATTGTCGATCACACTCATTTAGCATCCTGAACTCAGCGCATGTAACTACAACCAAAATGCTTCTGTGTGATGTGCAATATGTTAGCATTTGGGGCCCCATTTTAAACTTTGCCTAAAACTGGCCCTGCCTATCCTGTATTATACTCCAGAACTGAACTCACTATTTTGCTGGTGCAGTCACTGTGTACATACATTACTGATCCTGAGTTACATCCTGTATTATACCCCAGAGCTGCACTCACTATTCTGTTGGTGCAGGCACTTTGTACATACATTACTGATCCTGTACTGATCCTGAGTTACATCCTGTATTATACTCCAGAGCTGCACTCACTATTCTGCTGGTGCACTCACTGTCTACATACATTATATTACCTATCCTGTATTATACTCCAGAGCTGCGCTCACTATCGTGCTGGTGGTCTAGTAATGCAGCAAACCTGGGAAGCTACAGAATTTCATATGAAAAAAGCTCCATTCTGAATGTGTTTGTTTTCTAGAGTTATGATGAGGGTAGTAGTTCTCACTATATGAGGGTCTTAACACTTTGGGTCTCCTCATACTGCAGCACAATGCACCCATCACTGGGGTCCAGCAGCCTCCTTTGTGCATCTTCCTTCTGTCGCTACTCATTACTGGGAGCCCTCTGACCAAACATCACTATAGAACGACAGATGTGTGTAGAGCATAAATGGCGCAGACGTGCGCTCTCTTGTGAATATCGCTGAATGGTTCCTTATGTCTGAAAACATTTTGATAATTTACTTTCGCCTACACAACCTTAAAAATGAAGGAGGAAGAGGAGCTTTTCACTGCTGTACATTTAAGAATTTCCCGGGGCTCTCGCTGCCGCCATTTCCTTTTTTTTTTTTTTTTTTTTTATTATTTCTACCCCACTTAAATCCTTTCTAATGAAAACTTCCTCTCCATCTGGCGAAACACATCATTTTGTGCCTTCCTGCTGAGCTAAATGCAGTACACAAGTGTTGATGCAAGAAAAGGGCACGGATCCAGAACCACAGCAAGAGATCAGCGGGGAGTAGGAAAGAACTATAGGTTCCAGCATGCCGTACATCAACCTGCAGCGCCCACCTCCTCTTTTTTAGAACGCTCGACAGAGGGTTATGTGCCATGATGTGAAATAGCATCTCGTCCATTCCGGGGACATCTGCCGGATTAATTCCTGAACACGTTCAATCTTGGCTTGCGGCTTAGCAGATTAGAGGAAGAAAAAAGCTTTAGACCCTGGATCTCAGTAGCTGCCGTGTATATATTATATATAGCCCGCTACTGATATGTACATAAAACCCACATGATCGGTAAATGTGGACCGTTTAGGGTACATGAATGAGGTTGGGGGCGTTGGGTCCCATTGTATATACCAGATCTGGTTCCAGCTGGTACCTGGGGACCAACGCACTGATCCCCAAACAAACTTTCTGCTGGAGTTTTGGAAGATCGACCAATGGTGGTCCGCTGACGGCTGCAGCAGATTTCAGCCTTAAGGGGGTCTTTTCCAACATGACCCAGATTCACACACAGCGTGTTGCAGCTTTTTTTGTGGTTCAAGGCAGATATCATTCAGGATAAGATTTTCTGTAGCTTCTGAAATTATTTGCAGAAACAGATTTGGGATGAGTCTTGTCCGCGGCACCAAAATCCTTGTCAAATTCAGCATGTGAACAGACAGGACAGGGTACATGATCAGTGTGGACCCCCAGGAGCAGAATGAATGGACTACAGTGCCATAGGCTCAGCGGCCCATCCCTACAAGTCTCAGAAATGGTTCTCAGCGTAGGTACAGCACATCTGAGTTTCCGGATTATCAGATGCTGCATTGACAGAAATTAATTGCCCAGCCCTGGAAATAAGGAAGCTTTTTCCTAAACATTCCGTGTCGAAAAGAGGACGAGAACACGCACCGTAGAGCAAAGCTGATGCTGGTCAAGCATTTGACAGAAAGCATATTATTATTTTCAGATGATCAGATGTCAGATTTATGGAATGACAAATACTGCAGAAAAAGTTCATAGCCTGGGGTACAAATCCAGGCTTCCATAGCTATTGGCACAAGTACGGCGAGTTCCGAAAATGTTCCCGTTTGTGTCCAGACTTGCTGCGTTACATTCCTGAACATCAGGCGCTTTAATAAAGTGTTCTACATTTCTTCTTACTATGAATGGAATCCTGTTCAGACACAAGAATAAAAAAAGCTCGGGTTTGTTACAATTGCAATCCTCTGATACATTGTAGCTGCTGACACAAGTATCCATTGTCGCGCTCACACCTGCAGCCTTGTTACAGAACACTGCAGAAATGATGGGAAAGTAGTGCTGCACGTTGCGAGGAAAACCCAACAGACACTTTTATAAGTTACTGGACCCGACGGGTTCAGTGGCTTCCATTTTCTACCACGGCGCATGCGTGAAGCTCAGCAGGTCAGACCTGGATACAACTGGAATAAACTCTCAGTAGTGAAAAGTATGAAGTTTGCTGAATCTGGATCTAACACAAAAATCTGAAGATATGTACAACACTATGGAGTAAGTTAGTATTATAGAAGCAATGCTGTTCAGATGTTCATCTTTACTGCAGTTCTTGCTATTCTGTTTATGCACCAGAAAGATCAGGATGAACAACAAGTCCATTAAACACCAGTCCTCCATGCTGCAACCTATGGGGCCCCCTGGAATGGCCTTTTAAAACTGGACTCATGCAGCCAAGACTGGGCAGATTATCAATGCTGCAGAGCACCGTGCATAGTTCTGCAGTCTGTGCTCAGCGTCGGACCGCCAGATGTCGACATTAAGCGTTCCAAGCTCCTAATCCTCCCCAAACAACATGTGCCGAAAAACATAAAACTTCTGCGAGGAGACGGCACTAAAGCGGCTAATTCTAAAGAGTCATCAGATGAGAAAACACTATGAAGAGTCACTTTCTAAACAGCGGATCCTGCAATGTTATGGGGGTCCTTATATAAAGCCCACTAGTGACTCCAAAAACATAGCGGAGCGGCAGAAACCATTCATCCTGGTGCATATGAGGATAAAATAGTGAACAGATGGACAGATTGTGTGTTTGTACTCCCGGACTCACCCTAACGGCACGCCTGACATCAATGTGCTCGCTTTACAGCACTGAGCAAGGCGCTGGAAACGCTCCAAGAGAGCAGACTGTCGCAGAGACGCTCGAGCACTCGAAAAGCAAAACAGGTGCTTGCTTAGACAACAAATGGCGCGGTCATCCTCCGTGAACTTTGCTATGACGCATCACAGACCTTGCAGACGCCATGAAATAAGGAAAAGGCAGGATGAACCGTGAGACTGCGGCATTACCCTGAATGTAATATATACAATGGACATAAAAAGTCTACACACCCCTGTAAAATTCCCAGGTTTTTATCATGTTCATATATTATAAAAAGAAGAATTTCAGAACTTTGTCCTCTTTTAATGACATCCGTAGCCTGTACAAATCCACTGAAAAGAAAAATCTTTTCAGGTGGAAAAAGAAAAAAGTAAAATAAAGTGATTGCATAAATCTGCACACCCTTAAGCCAGGAGAAACTCGCACAAGTCTCTCGCATCAATATCCGGCACTGCCACCGGCACTCAGGACTGGAGCTTCGGCTGCATGTATTTCTATGCAGCTGCAGCACCTGTCCTGAGTGACGGCGGCAGCGCCGGGTATTGATGCGAGCGACTCTTGCGAGTTTCTCGCATCACACACGGTAGTGTGATCCCGGCCTTACACTGATACTTTAGAGAAATCCCCTTTGAATTTCTGGCAGCATTCAGTCTTTTTGGGTAGGGGTCCATCAGTGCAGCACATCCAGAATTGGCGATCTTTGCCAGCTCCTCTTTGCAGTATCTCCACATCTCCTGTATACAGCGCCCCTTTCAGGTCATCACAGATTTCCACTTAGATTCAGGTCTGGGCTTAGGCTGGACTGTTACAAAAACTTTTATCTTTTTCTGGTGAAGCTATTCTTTTGGTGTTTTTGAGATCACTTAGGGTTGTTGTCATACTGAAAGGTGAAATTCCTCTTCAAGACCTGAAGGTTTTGATGCCAAATTGACTTGTATTTGGACTGTTCATAATTCCCTCCCCCTTCACTAAAGCCCTAGTTCCAACTGCAGAAAAGCAGCCCTAAAGCACAATGCTGCCCACACCATGCCTCACTGTGGGTATGATGATATTTTGGTGAAGCACAGGGTTGGCTTTGTGCCAAACTTACCTTTTGGAATTATGGCCAAAACGTTCCACATCGATCTCTTCAGATATGACACGTTTTCCACACGCTCTCAACAAAACATAGTCGGGATTGTGAGTTTATCTTTTTAAGAAAAGACTTCCATCTGGCCACCAACCTCACAGGCCGGACATGTGAAGAATACGGGAGATTGTTGTCACATGCAGGACACAACCTGTACTGGCCAGGTATTCCTGCAGCTTCCTTTAATGTTGCTGTCAGACGCTTGGCAGCGTCCTGGACCTATTTTCTTCTTGTCTTTTTCATGAATTTTTGAGGGATGTCCAATTCAAGGTAATGTCACTATTGTGTCAAATTTCACTCACAAATTTCTTGATGACATCTTCAAAATGCTCCGTGCTCTATTTGATGCCTTGGAAACGTTTGTATACTCTTCTTACTGATAACTTTCCACCGTGAGATCCTTTGCTGTGTTGTCAGCTGTTTAAGAACCAGAAAATGTCAGGAAAATCCTTCTGGAACTGTGAAAGTTTTTCTGCAATGAATCAGTGCAGGTAAGCACCATCAGCCTCGAGTGCTGAACAAGGAAGAGTAGAGTACAACAAAAAGATATGCACGACCCTGCAAACCTCCTACCTATGGGCATCCCCGATTTGTAGGCACAGCACAAGGATGTGTGATCTTTTAAGGTCTGAACATGTATAAGAATGTCCCGTTCATTGACAGCAAGCACATCTAGATAATGAGTAAATGGGATGGAAATGATCAAATACAAAATCAATTCGCAACAAAAGGGGCAGGTAAAGATCAGCGGTGGAGAACAACAAATGAGGCCGAGTTTGTAATAAATAAGTAAGGAAGGGATCAGTAACACTGAGTGAGCAATAAGCTGCATGACATCAGAGACAGGGTGCTAACACCAGTGTAATGTGAACATAAGAGAGACAGGGCGCACAGGACACGCAAGGAGGTCAGGGGATAGGGCGCACAGGACACGAAAGGAGGTCAGGGGACAGGGCGCACAGGACACGCAAGGAGGTCAGGGGACAGGGCGCACAGGACACGCAAGGAGGTCAGGGGACAGGGCGCACAGGACACGCAAGGAGGTCAGGGGACAGGGCGCACAGGACACGCAAGGATGTCAGGGGACAGGGCGCACAGGACACGCAAGGATGTCAGGGGACACGGCGCACAGGACACGCAAGGAGGTCAGGGGACACGGCACACAGGACACGCAAGGAGGTCAGGGGACACGGCACAGGACACGCAAGGAGGTCAGGGGACACGGCACAGGACACGCAAGGAGGTCAGGGGACATGGCACAGGACACGCAAGGAGGTCAGGGGACACGGCACACAGGACACGCAAGGAGGTCAGGGGACACGGCACACAGGACACGCAAGGAGGTGAGGGGAAAGGAGACACACAGGACACGCAAGGAGGTCAGGGGACAGGGCGCACAGGACACGCAAGGAGGTCAGGGGACAGGGCGCACAGGACACGCAAGGAGGTCAGGGGACAGGGCGCACAGGACACGCAAGGAGGTCAGGGGACAGGGCGCACAGGACACGCAAGGAGGTCAGGGGACAGGGCGCACAGGACACGCAAGGAGGTCAGGGCGCACAGGACACGCAAGGAGGTCAGGGGACAGGGCGCACAGGACACGCAAGGAGGTCAGGGCGCACAGGACACACAAGGTGGTCAGGGGACACAGCGCACAGGACACACAAGGAGGTCAGGGGACAGGGCACACAGGACACGCAAGGAGGTCAGGGGACACGGCACACAGGACACGCAAGGAGGTCAGGGGACAGGGCGCACAGGACACGCAAGGAGGTCAGGGGACAGGGCGCACAGGACACGCAAGGAGGTCAGGGGACAGGGCGCACAGGACACGCAAGGAGGTCAGGGGACAGGGCGCACAGGACACGCAAGGAGGTCAGGGGACAGGGCGCACAGGACACGCAAGGAGGTCAGGGGACAGGGCGCACAGGACACGCAAGGAGGTCAGGGCGCACAGGACACACAAGGTGGTCAGGGCGCACAGGACACACAAGGTGGTCAGGGCGCACAGCGCACAGGACACACAAGGAGGTCAGGGGACAGGGCGCACAGGACACGCAAGGAGGTCAGGGGACAGGGCGCACAGGACACGCAAGGAGGTCAGGGCGCACAGGACACGCAAGGAGGTCAGGGGACAGGGCGCACAGGACACGCACGGAGGTCAGGGGACACGGCGCACAGGACACGCACGGAGGTCAGGGGACACGGCGCACAGGACACGCAAGGAGGTCAGGGGACACGGCGCACAGGACACGCAAGGAGGTCAGGGGACACGGCGCACAGGACACGCAAGGAGGTCAGGGGACACGGCGCACAGGACACGCAAGGAGGTCAGGGGACACGGCGCACAGGACACGCAAGGAGGTCAGGGGACACGGCGCACAGGACACGCAAGGAGGTCAGGGGACACGGCGCACAGGACACGCAAGGAGGTCAGGGGACACGGCTCACAGGACACGCAAGGAGGTCAGGGGACACGGCTCACAGGACACGCAAGGAGGTCAGGGGACACGGCGCACAGGACACGCAAGGAGGTCAGGGGACACGGTGCACAGGACACGCAAGGTCAGGGCACACAGGACACACAAGGAGGTCAGGGGACACAGCGCACAGGACACACAAGGTCAGGGGACAGGGAGCACTGGACACGCAAAGAGGATAGGGCGCACAGGACACACGAGGAGGTCAGGGTGCATGGGACACGCGAGGAGGTCAAAGGACAAGGCGCAAAAGACACACAAGGAGGTCCGGGGACAGAGTGCACAGGACACGCAAGGAGGTCCGGGGAGTGGGGGCTTATCACTGTTGTACATGGGGGATATATAGGTGAGGATACTGTTGTGTATGCGGGTGGAATCAGTGCTGTATATAAGTGGAGTCAGTGCTATAGATTGGGGGTGATCGGTACTGTAAATGTGGGTGGGATCAGCACTGTATATGGGGACAGTGTAGTATATGAGGGAGAGCAGTGCTGTTTATGGGGGAGGGATCAGTGCTCTATATGTGGGATCAGTGCTGTATAATGGGGGGATCAGCGCTGTATATGGTTGGATCAGTGTTGTATATCGGGGGGGGGGGGAATCAGTGCTGTGTACGTGGGTGAACGGATCACTTCTTGCCGCCGTGCCCTCTTGCTCCTGATTTGACACTACCAGCGCAGCACTCACCGCTCCGGAGCTCATGGGTCACAGTGAGCAGGTCACCTTCCCGGGAGGGCCCCTCCATGCCCCGTTCGCCGTACACAGACACTAAGCTCACGGGTTGAGGTGGCAGGGATCCCGAGCCGTGAGCCCGCAGCGCTGCCCGCTCCCTCCCGCACTCACCCCGGGCGCCGCTCTGCCCCCCGCCCCGGACCACTACGGCACGGTGCAACCCATCCCACTGCCAAACAGCGCTACCTAACCTGGGTAGCTCTTCGCACGTTCATTGGCTGGCGTCTGGAAGAAGAAGGCGGAGCCCGACGCGCCCCAGAGATTCCCTTCCTCACTCCCTCAAAGTTGACTGACAGATTGGGCGGAGCCACTGGTACGTCAACAAACCCAGCGACCAATCAGGCGCTGGTGTGTGCCTCCGCTGCCAACAGCCTGCTCGATATTGATTGGACAGTTCACCCAGCTGAATGCGAGCTGATTCGTTTACTGATTATGTCTGTTCCAGCCTTTTTTATGCCTTTGGTGAGGTTACTGGTAGAATCCTGTCTCAGTCGCGGTTCAGTTCACAGTGAGGTGACAGCTCGTTCCTTCTTTCTGTGTGCTATCTACATGTGTTGAGACTGAAAATCAAAAAATAAAATAATATATGGCGCCAATTTGTAGGGACGAGGGAGACTCCGTTTTGGATTTATTATGCAGGCCCACTATATTGTCCAGAGATCTCCCCCACTCCTGAAGTGGACCCCCTACCCTTGTGAAAAGTACACAGATCCCTACAAGAACAGAACTTCACCATTTGGCCAGAGAATTTGAGGCCACGCGTTAATGAAGGCAAGGAGGCGCAGAGCTCGGACCCCCTGCAGTCTTTTGTGCGGACAAAATCAATTAGCCATCAAGAGGAAGCTCCAGACACTTGGGCACTGAGGCCTAGAGATGAATTATGAGAGTACCGTGGATCTCAGGGTTAAGTCCTATATACCACCAGAACCCTGGGAGCCCTCCTCATGCACCCCTACGTCCCATGTTTCTCTAGCTGTCCCGGATACCGAGATACCGAGACTGGCTCTCCAGAACCACTTAGCCGACCCAAGTTTGGACTCTCCAGATAGGTCCAACCCCAACGAACCCATTGAGACGTCAGTTGTCCCTTTCGGTCCTCCTACTAGGAAGTTATGACCCATCCTAGATATTGGGAATTATTTCAGCTAGGAGGTCAAGGGAGGAGAATTCAGTCCAACCCAGAGGGGCGGTGGCAAATATGGGAGGGGGCGAGCTAGGGGTTAAAAGCTATCTACACACCTCTAGCCTTCGTCTTTTTTTTTGCAATGGAACCCACGTTACGTGTGGAGACGGACCAGAAACTAAGGCTAGCTTCACACTAGCGTTCGGCAGTGCTGCAGATGGCAGCCTACTTCCTTCTTTCTGCCTCGCTAAGCCCTGCCCACTGCCGCACCTTCTTCAGCTCCACCTACATCTGCATGCGTCCTGCGTACCCTATCTTTAACATTGGGTACGCAGGACATGCGGATGTATGCTAATGCATCCGCATTTGTCGTTTTGACGCGTCCGCCGACCCCAACAAAATGCAACTTGTCAGCATACATCCGCATGGCCAGTGTACCCAATGTTAAAGATAGGGTACGCAGGACGCCTGCAGACGTAGGCGGAGGTGAAGGAAGAGGTGGGCGGGGCTTAACAGAGGAAGAAAGAAGGAAATAGGCTGCCATCCGCAGCGCTACACAACGCTAGTGTGAAGCCAGCCTAAGAAGGTGCCTGTGGATACAAGAGCTTTCCTTTGACCACAAATGATAAGAACGATGACGTGACACATACAGCTAACTGCTATCCCTAACCTATACCCCACTTTTATTTGTACCTCTGGCTGTAATTTCTGTATATTACTCTATATATTTGAAGTATCTAGTGCGCCTTTCAGCAATTAAAATATCAATAAATTTTGGGCTGCTCTTTTTTCTCGAAACCCGATTTCCCACGTCCGTGAGTTCGGCAAGTACTTATGTGCTACCTGGGGGTGGTTTCTGATCCGATATAAGCTTGTTTACGGACCAGGCTTATATCTAATGAGGAATTGGTGGCAGCATACTGTTCTGGTGTTATTGGGGGATCCTGGCAGTGATGGACCGGAGGTTTATATATATATTCCCGGCCTGTGACTTGTGATATATATAGCGCCCTCACTGCAGAATGCCCCGATAACCAGTTCATGACAGGGCACCGTCTCCAGTGACTACTTATCCTAGGTGCAGTTCTCTGACTGACCTGATGGTAAGGGGGATGCCAGAGAGAGGTGACTGTATAAGCTCCTTCACAGATTGGTGACGGCGGGGTGATATCCGTATCCCCCCGACTCGTGTGTGTGTTTTCCTTTACACGCGGTGGCACAGTGGTGGGATTGAGATAATAGTGGGTGGGACCCCTAGTAATAATAATTAGTAATAATAATTGTATTTCTATAGCGCCAACATATTCCGCAGCACTTTACATTATAACCCCTACTCCCAGACAGTAAAGACTACCAGCGGCAGCTTTTGCTGCTGGGGTCTTAACATCAGCCCAGTACTAGACTGTCAGAGTGCAAATAATATAAGGTGTGTGGGTACATGGGTTGCAGCCCTGTGTCAGTAAGCAAAGAGTGCAAGGATGGCCAGTGGCACCAGGTTCCAAACTCAGGAAATGGCCAACACTATGGTGGACGATTGTGTTGTTCAAGGCGATGAGGAGTCCAGCCCAGGTTCCGCAAAGAGCCTGTCACCCGTGCTCAGTCCTGCAGTGGGCTGCCCCTCACCTGCCCACCCCTGCCAAGCAGGATCGCATTCCCTCCTGCAAGTGGCTATGGCCAGTCTCAGGACCAGGCCAACTGTGACAAACTCCTGGCAGTGTGGAACCCCAGGCAGAGCGGGAGGCTGCAGCACTCCGTCAAGCTGCAGAGCGGGAGGCCACAGAATGATGAAGTTGCAGCGCACCAAGTTCTTTCTGTGTTCTCTGTTGTCCTTGTCTTCCCCCATCCTACTGTTTTCCCCCTCCCCCAATCCTACGCTTGCAAGTTTTGGATCTCATCTCACAAAATATCCTGGAGGAGAGGGTCTGGTGCGACTTCTCGAGGGGGGTGAGAATGGCACTGGCTCTTGGCGATCATAGGCATGTGAATACTCTTTACAATCCCAAATGTTACACATACTATCTTTAAACGTCAAGGGACTTAACTCGCCTAGAGAGAGGGGGCTTGTCCTTCGAGAGTTGAAGTCCCAAAAAGCGAATCTCATCCTCCAGGAGACACATTTTTACAACAGAGGCTCCTTCAGGTTCACCTCCGGCTCCTTTCCCATATCACATTCTGCGTTCTCAAATAATAAGAGAGGGGGAGTTGCTATCTTGATTTCCTCAGGTTGTCCTCTACAGGTGAACAAGGCACACATTAACCCTGCGGGCAGATATGTTGTACTGGAGGCTTCTTTGAGAGGCAGCCCTATAATTCTATGTAATATTTACGCCCCAAATTCAGGTCAGATCAAATTTCTGATCCAAAAACTACTGCCGGCAGCTTTGTTGGTGGGTGGAATCTTCAGCATCCCTTTCTCGGGACAATCTGATAGATTCTCTGTAAGTGGTAGACCTCACAATCTGATTAATTTGGTGAGAGACTTTAGAAAATTAATTAGAACTAATTCCCTGTTTGACTTGTGGAGAACAGATCACTCTAGGGATAGGACCTTTTACTCTCCCCTTCATCGCACCCATTCTATAATAGATTATTTTTTTGCGAATATTTCGATCCTTAGGATGGTGGTGAAGGCAGAGTTGGGTCACATCACCTGGTCTGATCATGCCAGGGGGTCTTAGATCTTGAATCCACTCAACTGACTTCCAGGGTGTGTCGCTGGCGGTTGAAAGAGTTTCTAATAAAGGATCCGACAATTTGGAAGACTTTATTGAACCATCTCTCCGACTTCGACTTCCTCCATTAGAATAAAGGCTCGGTTTCTTCCCCTTCGGTTCTTTGGGAGGCTCATAAAGCTGTCAGGAGGGGGTACTGTATTAAGGAGGGTTCTAGTGTAGGGAAGGTGACCTGACGTACGAACTGGTCTGTAGGGAGAAGGGGTGGTTGGTGCACTTTAGATGGAACTTTGTATTAGTAGAATGGGAACAGCTGGGAAAAGTGGAGAATGAGTGTAATACCAGGGTTTGACCACAAGATGGCAGGAGAGAGAGCTGTGAGAACAGGGATAAACAGCAGCTTAGGGCTTCCAGAACGCAGAGTCATGGGGGGGCGGGGTTGCAGGGACTCGAGAGGGAAATCCCCAGTGTGAGAGAGGAGATAAAAAGGAGAGAGAGGGTTCCAGAGAGTTCCAGTCCAGGGAGAGGAGCTCAAGAGGAGAGGAGGCAGAAAGAGAAGACAGACAACAGAGGAGAGCTTCTAGAAGGGACTGAGGAGAACAGACGGTAAGGGGCCCCGACAAGAAGGTGGCCCCGACAAGAAGAGCCGCAGGACAGACAAGGCCCCGGGGGGTACCAAACAGACGACGTACTCAGACTGGTGAAACGCTGGCGGTGGATAGGCTTAGGGTAGCCACAGCGGAAGAGCCGCGAGGGACGCCACTGCGACAGAGAAGAAAGGCGCAGGTACCCGGGCCTGTGTACGGAGAACTGTGAAGTTGCTGCGGTGTGTTGCTACGGTCGTCAGGAGGACGGCCAATAAAAACGGACCTGTTGGACACAACTTCTGTCTCCATCCCGTGTCTGTTTGTGGCAAGAAGCAGACCACCCCCCTGTCGGTTACCCTACCTACATTAGATTAACCCCTTCCCGACCTTTGACACCACATAGGTGTCTGTTGTGAATTCACTTTCTGGCCTGCCTCTGGTTACGAGTGAAGGTAGTGGAGCTGGTTGCATTGAGAGAGGGGTCACAAATTCTCTTTCTGGGCTCCCTCTGGTGGTTACAGGAGGTAATGGAGCTGATCTAATTAACAGAGGCCTGCCACCTGATAATGAGGAGGACGATTGGACATTTGGAGTTTCTGACTGGATTTAAGACAACCGACTCCCTCTATCCCTGCTGATGATTTTTTCCTGCCTCATGAGGTCTTAGTTTCCAGCTCAGTCCCTGCATGCTCAAGCTACGTGTTCTTTTGCTATTGTTCACATTTGATTTGGTTCTGTCTGTTTCAGTTTTGAGTGGTCAGCCAGCCCCGGATGGGGCTGTGCTGAATTTCCATCCTTATGTTACTGTTTGTGCCAGTTTGTTTTTGTCCCTTATTAGATTGGCGTCTCTTTGCTCTGCTTTCAGAATATACCAGAGTGCTGATATAGTGGGCGAAGTCTAGTGACTTCAGTATTTTTTCTATCCGACTTGTTGGGCATTTTTTGCAGGTTTTTTTGTGTGATTGCAGACAGTTTCTTTTCTTTCTTGTCCTGTCTAGTTAGTTTGGGCTCCATCATTTGCTCAGCCTACTTTCCTACCTGCGTTTGTGTTTTCATCTTGTCTTACCGACAATATATGTTTGGGGGCTATCTATTCCTTTGAGGTCTGCTCTGGGGCAGTTTAGATTTCCCCTTTCTTGCTTTAGGCTTATTTAGTTCTCCGGCTGTGTCGAGGCGTCTAGAATCATCGTAGGAACGCTCCACGGCTACTGCTATTTGTGTGGATAGGATCAGGGGTCTGCAATCCGCTTAGTTACCAACCTCTCTGGTTTTCTGTGGCTTAGCTTGGTCTTGCTTTCCTCCTTGGTGACCCAATCATAACAGAATCACCAGCCTAAACCGCAGATTCTAGGGTACTCAAAAGCAGGAGAGAATTGTTAAAAAAAAAAAAAAGTGTCAGAATTTTTTTTTTTATATATACAGTCATTTGTTAAAGTTTGGGCACCCCTATTAATGTTAACCTTTTTTTCTTTATAACAATTTTGGTTTTTGCAACAGCTATTTCAGTTTCATATATCTAATAACTGATGGACTCAGTTATATTTCTGGATTCAAATGAGGTTTATTGTACTAACAGAAAATGTACAATCTGCATTTAAACAAAATTTGACCGGTGCAAAAGTATGGGCACCCTTATCATTTTCTTGATTTGAACACTCCTAACTACTTTTTACTGACTTCCTGAAGCACTAAATTGGTTTTGCAACCTCATTGAGCTTTGAACTTCATAGCCAGGTGGATCAAATCATGAGAAAATGTATTTAAGGTGGCCACTTACAAGTAGTTCTCCTATTTGATTCTCCTATGAAGAATGGCATCATGGGCTCCTCAAAACAACTCTCAAATGATCTGAAAACAAAGATTATTCAACATAGCTTTTCAGGGGAAGGATACGAAAAGTTGTCTCAGAGATTTAACCTGTCAGTTTCCACTGTGAGGAACATAGTAAGGAAATGGAAGAATACAGGTACAGTTCTTGTTAAGCCCAGAAGTGGCAGGCCAAGAAAAATATCAGAAAGGCAGAGCAGAAGAATGGTGAGAACAGTCAAGGACAATCCACAGACCACCTCCAAAGACCTGCAGCATCATCTTGCTGCAGATGGTGTCACTGTGCATCGGTCAACAATACAGAGCACTTTGCACAAGGAGAAGCTGTATGGGAGAGTGATGCGAAAGAAGCCATTTCTGCAAGCACGCCACAAACAGAGTCGCCTGAGGTATGCAAAAGCCCATTTGGACAAGCCAGTTACATTTTGGAAGAAGGTCCTGTGGACTGATGAAACAAAGATTGAGTTGTTTGGTCATACAAAAAGGCGTTATGCATGGAGGCTAAAAAACACAGCATTCCAAGAAAAACACTTGCTACCCACAGTAAAATTTGGTGGAGGTTCCATCATGCTTTGGGGCTGTGTGGCCAATGCCGGCACCGAGAATCTTGTTAAAGTTGAGGGTCGCATGGATTCAACTCAGTATCAGCAGATTCTTGACAATAATGTGCAAGAATCAGTGACGAAGTTGAAGTTACACAGAGGGTGGATATTTCAGCAAGACAATGATCCAAAACACCACTCCAAATCTACTCAGGCATTCATGCAGAGGAACAATTACAATGTTCTGGAATGGCCATCCCCATCCCCAGACCTGAATATCATTGAACATCTGTGGGATGATTTGAAGCGGGCTGTCCATGCTCGGCGACCATCAAACTTAACTGAACTGGAATTGTTTTGTAAACAGGAATGGTCACAAATACCTTCATCCAGGATCCAGGAACTCATTAATAGCTACAGGAAGCGACTACAGGCTGCTATTTTTGCAAAAGGAGGATCTTCGAAATATCAATGTCACTTTTATGTTGAGGTGCCCATACTTTTGCACCGGTCAAATTTTGTTTAAATGCAGATTGCACATTTTCTGTTAGTACAATAAACCTCATTTGAATCCAGAAATATAACTGAGTACATCAGTTATTACATATATGAAACTGAAATAGCTGTTGCAAAAACCAAAATTGTTATAAAGAAAATAGGTTAACATTAATAGGGGTGCCCAAACTTTAACATATGACTGTATATATATATTTTTTTCTCTGGGGCCGTAGGAGGATTTTTTCTTTAATGGAGATTAAGCAATTGTCTGATCGTGTTGAGCAGCTCGCTGCTGAAGTGCGGGGAATTTCTGCCTATCTCGCTCAATCACCTGCTGTTGAACCAAAAATCCCTACTCCTGATGTGTTTTCTGGGGATCGGTCTAAATTTTTGAATTTTTAGAATAATTGTAAACTATTTCTTGCTTTGAAGCCTAACTCATCAGGGAGCTCTGTGCAGCAGGTTAAAATTGTCATCTCCTTGCTGTGCGGCGATCCCCAGGATTGGGCTTTTTCTCTGACACCTGGAAATCCTATTCTGACTAATGTGGACGCATTTTTTCAAGCCTTGGGGTTGTTGTATGATGAACCTAATGCTATTGATCAAGCTGAGAAAACCCTATTGGCATTGAACCAGGGTCAGGATTCTGCAGAGTTATACTGTAAAAAATTCCGAAAGTGGGCGGTCCTTACTACATGGAATGACGGTGCCTTAGCAGCTCTCTTTCGAAAGGGTTTATCAGAAACCGTAAAAGATGTTATGGTGGGATTTCCTGTTCCCTCTGGTCTTGATGATTCTATGTCACTAGCCATTCAAGTTGATCGGCGTTTACGTGAACGTAAAACTACACGAGAGGCGTTGCCGCCTTTTGCACAAACGTCTGAACCTATGCAATGTGATAGGGCTTTGTCTAGGGCGCAACTTCAGGTGTTTAGAAGGCGTAATAAGCTGTGTTTTTCTGTGGAGACGCCTCTCATACTATTTGTGTCTGCCCTAAACGAGAGAAACATTTTGCACACACATTTACTGTGGGCAGTGTACAACCTAAGTTCCTTTTGGCAATTACTCTGATCTGCTCCTTATCTACATTTTCCGCTAAGGCTTTTCTAGATTCAGGAGCAGCTTTGAATCTGATGGATTTGGACTTTGCTAAACGTTGTGGTTTTCCCATGATACCCCTGCGGACTCCTATCCCTTTGAGGGGTATTGATGCTACTCCTTTGGTGGAGAATAAACCCCAGTTTTGGACCCAGGTGATAATGCGGGTCGCCCCGGACCACCAAGAAAATTGTAAATTTTTGGTGCTGCACAATTTGCATGATACTATTGTTCTGGTTTTTCCCTGATTGCAAACTCATAATCCTGTTCTGGATTGGAAATCTGTGTCTGTGGTGAGTTGGGGTTGTCAGTGTGTTCTTAGTGACACTCCTGTTTTCTCCACCTCTTCCCAGTCTCATGATATTCCTGACTATTTGGCTGATTTTTCTAATGTATTTAGTGAGAGTAAGTCTGCGTCTTTGCCTCCTCATAGGAGTTTTGATTGTGCAATTGAGTTGATGCCCGGGTGTAAATTTCCCAAGGGCCGGCTTTTCAACTTATCGGTACCCGAACATGATGCTATGCGATCTTATATCAAGGAGTCGTTGGAGAAGGGTCATATAAGACCATCCTCTTCACCCTTAGGTGCTGTTTTTTTTTGTGACCAAGAAAGATGGTTCATTAAGGCCTTGTATTGACTATCGTTCCCTTAACAAAATCACTGTTAAATATCAGTACCCGTTACCCCTGATTTCGGATTTATTTTCCAGAGTTAAAAGTGCCTGCTGGTTTACCAAGCTTGACCTCAGGGGGCGTATAATCTTATTCACATCAAGCACGGGGATGAATGGAAGACAGCGTTTAATACTCCGGAGGGACATTTTGAGTACCTGGTGATGCATTTTGGGCTCACTAATGCCCCTTCTGTCTTCCAATCCTTTATGAACGATATTTTCCGGGACTTTGTGGATAAGTTTTTGATCATTTATCTGGATGATATTTTGATCTTTTCCAGTGATTGGGATTCTCATGTGGAACATGTCCGGACTGTGTTCCGGATTTTGAGGGAAAATTCCCTGTATCTCAAGGGATCGAAATGCCTCTTTGGTGTGCAGAGGATTTCATTTTTGGGATTTATTTTGTCTCCGTCGGCTATTGAAATGGACCCGGCCAAGGTACAGGCCATTTATGATTGGGTTCAGCCCACTTCTTTGAAGACTCTCCAGAAGTTTTTGGGTTTTGCTAATTTCTATCGTAAATTTATAGGTAATTTTTCTGGTATTGTCAAACCTCTGACTGATCTGACCAAAAAGGGCGCTGATGTGGTGAATTGGTCTCCAGAGGCAGTCTCGGCATTTCAGGAGTATTACCGCCCCCATCGCGCCCCACGATACTTACCGGTCCGCTCCCGCGCCACAGCGTGGTCTCTCCCGGCAGTCGCATCGTCCTGTGATCGGCCCGCGGCCTGCGACGTCCTTGCATGCCCTGCGCATACGCCGTAGGCCACGGCCACATCCCACGCTCTGTGCTTATGCTCCGGCGGTGCCCTGAATCGGAAGCACCGCCGGACCAATGGGGGCTGCTTCCTGGGTATTTCAGGCCGCCCTCCTGTAATGTTCTATCTGCACGTTAGGTCCCCGTGCCTCTGCCCTGTGCACTGCGCCGGTTCTCATATCTTCCTCTGCTTCCATTGCAGTCCTGCTCTGGTCCTGTGTGTTCCTGCTCCGTCCTGCCTGCCCGTGTCTTATTCCTGCAGACCTACTCCGGTCCTGCCTGCCCGTGTCCTATTCCTGCAGTCCTATTCCGGTCCTGCCTGCCCGTGTCTTATTCCTGCAGTCCTACTCCGGTCCTGCCTGCCCTTGTCTCACTCCTGCAGTTCTACTCTGGTCCTATGTGTTCTTGCTCCATCCTGCCTGTTCCCCTTTGTCTCCTGCTGTCCTACTCCAGTCTCTCCACCCGAGCCCTACGCCTTCTCTGAGCTCGTGGTACCGGGCCCTCTGTCTCGCTCCAGTCCATTCCGAGCCGCCCCTCTTGGTACAGGCTGCCGTGGCATTCGAACCCCTGGGCCTGCTCCTAACGGTCCCTGTATAAGGGTCGGCTCCACCTGGTTGCTCGCCCGGGGCCACTCGGTGCCACGGTCCAGAGGGTCCACTCCTGGAATCCTGCCTTGCTTAGTGAAACCCTAACAGTACGATCAGGCCATGGATTCCGCCGGTACTTCTACCCCCGCTCTAAAGGAGTTGCTCTTTTTGCGGGAGAACCAGGGGCGCATCATGTCCGTAATGAAATCCATGGAATCGCGTTTGTCAGCTCTTCAGGCCGCCGATCCGGGAAATGCCGCTCAGCTGGCCAGTCTCCAACAGGAGCTGGGCCAGCAGCGTGACGCCCGGTCCCATATCTTGACTTATATGGCCTCTGTAGACAATCGCTTGGTGGCTCTCCAGTCCGCCACCGCAGCATCTGCCTCTCCCCTCGGTCCCGCTTCTTTACCTTCTCCTCGCCTTGCCAAACCACCCCGGTTCAATGGCGACCCCAAACATTGCAGAGGGTTCTTAAACCAATGTAGCCTTCACTTCGAGCTACATTCTCACCAGTATCCCTCCGATAGGGCCAAAGTGGCCTTTATCATGTCCCATCTGGAGGGGGAGGCCCTGTCTTGGCTAAACCCTCTCTGGGAGAGGGACAATCCCGTGGTCTCGAATCTTCCGGTCTTTTTGGATACATTCAGGAGGGTCCTTGACGAGCCAGGTCGGCTAGCCTCTCTTACTGAGTCCCTTTTCAACCTCCACCAGGGCGCTCTCACCGTCGGACAGTATGCTATCCGGTTCCGCACACTTTCCTCTGAGTTGGGATGGAATAATGTGGCACTGGTAGGGGCATTCTGGCGTGGCCTCTCGGGCAGGATAAAGGATGAGTTGGCAGGTCGAGATACCCCCACCACTCTTGAGGATCTGATTTCCCTGGCTACCTGCATAGATTTCCGGTTTCAGGAGCGCGCCTGGGAATCGGCTACAGACAGGAGACTCACGAGACCAGCCCTTTCCTCCAACCAATCGTCTAGTCCTCGTCTGGCTGGGGTTCCCCATATTCCTCAGTCTGAACCAATGCAGGTTGACCGTGTCAAGTTGGCCAAGGTCCAACAAAGAGAGAGACGGGCACAAGGTCTGTGTCTCTATTGTGGAGCATCACATTTCATCCGTTCCTGTCCTGAGAGACCAGGAAACTCGTGTGCCTAGGCCAGGTAAGAGAGGCCTCCCTAGGTGTCCATGATTCCTCTCAACCACTTACAATCTCCGTTCTTTTGTTTTCGGGGCAGAGGCGTGGCTTACGTGGATTCTGGCACAGCAGGTAACTTCATCCGGCGTGAAGAGGTGGAGAAGTACCAGATTCCCGTGGTCAGTCTGAAGAATCCTCGGCTAATTGCGTCGGTGGACGGCCGACCGCTACCGGAATCCATCACCATGGTCACCGAGGAAGTTGGCTTGCAATTCGGCACCCTACACCATGAAAGAATAGCTGTCATGATCCAGGATGGGGTTTGTCTTTGGCCCGTCCTGGTCAGACAGGGGTTAATTGTTTCTGCCTCTCTCTGGCAGAGGGCGGCTATTTAATGCTCACTCGTCCTAGGTCCGGTGTCAGTTATACTCCTGCCCTCGGCTGAGTTAGTTGACCTTGTGCGTACGTGTGCCTTGTGACTGTGATACTTTATGCTTGTTTGGTTTTGACCCGGTTCTGTCCCTGTTACGAGTTCTGCCTGTTCCTTTTGTACTGCTCTGCTATTCCCGTGTATGACTCTTTTGCCTTGGACCTGACTACTCTCTGACTGCCTCCCTTGTACCACGTTGCTATCTCTGTGTATGACTCATTGATTACGTTCTGACTATTCTCTGTTTGCTCCTCTGGTGTCACTCTGCCCTCTCTGTGTATGACCCCCCGCTTGTCTGACCTGAGTTCCCCTAATCTTCACTCCAGGATTCCTTTAATAGAATCCTACAGTCATCTACTGCAGCAGGACGCTAAGCCACGCCCCCTGTGGTCACATGATCGTATGTCCTGGTACTCTATACTACCTTTAGTGTCGCAGGTCCCATGCTCAGAACTTTCACTACAGTATTGGACCCCGTGTTCTCCCATAGTGTGGGTAAGTCACCCTGCTCTGCGTGGCAGTTTGCCGACGCTGACAGGGTCCTGACATTAGAGTCCTGACATTATAACTGACCGTTACTATTTTTTTTTCTCCTCTCCCCTTCTCCTGTGTGTGTGATGGATCCTATGCATGCTCTTTCTGAGCAGGTAAAGCACCTGACTCAGATGTCTCAGAAACTCCTTGGGGAACAACGAGTCCTGGCTCAGTCTCAGCAGCTGATCATTGACAGTGTGCAGGGGGTTTTATCATCGGGGGCTCGGGATGTTACATTAGTTTCCCCTGAGTCTCCGGTTAAGTTACTGGATACCTTTTCTGGAGATAAAAAGGAATTCAGAGTTTTCAAGGAGGGCTGTAAGCTTTTTTTTTCATTGAGACCACACTCTTCTGGGGATGAAAGTCAGAGAGTGGGGGTCATTATATCTCTGTTAAGGGGAGCCCCCCAGGCTTGGGCTTTCTTCCTTCCGACCACGGCCCCTGAGCATATGACTGTGGATGCATTTTTTGAGGCCCTGGGGCATATTTATGATGAGCCTGATCGGATGCGTATGGCTGAGGACATGGTGATGAGTGTGTGTCAAGGGGAAGCACTCACTGGGGGAGGTATGGCGGGAGGTCCAGAGTAACATTACGAAGGCCCAGGATAAATATGTTTTTTGCAGACAAAAAAACGGTCCGTGGAGCCGGTGTTCCAGGTTGGGGATAATGTATGGTTATCTACCAAGAATATAAGGCTCAAGGTCCCCTCTGCGAAGCTTGGACCTAAATTTATTGGTCCCTATGAAATTACCGAAGCGGTTAACCCGGTGGCTTTTCGGTTGCATCTCCCGCCATCTCTACGGATCCCCAATATTTTCCATAGGGCCCTTTTGAAACCTGTGGGGTCCTGTGGGGAGGGATCATTATCTTCCCCACCACCGGTTTTGGTAGACGGGCAGTCTGAGTACGAGGTGGAACGAATTGTTGACTCTAGGTTGGTCCGTCATGCAATTCAATATCTTGTACATTGGAAAGGCTACGGTCCTAAAGACCGGTCGTGGGTTCCTGCTCGATCGGTTCATGCGGATCGGTTGGTCCGGGCCTTTCATGCCAAGTATCCTGAGAGACCTGGGGGTCCAGTGGCCCCCCCGTTGAGAGGGGGGTACTGTCATGATCCAGGATGGGGTTTGTCTTTGGCCCGTCCTGGTCAGACAGGGGTTAATTGTTTCTGCCTCTCTCTGGCAGAGGGCAGCTATTTAATGCTCACTCGACCTAGGTCCGGTGTCAGTTATACTCCTGCCCTCGGCTGAGTTAGTTGACCTTGTGCGTATGTGTGCCTTGTGACTGTGATACTTTATGCTTGTTTGGTTTTGACCTGGTTCTGTCCCTGTTATGAGTTCTGCCTGTTCCTTTTGTACTGCTCTGCTATTCCCGTGTATGACTCTTTGCTTACGTTCTGACTATTCTCTGCTTGCTCCTCTGGTATCACTCTGCCCTCTCTGTGTATAACCCCCCGCTTGTCTGACCTGAGTTCCCCTAATCTTCACTCCAGGATTCCTTTAATAGAATCCTACAGTCATCTACTGCAGCAGGACGCTAAGACATGCCCCCTGTGGTCACATGATCGTAGGTCCTGGTACTCTATACTACCTTTAGTGTCGCAGGTCCTGTGCTCAGAACTTTCACTACAGTATTGGATCCCATGCTCTCCCATAGTGTGGGTAAGTCACCCTGCTCTGCGTGGCAGTTTTCCGATGCTGACAGAGTCCTGACATTAGAGTCCTGACAATAGCTTTCTATGTGCTCCCTGGCCTTTCCCACGCGATCCGTCTGGGACTTCTGTGGCTACGGACACATCAGCCAGTTCTCGACTGGTCATCCGGAGAGGTTCTTCGCTGGGGACACTCATGCCATGATCGGTGCCTGAATCCTATTCGGCCGGCTGTTTCTTCACGTCCACCCTCTGACCTCTCGGGTCTACCCTCAGCCTATAGGTCCTACGCAGACGTCTTTGATAAGAAGGAAGCGGAGGTCCTTCCCCCGCACCGACCTTTTGATTGTCCCATCAAGCTAGTTCCCGGTTCCAATCCTCCTCGGGGTAGAATCTACCCACTGTCTCCTGCGGAGACCTTGGCCATGTCCGAATACGTCCGGGAGAATCTCGCCAGGGGTTTCATACGGATATCCTCTCCTGCAGGAGCCGGCTTCTTCGTCAAACCATCAAGAACAGGTACCCCCTTCCTCTCATTCCGGAGCTGTTTGATCGCCTCAGAGGAGCACGAGTTTTCTCCAAGTTAGATCTCAGAGGAGCCTACAATCTGATCCGCATCCGCACGGGCGATGAACGGAAGACCGCTTTTAACACTCGAGACGGTCACTATGAGTACCTTGTCATGCCCTTTGGTCTGTGCAGTGCTCCCGCTGTGTTTCAAAAATTTGTCAATGAGATCTTCCGGGACCTCCGGGACCTCTTGTACTCCTGTGTCGTAGTGTACTTGGACGACATTCTTGTTTTTTCGCCAGACCTTTCGTCTCATAGGAGGAGTGTCTGCATGGTTCTCCAGCGCCTTCGAGAGAATCGCCTGTACGCTAACATGGAGAAATGTCTCTTTGAGCAGACCTCGTTACCGTTTCTGGGCTACATCATCTCCGACGCTGGGTTGATGATGGATCCAGAGAAACTGTCTGCCTCGTCCCATCGGCATAAAAGCTATCAAAGAGTTTCTCGGATTCACCAACTATTACCGGCAATTTATTCCTCATTTTTCTTCAATTACCAAACCCATTTCCGCCCTCACCCGAAAGAGGACGAGCTCCAACTCTTTTTCCATGGAGGCTGAAGAGGCCTTTCTGACATTAAAATGGGCATTCTCTACAGCTCCAGTCTTGTCCCGTCCCGAGAGCAGCAAACCCTTTGTGCTAGAGGTGGATGTCTCTTCAACAGGAGCCGGGGCTGTATTATCTCAAAAGACCATCTCTGGTCGCCTACACCCCTGTGGATTCTTCTCCAAGGCCTTTTTCTTTGTCCGAGTGCAATTACTCAATTGGCGACCGTGAACTCTTGGCCATAAAATAGGCCTTGGAGGAATGGCGTTACCTTCTGGAGGGGGCGGTCCACCCTTTTGTGATTTATTCAGACCACAAGAACCTGGCCTATCTTAACTCCGCCCAGAGACTCAATCCTCGACAGGGTAGGTGGTCCTTGTTTTTCGCTCGCTTCAATTTTGAGCTCCATTTTCGCCCAGGTGTCAAGAACACCAAAGCTGACGCCTTATCCAGAGTCTTCCAGCCGTCCGAGGATGGAGATGAACCCGCTCACATTATTGAGCCCTCAAAGATAATCACTGTGGCTCTGGTGAATCGGCTTTCTCCACCCCCAGGCAAGACTCTCGTGCCCGAGGATGCCAAGAGAAGAGTCCTACTCTGGGGCCATTCTTCCAAACTGGCAGGCCATGCCGGAACCAAGAAGACTCTTGCTCTCATCTCTCGGTACTACTGGTGGCCTACCCTCCGCCAAGATGTGGCAGACTTCGTGGCCTCTTGTCCCTCAAGCGCAAGAAACAAAGTACCACGACAACCTACGTCCAGCTTGCTCCTCCCCCTGCCCATCCCTACAGTACCTTGGGAACACATCGCCATGGATTTTGTCACCAACTTGCCCCGCTCATCTGGCTGTATGGTGGTAGATCGTTTTTCCAAGATGGCACATTTTATCCCGTTGACCGGACTTCCCTCTGCGCCTGAACTAGCCAAGATCTTCATCCACCAGATTTTCAGGCTCCTTGGTCTACCTCGACGCATTGTGTCCGACCGGGGGGGTTCAGTTTACTTCCAAGTTCTGGAGGGCACTGTGATAAAACACTCCGGGATCGCCTTTGCTGGGGTCAAAGGTCATGTGCATTCAGCATGAAACTCAGGCGCAGAGCGGGGATTCGTGTATAACTGACCCTGGGTCAGGTTTATTAACGGTGAAAGCAATGCAAAAGGAAATAAAACATAAAACAAATACTTGCCTGTCCGGCACTAACTAAACAATGGACAACCTAACTACCAACTGGCGGGCTTCTCCCGTCCAGCCAAACCACAGTTGCAGTGGGCACTGCTTCCACTCACGTGTGTGTCTCTCACACAGACAGGCTCTCTGTGTTCCCAGGCTGAGACACTCACACAACCACCTGGCATCCTTATATATCCACCTCCCATTATCCATTAGTAAGCAGGTGCGATACTGACCAGACTAGGCCACATAGGAGAGGAATCTGGGTGAGATATACCTGCCCTCATCCACTATTCCCACATGATTCTCACAGCACTTTGCAAACAATTGGATATATCTTTAGATTTTTCCTCCGCCTACCATGCACAGACTAACGGGCAAGTGGAGCGAACCATCCAGACGATGACCGGATATCTACGTCATTTTTCCAACGTCCACCAAAATGACTGGGTTGACCTGCTTCCCTGGGCGGAGTTCGCCTACAACAACCTCACCGGCGAATCCTCGACCAAATCTCCGTTTTTTGTGGTGTTTGGCAGACATCCCGGTCTTCTTCTTCCAGTAGGTCCAGCTTCCGAAGTACCTGCGGCCGACTCTGTGTCCCTGGAATTCTCTGAGATCTGGGCCAAGACCAACACAGCCCTCAAGAAAGCCAGCGAGTGGATGAAGAATCACGCCGACAAGAGGAGATTGGATCCTCCGCCGTTCCATATCGTGGCTCTCATCCAAATATATCCCGCTAAAAGTACCCTCGTACAAGTTGGGTCACCGGTACATCGGTCCCTTTCAAATTCTTGATCAAGTCAATTAAGTCGCCTACAAGTTGAAGTTGCCTGCTTCGCTTCGAGTCCCGAACACCTTCCACGTTTCTCTCCTGAAATCTGTGGTACTAAGTCGGTTTCACTCATCACCTTGTTCCGTTCCTCGGCCGGTTGGTACCGATGACACCTTTGAGGTAAGAGATATCCTCGCCATGAAAAGAATCAGGGGTAGGCCCTTTTTTCTTATTGACTGTAAGGGTTTTGGCCCTGAGGAGAGGTCCTGGGAGCCCCGGGAGAACATCAACGCTCCCCGCCTTCTCAGGAGATTTTTTTGCCAATTGCAGGAGGGAGCAGCTTAAGGAGGGGGGTACTATTACCGCCCCATCACGCCTCACGATACCGGTCCGCTCCCACGCCGCAGCCTGGTCTCTCCCGGCAGTCGCGGCGTTCTGTGACCGGCCCGCGGCCTGCGACGTCCTTGCACGCTCTGCGCATGTGCCGTAGGCCGCGTCCACGTCCCTCTCTCTGTTCTTATGCTCCGGCGGTGCCCTGAACCGGAAGCACCGCCGGACCAATGGGGGCTGCGTCCTGGGTATTTCAGGCCTCCGTCCTGTAATGGAGGCGCCTGATCATTGTTGTTCTATCCGCACGTTAGGTCCCCGTGCCTCTGCCCTGTGCATTGCGCCAGTTCTCATATATTCCTCTGCTTCCATTGCAGTCCTACTCCGGTCCTGTGTGTTCCTGCTCCGTCCTGCCTGCCCGTGTCCTACTCCTACAGTCCTACTCCGGTCCTGTGTGTTCCTGCTCTGTCCTGCCTGCCCGTGTCCTACTCCTACATTCCTACTCTGGTCCTGTGTGCTCCTGCTCCGTCCTGCCTGCCCGTGTCCTACTCTTACAGTCCTACTCCGGTCCTGTGTGCTCCTGCTCCGTTCTGCCTGCCCGTGTCTTATTCCTGCAGACCTACTCCGGTCCTGCCTGCCCGTGTCCTATTCCTGCAGTCCTACTACGGTCCTGCCTGCCCGTGTCTTATTCCTGCAGTCCTACTCCGGTCCTGCCAGCCCTTGTCTCACTCCTGCAGTTCTACTCCGGTCCTGTGTGTTCTTGCTCCATCCTGCCTGTTCCCCTTTGTCTCCTGCTGTCCTACTCCAGTCTCTCCACCCGAGCCCTACGCCTTCTCTGAGCTCGTGGTACCGGGCCCTCTGTCTCGCTCCAGTCCATTCCGAGCCGCCCCTTTTGGTACCGGCTGCCGTGGCATTCGAACCCCTGGGCCTGCTCCTAACCGTCCCTGTATAGGGGTCGGCTCCACCTGGTTGCTCGCCCAGGGCCACTCGGTGCCACGGTCCAGAGGGTCCACTCCTGGAATCCTGCCTTGCTTAGCGAAACCCTATCAGTGAGCTTAAGTGAAGATTCACTTCTGCTCTGGTTCTACGGCAACCTGATGTCTCACTTCCATTTCAGGTGGAGGTAGATGCTTCTGAAATTGGTGCAGGAGCTGTTTTGTTCCAAAAAGATCCGGTGACTTCTAAAATGAATCCCTGTGCCTTCTTTTCTCGAAAATTCTCCCCATCTGAACGTAACTATGACGTGGGGAATTGGGAATTGTTGGCCATGAAATGGGCATTTGAAGAGTGGAGACATTGGTTGGACGGAGCTAGACATCAAGTTGTGGTCTTCACCGACCACAAGAATTTGATTTATCTTGAATCAGCCAAACACTTGAATCCTAGACAGGCTAGGTGGGCCTTGTTTTTCACGCGTTATAATTTTGTGGTCTCTTTTCTTCCGGGCACTAAGAATGTTAAGGCGGACGCCCTTTCTAGGAGTTTTTTTGCAGATTCTCTAATTGTGACCGAGCCTACTGCCATTCTAGGTGAGGGGGTAGTTCTTTCCACCATCTCGCCCGATTTGAGACGTGCCCTGGAGGAATTTCAGGAGGACAAACCTGAGCGTTGTCCTATGGGAAAATTGTATGTTCCTGACCAGTGGAGGAAGAGAGTGATGTCTAAAATTCATTGCTCCGCGTTGGCTGGTCATCCAGGTATTTTTGGTACCAGAGATTTGGTGAGTCGGTCTTTTTGGTGGCCTGCCTTATCTCGTGATGTCAGGAATTTTGTGCAGTCCTGTGTGACTTGTTCTCGGTCTAAACTCTGTTCTCGTTCTAGTGGGTTGCTGATGCCCCTGCCGGTGCCCAAGAGGCCATGGACCCATATTTCAATGGATTTTATTTCTGATCTTCCTGTCTCTCAGAGAATGACTGTTATCTGGGTGATTTGTGATAGATTTTCTAAGATGATCCATCTTGTACCACTTCCAAAGTTGCCAACTTCTTCAGAATTGGTGCCCTTGTTTTTACAACAGGTGGTTCGGTTGCATGGGATTCCTGAGAACATTGTGTCGGACAGAGGAGTCCAGTTTGTTTCCAGATTTTGGAGAACTTTTTATTCCAATCTGGGAATTCAGCTATCTTTCTCCTCTGCGTTTCATCCTCAGACCAATGGGCAGACTAAGAGAAGAAACCAGACTTTGGAGTCCTATTTGACATGTTTTATATCTGCTGATCAGGATGACTGGGTCTCATTTTTGCCCTTGGCCGAATTTGCGCTAAACAATAGAGCTAATTCTGCCACTTTGATGTCACCTTTTTTCTGTAACTTTGGGTTTCATCCTCGATTTTCTTAAGGTCAAGTGGAAACTCCGACCTGCCCAAGTGTGGACACTGTGGTAGAGAGAATGCAGCAGATTTGGGACCAAGTGGTGGATAAGTTGTCCCTCTCTCAGGAAAAAACCCAACGGTTTTTCTACCGGCATAGGACCATTGGTCCCCGGTTTAAAGTGGGTGATATGGTTTGGTTGTCGTCAAAGAATATTCCTATGAAGGTTGCGTCTCCAAAGTTCAAGCCAAGATTTATTGGACTTTATAAGATTTTGGAGATTCTTAATCCTGTTTCTTTTTGATTGGCTCTTCCAGTTACTTTTAAGATCCATTACGTGTTTCATACATCTCTATTGAAGAGGTTTGTTGAGCCAGTAGTTCCTATGGCGGCACCTCCTGACCCTGTATTGGTTAAAGGCAATGTGGAAAATGAGGTAGAGAAAATATTGGATTCTCGTTTGGCTAGACGGAGACTACAGTACTTGGTCAAATGGAAGGGTTATGGCCAGGAGGATAATTCTTGGGTCTCTGCTTCTGACATTCATGCTGATAGATTGGTTCGTGCTTTTCACCGGGCCCATCCTGATCGGCCTGGTGGCATGGATGAGGGTTCGGTGACCCCTCCTCAAGGGGGGGTACTGTTGTGAATTCACTTTCTGGTCTGCCTCTGGTTGCTGGTGGGGGTGGTGGAGCTGGTTGTATTGACAGAGGAGTCGTCAATTCTCTTTCCGGGCTGCCTCTGGTGGTCGCAGGAGGTAATGACGCTGATCTAATTAACAGAGACCTGCCACCTGATAATGAGGACGATGATTGGACATCTGGAGTCTCTGACTGGATTTAAGACAGCCGACTCCCTCTATCCCTGCTGGTGATTTTCCTGCCTCCTGAGGTCTTAGTTTCCAGTTCAGTCCCTGCATTCTCAAGCTAAGTGTTCTTTGCTATTGTTCACATTTGATTTGGTTTTGTCTATTCAGTTTTGTGTGGTCAGCCAGCCCCGGCTGGGGCTGTGCTGAATTTCCATTCTTATGTTACTGTTTGTGCTAGTTTGCTTTTTGTCCCTTATTAGATTGGCCTTTTTTTGCCCTGTTTTCAGAATATGCCAGAGTGCTGATATAGTGGGTGAAGTCTAGTGACTTCAGGGTTTTTATTTGCTATTAGAAGTGTTGGACATTTTTGCAGGGTTTTTTGGCGTGAATGCAGCCAGTATCTTTCCTTTCCTGTCCTTTCTAGTTAGTGTGGGCCTCATCGTTTGCTCAGCCTATTTTCCTACCTGTGTTTGTGTTTTCATCTTGTCTCACCAACAATATATGTTTGGGGGCAATCTATTCCTTTGGTGTCTGCTCTGGGGCAGTTTAAATTTTCCCTTTTCTTGCTTTAGGCTTATTTAGTCCTCCGGCAGTGTCGAGGTGTCTAGAATCATTGTGGGTGCATGGATAGAATCAGGGGTCTGCAATCCGTTTAGTTACCAACCTCTCTGGTTTTCTGTGGCTTAGCTTGGTCTTGTTTTCCTCCTTGGTGACCCAATCATAACAGTATCATGTGTGTGTGTGGGGTGAAGTAATGAGCGAAAAAGCAGTGCATGTTTACAATTGTGTTGGTAGTGTGCTTTGGGGCACTGTGGTGCCACCTGCAGGTCATTTTTCCTTACTGCAGTTTTATGAAAATTAATGTTTAAACTATTTTGCGATCAAATCATGGATGTGCGGTTTGTTTGGCTATTTTCGTGCTGAAGGGGGAAAGTTTATCTTTCAAATGGTGTTTCGTTTGTGTGTGTGGGTGCAGTATGAACGGGGATGCAAAGGAATCACCGAAAAACAGTGTTTAGAAATAATAGAATAGATGTCAGTGACACACACACATATACAGTATATCGAATATATAAAGCTCAAAGTGTGTATGTATGTATGTATGTATGTATGTGTGTGTGTATGTATGTGTGTGTGTATGTCCAGGATAGGCATCCGCACTGTCGCAGCTACAGCCACAAAATTTGGCACAGTCACACGTCTGGACCCTGAGAGCGTCCTAAGCTATGTTGTGAGGCGAAATTTTAACCCCGCGCGTTCCAATTCACCAAACAATTTTGCCCCTATCTACATACTGAGGGAAAAAGTGTGTGCGCGTCAAGCCCCTCCACTCATTACGATGTCATAATGCCCCTATTTGCATACTGGGGAAACAGTGTGTGCTTATCAAGCCCCGCCCCTCATTATGATGTCACAATGGTTGCCATGGCGACGCTGATGTCATCATAGGTTGCAAGCCCTGCCGCCGCTCATTATGATGTCATAATGGTTGACTATGGGATGGAGGATGTGTGATGGGTATATGGGCACTGGACTATGGGATGGAGGATATGTATGACGGGTATATGGGCACGGGACTATGGGATGGAGGATGTGTGATGGGTATATGGGCACTGGACTATGGGATGGAGGATATGTATGACGGGTATATGGGCACGGGACTATGGGATGGCGGATATGTATGATGGGTATATGGGCACGGGACTATGGGATGGAGGATATGTATGACGGGTATATGGGCACGGGACTATGGGATGGAGGATATGTATGATGGGTATATGGGCACGGGACTATGGGATGGAGGATATGTATGATGGGTATATAGGCACGGGACTATGGGATGGAGGATATGTATGATGGGTATATGGGCATGGGACTATGAGATGGAGGAGGTATGATGGGTATATGGACACTCGACTATGGGATGGAGGATATGCATGACGGGTATATGGGCACGGGACTATGGGATGGCGGATATGTATGATGGGTATATGGGCACGGGACTATGGGATGGAAGATATGTATGATGGGTATATAGGCACTGGACTATGGGATGGAGGATATGTATGATGGGTATATGGGCATGGGACTATGAGATGAAGGATGTATGATGGGTATATGGACACTCGACTATGGGATGGAGGATATGCATGACGGGTTTATGGGCACGGGACTATGGGATGGCGGATATGTATGATGGGTATATGGGCATAGGACTATGGGATGGAGGATATGTATGATGGGTATATAGGCACGGGACTATGGGATGGAGGATATGTATGATGGGTATATGGGCAAGGGACTATTAGATGAAGGATGTATGATGGGTATATGGACACTCGACTATGGGATGGAGGATATGCATGACGGGTTTATGGGCACGGGACTATGGGATGGCGGATATGTATGATGGGTATATGGGCATAGGACTATGGGATGGAGGATATGTATGATGGGTATATAGGCACGGGACTATGGGATGGAAGATATGTATGATGGGTATATAGGCACGGGACTATGGGATGGAGGATATGTATGATGGGTATATGGGCATGGGACTATGAGATGAAGGATGTATGATGGGTATATGGACACTCGACTATGGGATGGAGGATATGCATGACGGGTTTATGGGCACGGTACTATGGGATGGCGGATATGTATGATGGGTATATGGGCATAGGACTATGGGATGGAGGATATGTATGATGGGTATATAGGCACGGAACTATGGGATGGAGGATATGTATGATGGGTATATGGGCAATGGACTATTAGATGAAGGATGCATGATGGGTATATGGGCACTCGACTATGGGATGGAGGATATGTATGATGGGTATATGGGCACGGGCCTATGGGATCGTGGATATGTATGATGGGTATATGGGCACGGGACTATGAGATGGAGGATAATTATAATTTGCTATAACTAGCCACAGTTAGTTACTATGCCCGGGCAGCACCGGGCTCTTCAGCTAGTATATATATATATATATATATATATATCTCAGTGACACACACATGTATGTATGTATTTATATTTCATAGAAAGATAGAAGAAAAGCCGATAAAACATCTGCTGGGTTCTGTAAAATCACAGCAGGAGCCGACAGGCTAGAAGAGATGGTTTACATGCAGTAAAGACAAATGGAATAGTTAGATATATAGATGTCAGTGACAAAAACAATTAGTACAGTGTGTGTGCAGATTACTGTACATGTATTTAATTAATAAATTATTATTTTTCCAAAAAAAAATAGCGTGGTCTCCTGTGCAATTTTCGTAATCACCAAGAGGGTAAGCCGACGGCTGGGGGCAAATGTTTATAGCCTGGGAAGGGGGTAATACCCTTGGAGCTTCCCAGGCTTGTAAAATGGAGGACCCCCCAAAAAATGACGTGGGGTACCCCTATAATTAATAGCAAAGGCTATGCAGACAGCTGTGGGCTGATATTAATAGCCTAGGAAGGGGCCATGGATACTGGCCCCTCCGGCTACAAACATAAGCTCTCAGCCACCCCAGAAAAGGTGCATCTCTAAGATGCTCCAATTCTGGCACTTAACCTTGCTCTTCCCTCTTGCCCTGTAGCGGTGGCAAGTGGGGTAATAGTTTGCGGGGTTGATGTCACCTTTGTGACATCAAGCCCCGAGGTTAGTAATGGAGAGGTGTCAATATGACGCTCCTATTACTAACCCCATAGTCAAATTGTAAAGAAAACACAGACACCCAGTAAAAAATCCTTTAATTGAAATAAAGACAGAAAACTCCTTTAATATTCTAAATTAAACCATACTTACGACCTCACCTAATTCCTGCGAAGCCCTCGATCTCCTGTAATAAAAGTAAAGTAATAAACTAACAATATACCATACCTGTCCATCGTTGTGTCCCACGCAGTAATCCATATCTAGGGTATATACAGTTTTCAACCAGGACGGTGCCAAGATGCGACCGCCCCGGCTGAAAACCACTGGTGAATGAGGAGATGCTGCGAGCGCACTCTCAGTGACTAGCTGTCATGATCCAAGGTGGATCTGACAAGTAAATGGACAAAGTGAACTTTTTTTTCCTTTGGCTTGGTGCCAAAGTGGTTTGATTGTCCC